>NC_049206.1:12126725-13326725 GCF_013347855.1 Anguilla anguilla | reverse complement strand
CTGGCGCGTGTATGTTGCAGAGACCCCGCTGCATTTGGAGGGGCTGAGACGCAACGCAGCAGACAAAACGTTCTGTGCAAAAGGTCTGGAAGAGGGTGTCCTTCAGCTTTAGCTCTCGCATGTCCGCACATCGTACACATTACACATTAAATATTTCACAGTGCATTTTTGCACTTAATTATCTATTTTCAATGCGCGGAGCTTCATTCTGATTCAAAGGGGAAAAAAATCTTCTGTAATTAATTTCAGAAAAAATAATCATGTTCTGAGAAATTGAGGAAAAAGTTCAATTTTATTCTTCTCTAAATTGCATTTGATGAATTGTGTATTCTTCTTTGTTAATTACATTTCGTTTCCATCTCATAGCTTCAGAACGAGCATACAAAGTCTACAGAGAACATGACAGCCGGAAAAAGCAACCTGAGAAAGTGCGGCTTTAATAAACGTTACCAAAAATTTTACTGAAATACGCAGACATGCCTTTTCAGGGTTAAGAATAACACTCCTGAGAGGAGGCTTGTTATCACTGTAGATGTTAAATACACCTCCCTTTTAAATCGTATTAAATCATAACAAAGGCACATTTATTCCAATCTACTGCTGCATATCTGAAAGAAAAGCTTGATTGAAGGGGCTGCATATGAAAGGAAAATTTCATATTATACCTCCTGCACTTGCATGCAAACAATGGTTTGCACGCAGACAGACAGACACACACAAATTTCCGCACACACACACAAACACGACAGACACACACACACACGCACGCACACAAACACCTCTCACTGTATGAGAGCGGTCAGCTCACCTCGCCCAGTGCTGTAATGTTGCAGTTTGTCACTGTACACGGCGTCCTTGGTGTACGCTCTCTTCCTGTGGAAAAAGTTTCAGAATTTATGCTGACACTGAGACAGTGGACAGTAGCCAACGAGAGCAAAAATGTGTAATAATCTTAAATGCCATTCACCAGAGTGAATATCTAGGGTTTTACACAGCGTTGGATTGATCTGGCCTGACTTTACATATTCTTTGTGGGACGAAAGAAACATGTCTGTTAATAACCATAATCCAAAATCCTTATAAGTTAAAGTGATCTTTACCTTCATGAACAGACCATTACTATAATAATCAGGTTCGGCATATTATAAATGACTCTCTGATAGTAAACTGACATCAACAGTAAACTGGTCTATCCCAGAATAATGTACCCTGTCCTATAGTAAACTGGTCTAATAGTTAACAGGTCTATCCCATAATAATCTGGTCTGCCTTATAGTAAACTGGTCTATCTTATAATAATTTGTTCTGTTGTTATGCAAATGGATTTTGTCCTAAAGTGAAAAGCTCTGTCCAATAGCAAAGGGTGCTGCCCAATGGGGAATTTTGGGAAGGGGGAGTGGGGGGGGGGGTATGTACCTTCTACAGACGATTGAAATGGCCACCAGTGAAACGATGAACACCACCCCGGCCGCCGCTGAGCCCGCGATCAGGGGCAGCTGCTCCCTCAGCTCCGACTTGTAGTCATCTGCTCCGCCCACCGGGGAAGGGTGGGTGGGGTCGGGAAAAACAGAGAGGAAAGGGGAAGAGCGAAAAAAGGGGCGGGAGAGGGGAGGGAAAGAAAGCAGGTGGACGGAGCGAGGGAGAAGACGGGGCGAAGACAGCAGAAGGGGAGGAAAGATAAGGAGAGACGGGCAAGGAGAAGGGGGAGGGAAGGAAAGGTGGAGATCCAGAGGAAGAATACGGGGGGGGGGGGGGGGGGGGGGGGGGGGATGGAAGGGGTGGGACAAAATGGAGGGATGTAAGCTCAGGTGAGCATCAGCATAACAGGACATTAGCGTGTTAGCGCGGCGGGGGCCAGTGTAGGGTTTTGCCCTGATACAGGCCTCAGGAGTCTCTGCTTCACCACAGCGGCGCAGAATGTCTGCGCATGCCAGGCAGCGTTTGCTGCATTCCAGCCACGCTCTGGAGCGCTGCTCTCTCAGTCCGCAGACCGCGAAGAACGCCGCGGAATTTCCTTCAGAAATACTTAAAAGTGAACGAGGCTTGGGGTGCGGTCCGTATGGAGGCTGGCTCTACATTCGTGCCTCCCCCTGCGTGGGTGGGGGACCGATCCCTGCAAAGGTACCTTCTGAACCGCGGACCCTTCTCTACCTGTTACTCTCTCTGCTTTCTACCTGCCTGAATAAATAAAAAGACAACTGGACAGGTGGGCAGACATGTCCACTGTCCTTTTTTAGAAAAAATGTTCAGACATAGGACTTTTAGACATTCGGAAAGTCCAGTTTAATAAACAGTGATGTTTGGCATGCAACGCTTTATGATTTCAAATTTCACACGGTAAAGGACTTCTAAAGGTATGTAAAATGTCAAAAAATCCTAAAGACCTTTCAAAGTAGCCTAATTAAAGTATGTTTTAAAAATACATTTTCTGTATTTCTGAGGTTCATTGTGTGTTTTTCAAGAATTTCATTAGCCGGCGAGAAGTTCATCTTGGTAACTTAAAGACCGTCTCTGAATGGATTTGAGTAGTACCAGAGTGGCAATTTAACTCAAGAGTCTGACGGTGAAATACTGTTGAAGTCTACTTTAAGAGCGCTTTCAGATATACAATCAGCACCTGAATGGCCACCTGTATGTGCTCAGAATGCAAATGGCGCACCGCCGCCGCTGCTCATGCACGATTCTCACCGAGTGAACGGGGTGTTTGGTAAGCCCTGCCATACGTGTGAGTGCCCTGACTGACGATGACTCAAACGCTCCTTTGGCACTCCAAACACGCCCGATTCGAAGGCTGCGGATGTCAATCAAACCACTTCAGAGGGGTATTGCGCGTGGCTGATGAATGACACGGAACATACCTGCTCACCAGGCTTCGAGCGCCGCTCAAGGAGACCACCAGCAGCGTAATTTTAAAGAAGAACCTCCAACTTGTGATTTTTTTTAATCATCAAAAGGAAAGGAAACTTTCCGCGCGTGCGGTAAAACGGAACAGACTCGAACGGCAGGCCCGGCGATGCACCTGAACATTGAGCGAAACTGGCGTGTTGCGCTAGCTGAATCTCAAATGTCCTCCTGGTGGGCCAAATGACATGCTCACCAACTCATTACAGCCTGTCTTAATGTCTGACTCTATCATGATATCTGGCTCGCTCTCTCTCCCCCTCCACTCTCTCTAAGGACAGACATCATTTGCCCAGTACAGTGTTAAAGGCAGACAGGGAACCTCAGAACAGGTGTCTCTGCTGCAACACTCAATTGCACACCTCCCAATTAAAATCACTTACTTTCACCATTACATTTACCAGCCATTAAGCACAGACTTTAAATAGACCGAGGGGTGAGGTGAGGCAATAGGGATCTGTGGGGAGGGTGCTACTTGCCTTGAGAGGGACAGAATGATACAATACCTCCTTTCCGTGCCGCTAATTGTCTTAATAATGGACGTGTCTTGGCATGAGACAAACAAATGTTCATTGGGATGTAATCAGGGAGCAGCTGCCTGGGACAGAGCTCAAGCCGCATTCTGCCACCATCAATATCACTGTCGCCATCATAACTCTCATTATCGCCACCTTAATAACCATCAGCATCACCATCAATATCACTGTCGCCATCATAATTCTCATTATCGCCACCTTAATAACCATCAGCATCACCATCATAGCCAGCATCGTCTATCAGCACAATCAAAACCACCATCACCATCGTAACGATAATCACTGGTACCACTGTCTTATCTCCATTAGCAAGTGAAGCAGATACGTGTATAACTATGACACACTAATAATGCCCATGATATTAATGTGTGCGTGGGTGTGTGTTTGTTTGTGTGTGCGTGCACGTGTGTGCTTGTGTGCATGCATGCGTGCATGCATGCGTGTGTGGGCGCGTGTGCGCGTGTAGTGTTTGTGTGAAAGTGCAGAAACAGGCCAGATGCACTCCAGTTTTAACAGAGCCCGCTTTGTTTGATCACTGTTGACGACTCAGGAGGAGAAAACAGAAATGAGGTTGGACGGTAATGCGCAGGTAAACAAACACGCAGCCTGACGGATCTGCAGTCTCTACGTTTACCACTTAATAAACACGAGATGCGTTTTACTGCGTGGAACAGAGTGATCGCTTTGAGTGTTGCAGAGAGGTGGAGAGCCGTGTTTGTGATGCAGTTAAACGCACATTCAGACCGACGGCCCCTCCCCTCTCACACCCCCCCAGCCCCCCCGCCCCCGCCCAGGAGAGAGGGAAGGGAGGAAAGGTACTGAGTGTGACAGAGCAGCTCATTGCATGCGCTGACAGGAAGTCTGTCGGTGGAGCAGGTGTCCACACTTTCAGGACAATCCCAGGCCCCGTGGCTGATAATTAAATACATCAGTGAGTAATCACTGCTAAAGCAATCTGGGATAGCTCTTCAGCGAAACGCGGACGCCGCACACACCAATCAGCTCAGCGCGTCCTATCAAGCGCGGGTTTCTTGCACATATGCGCACACACACACACACACACAGGTGCGATACCTACAAACGCACACGCTCGCACACCCCACAGTCACACACCCGCAAATGCACATGCACAAACATGCACCCACACGCGCGCGCGCACACACACACACACACACACTCACCATCTGTCAGGGTCTGGAAGCACATCTTGCCGCTGTACTTGCCAAAGCCGGCCACGGTGCGGGCGCGGACCTGCATCACGTACATGGTGCCGGGCTTCAGGCCGTCTACGCGAGCCGTGTTGGTCAGGCTCTTCACCATGGACGAGTTGAACTCGGTCTGGTCCTGCACGAGAGAGAGAGCCTGAGACGAGAGCGTCACAGCCTGGACAACAGCACAGCTGACTATAACAATGCTCCTTCAGCTCAGCTCCCGTATACACTGAAGAACACAAGCAGAGTGCTCAGAATGACTAGCGCTAGCGATAACATACCATGCATTACATACATACATATCCACACCATTCACTGAGTCTGCATGAGACCTGCACCTGTTTCTCCCCAATGAAACATACCCCCCGCAATCACGCTTTATTACCAAGGAGAAAACAATCCCATCCAACCCAATTAAGCGCAAAACACAAAGAGAAGCAAACAAAGAGAACATGAGAGGAGCCGCGCAGTCGGGAAAGCGGTCACAATTACACACTCGTTTATTTTCTGTTTGTTTCAGGACTTCGGCAGACTCCTAATTAGCTGAGGAGATAATGAATGGCTGGCTCTCTTGATTCTGGTGTCTGAAGTACCGCAAGCGCTAATTATTATGAAAAACTTGTTTATTTCGAGAGTTTGTTTGTTTTAAAATAAGGGAGCAATTCTCTGGAGTTATTACTGTAAACCCTTCTCAAACACTCCTTTCCTCCTTATTTGTCAATTAAATTATCTATAATCTATAATCTAGAAAAATAACCTTTAATGACCTTGGATTTTTTTTATAGGGTATCAGAGAAAGTGCACTTTCTAACTCGCTGACCCATCAATTCAGTAAGTGGACGGAAGCAAAAAGCCCCAAGCTAATAGCAATGGATTTATTTTAAGAGCGGATGGTAAAAACAGCGATTGAGTAAATGTTTAATGCTTAAATACATTCTGCTGTGTTCATATTTCCTCACAAACGCGAATTGGTAGGTCAACAATGATCAAAATGAACTCATCAAACTTGGCATGTGAGGATTAAAATGAACACACGCACATTTATTTACAATTCAAAGGGCAGGTGTTGATTGAAACCAACCTACGGTCTCTTATTTGGTTCTAGCGTTTATGAAGTAAAGGCAACACAGCTGGAAGCCCATTGAAAACTGAGGGAAATGGCTGGCTTTCAAACTGCAAGCCCTCATATAATGAACATCAGACTGAATCAGCATTTTCACTGCATCTATATATAGGCCAGTTATGAAAAACTGAAAAGAAAACCAGTTATGGCTAATATTTAGAGATGATTTTCATATGAATGTTCTATCATGTATTCATTGTAATCCTTCATATAAAATATCCCACACAGCATTTTGTGTGTCCCAGTTCTTGAATAAGCACTCATAATACAAAGAACTAAACAAGAGTCAATTACAATTGTGGGAGTCCATGTCTGTGTGCATACAACCCTGCATGGGCTCATTTATGTATGGGTTTGTCTGTGCGTCGATGTGGGAGTTGGTGTGTGTGTCTGCATGTTTGTCTCTCAAAGCTTAACCAGCCTCTGGGGCTTGGTGTTCTCGGGTTTTCGGCCACCTCTGCCATAACGAATCCGGCCCAGATGCTGCTGATTAAGGTGAGCTGCTGCCCGGAGCAGAGGATGCTGGGAACCAGAAATCATTCAGGCCTGTCACTACTGAAAGCCCAGGCTCAGCCCTATCAATACCTCAGACAGAGATGGAATATGACAGCCAGAGAATCAGGCATCACCCAAACTCACTGCCGCAGGCTGATAGCAAGCTATGAATGCCACTCCTTGGCCAGAACTGCATTTTGCTGTCTACCTATATCTTCCCTGGTAATACGATCTGACTCAAAATTGACAGATATTTATAGCTACTGTGTGTGCGCATGCGCGCGTGTGTGTATGTGCGTTTGTCTTTGTGTGTGTGTGTGCGTGCATGTTTGTCTTCGTGTGTGCGTGTATGTGCATGCTTGTCTGTGTGTGTGCATGTCTGTGTTTGTGTTTTTGTGTACGTGTGCGTGCGTGTTTGTCTTCATGTGTGTGTGTGTGCGTGTGTGTTTGTGTGTTTTTCTGTGTGCGTGAGTGTGCACGTTTGTGTTTGGTGGAGTGGAATGAGCAGAGAACAAAGGAAAATGACCCTCTGAGAGAAGGCAGAAATAAGGGAGGAGAGCAGGAGGAAGGGTTGGGCCAGGCGTGATCCAACTCAGCGAAATAAACCGAAATAAACAATGCTAAAACCCAATTTCCTCATTCATAAACCTCCCTATCAATGAACAGCTGAGGACAACACTAATGGGAAAATTGGTTTGCATGTAATAGCCTATTAGGGATAAATTGCATTAGGAGCTACTGGACACTGTGACAAAGACAAATGTTATGCGCTGGCGATACACGGGCCTAGCGTCCGAATCGAGCCAGCTTGAGTTATGAAGCAAAGCCACCTCTTTCACCATCGTAGGGTTTCAGACACACAAGCGTGCCGTTTGTTCCACGTTTGTCTTCCAGTTTTCATAAATCTTTTATGCACCGAGACGCGAATGAGACCTGGGAGCAGTGGCGACCGGGGAAGATTACAAATCAAAATCTATTTATACGAGGGCTACTCCAATCAAAACACGACATCAATAACCAAAAATAGCTAAACCAATTACTGGAAGAGCTCTGCAATTTCATTCGCAAATTACCCCAAAGGGGATTAAAAAAGTTATTTTGGGCTCCACTAAATGAAACTGAATACGTACACGCTCAGGCAGACAAAGGGAAAAGAAAAGACATTTTAAAAAATTACCATAGCAAATTGTGCATTTGTACTGCAACTGCAGGGCAATCACACACAGAAATTCAGAGTTAAATCAACATAGATTATGAGTCCAAAACTCTATTAGAGTTAAAGGCACTCCCATCAGAGTTGATTATATACTAAACATTTTGCCATTCTGAATCACATGTACTGCAATATATCTCCCTTATTATTACAAGTGCATCTGCAGTATGATATAAACCCAAATTTCAGCTCAGAACAGAAGGAACAGAACAGAGGACCGATTTCAAAGTAAAGATTAAATATAATCATAATACTTTTAATTCTTACCGTAGATCAACGGTTTGCTAGTCCTTAGCAAAACATGCATTTATGCTGGTCACTTATAGTATATGAATACTGTGTATACAGTATAATACAGTTCAGTATGAATAAACAACAAAAGCCGAAAAGCACAATTCTTGTTCATTAAAGTTCATTGCTTTAGGTTACCACTGAGCGCTGAGGTTTGACAGACGTCGCTGCGAATGACTAGTTTCAGAACGACTGCTAAGACTGACAGACACCGAGCATCAGAACGAGTTCACCCACAGTACAGCGCGCAGTGTGAAATACAGCTGTGTCTCTGCACCAATCACCACACTGTTAAAGTGACCCCGGCCAATGAGTGATGGCGGTGAGTATGCAAGACCAGCAGGGCGGTGCCGCGCGCGGGCGGGCGGGTACTTAGCGCACTTCTCTCCGCCTCCTTCCACGCCTTTCGCAGAGGGGCCTGCGACAGCCAAGAGCGCTAACCTTTTCCCGCTGTCAGTCAAGTGGGATTTAAAGGAGCCCCGCTTTTATTTACTCTCCTGTGACAAGGCGCTGGCAGGGGGAGGGCGGATGGAAGCCGGCCAATGGGAGGCCGT
Organism: Anguilla anguilla; assembly: GCF_013347855.1. NCBI lineage: Eukaryota > Metazoa > Chordata > Actinopteri > Anguilliformes > Anguillidae > Anguilla > Anguilla anguilla. The sequence continues at coordinate 13,318,401 of NC_049206.1, read as the reverse complement.
GCCAGGAGGAACAGACTGCTTCGATTGACGCGGTGAGTTCGGGGTCGACGCACTGGCAGGTGAGGGCTGTTGGCAGCGCCAGGTGGAAACTGTCGCTTAGCGGGCGACTGCGAGGAAATAGCGCCCCCTGTAGGTCTCTGACTAAAATACAGCAAGTATTCCTCTGTGACCCTGATTGAGCCGGACAGATCTGGCACCTGATGCAGATGCACAAACACACTACCCCGCTGTCTATCACATGGCCTCTCAGCGCATCTAATAAAGGCAGCCTTTTCTAGCATAGTCCATTTTGCAGCCTTTAGGCTATAGTCATATCAGCCGAAGCCTTCTTTCAGCGCTGTCCAATTTCGAGACGCTTGACTGTTTGAAACGTTTTATCTGCCGGGTGTGATGTGGAAAAAGCCTGTCAAGACTTCATTTTGTATACAGTTGAGTAAAAGGAAGCATCCGAACTGTTAATGGATGGTTAGTCTTTGAGCTCTGTCCTCATTTCCAGATTGTGATGATGTACTGAAAAAAAGATTTCAAACGTCCTTCAAATCCGTTCCCCGACTAATCTGCTTACTCTCGGCACTGCACGTCAGTATCTTGCCCATCTACCATCTCCGCTGTCTCAGTCGGGCCCCTGATAACCTCCCCGTGTCAGAGCCTCCTGCCTTTGACTCACCCGGCAGAATGACGCGCGCTCCCGCTCGCTCGGGCTCGTCAGCGCTGCTCTCCGCGGCGGCCGTGACGTCGAGCGGGACCCCAGAGACGCGCGATCTCCATTTTGCTGACTCCAGTAGCGCCGGCCGCCCTTACGAGAACCTCTCCCCTGCCCTCCTCTTTACGGGACTGCGCTGCGTTCGGAGGTGTTGGGAAAAATCCGACGGGGCGGTAAAAAGGCTGTTCGAAGCTTGAGAGCTGCGCATTCCAGAACCAAAGAGAGACGGGCGTGCCCCCTGAAAGCGCCTCACCCCCAAAACAAAAGTGCTTCCGGTTTTCTCCGTCACAACCCCTCACACAGTGATATCCTAAATAAAGATCTGCACAAATACTGTATGGATTTTACTGTGTGAACAGCATGACTATGACCCCCACCCTATCCCCACAGCAGTGCTTAGAGTCATAATTTCTACAGCACTAACGTCATGTTAATGATATGTTAACAAGAAAAAAATACAATCTAAACATACAGTCTTTTGTCCATTTCCACACACACAGTGATCTTGCTCAAATCACTTCCTCCAACAGAAAGCTGTTTGGAACGGCCTGTCCTGATGGATATTTTCACACAGCAGTGAAAGTGATTGTTTTAAGTACAAAGGTAAATTTCCCGTGACGTTCTAATGGACAGAGATGGTGTTTTCTGTGGAGACGAAAGGCCAGCGCTAAAATAAACGCTAATGAAGACTGCGCTTCGGTGGTGAGGCTTCCTCCCTTAATGACTGCGCGCTCCAGCCCGACGCTGCCAGTTCCACCGCCGGGCTTTTCCGAGCGTCGGAAGCGCGGGAGGACTGTGAGGGGTTATACGGGCTCTGTCCCTGTCTGCTGAGCGTGCGTAGCCAGTCCGACTGCGGACACTGCCGCACTGTTCCCACCCGGCCCCTGGGGCCGCGACCGCGCACAAAACCGCCACGGAGCTAATGGAAGCCGTGACCTTTTCTTTGGCGAGCCTTCCGCCCGTCCTGAGGGGAGGAAAATAAATGAGACTCGACCTTGTTTCTTAAAACTTTTCATTCGGTTCAAGCTCGCTTCCCAAATTACAGGTGTCGGTGTTGAGGAATGCGGGGTGAGGGGCAGGGTGACCCGCACTGCACCTGGTTCCCATGTGCCAGCCCGGGATATGCCCCGCCCCACCGTCAGCTCCTCCCTGATTGGCTGAGGTCAGGTACTGGGACAATGAGTTACAGCTCTCTTCTGACACAGAGGAAGCCCTCCAAGCCAAAGTGATATTTACAAAACACCACTGATCTCTTTCTAGATCTCTGCCTCCTGTCCTCCTTTCTCTAACTCTCTCTCTCTCTCCTTTTTCCTGACATAGAGAAAGTTAATTGTTAACAGACATACAAAAGTAAAAATGTGAACTATTCACTGAAAAATTGAATGACAAATTACGTAAATATTACAATAATCGCCTGCTGCTTTCTTACTACGTATATTCTCTTGCATTATTGGATATGTATGAAAATCATAGTTGTGGTCAATTCCATTGCAACTCGGAAAACTAACTGAAAACAAACTAATTTAAAAATAGTCAAATATTGTGGACACTTCAATTCATTAACTGAATTCCTATTCATTTTCTATCAACACCAATAGTACATAAAAGGTTTGCAGTACACAGTAAATTAAAATAATATATCTGGGTGTTTATATGAAATGATGAATGCTTTCACACATTTTAAAGCAAAAAGGTTTACACTCTGCTTTGGAGTAACTTGAAGTGTATTTTCTGGCTTTTAACTGCTCTAAACCATTAAATAATAGGTTTTTTTAGAATATTTTTTCAAAATTACATCAGCATTAGAATGTTCAATTACGAACATTCTGATCTCATCTGTAATTTGTAGGCTAGGTTGTTCTGTATCAAAACCATTCTGCTTTGCACACACACACACACAAACAGAAACATTAAAATTTTATGGGGGTTTGTGGATAGATATGCAACTTCTTGCATCATACACTGCATCTGCACACGCCTGCTGTGGCGTAGAAATTAGCCCAAGAAACGAAAACCTACAACTTTTAATTTTTTCACCCACAAAGTCATTGTGAAACACAGGTACAATTATACTGCTGTACACCTGTTCGCTAGGTAAAAGATGCCTGCAGTATGTAGCCTTCATTGCCTGTGTTGGCTACCTACCTATCACAATAGCTCAGTTCAAAGTGAATTTTTATCTTTTACAGGTACAGAGAACCAATGGTGGTGAATCACCATGCAACATAACTCTTGTCTATTTCCACATATTAGTAAATGATGGTATTTGCACCTTTTTACTGGTCTCGGTCTTGAAGATAAGCAAAAATCCTTTGCCATCCTTTGTTCAAATGAACTTTTTTGTAATTATCTTTCTCGTTAAAAACAATCAATCGTGGTGTTTTGCATTTCGAATGTCTCTGCCTCATTAATAAACAATGTGAGCAGCGCTGGAGGGCCAGGAGGGGGTTCTGGTAGTGCAGGTGCACCCGGGCCCACAACTGGATTCCCTATCTCTGAGAACGGGTTTCTTATAAGTCTTTTAAAGATAACTTTATCAGTGATCATTGTCTGGAGAAATTCACTGGGCTTTAATGCAGTTTTCATGCTTTATAAACTGCCAATTTGGGTAATGTTCCACACTCAAGGTTACTTACTTGAGTGTGGAACATTGTAATGTATTGAAATGGAATGTCTTCTATTAGGAACAATAAGACTGAGGTAAAAAAAAAAAGAGCTATCTTTGATAGTAAAAACGAGAAAGCATTTAAATGTATCACCCTTGTCGTGATCAAGATGACTTGTCGGTAAAATGATTTGCATAAAGTCATGGTATTCCCCAACGGCTGTCAGTTTTACATCATGTGTCATCTGCTGTGGTTTCCAATGAAAAAAAGTGTTTATGTTGATAAGGGAAAGCTACCACCAAAAGAGACGAGACAATGGGCAATGCCTTCTATATTCAAGCATAAAAGTTATGCTTAGAAAAATAAAAAGTGGTACGCTCACAAAAAAGAAACTTCCAAAATTGAACACCTTTTAGTGCCCTATTCTGCCAGGTATTTTGATGATGTTAATGAGGACCAGGCAGAGAAAGCTAACAATAGCATCGCAGCCTGCTTTTGGCCAGTATCTCTGCCATCACCTTCAAGGGCTAGCAAGGGTAGCCTTTACAGTATTCTCCTACTACCTGTGAAAGGAGATAAAAGATAAACGTACAGATATGTCCACAGTTGTAACCTAGGTACGTCTCTCTCTCTCCCTCTCTCTCTCTTTATTTCCTGTGTGTGTGTGTGTGTGTGTGTGGGTGATTCTCATCTATATAGAGATATCTACGTTGACATCATGCCTGCTTCACTAGTGGTGTGCAGCTATGCTGAGTTGCAAACAGGAAGGGACAATGCTGCAGGTTTGAATCGCAGCGAGACGCCACTTTATCCTTGAACACAGAGCTTGACCCTCAATCACATCAGCAGATGACTAGCAGTAAACACGATTGATGTGAAAAGTGGAAGGCCTGTCTGGATGAAGGTGCCGGCTAAGCAAATCAATACTACAGTAAGACATAAAAGGGTTTCCAACATTTGAAACAGATCTTTTATCGCTGCCACCACCGCCTTGCCCGGCTCACAGATCAGAAATATGGGCTATATTCAGAACGCAGGACACAAAAGAACCCGGAACACTGTCGGTTCCATAAACTCAGCTTTTCGTTGGCATGATGCTCACCATCTGCGCAGTGAAGTGTGTTATGACAAATGAATCTCCAGAATAATTGGATATTGTGGTGAGAATTGTGGGCATTGTAAGTGGACAGCCCATGAGGGGAACTCCAGCAGACTCTCTCTCAGGGTACACACTAAAAACCTCACAGCTGAGAGGTGCTGTCCTTCTAAATGCTCGCCTTTAATGCAAAGACTCTCCTGATGAACAATGCGTGACTGCCGGTGAATGTGTGTGTGTGTGTGTGTGTGTGATCTAACTAAACCTTTCTCTGGACTGCCCTGCGCATTATAACAAAACAAACAGGAGAATGAGACCAATCTCCACTTAACAAGCGAAAGGCTGTTGGGGACGGGGGCGGGGGATGCTGGGTATTTGAGTATTTTTTCTAGGTTGGAGTGCCCTTTTCTCACTTTGAGCCCCTGCCCCTCAAAAAGTCTGTGCAAGGCCATGGTAATACATTAGTATTAAAGTATTAATAACAAGCAGCTAATAATACTCTATTAAACATAAACACATATTCCTAAATGCTGCTGAACACTCATTCATGATTTTGGATGAACATCTTTGTATTACAAAAGTAGTCAATATGCATATAGCTGCACTAATCTCCTGCCATTACTGAAGACAAAGTTTCAAACAAAACACAGCTCATTGCTTCACCATACAGTGACATTAAGAAACCCGTAAGAGAGTTGGACCTACAAACCCTCGCTACTGACGAAGGACAACTAGTTATTAACATGCCGGTGCCGCCCGTGGACCCTGGAGACACGGAACCTTCAGCTCCACTGACATAATTGTGTCTGATTAGGGAAATGAAGCCGTTTCCCGTGGGGTGAGAACGGAGAAGGTACGCAGCTCATCAAGGAGTCCAGGAGAGCGTTCCAGAGCACAGGGACCGGGGCCCTGCGGAACTGAGCACGTGCGGCAGGAGAGCGGAGCGGATCGGGCCGGGGCACGGATCCGTTTCGAGGCCTCCCGCCGTCTCCAGTCCCTCGGGAACACGCACGGCCCCGCCGCGCCCCTCTCTTCAGCCGAAAGCGGAGCGTGCGCCCGGCGGCGGGTCCTGTGCTCTTCGACAGCGGCGCGTCTCCACGGCGAGAGGCTCCGCCTGTGTTTAAGGTCGCGGCCGACTTCAAAACAACAGAGATTAGGGCCGCCTGGCTCCCCCGCGGGTGGGCTCCCCCGCCCGCTAGTCCAGCGCCGGCCCGGTTCACTCTGTAAACAAGCGGCCGGGTCCCGGCTTCCAGCCGCACGGGCGGGCGAAGAGGAGGACGGTCCGCGGCGCGGCGGGTTGCGGCTCCGAGTGACATCATTACGCGTAATTGGGAGGAGACGGACGGCGGTCACGCCTGAATCCTCAGGGCAGAGTCCGGCCCAGCGACTGGGGCCAGGGCTTGAAGACGGTCTCTCCGGAGCACCGAGTGTGTGGCGGTATCCTAGCAACCCCCCTCGCTCACCTACCCTTTTTTCGCGCTGGGCGTACCCGTTAAACCAAATTAATAAAAGCAGATGTGATGAATAAAAATCAACTCGCATTTCAAGGGCAGTCTGGAATTGCTGAAATATGTGCTCTGGGAGGGCTTCATATACAATGCATGGTCAACGTTTGGTTTTTAATGATGTCTGCATGATAACTAGAGTCTCACCGTGGACAGGACAGTTTTAGGAATCAACACACATTTCTTATCATTTCAGGTTGCTAATGCAATGACGAAAATCAAACATCCATTAAAATAACTGACAAACTATCTACAGGTTCAATATTTCATAAATGTTCTTGGATTAAGCGGAATCTAGGTTTCACCGAATTCAGAAACATGTCTCAAGACATATGGATTAATCTGAGCCCTTCAGAGCAGGGACTCGCCGGGGCACAAGGGGGGCAGGGGGGGGCAAACATATCACCAAAGATCCAGACAGAGAAGGAAGCAGGTAGTAGGGTGTCAAGGGTAATATCCAACTTGTCATGTATCTGTATAGTAATTCGTTGGCATATTCTAGTTCCATATACGATACGAAAATAGCATTTCTCCCTTTTATGCACCGATTTAACACCTGCGTCCCTCGAGCCACCGCTCGCTACGCCACCGATTCCGTCGCTGAGACGCACGCGGCTCTCTGATGCACTCGCGTGTGAGCCAGCGGCAATTTTACACTCCGCGGGCCGCGCGAGACGACGCGCGAGCTAGCGCTGTGAGCTAGCGCTGCGAGCTCCGGGGGCCGGGAGCCGAAGTAATCCACTTACAGCGCGGCTCGGCAACGAGAGCGCAGGGCCCGGCGCGGGCGCGGGCGCGAGGCTAACGCCTTTAGCGAACGACCCACCCGGGCGTCATAACGCACTTAGCAGCATCGCGTCGACCGTAGCGCTCGCGCGCTCATTTCTATCCCCCCCCCCCCCCCTACTGACCGCTCTGCGCTACTGCGCGGCGTTTATGTGCAAAAACAACGATCTCCACGGCAGGCTGAGCAGCCCGGGCGGGAGAACGCATCATCATTTTAATCACGCCCGTCTGTGACAGGACTGACAGCAAATCAAATCACTTTTTCATCTCTTTTAAATTAAAACCATGAGATTTCCTGCAGGCTTAATTACACACCCGAGACCGGAGAAGCATATTTCACCAGTGGCTGTTTTCATTTGCAGCTGATATATCTCTCCCATCACTGCTGAAAAGCTTAGCCTTCAGACATGCGAAGGTCTGCACCCATGTTGAGATATTTGCAAACACCCCTGGCATCATCGAATCAAAGATTCTCTACGGTAGAAGATATCAAACTCTTTATACAGGGTTATAATACTGCTCATACTGAACTTGATGCTGAATTCTCCATTTTGCCATCTCGTTTGCCATTAGACCTCTGAAATAAATCCTCCAACCTGCTTAATGTTAGCCTCTAATGAGAGCCTGCATCCAGTTTGAAAATATTACACATTTTGCCGGTGCTTTTTCTAAACAGGGCCAAATGGTTTTTTCTGTACTGTGCAGTGCAGATAAATAACATGCATGTTCATTCAGTGAGAGGCGGGAGTGAAAAGCATGACTCTGGCCTGGGTGCCTTACGTCTTTTACCTTCTCATAAAAGCGTAGCTCGTAGTCCAGTATGATGCCGTTGGGCTGCTCAGGCTGTGGCCATGACAACGTGATGCTTTTCATGGTAGAGCTGACCTGGTGCATGATGGGTACCATGGAGGGAGCTGGGTACAGACAAAGAGGAGGGAAAAAAAAACAGGAACAATTCTATTAGAAGATTTTTTTTATGTGCCTCACCAAAACTAGCACGACATCAAGGCATTAAATTTTAACACTGATTGAAAACATCACATACCACAGAAAGGCAGTCGTCCGCCCACCCACAAATCAAATAAAATATCACCGATTATACAGGGTTGTAAAAGTCTTGAGTTACCTTTGAAAAGGGAGTTACCTTTCCCTTTTCAAATAAATACTGTATGAAATATTAACATTTGAGGCATCCATGAGTGACACAAAAGCCACTACGTAAGAGATGAGAGTAGAGGACACAGAGACCGGGGTCACCTTGACAAAGGGTTGGCTGGAAACGGTTGGGCAGCTCTTCGAGACATTAATCAAGACCACAGTATGTCTATGTCAGCTTTCCTAATCTACATGTAGGTCAGTGAAAGAACAGTGACATCAGACCGTGATAGTTGGCATTAGAGATACGGACAATTGCATGCAAAGTGCTGTACCTGTACAACACTTTACTGTCATAGGCATGTCATAAAACCTGCAACAACCAGTCACAACAGTGTATTTCAGTTTACATGACATCTGTCAAAACACTGTCATTATGTATGCAGGGATAATTTTAAATCGGGCTGAAATATTCCGCATACATTATGACACTGTTTCATAGCATTCTTCATAAAAATGTAATGTACTGAGATGACTGGTTATAGTGGGCATTATCTGCTTTCAAGTTTGAGTTTGTCATTGTGATGGAGTACCCTTATGAAAAAAAAATCATGTGAAATTTGCCTTATCACCTGTAAAAATCACAATTTCACTTGTAATCACAACATTTCCCTACGCAAATTCAAATATTCACATGTGAAAAGAAAATGCCACGTGTGAACGGAACATTTTCACATGTGAATGAAAAGTTCCGTGTGAAAACAAAATATGTGACATGAAATCACGAGAAATTCCACATTTTCACAAGTGACTGACTTTTTCAAATCTGAATTACAATTTTCACACGTGAAAACAAAACATGTGACTTAGCATAGCATAGGTTACCTTCCCCGGCGCTCATCATATAAGTGGGATTATTTTTATAGTTTGCATTTTTATAGTTTACTCTTCACATGTTGGTGTCCACACGTGGTTTCTGTACGCGTGGCTTTCGAATGCGCAGTTTTTTTTTCCGTAAAGGTAACGCACTCCAACGGAGGGCGTCAGCGATCTCGACAGCTTCCCTCACCCCTGCAAGCCGGCGTCTCCGCGCGCGCGCCGAAGCTAGGACAGGCACGCCGCGGTGCGTTGGGCTGCCGAAGCATTACCTCACCCCAGCGGCCTTCCATCCGAACGCTGACTCTGGGTTCGGTAGGCCGCTGGTCTCCGGGAGCGAGGCGGAGTGTTGGGAGATGACGGCGCGGGTTCCGTGCCGACGAGGCGGAGCGGGAGGGGGCGGGGCCAGCCGTGCCGCTCCCGGCCTCTCTCTGGCTGGCTCACGCTCGGCCGGGCCTCCTCTGAGCTGTGTTATCAATTACACGGCGAGAGCGCTCTGTTTCGCTCGGACAGGGGACTTTAAATTGCTTCGCCTGCATTTTGTGTGCGAGCGAGAGGCGGAGGAGAGCTGGCCAGATGCCTCTGAGAGAAGCCCTTTCGCTCAAGCCCCCTCTCTAACAGAGCAGCGTTTACCTTTCTCATAACCGAAACTGACCAAGCGTGCCGGTGTGTGTGTGTGTGTGTGTGTGTGTGTGTGCGCGCGCGCCCGTATGTGTGTAAGAATGATTCCCCATGCCTTAGGCCCTCCCATTGACAATATTTTTCTTAAACAGAGCTGAAATTTCAGCCAATCACAGACACACATTCATTGAACTCACACTCATTAGCGCACGTACATACACACACACACACACACACCCGCGCGCACACACACACACACACACACACACATACCCACACAAAGGTACTGTACCTGCATGCTGCTGTAAGGCACATCTGCACTCACTGGATCAATGACTGAGCACACTACTGCCTCATGGCCAGAGTGTCTGACTCTGACTCTGCTGGGGAACCTGTGTAGGTGTGGTGTCAGGACCGGGAGTGGCCGAGGTCAGCAGAGTCCGCCTGACACAGGACAGCCGCAGAGTCCACAGCCACGGCCCTGGACCCTGGACCCTCAGCGGTGACAGTGATTGGTGGAGGCAGGCCCACACAACTTCGACATCACCCACCAGCCCGATCCCTGTTCTACTTTTATCTGCCCTTTCTCAATACAGCTTGGCTTAACATTAATCAAAGTCAAGCTGTCCAGCACATTCTGTTTTGTATTTCATACTTATTTAGTTGAGCCTGGCTGCTGGTGACAGATGCACTCCACTCACTCTCTTATTGCCGAGGAAATGTTTTATTCACACGTACTGCTTTATATGGGTCACGGAGAAAACTCAGATTCAGTGTATAAAACAGTTTCATAAACCACGGCAGTACAGATCGTAAACACGCAGATATCTGTGTAAATGCCGGTGTAGCATTTGGTCCGGCAGAGAACCGCATTCGTCCCGGTCGCCCCGTGCCGTGGAGGAGAACACACCTTTAAGCACCTGGGCTGATTAGCTAACGCAACCCAGGTGCGTGTGCTCTCTCCAACGCTAGGCGTGACCGAGGCTAATCTGGTTGTCCGCCAGAACGAACACTACAGACGGATATATTGTTTAGTACACAATGCACGTGTGTTTTTCCCTATGCGCGTGTACACTAGAAACAACTTGATTCGACATTTTTGATTAGACAGTCAAATTTTTATTTACATGCTCTGTGGTGTTTGCAGCTCAATATTTTAATGTTATTACCATACCAGACTAGTAACACCACGATACCTATTCAAATGCAAATAGTTACAGCTCCTGCTGAAATCCACATAGCATTGTTTTTTATTTAAAATGTTTCCCAAAACAATCATGGCACTATAATTATGTACAGAAAGGCTGGGATAAATCATAAAGAGCATAAAAACTCCTCGTTCCTCATCCTCGTTCCAGCTGTTCTCCGGTTAGTCCCCTACTTTCCTGATGGCAGAAACCCAGGGACTGGGACGAAGGGCTGCAGGTTTTTACAAGGCTGTGGAAGTAAGTTAAAGGTGAAAGCGTCCATGAGAGGATGTGGTAGGGGCGCTTTCACACAAAGGACGCAGGAGACGTCACTTTGAACTCTCTCCAAGCACGCACGCACACACACGCGCACACACGCACGCACGCACCGACCACCTCAGCAGCGTGCCCTAAAGCCCCTGCTTTTTTGCAGCAGTCTCGGGGTGAACCCCTTCAGGACAGCCACTTCCTGGCGAACGAGCGAGGCCGCCATCCGGGAGACCCGCTAACAAACGAGTCCCCGCCTCTCGCCCGAGCTCCACCACGCTGACAGTGCGCCGCCTCCCCCGCGGTAATGAGATCTGACCTAACGTCCGCCAGACGCCGCGGGAGCAGGATATAAACTCATACGCACGGGCGCGTCGAGCCCGCTGCTCCGGAGACCGCCGCGGCTACAGCGCGATCGCGCATCCGAGCTCCAATACGCTTAAACTCGGGGCTAATAAATCACTGTAGCAGCTACCCACAATCCTCCGCTGCGGTTTTGTGACAACAAAACAGAGAAGCCGGGGCCCTCGTCTGAAATCTTTCACAGGGACAACACGAGGCTGAACAATCACTCATCGGCTGCTGGAGCGTGGCATTTAGAGCCAAGTGCTCCAGAATCCCAGGAGGGACAATCTTTTTCTGGAGCGTAGGTCCGCGCCACACCTGAACTCCTACCTCCTCCAAGTCACGGGATAAGTGGAGGTTATTAAGTCCTTTTTCGTGTGAGAGTAAGAGTAGAAAGTGGGGTGATGTCAACCTGAACTTTCAGTAAAAGCGCTTCCAGACGCTGTAATTGAGCGTAAATAGCTGCCAGCATATTTTACAGCGATGACGCAATCCTCGTAAGATAAGGGGCCACCTGCCAACCCACATACGACTGCATAACATTGATGTGATTCTCAAAATCACAAAAAAGCCATAATTCATGGATGTTATATTAACACAAAGGTTTTCAGCAATACATCAAAGAAACCGTTGCACGTTTGTATAACTAATAATTGAAGAAGTCCACTAGAGGAATGAAGGGGCTAAAGTGCCAAATGCAGATAAATTTTTTTTTTATTAGGACAGCGATTGGCAGGTACAGTGTAATCCGTAACTACGTCATTTTCAGAACCCATTCCCCATGCAGAATGTATTCCTTTTTCATCGCTGACTCCATTACCACATTGATTGATTTTCGGAAAACCAGTCCTCAGCACTGGCTCATATTTTGACAGTGACGGCCTAATTTCCACGCTGGCCCCAATTACAGCATTGACTCCCGTTTCAGAACCCGCTCCCTCGTTCATTACAGCATTGACTCCTCTTTCAGAACCTGCTCCCTCCTTTATTACAGCATTGACTCCTCTTTCAGAACCTGCTCCCTCCTTTATTACAGCATTGACTCCTCTTTCAGAACCCGCTCCCTCGTTTATTACGGCATTGACTCCTCTTTCAGAACCCGCTCCCTCGTTCATTACAGCATTGACTCCTCTTTCAGAACTCGCTCCCTCCTTTATTACAGCATTGACTCCTGTTTCAGAACCCGCTCCCTCCTTTATTACGGCATTGACTCCTCTTTCAGAACCCGCTCCCTCGTTCATTACGGCATTGACTCCTGTTTCAGAACCCGCTCCCTGCTTTATTACAGCATTGACTCCTCTTTCAGAACCCGCTCCCTGCTTTATTACAGCATTGACTCCTCTTTCAGAACCCGCTCCCTCCTTTATTACAGCATTGACTCCTCTTTCAGAACCCGCTTCCTCACTTACAGTGGTGATTATTCTCAGCAGGGACTTCTCCAGTTGTGACTCAGGACTTACTCTGCCTTCCTCATCGCTCACTTCTGTTCACCGGGCTGTACAGCCGAAGATGAAAAGAGCACTGCTGAGGGATGAGGAGAGCCTCTGATGAAGACAGGGGTCCCACAGTGTTGCCTACAGCCGTCCCTCTTTTCTTTTCAAATCTTTTGTTTCCCGGAACTTCAGAACTTTTTATGATAAAACAGACCCAGAATGGCTTAGAGCACAGTTTGCCAGGATAACAGTGGGATTTTCCAAAGAAGCATAATAATCTAAACAGCAATGCAATAATAATACTAATGTTTGAAAAAGGCTCCCGAGGACTTACTGGATAGATGAGGGAAAAGAGAGGAGAGAGAAGAGCAGGGTAACCCACCAGTTGGGCGTCTATAAGGTTTGTATGTGGATGCTTGTCCAACCAATGGGTCCGGCTGTACCATGGCTCTCTGCTCTCTTATTGTAAACACCGCTGTGATTGGTCCTTACAAACTCTGCCTCACTGTGAGCTCACAGCACAGGGCACGCACTACAGTTCTTGCGAGTTGGCAGATTTCCGCCATTGGCTTTCATCGAGGGTTGGCATTACCACTCCTTTACTCGGGCATAACCAACTCCAGACACTTGGCACAACTAATGACACCGTAAAAGCCTTTTCCCCACAGACAGACATGCATAAAGTTTGCTCCCAGCCTTTTTAAAGAAAAAAAAAACATTAAACTTGTTTATTCGATAGTTTGAGCATCCAGTGGTCATTTAACCTTTAATCAAACCCTCGAGCCAGCAAACACATTGATTTCTTCTGAGAGTGAATCAAATGACAAACAAATGGCTACAAAATTAGCGTCATCGAATAAAATAACGATTAAACTGGAATAAATACAGGTAAAACGTAAGAAGAAAAACCCAAACTATTCATTGATATTGACACACCCTGACACCACATCCTGCAATGAATACAAGGTTCATCAATGCTGTATATGTCAATGTTTTCTTGGCAACCGTTGCCGATCAAGATGTTAAACCCATAATGTATGGCCTTCACTTTCTGCATATATCATGCAGCAAAGCTTTTCAAAGTGAGTGCCGTGACATCCCTCTAGGGGTTGAAATTTAAATTATGTTAAAAATGAGAAAGTGATTTATGATAAAACTAATGAATCATACTGTGAATAAAAAAAACTGATTTCAATTAATAATGGAGTATTTGTAAGCTCAACTGTTTTGAGGTTATAATGGAGCATTTGTTATGTCGTGCTGCAAATATTAGCAGACCGATCTTCCTTCAGGACATGAATATAGTACGTTTGGTCAAATCCAAATTATTTACAGGGGAACCTTGGACCTCAAAAGGTTGGGAACCACTGTTATACACTATAAACTGTAATAACATAAAATACATATCATTTTAAATTTGAAAGTTTAGTGTGAAATTCCATGTATTGATTCAAATACATATTCTAAAGTGCTATTTTATTGTCCCTATATTGTGAATAAACATTACATAAATATTCCATAAAAATACGTACGTATATAGGCCTACATAGTATAGGTGAAATCTGAAAGTGATAATTATCTATATATTTTACAATGTAAGCTGTATATTCGGTTAAAAATGCACCTTCAATTTTTGATTTTAATAGTTTTCTTGTGAGGGCAGATTAAATAATTTAAGGTAAATGCAAAAGATACTGCTGCCCTAACTCCCTCCACACTAGAGAGATAGGCCAGAAGCTCACAGGATGACGCAAACATCTGCTGAACACATAATTACAGGGCAAACCATTAACCCAGGATGATGGAATCAAACTTCCTGTTCACCCCGCCATACATCACAGACTAATCTATTAGCCTCAATGATAATTCAGTGCGATTAACTCACTACGTAGCCAATCTTCCCCTGCTACTGCCATGAACATCAACGTGGATGGCTATCTAAAATTAGCTCCTGGAAGTGAATTCTTCCTTTATGAAATAATTATAATGCTCAACTTCCCCATTAACCACGTTGGACTGTAGCCTTTGCTATGTTTCAAATATGATAAAAATTATTTAATACATATCATTTATATTTTATCCCCTAGAGAGGAATTGTTCTGAATGTCGTTTCAACTGAACTGGCAATTTTATTAGCGTTTGCGGAAAGCCTGCTGTGTGCAACAGGCTGTGTGCTGAGCCACTTTGTCAGTAGAGTATTCTGCGATGTCCGTATATTTTTCCGATTCACACTCGAGTGCACCACATCGAGTAGGAACTTCTCAGAGAGCGATCTCTGTGGCTTCGCTTTAATCTTTTCTGCCTCAGAGGCTGTTCACCTTCACCCTGAGGCTGAGCACTAGCCTGGCTGCCCAACACCTCAACAAAGAGCTGCTTCACATTTACGCAACTCTGAACAATTCTCTTCATATCCAGCAGAAACATAAAAGGTCTGACATAAACACACGTAAATATGTGACACACTCATATGTCAGGGTGAGAGAATATAGCTAGGCCCCTCCCAGTTTGCGCTTTGAACCAATGCTACTCTCACAACTGGGAAGCTAAAGGTTTCAACTGACTGACATTTCAAGTAGCTAGGTGCTCTTGGTGAAAGGAAGGTAATTGTTCCTTTTCGTTCGCCACATTAAATATAAAAAGAGACCTGCAGTTTCTTCATTACTGCACATTTAAGCTTTCTGTCAATCACTTTAAGCTCAAGGTTATTCACACAGTAACATATTCAGTGTTAAATGAATTCTGATAGAGCACATTTTACTCTGACCCCAACTGGATTCACGTTAACTCTGTAAATGAACACTCAACAATTTCCAACTTGTGTTCACTAAAACATTTTTGCCCAAAATGAATAAAACCTTAAGTGCACAGTTCTAATTTCTGCCAGTACTGGTCCTAGCTGCTATAAGAGAAGCCATAAAATTGGCTAAGATGTCAAGAAACTACAGGTCCCATGTTTATTAGGACAACATCATATCGGATGGGGAAGGTTCTGGCCACGGAATGCAAATAAGTACAAAATATACAGTAAAAAGAAGCATCTTTTTCTCTTTTGAAGAAACTTTTTCCAGGTAAAACTTAAACGCCACACTTTGAAGAATATAAATAACCTGCTTTTTTGTTAGTTTTCCTTCAAAGGGTGTGTGATGTGTAAACACTGAAACGGTCCACACAGCAATCTGAGAGAGAGAAGCGAGTGATCACAGCGTGACACACCTCTCAGGTTCCTTCTTTTGATGAAAAAAGCGGAATCTCCGGCACTCTCAGTTTAAAAATAAAAGCAAGTGATTTCATTTAACAGATGGAAGAGGAAAAATGCAATTTTCTTATTCACCAACTTTGAAAATTCAAAACTCTCCAACTTCCAAAACCGTCTGAACTAAGTTGCCCACAACGTTCCGTTTTAATCTCTGGGCCGAAGCAGAGAAAAAAGGTTGGTAATGAGAGGGCGGTGCAAGTGATATTGAGCAGAGATTAGACACTGGATATAAATTGTGGGTGGGTTAAGGGACAGAGGGGGTGAGACACTGACCTGCTTGGTTGGTGGTGATGTCGATGGACACGTGCTGGGCGGGGTAGGGGCTCTTGTTGGAGACGCCGTTGACGGCCTGGATCTCGAAGGTGTAGACGGTGTGGGCCCACAGGTTGCTGATGAAGACGTGGGTCTCGGTCAGGCCCAGCTGCCGCGGGACGAACTCCACGTTGTCGTCGCAGTGCGAGCAGGACCGGCGGTCGGCGCGGCACTTCTTGCAGACGATGTTGTAGACCACGTCGTCCCGCCCGCCCGTCTCCCGCGGCGGGTGCCACTCCAGGATGACCGACGTCTCGTTCACGATGGAGATGACGTTCCGCGGGCCGGAGGGCACGCCTGCGGTCCGCAGACACAGGCGGGGGGGGGGGGGGGGGGCGGTGAGTCATTTTAACACATCATCAATGCCTCCGCATCACCGTTTTAATACACTCCCAGGGTAACTGCTACGGCACCACATTGTTATTCTTTATCGTACTTTTTATTCAGCCAGGTAGGTCAACCGAGAATGGAAGAACACCAATAACTTATTCCTCAGCCCAGGCCATATGCACTTGGAGCACAGTAAATACAGGCTCTTTGCTCTCGTCTGGTTTAAATTCCATGACAGCTGACAGCTAACACCCCCTTAAAATGAGCAATTTCGAGAGTTGCGCTGAGAGAAAGGGTGTACCGAATCTCAGCTGTGCCAAAACTACAATTCTTTTTGCTAGCCTGATCTTTGTAAGTTCAGCAGCTGTTAAAATATTCCTTGCATAAGTCGCTGGCTGCTATTATTACACGGAGTCATTTGAGGTTCAGGGTACATGGGCCTGGACGTCACACAGAAGTGACGACTGGGCTTTCAACGACAGATAAAAGCCAATAAAAGACGTCGGTTTGTTTTAGCCGCGTTCCCGTACCAGGCACGGTCGTGTTTCTTAAGATTCCAACCGTTGCATTGTTTAAATATGTTTAAAAAACGACTTCCTTGAGCCGGCGTGCTTCCGGCGGCGTGCCGAGCTCAAGGTTTTCAGCTCCGGCTGCGATGACAAGGCGTTCCGTACGAGGCGGGCAGGGGCGGCCGTGACATTCGGAGACAGCACAATTAATCATTGTTCTGCCGGGGCCGCCCGAGCGACACCGCGGCTCGGGCACAATGCCGCGAAACGCAAGGCCCGCTGGCGCGACAGAAAACCGAACAACAGAAAAGAAAGAGAGAAAACCGGGAGGGCGAGCGAGAAACGCGGTGTCGAGCCGTGGCCTCGCTCACCGCGCACGTGCTAATCGGCCGCTAGCGCGACAGCTCCCAGCGCAATGCCTCCTGGGCCGGCGCAGAGAGGCAGCGGTGGACTGCAGCCAAAAAAAAAAGACAAAAACCGCTGGAGGAAACGCTCAGGGACAAAAGACAACGGTGTTATTATTTATCACTCCATAATTAGCGTTCTGAAGAAACTGGGCACAAAGCAGATTGTCTTTCCCCTGTACGTGATGCTTTCTACGATCCACGCTGCCGAACGTCAAGGTTAATCCACTGTAGATACGGTATGCTTTAGCGGTGCTTATGAAGGCATCACTTCCCAGGAAGAATACAGGAGGGGAAAGCTCATAGCCTACCGCGGTTTAGCTCATATTTATTTTGCATGAACATCGTGTGCTACTTAATCCCACACGGTGGGAAAACCGCTAGCTAGACTTACATGAAATTAGCTGTGGGTCAGCTTTACCAGAATAATGAAAAAATGTGCGCTTCAAAATGGTCTCCCCACCTCACTGAGGATCAAACAGAATTGTTTAAAGCTAATACGGGCCCCCAGTGACCCGCTGAGGGGGGAACTGTGCTGCTGTGCCCTTGACCACGGTACAGTACCTCAGCAGAATCAGTAAAATATCCAGCTGTATGGATGAAATGGTTGAATGGTTATATAGCAGGATTTTTATTTCGTCCCCTGGATAGGTCGCTACACAACAAATAGATCTATCTGGCGCCCGTTACAGAAGCCTGCCAAACATTGGAATTGGACATTATAGCAAGATTTTACATTAAAGTGTACCACAGCATAGATTAGCACACTTCTGAACACTTCCGCAGTGCACCCTGCTTGGCATTGCTTATTACAGCACAGCACAGGATGGGCCACCACAGCACAGCAGAGCACTGCACCGCACAGCACGCTACAATATTGTACAGCACAGCACAGTTCTCCTTGATTAATTTGCAGCAGTCAAGAGGACTCTCCCCTGCCTCCGTGTAGCAGAAATGGGTCAGAGGAGCTGAGATTAAAGAGGTGCAGCACAGCCGCACCAAACCGCCTCTCCCAGGAACCGAGAACACTGAGAGCACACACACAGACACACACACATGCACATACACAAACTCGCACACGCACACACACACTCTCTCTCTCTACTGTGTGAATACATTTCATACAAAAAGCAAACATTATTTAAGAGGTGAAAGGGTGACCTAAACATGGCTGCACACGACCAGCTTCTGGGGCTGGGGGAAAACCACCAGTGATGTAACAGCAGCCGGAGAAATCAGATGCGACTGCCACTTAGCGAGTGATTTGCAGGCTATTACGGGCTGCCCCCTTGGCTGTTTTAATTTTCGAGAGGATTTCATTCGTCGAGCGCCTGTCCTCTGGCATTAATTTAGTTGGAGAAGCCAGTGTTGATTTTGTTTACAAGTTTCTTGCTCCGGTTACACGGCTACATCATTATTGATACCGGAACTGGTGACAGAATTCCACGAAGAAGAAAAAAAATTCCACGAAGAAGAAAAAAAAACAAAATAACAAAAAAAAAAAAAAAAAAAAAACATACCACACACAGACATATTATCTCCGCAGCGACAGGAATAATTTCTTTGCTATTGCCGTGGTTACAGGCTCATATTTTTTACTGTTGTCACCCTTATAATAAAGTAGCAGTGGGACCTTAGCTCTGGAGCTTTTTTTTTTTAAATCTGCGAGCGGCACTGGAACTTGTACCAGAAGTGAGTTTGGGCACTAAGCCAAAAAGGCAATGCCGCTGCTTCCTCTCCCAACCCACACGCTGAAATAAACAATCATGCCATCGCTTACTCGCTCGCCCTCCTAGCTCTTCCACTAATGCCACCATTTTTTTGCACCGTTTATTTCATTAAAGTGTCCCCATTATTTGGCGAAACAGTCCCACTCGGCTGTGTTTTAATAAGGACCTGCACCACGTAGGTCTGTACCAGCGGCTTAGAGTTGGGACGGGAAGCCGAGACTCAAACCCTGCTCTTTAAACTCTCTGGCTGCTTCGCTCTCCCATCCGGAGTTTGGGGCAGCTGGGACCGTGTTTAGGGAACAGGTGCATCAGCGGGAAGCGGGTCACACACATACACGAACATGCAGACACAACCACGCACAAGCACACACGCGCGAACGAACATGCACACATGCGTATACGCACGCACGCACGCACAGACATACGCGTTAGCGATCACACATATGTTACCAGCTAGAACTGGACGCGGAGCAGAAACCTGGTCGGCTGAAACAGAGGGACAGCAGCGCACAGCGAGCGGGCTGCCAGGCGGAGCGATCCAGCGGATTAAGCTGGGAACGGCAATTACACCGGCTTAGGCTGGTTTACCGGCGCTTTCTCCAGAACCCCGTCCTCCCAGGCGCTTTCTCCAGAACCCCGTCCTCCCAGGCGAGGATCTGAGGAGGTTTGGACCTTGATCAGGAGTCCAGACAGCAGGCCACTCAACTCCAGCAGAAATCTGGGGCCGCTGGATTCTCCAAGGAATGCAACATGCAAAAATCCATCCAAAAAACATGACGCGATCAAGCTCCACCGGCTATTCCTGTAGCTTTAGTTTAACTTTAACACTGTGTACCTATATAATTTCAATTCTGTGTTCATGTTTAACATTCATTTTAAAATAAAAACTTTTCTCAAATCGAATGAAAAAGGGCCAGGCAATATACGGAACTCTGCAATTCAATTTTTTCATGTCAGATGTGTTTCCTGGAAATGCGTGCATTTTTATTATCTTAGTTTCTCCACACACTCTTCCACACATATGCTGGACAATAAGGAGTTTCAGAGGACCGGGGAGGGGGGGGGGGGGGCACCCACACTTGCAGTTTGAAGAGCCCCCCAGTCCATTAGGCTGGTAGTCAGGGCCATTTTACAGCCTCTCTACATCACACACCACTTTGGAAGAATGGCTAAGAATACCCTGAGTGAGGGTGAGTGGGAAAGAGTGACTTAAGCCTTCCTTGAACGAATTTCTCCAGCAATCCCTGAATAAATAAATACATGAATAAAAATTGTATACAATATATTGTCACTGGGGAAATAAGAAACCCATTAAACACTTGTAAACTGTTCCTGGCTAGATTTCATGGATAGTAAACCAACTCCATGGGCCTTTTTCCATTGTCAGTAATGTATTCTGCGTCTGCAGGGATGGGGAGATCACGACTGACTTGATCAACCATCGTGTTTTACATAAACAGCAAGATGATACTTTGGTACCGTATGCTGGCAGGACTGCGATTGGAATCTTCGACTGCCATTACAAATGCAAACAGAAAACATATGGCTAGATTCAATCTAATCACAATGCGCTTTGCCCTTAAGCCTTGGTACTCTAAGCAAGGGCCTTTTCCTTCAATATTTTCAACATCTGAGCTCAGTGGTTGCTTAAAAATGATGAATGTGCAAGAAAGAAAAAAGGTAAAAGTGATTAATCACACTTAAAGGCAGCACACTTTTATAATAGCCTGCACTGTCACTGATACTATAGCTTTTGCTGCTGCTACTATTCCCACTAATATGACTCCCTGTTGTTACTACAATAGCTACAACTGCTGCTATGACTGTTATGGTAATGGATTCCAATACTACAATTAGCAAAATCAATAAAAACAGAGCCGTCTGCAGAAGCAGTGAAAGCTGGATTCTGGAAAGAAAGAAGTTTCCCAGAGTCAAGATCCCCCCCCCCAACAACCCCCCTAAAATCCAAATCCCACAATGAGACCATTGTGTCAACTTCATCCGAGGATCAGCAAGCTGGCGGGGCTCACCTCCCCCCCCCACCCCGACAGCCCCCAAAAAAACTGAAAAACCGCTGACCCTGAGACAGTGAGAGAGAGAGAGAGAGAGAGAGAGAGAGCACTGCCATCTTGCTAATCTTGTTAAGTGAGGAGTGTGAAGGTGTGGGTGTGAAGCCTCGGGGGCTGCCCTGTCTCGGCCCCTGATCTGCCCTGTCAGACCCCCGGAGTCAAGCAGGATAACGGGGGTCTGAGCTCCAGCGCTAGCCCCCGGAGTCAAGCAGGATAACGGGGGTCTGAGCTCCAGCGCTAGCCCCCGGAGTCAAGCAGGATAACGGGGGTCTGAGCTCCACCGCTAGCCTCTGTCTCTGTCTCTGCGACACCGGAGAGGGAGACTGACCTTGCGCCGTGCTGACAGTGCGCTTCTTAGCATGCAGGCAGGCCCGAGGCCAGGGGGCAGCATATGGCTACTTTCCCCGAGACCGGCTAACTGTCAGCTGCGTGCTGCTGCAGACAGCAGGGAGGGTATTAGCCCCGCATAGCACTCTGCTCCGGTACTGTTGAACAAGGCACAGTGGGAGCGCCACAGCTGCAGAAACGGACCCCATACTGCACGGGCGGCCTGGTTACACGCGGAAGCACAGATGCACAAGCGAGGCTTCTGGGCACGAAAAGGAAGGCGACGCCCACTTAGCTGAGACCGACCAGAACCGAGGCCGAAATTGTCCCCATTCATAAAACTGTCATTCGGCGGTAATGTTATTCATGAATGGGGAAGGAAGTCGCCTGTCGGTCCAGGTGACCCACATACTGCGCTCCACTTTCCCCCGGGCCTCCTGGGAGCCGACCGAATGTGGAGCAGGGACGGACGGAGGGAACTGATTGGGCCGCCCAGGACTCCCAGAAACCCTTGCTGAGGCCCATTTTCTCGGCTGCCGAACGGCAGGACGTTGTGGTGCTGTTCTCGTTCACGCTCACCGAAGGTATTCATGTACAGCACGCGCTATTTCCTGCATGGATACAGTCCTCACAATGTCTGTATTCTCTGCATAACAAGCAATTTGTTTATCCTTGATGGAAAACAAACGAGGAGAGCTCTTCATTGTTTACATGATGTTGGCGTGAACTCAATAAGCATTTGTCCTCACTTTGATGAATATATGCAATTTTTTTTTTTCCTTCACAAACACAACTTTGTGAGGTAATTGTTTACTGCTAAACTATCCAAACAGTTTGTGGCAGAAAAAACAAGCAATTTCCCTGTGTGCTGGTCTGACTGAATCTAGACCATTGTTTGTGTCCTATATTGTGTACTCTTACACTGCCCCAGAGCTGTTCCGTATAGTACTTCAGCCCTGATGAAAATCCAGAAAACTCTACAGTGCTTTCTGTTAACCCTATTTTCATCCCCATAATGAACGGGCAGGAAAGCTCCCCAGGCCAGTTTGTCGATGCCGTATGAGGATGAGGTGAATTACGGTTCACTCACTGGTGCAGGGGGCGTCGGGCTGGTCCATGTCCCCGCGGTAGTAGCCGTTGCGGCAGACGCAGATCCCGGCAGCTTCCGCGGTGGACCTGCTGTTGAGGGGACACTGCAGGCAGAGCCCCGCCCCTTGGTTGGATTTGAAAGTCCCGGGGGGGCACGCTGTGGGAGACAACAATGAGAAGAGTTAAGTCATCAGTGCAGAAACGGCGCCCATTATTTCCTTCACCAAAAGGGGACGGACAGCTCTGCATTTTTGAATGGCTCTTCCTTTTTTTTGCACTGTGATGAAAAATACATTGTGATTGAACAAAAAGCTAGGTTCACTGATCCACAAGAGACCCCTTCTCAGAGTAGCTGCTGTGGGCAGAATGGGACTTGAACTCACAATGTTTGTAACCACACAGCACAACTGGCAAACACACAATTTCACCACGGTGTCTGAAACCCAGATCCCTCAAACAGGAAGGCTGAGTGTCTTTAGTGGCCTATTATAAACTTGCTTTACTGCACGCTTTCCCCTCTACTCGGCTAGCCCAATAACATTTTTATAACATTCATTTTTACGTCCATACTGTGGAAAATTGTGAAATATGATCTTGTAATTTTGTCAGGTCACAACACACAACTTTAAAAGATTTTCCAGGGAAAAAAACGTGCTGAAAAGTTGTGGCTAGGGTGGAAAAACAAATGTTCATAAAACAGTAACAACACTAGTATTTACCACAGCAGAAACCCTACTGTAATGGTGCAAAAAGTTACAATAAGGTTTTATGCCAACCTGTTAATACTCAAAGCCATCTCAGTCCACCAATAGGAAACATCCTCGATGACACTGGTGAGATAAAGGTTCTATTCTCACATGGAGATAAAGCGCTCTCATCAGGTCTCCAGGAAGTGATGTCACAAATCCTAAGCAGACTCGCACACAACAGCCTGCCTCATCAGTATGCCACATTAATTTCAGAAATAAGGAAAGGTCTTCTACAAGTTAAAGAAACAAAAGCCTGGCCGACTCTGTACAGGGCTGGATTGATGACCAGCTGTTTGCGATATGCAGTAATGCTCAGCAATCAGCCATCCAGACTAGTTAACTGCCCTCTGCCATTTCAAGACAAGGTCCATAAATTCAGATAGAGCAGCCTCTCACATTTTCACCCTGCATTTATTTGACCAATAAGAATCATGACTATTCTTATTCATAGAAGATGTGGTGCATATTTTACCCAGACTAGAGAGTGATAGGAGAGTAGAGAAGATCTGTTGTTCATGTTCTTTCCATCAGCAAAACATTGCAGTTATTCTTCACTCCACCCGAGAATATATTCCCTAAAGCCTGGAGTTATCAAATGGAGACTGAGCTACAAAGAACCTAGGATAGTTCGAAAAGAAAATGAAACCAAGGACAAATGTTTGGTTTGGTGTACCAGCTATGTACTTAGCATAAATTTGGACGCTTGGGACATAGAGATAATCACTATCCTTGAAATCCATTTAAAACACACTGTCCATCTCACTTTAATGTCATTGAATAATCGCAACGTAATTTCAATGGCTAATTAGATACATACTGTAAGCTAAATGATGACTGTGATTTAAATTACGCAACATTTTCCCGGGAACATCCCACAGTGCCTATTGAACGCGGTGGTTAGAAGTTTCTTTGCCTCTCAGTCTCTCCTTTCAACAGCTGCGATTAAGGTCGATAGCTACCATCACCACAAGGGACCAGAGGCAGTCCTGCTGCAGTATGCAGGATCTGCACTGCCATACCTTCCCCGCCGCACACAATGCCGCACACAATGCCTTCATTAAAACGGCAAAATCAAGGTCACGCGGAAGCCTGATGACATTTGGTGACAATCATGAACCAGACTGAGATAATGTATGCGCAAATGCTGATCAATCAAAAACAGCAGGTGTTTTAACTCATTCAATCAGCATCTGCTATTTAAAAATGGCATTTCTCATTAAGTGAAGCCCAAGTGGGTAACAGGCAATTCCCTTCCCTGTGGTCCATGCATACTTATCGCAATTAAGCGCGCCGGTTTGCCACCTAACGCACAAAAGGCCTGGCTCGTGGCTGGTGAGTCTGGAAGCCTCGATTATAAACCTTCACTTTGGCCCCTAGAGCAGAGAGGAGTAGCAGATCTGCCAGGCCCAGAATGTATACCCCCCCCCCCCCCCCAGTACCCAAACCCCTGACCCCCTCCACCCACACGCTCTGAGCACCACTGCGGTTGGGGCGCAGGATTCTCCGACGTTTCTAAACGGCATGGGAATGCAGCAGGGCTCCTCTTTACAGATGGGGAATGAAACATTTCAAAGTGGCGGCACATGAAGGCAGACTGAGCGTATGGTATTAATCTGGCTTCAGAAGGGACCATTGCAGACCGGCTCTGTGAGCGCTAGCTACAAACCCACCTCCCTTCCGACAGATAAGAACAGGCTCTGAGCACGACTGGATCCTGCAGGACGAGAATAAAGTGCCAAAACACAAGTTCATCCGCTGCCATTACCGACCTGGTGAACCAGGACTTTTACAACGGTTAGCATGTCTGAGGAAGCAGAACCCTTTGAGATCTCCTGCCAGGCACACACAGAACATGTGCGGAACAGGACCTGTGCGTCTGACACGAGGCTTTCCGCAGACATGGACTGCAATGCGCTACGACACACGACGCATTTAGAATTCCACGGCATCCTCCGGTGACGGCTGGAAACTCAAAGTTCAGCTCATATCCCAGAATCTGAGCGAGTCCTGCTCCTATCGCACAGCGCCTGATAACCCGAGCAAACACCAGGCAATGCGCTCGTAAATCACAGCTGCTGTCAGACCTGGATGAGACAGATATGTGAAACAATTTCACTCTAAAGATGCCGGTAAAATCAGAAAACACCCAGCAGATCACATTACTAATCAAAAGATACAATCATATTGTCAGTAATTTACATAACATTTGCTGGTGTACACTAAAGGGTTAAAAAACAGTGTTTAAAATGATTATTTTACCCAGGTCTGGTTTCTGGAGGTTACTATAGCAATAAGGGCTAACATGCTAATGTTGCTCAGACGGATTCCTGTTTGGCACTATGTGAAAACCTATATAGATCAAGAGCTGAATCACAGTGCTTTCACAATTTAGCTTACAAAACTCCAAGATTAACTAAACTTAGAGGGATGGTTTCCCAGACAAGGATTAAGCCTAGTCCAAGACTCTGTTTTCTTTTCAATGGGTATCTCCATTGGGGAAGTGCTTATAAACTAAACTTTTAAACAACACAGTGTTGCAAGATAACTCATTGCTGCTCTTCCATCAGATTTTATGCTTTTATCTTGTATTTCTTTTTATCACTATGTCTGTGCATGTTCATCTACCAAGGGTCTACAGGTGAAAACAGGCAACATAACAATCTGGAATAGTCCATTTTACTGATACATAATCTTTGAACATTAGTTAGAAACATGAACGTTAAACATAAAGAACAAAAAAATAAAACAATATAAAACAAATTTTTAAAAAATTAAGCCTATTTTATTCAGTTGAGCGTTATCCTTTAGTAGAAGGAACACTTCACACTGTTCAATCCCCACAACAGGCAGATTTGGTAGTGGTCTTTTAGAGATCAATGTTGCTGAAATAATCATCTTTGTGATTCACATTTTGACTAATCAGGGATTTGTGCATATAGCGAGCATACCAATAAGAAATGATCCTGAAGTGAATACCAATTACAGCTCCATCTCTCATGTTGAGAAATGGAATACTTTACATCAAAAGGAAATTCAATTTTCGTGTTCATGAATTTGGAAAAAGTAAGCAACTTTATCCTGTGGCTTAATGAACACTTTAAACTTTTAAAATTGATTGCGCTAGGCTTTTAAGTAAAACCATCTTAGGTTATCGGTCCAGCTGATCATACATTCCAAAGTATAAAAATTTAAATGTGCTACATGTCCGATGGATATGAGCGCTAATTAAAATGAATCTCTGCAGAGGCAGAGGGTTCTCCTGGTTATGTTTATAACAGACAGAGCGGGGATAATGAGTGGGGCCTTGGCAGTCCACACCGTTTTCACATGAACAACCAGGGTCGTAATGTCCAATCCTGAATAAAATAAGAGGGGACTGAAACCTTGTGCCTTTATATCAATCGCATTTTAGGTTTTAATTAAAGTTTTTATGCAATCGGGGAGGGGGGAAAAAGAGACAGTTTTGCAACCAGTAGCTGGTTTATTGTGCAGTAAAACACGGCCTGTTTTACAGCTCCTCGAGACTGTTTGTGCTCACAGCCCGGGGGGCGGGGGGGGGCGGAGATGGGGGGTAACTGGGGGGGTGTTTTTGGTGCATTACAGACCAGGTCTGTGAGATGGCTCCGTCACGCCAGCGTGCATTGTGGGCTTATCCAGGACCAAGGAGGGAGCCGCAGACAGAGTAGCCGGGTTTTAACGAGGAGGGGGGAGGGGCTCCGAGGAGCTGGGAAGAGGCTGCGCAGCGATAGGCCCGGCCAGCGGTTCCATGGCAACGTGGCTCCGCCACTCGAAATCTGCTGGATGCAGTAGGCTCAGAGGCCGGGGCCCCCGTGGTCTCCCCCTGACAAAGCCTGTTAGCTCCTCAGCCACAGGGCTAGAGGCAGGGGGAGTGCTGTCCTAAACAGAAGTAAGGGGCCACCCCCGGGCCATCGACCACGCCCACTCAAACCTGCACGTGGCCCGGCTGGTGCCCGCACTAGGGGGGTGACGGGACAGAAAATATGGCGGATGAGTGCTCAATGTAAAGAAAAATGACCTCTTATGAGCACACCCACACAGACACACACACACACACACCTGAAGCACAACCTTGGACAGCCCACACTGAGGGTGTGTGTGTGGATTCGCACTTAACGGACATCGCGATTTTCATCAGGAAAAAGGCACTGAGAACCTGTCGACAGCCAGAGCAAACGGCAGTGTGTGGGCACGCGTTCCTAATGTCCGCGCGACGCACTGCTCAGGTTTACAGCTCTTTAAGAGCCAACCCCCGGACCTCGTTACATAACCCTGACGTCCGTGAATTCAGGTCAAAAACACCGCCCCTCACGTACGCTCAGAATGCGCTCGAGGAGCGATCAGGCAAACGCGGCGACCGCTCGCCTGGCGCACGGTCGCACGGTCGCGCGGTCGCGCGCTCAAGCCGATGTTTAACGAGCTGTGAAGTGTTTGTGGGGCTTCGCTCAACCTCGCACGTTAGCTCCTCATTTACAGGAGACAGGAGCGCGGGCTGACCAATCGGCCAGCACACAGAGAGGGCGAGCCAAACGACACGCCCGCACGCGCTCGCCGCACGCCATCGATCCTTAACAAACGGACCGCCCCGCACGCGCTCACCGCACGCCATCGATCCTTAACAAACAGACCGCCCCACAGCGTCTGCTCGCCAAACGCAAGACTCGGCTCTTTGTGCCGATTGTTTTTGCAAAATGAGCAAGAATTGCGCATCGAGTGGAGGTTTCTCTCGCTGGGAGAAACGGCAGGTTAGCAGAGGAAGCGGGGGGGTGGGGGGGGGGGGGTGATATGGGCTGCGGCTGACACAGTCTGAGGGCGTGTGCTTGTGAGGATTCACTCCAGTGCTGTTTAAATGGCTCTGTGGCGTTACACGCTGGGCGCCCCCACATTAAGCCGGTTAATGGACGCGGTCGTGCTCCGCCGCGCCGCGCCTTCAGGAGGCCACAGACGCGGGGCGGAGTGTTCTGCGGCCTCGGCGGCCCGCGCCTAACTGCCCGACGGAGGGATCGGGGGGCTCTCCGCCTCGGGCCCTGGCACGCCGCCCGCGCTCTGCTCCCTCCATCCCTCGTTCGTTGGTTTTTTTTTTTTTCCGTTCGAGGTGTCGGACCCCTTTTCCTGCTCCCGAAACACAGACGGCGCTTCGGCCACAAAAGGGTAGCGCCAATCCATCATCCCGCGAGGTCTCGTTTTTCGATCCGAAGGAAAATGTTTCGCGATAATGAATTAAAAAAAAAAGAAAAAAAAAGAACTGGAGCAACAATTTGTCTGAGTGTCCTTGAACAGCAATTACGCCGCCTGGAAAATGTTCCAGCCGCTATCGCAGGGAAGGGGAGCGCACCGTTCCACCGCAGAAGCTTTACGGGGCCCATTCTCCCAGCCCCGATCCAGCAGATGTTCTCTGCCCGGACTTAAAAATCCACAGGTAATAAGCGGGGCACCCGGGGAGCAGAACGAGCAGATCCTTCCCTTCCATTCTGTTTTTTATTTCCTCAAAGAAAGACGAGAGCGTTTAATCTGTGTGTGCTCTGGGAAGTGTGCTCTTTATCTCTCAGGCAATATTAGCTTCTATCGCTGCCTTCCAAAGCCTGAGCCGACGGTGGCGCGCCGCGGGCCTCAAACTGAACACGGCTTCCCGGCTGAGATAAGATGGCAAGAGCTGTCCATCTACCTCTGGCGGGGGGGGGGGGGGGGGGGGGGGGGGGGGGGGGGGGGGCAAAGGTCGAGGGTCTCTCTTCGTCTCTCCCTCTCCGTGCGGTGTTCTGCGGCAGCTGTTTCCACCGACGCAAACACGAGGTCAGGCTTTTCTGTTGATTAATTGTGAAAGGTTGATGTTTAAGGTCGTACAACAACATTAATTCAAAACTGTAAAATTTCTCTCTCTCTCTCTCTCTCTCTCTCTCCGTCTCGCAGGAAAACTTTGAGCGTGTTTGCTGAGATAGAGAGCTCCAGCTTATTGGCTGTGAGAACCTCATTCGGCACGGAGGCAGATACACGGTGGATTTACTGCCGCACGCCCGGCGCGACACGGTAAATATCGCCGCCACAATGCGAGGCGCGGACGCGATGGCGGGCAGGCCGTGTGACAGCCGGAAAATTGAAGTGAAATGAAAGAGAGTGTGGGGGGGGGGGGGGGGGGCAAGAGTGTTAAATCCCAAACCTCAGGACCTCTGCGCCCAAAACTGTGAGAGCTCATGAGGAAGCGCTGTACCCTTCACTGACAGTACGTCGCGATGCGCCACCAGCAGCCCGTCACGGAGGGCGAGGGTACTCACCCGTGATGCTGGCAACCATCGAAATACGCACAGGATCAATTTCGACTGCACAGCCGTGAAAATATGTGGGCTTCTGGCATAAAGGCTAAAGACACTGTGTTTAAGTAGATCTGTACAAAACAGTGCGTGGGAGGCATTGCACGTAGACACCCAAAATGTGATGTTCTTCCAAACCAATTTGTTGGACATGACGGTAAACCATTTTTGGTTGCGATGAACGTAGGCCCGATTTGGGGGGTTAAATCTGTCAGCTCCAGCCATCAAATTTCCGTCAGGGAACCATGCGCACTGATCTGCTTATTGACCAATCGCATGGGAACAGATGGTCACTGCGAAGCGACCAGCCTCTTCCTTTCATGGCATTCATTGTATTCATATTTCTGATGCGGATCGGTCTCAATGAATTGCCTCCACCTCACTGCTTCTATTTCAGGCACCACTAAATCTTACATTGTTTCTATTCACTGCGCTCCGAGAGATTTTCTTTGAAGCGAAATCGAAAACAACGCAGGATACGCATCGCAAAAAATAAATCTCAAACGCGACTAAGAGCTCACATCGCCCTGACACCCTCCAAACCCGCTTGCATGCAGCAGGATGAGGGGGAGGCAAAGTGACTTACAAAACAAATGAAAAGACAAAAAAACAGCTCAGGGACACATGATTGAAAAGTAAAAGGCGTTCTGAAAGTAAAGGCAGAAACGCTAGGCCTGATGCTTTTGTGCGAAGCCAGCTTCCGTCGAGACTCCATTCAGCGCTCATTGTGACATCACTCGCCGGTCGCCTTCGCGTCCTCGGACCTGAAAGCGCAGCCGGGTCCCCGGGCACGCAGCTGCGGAGGCTCAGTGGGCGTGGCCGCCGAACTTTAACTCCCGTCCGTCATCGCTTTGCAAAACCTCTGCCTCTCCGGCTCTTCAGAAAGCCCCTTTCATTGTCGGACGTTCACCCAGATTTCCCCCGAAACTTCGGAGAACATTAATCACCCCTCCATTTTAGCGCTGTCAAAGCTCCGGCTTCGCGCTTAGCGGGAAAAGGCCGAAGCATTGTTCGGAGACGCCCCGAAATGAGAAGCAGGAAACTCTGTGAAGTTCCTTTTATCTTCGGTCAGTCAACCTATTACCTCCCCATCAC
This sequence comes from Anguilla anguilla, assembly GCF_013347855.1. Classification (NCBI taxonomy): domain Eukaryota; kingdom Metazoa; phylum Chordata; class Actinopteri; order Anguilliformes; family Anguillidae; genus Anguilla; species Anguilla anguilla. Next base: position 13,287,691 of record NC_049206.1, on the reverse strand, counting down.
TCCTGTCCAAGCACAACACCCAGAGTCTGGTAATCAAATCTTTCCACCCCCACCCACCCCCCAGCTTCACTTAAAACTAAATATTTAAAATGCTGCAAAAGTAGGATGCTTACATAAGGGTTAATAATGAAATAAAGCCGCGTATTGGAGTTCACCCTGGATCAGGCAAAAAAGCCCAGCTGCCCGCCCGACTGATGCATTTCAAATATTGCAGCTCGTTGCTTCTTTTTTTCCTCCGGTCGGCTCCAGCGACACAATGAATGAATAAGCAGGGACTGTGTTCTGTCCAGTCATTAATCAGAGGCAGCGCACCAAGCTTCGGCGGGGTTTCGCTTTTCCAGCCGAGCACATACCTGTCCTTCAGACTAATGATGCGCGGTCAGAAAATAAATAAGTGTGCCCGGATGCAGCCCCGCTGGAATACAGCAGGAAAACCAGAGATCGCAAACAAAAAAAAAAAAAGATACTCAGTCAAGTCGGGCCAAGAAGACGCCGTAATCAATTAAATTGCAGAAATACACTGAGCAAAATGATACAAGACCCAAGGCGCTCCAAATGAGAGTACAAAAGTTGAAAATCATTTGTATAACTGGGTTAAAAAACAACGTGTACTGCGAATGACTGACGTGTCAGGGCTAATAAGCCTTCATCAGGTTCTGTGTATTTTTCCCTGTTTTTATTTTACTCTTTCCTGGGAGACCGCACCCCCCTCACCCATCCACACACCCCCACACCCATGCACCCACCCCATGTTTTCACGCTCTGTGGTGTAGCTTACATCAAGTGAATATGATGTTCCTGTTTTAATGACATTTTTTTCTTCACGTCTTTTCTGGGGCAGTTTTGGAGGAGCCCCCACCTCGCTGCTCCTGCTCAGCACACTCCTCTTTTCCCCTCCCTCGCCCAAGGAAGGAATTCTGCGACGACTGTCTTCTCTCACGCCAAATACGCAGCTTTGTCATTCTTGCTGAGGTCGTTGACTGCATGCAGTTTGTGCGAAAGGTCACTCAATAAAGGTAATTTCAGAATGTAAATTCTATCTCTCTTCTCTCTCCCCCCCCTCCTCTCTCTCCACCTCTCCTTTTGCATATGACTCCCTCCCCTATTCTTACAGTGATAAGAACAGCTGTGAAAGGCGGTAGGGTGGAGGGAGAGGGCTTGGTGGTGTAGCAGAAGGTGGAGGTAGCATATGTGTGGATGGAGACGTGTCTCGTGCTCACTGGCTCTGACAGTTTAATGTGTGGGGATGTGACAGAGCCGTGGGGGGGGGGGGGAATGAATGGATGTCAAACAAATTACCGCAGGTGGGGGGGGGGAGGGGGGGGGGAGACGTCCTCCTAACAGAGGCCTTCAGCACTCTCCTTTTACAGTTCACAGATCTGAGCGAGGAGATGGGGGGGGCTGGTAATCTCTCCCTCCTCCTTCGCTCCCCAACCTCAGTCTCTCCCTGGGCCCTGGGCTGCAGCAGGATGCTTGGCAGCTGAGACCCCTTCTTGTGCCTGTGTGTAACAGCCATCTATGGTGTGCCTGGGACAACAGGAAGCGTACCCTTACACTCGCTAACGCATGCACACACTGCACATACACAGAGTATGCATAAATGTATGTGTTTGTTTGACTAGGAAAACATAAGCCATTTAAGGTACAAAAGAGTGGTCAAACGGGTTTGTCACATTGACAGTTCTTAAAAACAAGACATGGATTTCTGGGAAAGCAGGATTTGTCCACAGGAATGCTCCAATTGAATTAAATTCAATTCAATTCCATTTTATTTGCATAGGGCTTTTCACAAACGCTGTCATGAAGATGCATTACAGAGGAAACCAGACAGGAAATTAGGCATAAACCAGGCCTGAGCCCTCAAAAAGCAGTCAAGTGAGGTAAAATGAACTAAAAAAAAACAACAAAAAAAACAAAACAAACAAAACCAGGCACTGTGTGTGTATGTGTGCGCGTGTAGTATGTGTATGGGTGTATGTGTGTGTGTGCGCTCATGTGTGGTTCTGCACGTGTGCTCTGCAAACGCTGCCAGAGTAGCCATTCTCTATGCCAGGCATAGGCCTAATGAATGAACAGCTAAAACAGACGGTAGTACTTGGGGAAGGAGAGCAGCAGTTGCCATGGTGTAGCCTCACAGGCACTGAACGGGCAAATTCAGGAGACAAGCCGCCACGTCTTAAACAAAGATAATATACAGCGGGACGTTAAAGATCCTCTCGTTTCCTACAGTATTTCTTTTGTGCATCAGTCACATATAGCACTGATATTTCCCACCATTTTTTATGTTTTCTAAACATAGTTCATAAAAGTACTGAATCAATGAATCAATACAAGCTGTTTTGTAAAATGCTCTTCAGTGTTCTCTCACGCAAGCTTTACCCTACAACTAAAGAGTGCTTCTGTCTGAGTCTCAGGCCTGCATCTCCTCCAGTCTTCCTCCTGTCTGTTTTCTTGGCTGTACAATGGCTGCTGAATTTCATCTTTTCTCTACAGAAAGCCAAGGCTCCACTAACCGCAGAAGAAGCACTGAAATGTGTACATTCAAAATGAATTCCACAAATGAAAGTCCACAAATTTCATATACAGCAGCTCTGGCAAATGAAATGTGAAATTTAATCACCGTGACCTTATTTATAAAAGGTTAAGAAAAACAAACAGCCGTGACTTTGTCACTCAAAATTAAAATCCAGTGTCACTTTTTTCCAATGAAACTTTATTTCACTAATTTTGGTGATTAGGCTACATTAGGCTGTTTCTGGTTAAAGAATCTCCTGAATTCAACCGTGAATCCAAGGTGAGGACAAATAACAGAGCCCAGACAAGAGTCACGGTACTCCAGACCAATAATAATACCTAGTGCCAAACAAGACAAATGAAGCCTAAAGTATCTGCAAAATTCTTTATGCAAAGAACATAAAATCTAAGAAATAAGGAATAGAAAAACTGCACTTAAGGCACAAACAGGTGGCGCAGTAATTAGCCATGGAACAGCGGTTGTTTCAGTAGAGCATAGCCTCCTTGCCTCCCCTGCCATTCCCACAAGCGCCTCTGAAGCAGACCTGCCCACCAGAGCAGAGAGTGAAGAGAAGGAGAGGGGGATGAGAGAGGGGGGATGAGAGAGGGGCGCTGGGACAGCGGGGCGCGTTCATCTGAGTAAATTCAGCGTGCCCCCCCCCCCCCGGCAGGGCTCATCGCTGGCGCTCGCGGCGGGAAACCGTCGCGTAGTCGCGTAGTCCCCCCCCCCCCACCCCGCACGCCATCGAGCTTGCGGGTCGCGCTGAAAGCGGACGGCTTCGGCCGCACGTGACCGAGGGCGTCTGCGTCAGGGACGGGTGTGGCCCTGTCCCCGGGAGAAGACGCTCACGTACAGCGTAGCTCAGACGGCTAACGCTAATCCCTCTGCTGGAATGATTATTCAGGAAATTCGGGCTGGGTACTTTTTCTTGAGGGTACAACAGCAATACCCTGCACCTGGGACTTGAATCCATAACCTTCTGGTCTTAATTGCACAAAAACACAGAAGGGGTACACAGGAAATCGTTCAAACGTAACGCGTGAATCCCTTTTCCTTAGACACGCATTATCCGCAAGACGGCCACAAGGAAAGTGCTGCAGAACGGAGAGGCTCAACTCGGCTTCCCCAGATTCAGAGAGCGGGTCGTAGAGCGGCGGGAACATTAACGACGCGGCGACCGATACGGTGGTGCGGAGGCGCGCCGGGGCCAGGAAGGGGAGGGGATTAAAACCGCTGACCGCGGCGTACCGGAGCCGGTGGGACCGGCTATAAGGGGGATGGAGCCAACCTCCGCGGGCCAGCAGATGGAGGGGACCGAGCTCTCGCCTGCTGGATTTCCTTCACCTCCTGGACAGAGTCGGCGACGGGAGAGAAGGCGCCGCGTGCGAGAGCCCCACTGAGGAGCGCCTCGTCAGAGTCATTAATAACGGAGATTTAATAAAGCTCTGCCAGCTAAGCTCCGAGACTTGGCCACGTCTCAGCGAGTTCAAATTAATTAAGCGCGCGTGGGCGACTCTGTGGCTGTGAGCGCCCATTTCTGCGTGGGTAAAAAAAAAAAGCAGTGTTTTACCGTTTTAACTCAAATATTAAGAGAACCTTAATAGGTTTGATATGCTCAAATCGAAAAGAGACTGAACGTTGCGTTTTCTTCACATAAATGACATTTCTCCATTTTTCTCCACCTACGGTATCAAAACATTAATAAATATAAAATACAGGCAGGCTGAAGCAGAGGTTCCTGGAAAACCAAGGAACAATGCGCAGCCTAATTAACATTAGAGGGAACGCACTTTCGCTTTCAAATGTAACTACCTGTAGTGTTGGAGTGGGATTAAGAAACTGGCTAGAATACTTCAATGATTTTTTAATGCGACGGTACAATGACTCCATTTTAAGAATAATTTCTCATCTTTATGTGCATTAATCAACTCGGAACTGCTGCTGCTCTGTCACAGTACTGGAATTCAAGTTAACTTTGACAGTGAAAACCGAGCTTTTCGCCAATACCCCATTGTCACAGCATCATTGCAAAATTAATGTTAAGTGCTGTAGCTACCAATTCTCTTGTAACTTCCTGGCCAATGTGGTCATAAAATTTTATGGCCTGTTTTGCTTGAAAGCTAACCATTTTACTCAGGAATCAAGCCACGATACAATATTTTATGTCATAAGCTAAAATAGTAAACTCCTTAATCATCCCTAAATACGAGGGAATACAGAATTGTACAAAATCCCCAAAATAGATTATATTACATATGAATAATATACTTATTCAGAAAAAATACATTAGTGTGTGCCTACCATTTTTTACAGAAAATGTTACTGCCAGGACCTAAAATAGCTTTTGATCTATATGTCTCTTGCCTTCCTATTCATTATTACCAATTCAAAGTTCTTTTTGAGTTATCATACGACCCAAATATTAAAGACAAAATAATAAATACATTTCTTAATTGTTTTATTCCAGTAAAAATGCACGGGATGGGATCCACAAATAAATTGCATCATTTGCATTTAAATTTCTTTCTTCCCATTCCTGTGACCATAAATTTGTTCATTTAATTGAAATGTTGGCAATTGAGGGAGATTCTGTGCACAATGGCTCCTGCTTGCAGCCCGGCAGCCATATATTTCAGACAGCATCGATGTCTGATTCCTGGACTCCAGCCCTCATGAGCAGAGACAAATCACCATCAGCACAAAGCTAAGCCCTACGAGCATAAGGTTGGCTTCACAGATAAACTTACATTTTGAGTAACTGAATGAGTCCATAAAAAAAGGCTTGGCAGTATTTTAAAACCAAATCCTAACCCCAGTGAGCTCGCTTATATACTGCTCAAAATGAGGTACCATGGCAGTTAGGGAGAAAGCAACACCGCCACCAGCAGCACACACACTACACACATGCGCACACACACGCGCACGCACACACGTGCACAAACACATACAAACACACACACACACGCACACACACGCATACACATGCACGTACACACACAGAATCTGAATTTTAGAAGTTAGTACTGAAGACTGAACGGCATCTCTAATGTATTCCTCCAGTGGGTCTCCGCAGTAGCTGCCAAAGGCATGCACAGCAGGAGGACCGAGCCCTAATGAATCAGAAACGCACAAAATCAAGTCCTCCCACCCCGCCCCCCTCCAGCCCCCACCCCGCCCCCCTCCCCAAACATCTCCCACAGACACGGGGCACGCGAACACCCAGAGCTCAGATATACGAGCCGCTTGCGCGCCACTCCACACTCCTGTGATTTACCCCTGTCTTCAGACCCATGCGCGCGCGGGTGACACGTATATAAATGCCCGTCCGCGTGGTGACAAATGTACCCGCGCCCGGGAGAGTGCCAGGCAGCCCCGCCACGGGGAGACTTATGGAGGGCGGGCGGGAGGATCCGCCGCGGGCCCGCTCTCCGTCTCCCGGGCGCCGCCGCCGCCGCCGCCGCCGCCGCCACCATCTCGCTCCCGGCCCCTCTCCAAAATAAATCATATTCCAAAAATACAAACGCGCTCCGCCCGGCTCTTTGTATTTCAGTCGCGGAAAAAAAAAAAAAAAAATCAATAACCATAAATTGATTCCACCTTGAGCGCGGGGGCAGGAATAATAATCCTGGTTCCGTGCCATGGTACGTATCGATTGGCAAAGCAATTGCTTTCACACTAGATTAAGGTGCTGTGGGACGCTGCGTGGCACTTACAGCTCGTCGCCACCGCGGGGTCAGGGAAACATCGCTCCTAATCGCGTTAGGGCCCCCCGCACCCGCGCTCCGACACGGCCCCCAATCACCGGCCGCTCTCCGACGACACCGCTCTGCGGGTAAATCTCATTTGGCCTTTTGGATTTGTAACCGCTGGCAACCGCAGGCCGGCTCCGACGGGCGTGGCGGAGGGAGAAGACGAGCCTCGTCGTCCGGGGCCCGGCTCGGCTCGGCTCGGCTGGGACGCGGCGGCCGGTTTGGCTCGCGGGGATTCAAAGGCGGACGCGGAGGGTATTTCTTTCGCGGGGGCCCGGCTGCGGCGCGGGCACCGGTGCATGATGGGATGAGTCTTGGGGCTGTGCGGTCAGACGCGGGCGGTCCCTGCGCGAGCGGCTGATCCGTCATAAGCCGCCGGCGAGCGGACCGCGGGCGGCTGGGTCACACGGCTCTAAACCCCATCAGACGCGCCCCCCCCCCCCCCCTTCCCATGCGCTTCGCCCTTATTGTCCAGACAGCCAGACAGCCAATCCCACTAAGACCCTTTCACGCTGGGGCAAGTGCATTGCTCAGTCACTCGAACCGGGGTCACATCGAACCAAACGACATACAGAGTACTACACTGGAGTAGAATCTACACTATTAGAGCTGATTTCACAATGATATAACTATGGGAGAATTAGTGCAATTAGACCAGCGCAACAGCACTGCAGCATCTTGAAGGAAGAGAACGGAGAAGAATCATACAGTAAGTGTGGTGCCACTCTCTGTGCGTGGGGCCTGTAACCGGTACGCCTTTTGTCTTCCTTAAAAATTCCGGGCACTCGTTCAGACCCCCGAGGTCCCTGGCCCCTGGCCCCGGCCCCCATGGCAACGCTCTTCTACCGAACGAAGATCGCCCCACGGTTTCACCGTGCGGGGACGGCGGGCGGAATGCAATTTTCCACCCGCCTCCTGGCATCACCTAACACAGGCAAAATAATGAGAGTAAAGGGAAAGAGGGAGAGGACTGGAAGAGGGAAGGAGAGACAGCGATAAAGAGAGGCGGCTAGAAACAAGCTTCAACACCCAATTTGCCTTCGCAGTGCTCATAACATACAGCCGGGCTAACAAGGCACATGTGAGCTGAGCTGAACTGAGGGAGAGTTCGGTGAGACGTCGTCTGGGCCCAGGCCAGGCTCTCTTGCAGCAATTACGGAGAGAACGTCAGAGGGGAAACAGGCTTCGGCGACTCGATGAAAAGCACACAGTGGACAGAGGCCCTTCACACATTCTGACTCTCTTCAGATACGCTTCTCAGTCTGCTTTATCCCCCTCAACACACGCTTAGCACCACTGGGGAAGGGGGGAGGGGGGGGGGGGGCTGTGGGTGCAATGTTTTCAGAGGATGGCCTGTTAATGCCAGCATTGTTATCAGAGAGAGAGAGCGAGAGAAGAAAGAGAGAGAGAAGGAAGGAGCCACTAAGAAACGGGGTCTGGGGGGAGGGGCTTATTTGTCTTATCCCCATTTGTACTTGACTGTGGAAAGAGGATATCGGCCATTTTGGAGTCCAGTTTTGGCTATAATTCCACCCTCACGACCGCAATGCTCCCAGCTTCATTGTCATAAAATGGCTCCACCAGCATAATAGCGAATGTGTTGGAGAGATTGATTTTAAGATTTGAGGCTACAGTTAATGATCTTTTGTTCTATTCACATTATCTGACTCGAAATGGACTGGGCTACGTTAGCTTTAGGGACAGGATGTGACTACGGGGGTGGCCATTCTCTGCAACGAGGATTTAGGATTTATATGAAGCCCTTAACAGAGCTGAGGACCCGCCAGTCTCATTATTTCTCTAAATCCCCTCATCACGGGCGGAACGAGTCGCAGTGTCATTGTATCAAACCTCTTTTCCAAATGGGTTTCTTTTCTCACAAAACCTACTCTTCATCGTGTCAAGGGCAACTACATATAATCAGAATCACACACACACACACAGGCACACATGCACGCGCACACACACACTCTGGGCTACACACACACGCACACACAAACACGCACACACATGCAAACAAAAGCCCAGGGTGCCTGTCAGTACTGACACACAGATCTCGGCTCACTCTATGGGATGCGGCGACTTGCCAGCAACAAAATATCTGGCTTGTGCCAGCGAGGCCCAGCAGCACTGGCAAATCCACAGGGCTTTTCCACTCTGTCAGCTGAAACACAGGTCACTTTCCTTCCAGTCTCGAATTTTATTTTTCCTACATTTTTTGTTGTTGTTTCCAGCCCTCTACAGCATCAGCACCCTGCCGCCAGTCCGCTGACACAAATTCTGTTCGCAAAAACAAGTCCTCCCGCGTTTCCAATGCGGGAACGGCCCACGGAACATCACACCCTGGGCGCGCAAACCGGAAGGAGTGCGGTTCAAATCTCAGACTCATTACTTCAACCGCGAGGCCCGGGTCATATCTGCGAGCCGGAACGCGGCGTGAAACGGCGTCTCCCGCTCCTCCGCGAGCCGCCGCTCCTCCGCCAGCCGCCGCTCCTCCGCCAGCCGTCGCTGCTCCGCCAGCCGCCGCTGCTCCGCGAGCCGTCGCTCAGGTGGAGGAACACGGAGCTCCGGGCTACGCGGCTCTCTCTCCCCACAGAGCAGGATCAAAGCCGGGGCCCGCGGGCCATTCCCATCCCCCGCCACCCTCCGCGGAGCCATGGCAACTTCCATCAGGACGGCGCTGTGGGAGGGGCTTAGGGGCTGTTCCGCCGGCCGTGACTGTTCAGAGCAATCACGCGGCCGCTGGCCCTCAGGCCCTCGCTCGCCGAAACGCTGGCGTGGACTGGCTGGCGACCTCTGGGGTCAGAGGTCACTGTGTCTGCCGCCGGTCACCGCGTGGAGACCACATGGGCTGCGACTAATCCGCACGTTAAATCTGAAGGAATGCTCAGAGTTTCGTGGTTTCAGTAATTCCCAAAAAAATATATTAAAGTTATAAAACACAATGGGGATCTTGAAGGATGATACCATTTCATATAGCTTATATTAAGATTAATCCTACTTCTACAATATTGTAATTGAATTTGAAACGTGTGTAACACTGCCAACACATTGTTACTTGAAAACCATTATAGTAGAATACATTTTTGCAGATTGTGACCGTGACAACGCAAAACCACATAAGTCCGGGCAGTTTGATTCTCAGCTGGGACGCTTCTGTTGTACTCTAGGGCAAGGTCCTAAACCTGAATTGCTTCAGTAAAACAAGCAGCTGCGCAAAGAGATTGCATGTAAAAAATGTAATCCGTGCAGTTTCTGCTAAACGCTCATACTGTATGTAAATATAATGTCTGTTAAAATTACATTATTTAATGTTTCATTATTCATTTCTCAAACCGTAATATTGTTACACTGATGTAAAGTTATGAAGTAGGCGAAATTAATTAAGCACCACCCTCTGAACTTATTTTACAAGTATGTTTTTGAATAAGCAATCAGTAGAGAAAACACATATTTATTCAAAACTTACCAGAGAACTAGCATATAGCTAATAAATAAATAAAACTAAATCACAGAAAAATTGCCACAACTCAGTCAGCTTCATATGCATGCAGAAGGCTTGCTTGCATTTACAAAGCACTAGAGTGTCTTCTTTCAAAAGAGGACAACTTTAAAGAGGAAATAGACGTGGCCTTTGTAAATATAGACAGAGAAAGGCTTTCAAAGGGCTGTGTTCGCAGCAGCCCCGTCGGGCCTTCGCCGATGCGCTGGAGAGAAGCCGGGGAGCTGAAAGGGCCGGGGAAAGTTATTTAGGGACTGCAAAACTTGTGGGGGTTGGATAAAGTGTTGGGGCCTCCGCCACCAGAGCACCCTCTGATGTGTTCGCGAAGTCGCCCCCGCCGCCCCTGCCGCACACACAGGCCCCACAAAGGGCCCCGTGAGAAACTGCCCGGCCTTGAAGGACGCCAGGATTTATTTGCCCCCCCCCCCCCCCCCCCCCCGAAAGAAACAGTCTCTCCGCCTTTGTGCGGCCAACAAACAAGCAAGCGCCCCGACGAAATGAGTCACTGGGGGAGAGGGAGAGAGAGAGAGAGAGTGAGGGAGGGAGAGGGAGCGAGAATGAGAGAGAAAGTGAGAGAGACGGGAGAAACATACAAAAAGAGGATTACTCTCTCCCCCCCCCCCCCCCCCCCCCCCCCCCCCCCCCCCCTCTTTCCCTCCCTCTCTCTCTCTGGCGGCCCCCTGGTCCTAGTCGTCGTGTTTGAACTCTCCAACGGCGTCTTTTCAGGCAGGCGATGTCAGCGGGCTGCCCCAGCGGGGGGGGTCCTCGGGAGCAGGTAATCTGTCGCAGTCGGAGAGCAGTACGGGTTGCATTTCCCGTCACAGAGACGTGCGAGCCTCACGTTGGCTGGTGGAGGAGGAGGAGGGCTGGTCAGGTGGTCCGGCAGGGTGGAGTGGGGAGGAGACCCGGTGTCCATCTGCTCCACCCTCCACAAGGGCTGCGCTTTAAACCCGCTGAAGTCCACGTGGAAACGCACTTCCTTCCTGCACGTGCTCACTGAACAATGCGCCAGCGGTAGTACGGAGTGCAGACCTTTCCCATCGTTCATGAAGGAGTGCCCGCGCAGTGCAGGGAACAGAGCCGAGGCCTGCCAACCAGGGGACTGCGGCCTCCCTCAGCAGACGTGATGTCACTATCGCACCCTCGACCAACGCGCTTCGCCAGAATAGCTTCAGAAAACATTCGGCTGTATAAAAAGACGAGCCGTAAAAACAGGACCTATATAAACTGCTCTGGAGGTAATCTGCCAAGCGAATAATGAAACGCGCAGTGAAATAATGATAGTGTGCAAAATAAGCACACACTGCTACATGATTTGTGTAATTACATAGAGATTAGGGCTAGGTTTGGGTTAAGGGCAGGAAGCCATGGCTGGGTTTTTCAATATTTCTTTTTTACTGAAACCGCAAATTAGTTCCATATTAGTCACAACGCAACTGGATAAACAGGCACAGTGCTCACAGGGCGGTTTAAATTTGCTCGCACAAACGAACTGCCTGGTTTCCACGATTTGTAACCGTTATGATTCTGCAAAAAGAAAAACGCGAGGGCGAACGAGCCAAGCACGCGTGCTTCCAGCTCCGCGCTGCCCGGCCAGCACGAGGGAGGGGTTTCTGATGGCAAAGACCTGATATCAAAACCAAGAGTGACCGTCGATAAACAAAACAAAAAAAAACATGCGCCCCGAAGCGATCCACTTCCTGTTTAACGCACGGAGCCAGATGTACAAAGACAATAACACTGCGGATATCTCTCTGGGTTTATTTCTTTGGCAGAAATATCAAGAGAATTTAGCTGAATCTCAGCCGATAATCTAAACGTAAAAGAACAGGATATTTCTTTTATTGGCTCTCCCCAACTCCAAAGGCACTTGACAGGATTTGGCAGTGCTCGTGTTAGGGACGTGGGATTGTAATCTCTTTTATATAAAGAATTGCATCCAGTGTAGGCGGCATCCCCCCCATGTGACAGCAGGCGTATGGTGAATGTCCTCTGCTGAAAGGATTGAAAGGATGACATAAACAAGCTCAGATAAGAATTTGATTGACACCGTTTGTTTTTTTTTTCTCCGTGGTGAAACTGATTTGCCTGCTAGCCAAATCACATTTTTTAAAACTTTTTTTTTTTGAAGTTGTGGAAAGTTGTGAAAACTCTGTGTTCTTGTTATTTCGTTGGGGGCAGCAAACGCCCTAAGAAAAAAAAAAACTTGCGGTTTGGGGGGGTGTGCTATAAAATTCAAAATGATTTTACAGCCATGCTGCTCATGGCATTGTATAAAGTTTGAATAATGCCTTGTGCAGCTTGGTTGACCGTGAAAAGCAGACAAAACGCACACCGTCCACTGGGGGCGCCAGAGAGCTTGCTCTTTTCCCCGGGGTTGGCGGGCGGTCCTCTCGCCCTGGCAGGACCGCCATACCGCACCCCCCCTCCCCCCCGGTCATTCCCCAAGTCCCCGTCCCTTTGTGTTGTGCCAACAGTGGTGACAGCGGGGCAAATTGCAGCAGCCCGGGCCATCTGCTGAAGCCATTGACGGCTTTGTCCTCCTACCCCCCCCCCTCTCCCAGGCCGCTCTGCCCATTGTCCCGCTAACCGCACAATGCCACGGCCGGCTAATTAGAGGCAAATACTGAGGGGAGAAATACCACCAAGCGGGCGAGGGGGGAGGAGGGGTGAGTGATGGAGAATCAGGGGTGGTGGTATGGGGGTTTCGGGCCGAACCAATGGGCCCCATTCAGTCTGACTGGCCCCGTCGGGCAAAGAGGAATGTCGCAGTACAGAGGAACAGGAGGAACACAGAGAGAGCAAGTGAGAGAAACAGACAGAGAGAGAGACAGACAGAGTGTGTGACTCTCTTTGTGGCAGTGATGAAATGAGGGAGTACCTCATTAGAGACTTCTGGCACCTCATTAAAAAAGCGGAGCATCCCTGAATTTGGGGTCAGCTCGGGGGGAGGGGGGAGGGGGGGGGGTTGCCGCTGTGTCAGGCCTCCACACCTCACACATTCAGTCTATTGAAGTCCCTGGAAACCAGCCGTCTTTCTTCTCCATCTCTCCCTCCCTCCCTCCATTGTCTCTGTTTTGCCTCCGCAGCCTTTTTAATCTGGGCTGTAATGAGGATTTGAACAAGAGTTACAGGTTTTATAATTGGGCTTCAAGGTGGCCCGTTTGACAGTTAGCTTCCTGTGAAAAGCCATACATACATGTGTGTGTGTGTGAGAGAGCGAGAGAGACAGAGAGAGAGAGAGAGAGAGAGGATGTGCATCTGCGTGCCTGTACACACAAAACAAACTGTGGGAAAGCGAGTGTACTCGTCTGAATGGGACGGAGCTGAACAAAGGCCCGGCTCTCCCGGATTTCAGTTCTCAGCGGCGAGCGGGCCGAGTCATCGACGATGGCCCCGCCCTCGGTTGGCCTGGAAACCGCGCGGCGAGAGTCTAGACCTCGGTGGGGCTCCCGTGTCCGTGCGCCGGACATAATGAGGAAGAGGAATCTCTCTTATACAACCCAGGCACCTTTTCTTCATCTTTTCAGAACGCAGAATCGCGTCGCATACTGAGAGCAGTCCGTATCGGTGGAGCCGCAACAATGCGCGCCGGACAGAACGGAGACGTCCGATTGGTCAGCTCGAGTGAATTGGCCCTGTGATAATGAGGGTCTCAGGGGAGCCTTCAATCAGGTATTGAAATTCATCTTCAAAGTCCGAGCTTCAGACCGGCAGAGAGGCCAGCTGAATGGACACAAATTCCATGCTTCTTGCCAATTTTGTAGCCTGACGAACAACTTTTATGCGTTTTTACAAACAACTTTGCAATTGATTCGCAATTAATTTATTTTTCTTTAGTCCTCGAGAGACATTACATTTTTGTTTTATCACATCGGACTCTGAAAATTGAAAGAAAGATGTAGAAAATGTAAAAAGGTTACCCTTGGACAACCTACAAGAAACATTTGTCTGCAACAAGTGACCATGGAGAGCAAATCGATTTTTTTATTTTTATTTTTTTCTGTGGAGAGGTGGAAACCTTGGCAGCAGACATTCTGCAACGGTATTTCTCCTGAGCCAGTGAAAGCAGGATCATACACAGTAAAATTCTCAGTGTTAAATCAACATGGGAACAATATGGCCTAAGTGTCCTCTAATAGAGTTTAAAAAGATTCCCTGTTTGAGTTAATTTGACGCTGAACATTTTGCAGTGTGGGCCTTTGTCTGAAATGTAGCAGGCATACTGTGGCATGCTGCTCTTGCTGTATAAGTCCAGCGGGTAACCACTGCCTTTCAATGCAGATCAAGTGCTCTATAATAATTATAACTGGCACGACATATACAATAACTGCATACTGGCAACACATACACAGCAGCTAATGAAAAGCAACCAAAAACAAGAATGTGAATAGAACATTAGCAATATTGTTAATAACTTAGTACCTGTTCTCTCTTTCTCTCACACACTGTATCTCCCTCTCCCCTTGACCCATGCAATTATCTATGTATCCATGAGATCACTGCATAACATGGCTGATGATGTCTTATTCTGGATACACACAGGACAATCAGTGAGGCCTTTGGTCAGCTCCACACACAGATCCCAGTGCAGAGACAGCTCCAAACTGGCCGGACTAAGAGCTCTGCTCTGCCCTCATTAATGGCGGGTGCTTAAGGGCTTTCCGGATGTTTCTGCATTCATATAGCCCATCGCAGATTAGCCTGGCTTTGCATTTGGTAGAATTACTTTGCTAAAGGAATCAGGAAAAAAAAGTTAAGTACATATGTCAGTGAGGAAATAAATAAGGACCAATCCATGGCCAAGGTGTTTAAAAACCATACAAAGGGTAAAATATGCATTTTACACAGAGGGTGGGAAGAAATGCTTAAATTCATATTAAGTTATATACAATCAGTTAGACACAGCAGCACTTTGCAGTCTTTGAAGAGCTCCAGATGAAGTAATTTGGGTTGAAGCACAAAGCTTGGAATGTGCCAGAATCAAGAGGCAAAGGCTATTCCACCGCTGCAATCAGGTGACCTACTTGCTGCTTGATAACTACTTCCTCACCCCCCCCCCCCCCACCCCCAACCAACCCACCCCCTCTCCCCAACCTCCAGGCGCCTCAGCCCCCGTCCCGCCGGGAGTATGCCTGCGGGCTGCCCCCCTCCCACCCCCCCCTCTCGCCCGCTGCTGCCTCCCGCCGCCTAACGATGGGTGCATTATGCAAAAATAACGCACCGATGATGAATGGACACTCGAGCCCGGGGTACCGCGCTCAATCACCCGGCCGCCGGTTCACCCGCCCTCCCCCCACGACGGCCCGCCGAACGCCGGATGAAGTCATGTGACCGTCGATAACATCAACGCCCGCGCGCCGGACTCTCGTGTTCGAAAGGCCTCAGTTTCCCGTTCACATAAAGGAATAAACAGATTAAAGAAGAGGGGGGGATGATTTCGGGAGGCATGCAGCTTGCAGTCGGGATAGGAGGGGTTACAGTCGATGGCCAGCCAATCAAAGTCAGACTGTCCTGGCCTGAAGGCTCGGCCTTCACTGTGCTGACAGGCCGACCTCTCTTCCACTCTCAGCATTCTCTCCCAATCCCGTTCGGATAGAGACGGCTCTCCACCACATTTCATGTGCTTAGCATAGAAATGGGGCGTAGCACAAAAGCTACAGGCGCAGCAATAAGGCTTTCGAAATAAGCTGTTACCCAATTACAAAGGGATAAAAAAGCATATAAAATGCTCCAGAGAGCCTCATAAACCAAGACAATGCAGTTCATATATTTTCAAGTCATTAGAAAATCCAATGGAGAGAATTCTTCATTTCTTTTTTTCTCTCTTTCATTTAAGGTATGCTTCCTGCTCTTTCTAATTTAACTACCCCCCGCCCCCTCCCACACACACACACACACACACATCATCAGCAACACCACCTCCACAAGATTAAACAAAGTAAAAACAACTATAGAATGAAGGGAGACTGGAGCCATTATCTCAAAACTTCACACAAGATATTAATTTTCACAGCATGGCCAGCAGCACTGTTCCTTGAGAAATAATGACCTGGGGGTGGATTCAGTGCTTTTCAGTTGGTGTATGCTATAACACCGTCTTCAATTCCATGAGCCAATGTCAAGGCCTACCCACCCTACTGAGGTGTCACAGCAGTATGATGCAGTTTTCAAGGAACAAGACGTTATTTAGAAACTCAGAACAGGCAGCATCAGTTTCCCATGGGAGGTGCTGTCAATGCACCCTCGCGGATGGAATATGACCTGAATTATCCATCCGGAAAAATGTATAGTATCTTGGTGCTTGGGATCAAGGAATCAGCTGTGCAAACACAACTTCAGTGAATAATGGAAGAGGGAGGCTGTGGCCCAACGTCCAAATTCGGAGACCGGACCTCACACCCTGCTCAGGACCACCTCGTTCCACCAGCACAACTTCAGGAGGAAGCTGGAATTCTGCTTTCAGCAAATCAGCACCGCCGAAACGAACGGAAAAAAATGACGGCGGTAAAGGAAAAGTTAGAAAGCGTTCGGACAGATTTACACTGGAGGAAATAAAGCACTTAAAAGATCGCTTGTGCAGGAGAAAATACCGTTTAATAAAACACACCCGAAGCCACAAATCTCTTCCATCAGAAATTCTGGCAATAATGAGGTACATGTCAACTTCACATTTATGCCTCCGCACAAGCATTTATCCACAGACACTCCACCTCCACCCACCTTCCAGACCGCGAACGCCCAGCTGTCACACTTAAAATACAGACTGCAGCCTTGGCAACTGACCTGATTGTGTGTCTCTCTCTGACACACACACACACACACACACACAAATGCAGAGACCGCTTTGACTTTCCTGTACTGCACAGAATCTCTATTTGAGTAACTGGCACACGATGCACACAGTACAGAGGCATTTACAGCACAAACACAGATAGAGAGAGGTAATATGGAGACAGCAGAAAGAGCGAGACAGTGGGGCAGGGTGGGTGGGGTTAAAGAGGAAGGAGATCGCATGTCACGCCCATCAGCCGATCCCAGGTTCTTAGGCCGTTTAAAATGACATCGTATTCCCCGGATTAATTATGTAGCATGAAAGCCCGGGCCGATGTGCAGAATTCTTATTAAATATCTGACAGACGCAAGCTTGGCACAGGCCACATGTCAGATGTGAAGCTCCATTGATTCAGACTCGTTCTGTCTCCTCCCCACTCCCTCTGTAACATGCACATACAAACACGCACGCACGCACGCGTTCAGTCTTAGCTGCTCACACTCAGGCACTCCCATCAAGGCCCTCTTTTGCCCCTTTCCAGCTCTGGCGTCAGTCACAGTGTGATGTGTGAGTGACAGGGGTGGATATTGGCTGAAGAGGCTGTTTGCTCATGTGGGTCGATGCGTTTTAATTCACTGGGGACGACACTGCTTGTGTTGGGATGTGAAGGTTGGGGGTGTGAAGAGTGTCACAGCAGCTGACAGAGACGCTGAAGAGCAGCAACGCTTCACCTGGGCCACCAATATCCCACTGCTTATGGAGCGCTCTGCCACTACACACACTCTCACTCACTCAAAGACAGACAGACAGACAGACAGACAGACACACACGAACACACTCTCACTCACTCAAAGACAGACAGACAGACACACAGACAGACACACACACACACACTCTCACTCACTCAAACACACAGACAGACAGACAGACAGAGAAATAAACACTCACTCACTCACAGACAGACAGACAAATAAACACACACACTCTCACTCAAAGACAGACAGACAAACAGACACACAGACAAACACACACTCTCACACACACGCTTCCTGCCATTCAGCCTTTTCTTGTTACTGTATTACAAGCTTTCCTCATGGACCAACCTCAGCCAGTGCAATGCATTGTGCTGAGTGGGCAGCGTCTAATTGCAAAGGCCACAATATAATAGACTGGTTTCAAAACCGGTCTTGCTCCACAGACATTCTGAGGTCGTAGGTCCTTGTTTAATTCTTGTAAAGGCTAATAAAAGCGGACGATATAAAACAGAATTAAGCTGAAAATTGTTTTAAACTTACAGCCCTCGGCCAAGGAAAGAGAATTGAATTTGCAGTCCTCCTGGGGACTAACAGAGTGGCTATATAATGGAAGGAGAGATAAGACATAATGTTGATGTGTGTTTTTGTGCCACTGGTCTGCTCTGCTCCAAGGCTCCATCCCATTGCCCTAGCCCCCCCCCCCCCCCCCCCCCCCCCCCCAACTCATAAAACGAACGCTGGCGTGTGCATTTATGGACAGGGGGACAAACATAATACGCGGAAATGTTTTTCTTGTTAGCCGCGTTCATACCACCGGAGCAGGAATGCAATTACGGCAGTTCCACGAAAGCTCCGCGAACGAGTTCCCCTTCAGCGAGAGTGGGCGGAGCCTGTGGGGATCAATGAGAGCCAGGGGTTTTCTTCTGGAACCGGTCCAAGCATCCTGCATGTCCACCAATCACGGGTTGCCGTTCCGCAATCCAATAACTCTGCTCTGTCGGGTGGGGAGTGAGGGGGGGAAGGGAATATGAAATACCAACTGTAGTACAGGGGAGAAGGGGGGCGTCTACAGAGTTAAAGGCTGCAGTTTCAAAACTTATGTTGAACTTATGTTGTAGTCATTGGGAAAATGAGTGTGTCCGTTTATTGCCAATACAGCACTGGGGTGACCTCTTTTAAAGTGAGGAAAATAAGAGGGTGTACATACAAGCGTATCCTGAAAATAATGACAGTGCAGTTGAGGCAATTAAGAGAGTGCAATTTCAGTCATTTCTGGAATCACTGCGGATAGTCGCTGTAATGTAGTTGCCATTTCTCCTGGATCACTGTATTCGTGGCTAATGATGTCCCAAACCTAACAAAAAGCTAGCTAGCCTGAGTGCAAAGGCGAGACGCTAAGAGCCTGCGAGCGGATCCTAACCTACTGGTGTAAAGTGCAGCAGAGGGAAGAGCGGAGGGTGCAAACAAAAAGGAGGGAAAAACAGGCACGGTTTAAATAGGGTGAAGCTTCCAATGAGGGACCAGCCCAGCTGTCTGGCCTCCTGGCTGCTGCCCTGCTTTGGTTGTAATTCATTTTAGTTAGTTAGTGAGAGACAAAACTAGAAAAACAAGCCCAGAGGCACAAACACAACCCCAGACTTCTAAATCATGTACTGGGTACATCTCAGGCCACCAATGAGAAGTCACCTTACCAGCAGGATGAAGATCTTAAAATAACACTGATATCATATGATTCAAGAACAGCCAGTCACAGCATCTTCTCAGGGGGTCCAAGCAACCTGACTACTGCAGACTCTCGCTGTGCTCGCATGACTAAAATGTCTGTCAATCCTTCCTGTGAAAATGAACCCTTCGGAGACACGAAGTCAAAACAACAACTGCTGTCTGGTTCCTGTGAAAGACAAATGCCTGGACAGGGACAAGACAGGCTTCGGTTTAAAAAAGGCAAAAGACAATGCATCTTTATAACCAGGAAGGAAACTGGGAAAACAAATATCCTAGCTGTTCATACTTCCCTCCCCTAACAATGTCTCAATGAATCAAATATTTCACTGGGCTTTTCTCTAATAGCGAGGTGTGAAAAGAAATGTGTGGTTTGACTAGAGATACAGAGGTTTAAGTGAAACCTTTGCAACATGTACAGTATTAAATAAACATGAATGTACCATAAAGAGAACGTTGGACAATTGCAAACCTATTCCATCTCACGATGGTCTTCAGCATATTCGACATATGTAACCTAATTATCTTGTGAGGGTTTTATGTATTTTGAATAATGCATATCAAAACAAATCATAATCTTATGCTACCAACACTGAGTCTAGGCATAATCATTGGTCGTGAGGAGCTGAATGTTTTCATTTAAACATAGGAAGTTCATTAGATCTGAATAAGGCTAGTGCAATCATGATGGCTTTTGTTAAGTATTCTGCTTTAAAGGGTGACATAGTTGCAGGTATCTATATATATATATATGTACAGTATGTGGCTATCCCTAATCCCTCACTCAATATTAAACTTCTCTGAATTAATGGATTGAATCGGGGCACTGGGAGAGAAGGTGAGGATTATTCTAAGCGCGAAATGGTGGGTCTGCAGAAATCTTTTAATCCAACCGTGATTGGCATAACTACGAAGAAAGGAAAATGAAGGGACTGGAAAATGAAGAAGAACAACAGTTCCCTGCATGCAAACCTGATTTATTGCTCAGGGATATGAATGTCTTCATTGTCGTCAGATGAACAATACCATAATTGTACATCTTTGTAAATCACAGATATGTTATACACGATATAATGAGATGTGAGTGAGGTTTTAATCCATGGTTAAAATGATATAGTGGGATGGCTCTGAAAACTGATGTTTTCTTCCTTGTGTGAATGAGCAGGTGGTACCTGAAGTTTCAAAATAGGGTGTGCTATCTTACTGTGCTCCATGATAAGGGGTAATTTCTATAGGCAGTGTGCTTTGGAATGGAATGACACCATTGTAAAAAATTCATTGTACCAAACTGTATTGCCTCCCTTGTGCCAGACTGAGGTACACAAAGTTAAAGAGCAGCTGTTTGGGGACAGTTGTAGCATCGACTGAAAGGCACAGTGTGAGGTGAATTAGGGGTTCTTTTGACACAATCTATAAAAGGTCAGGCTTCCCTGAGCGATGGGAAGTGATGAGAAGAATGCTGAGAAGTGCTCAGAAAGGAATATTACTTTGTGTGTGTGTGTGTGTGTTTGTGTGCGTGCATGTATGCAGGTGTGCGTGAGAGTGCATGCGTTTCTGTGTATGTGTGTGTGAGTGTGGGTGAATGTGTGTGTTTCAGTGTGTGTGTTTGTGTATGCGTGTGTGTGTTTTTGCAGCTAGTGATACTGGTACTGACTAAACCCTTGCTCTACGAACACACACTTGAGCCAGCCGCCAGCAAGATGGAGATAGAGGCACAGATGCAGTTTGAGATAGAGCGGGAGGGAGAGGGAAATATGTTACAATATTATTAAAGATAACATTACCCATCTATACCGATAACCAGGCGCTTTTGTTCCCCACAGAGGAGGGATTGCAATATATCCAGGTTGTCAGAGCAGTACTGTCAGAAACGGGCCCTAAGGGTCAATCAGAACAAGCCCTGCATTATAGTACTGCAGAAACATATCTCAGGCAAACCACTTCACTTGGACGATACACTAGACGGCACAGCCTCAGTGCACTGCATACTGTAAGTCTAATTCTGCAAAACTGCAATACCAAAAATACGAGCAATAAAACATGCTTCCATATTTGTTTACCGCAATCGATGCACTCTTGTATAATCCCCAAGTAGTTAATAATAAACGTCTCTGAGGTCTGCAGGCCCATTACAACTCCTCTTTCAAGAGCTGGGACAAAAACGCTACAGAAAACACAATAAAAACTTTGTAAAATAAAAAAAAAACGTCAAGCAGATCCAAGAAAATTCTCCTAATAGGAGGAAATGGGAGAGATGTCTAAATCCGCGTTCAGACAGCAGGAGACAGGGAGACGGAGCGAGCCCAGCGCCACCGGGCGGAACGGGGCCTAGCTAGCCCTGCAGCCGCCTGCTCTTCAGCAGGCCGCGCGTTGGCACCGCCGCCCTCTTCACGCCAGCCAGGTGGCCGGAGCCATCTGGGACTCGTTTCGGAGAAGGGCGGCGTGTTGGGCCGCCTCCCCCGTCCTCGCCGCTCTCTCTCTCCCCCTCAGGTCTGGCGCTCTGGGGCTGCGAGGACTGTGATCCAGCAGAGCTCTGCGTGACCCCGCCCACAAGAGCGAAGATCAGGGGTGAACCCGACGGATCCAGCATAGCATTAACGTTACCAAACACCGACCCAGAGCGGCACACTGGGACTGCGGATGATCTGAGTCCCCACGGTTATTAATATTTCCATTACTGCACGAAGATCGCGGGGGACTATAGGATAATTTTACATGTCGGGGATAACGAGTTTAGATTTAAAGAGGGTACATTTAAAATACAGGACGAGAAAGTCGCATTAAGGAAGGTCTGAAAAGTAGGTGAGGCGATTTGAATCAGTTTTCACTTGTGTGTGTGTGTGTCTGTGCACGTGTGTGTGTTTGTGCTTGCGTGCACGTGTGTGTGTGGTAAGGTCAATCGCAGCAGTGGATTCGTGTCTCCACTCCACACTTGCGTGCCCATGGTTCGCTATGGTTCTGCTATGACTCACACAGCTTCTGCCAGTGCCAGCACGTTCCTCAGTGTGTGGACCTGCCTTCAGACACTCTGCTGCGTACCACTGTGGTCTGCTGCTAATTCACCAGTTAACCAGACAGGAGCCTGCACATACAGTACCTGTGCATAACTGCAAGAGACAAAACTTTTAAAATGAACGACTGTTCAGACGCTTGGATATGCGGACGTACATATTTACATATGTTAAATAAAATCACTTCACAAGAGGGAGGGAGTGAGAGATAAAAAGGAAGGGGGAGGGAGAGAGAAGGAGTGCAAGAGGGAAGCAAGACAACAGACAGACAAGGAGAGGAGGCAGAAAGACAGTGAGGAGGCAGTGATAGAGAAATAGAGAAGAGAGAGAGAGAGAGCAGGAGCAAAAAAGAGAGCAGGGAAGCTGGAGGGCTCTGGCAGAGAAATATGGCTCTCTGACAGAAATGGAGACCAACAGGACATTAATAAGATTGGTGGAGACTCTCAGACAAGGCAGGAGCAGGAACTGGGCTCAGAGGAAGTTATTTATGAACGAGTAAGTACAAATAAATGCCCAGTGATTCTGAGGCCGTTTCATTATATATCTATTAAAATGTTGTGCACGATTCGGCTCCGATTCAAAACATTAGCCAATTCATCGGCCTGTACAGAAAAATGCGCTGCTCTGGCACGCACGTATTCATCAACTAAAGAGTCCGGAGGCTATGGTTTTGCATAAAGACAGACTAATGTGTACGGTGTATCAACACCAACCATAAGAAACAGGCTAGTGATCAAGACACACCTATGCGCACATTCAGTGTAAGGGAATATAGCTGGCACACTTACAATGTGTGAATCCAAATCTTTTCATATTTCTTTTGCAATCTCTTATTTAGCTCTGTTGGTAGATATGTAGACAGTGAGTCCAACTACGGTTCTGCCAACCCAAACACCTCCCTTCCTCTTCCAAATA
This sequence comes from Anguilla anguilla, assembly GCF_013347855.1. Lineage (NCBI taxonomy): Eukaryota > Metazoa > Chordata > Actinopteri > Anguilliformes > Anguillidae > Anguilla > Anguilla anguilla. The sequence continues at coordinate 13,264,747 of NC_049206.1, read as the reverse complement.
ACGCAGATTACCTTAGATAGCGCAAAGCAAGATCTTACATTTGCTAATTAGCAACATAATGAGCGTTAGCTTCGCTTGTCCTCACCTCAAAGGTGGCGGGGTGTAAATGTGTTACTTTCCAGAGCAGAAAAACTTTGTGACTATCGTTGGCGATGCTAAGGGGGTTCAGTGTGGGGATAAGGTGGTGCGGTTTGTGCTTTCAGAGCAACAGCGGGGACATGTACGCTGTGGGTAAATCCCCCTCAAAGTCATCCGAGCCCGTCAAGGACACTCCGCAACGCGCCCGAGAAAAGCTTCGTTCCACATCAGAAGGGCTGAAAGGGATCCATACGTCGATGGCGGCGGATGGCCGTCGATCGACCTTATCTGCATCCGGCACGTTCTTGGCTGCGGTTCCAGAGGGACCTGCCCCCAAGAAACGGTGCGACTCTGCACATACAGTGCACGCCTGTGCCTGCGAATACCACGACCGGCGGGATCGAGGTGAATCTATCGACCGCGGCGGGATTTATCCGAACCCCGCGCCGTGTGTTTTAAGGGATCGCGGCGCACCGAGAGCCGTACTCCCGACTATGGAGCCGCACGGGCAGGCGTTCAGGCTGAACAGACAGGGTATTTCGGTAAACCCTATTTCAGCACAACGGAGTCTGTGGCGACAGTGATGCTCTACCGCGCCGAGCGGTCCGCGGTAATCCCCCGGGAGCGAGCAAACTCAAATTCAGAAGAATAAACTCTAATTGAACGCTGTATACCTCGCTAATGCATTACAGGCAAGACACCCCGAGCTATTCATAGTGAGAACACTGCTGAATGGGTAAAATATGCAGAGAGGAGAAGAAGCATTAGCCTACGAAATGAAAGGTAAGACAAAGGAGGCCGAGGCGACCCGAGCAATCTGCTGACTCCGGTCCGACCGGCAGAGCCCAGCGCCGCAGCCATTAATAAACGCCGCTTCCCCGGTCTATCGGCGCGGCGGGGGGGCGGGAACGCGGCTCCCGAAGAGCCGGGACCGATTGGACGCTCGCCCGTCGCCCCCGGCGGGAATAGGAGGAGCTCTCACCTCTGCAGACGTTGGCGTTGTCCGGCTCGAACCCGGCCTTGCAGGTGCAGCTCCCGATGGGCACCATCCACTCGCCGTCCCCGTTGCAGTAGAGCTTGATGGGCACGTCCACCTCCTCCGAGTTGGCGATGCACATCCCGCGGGCGATGACCAGCGAGGTGCTCTCGGCGCCCGTCATGGTCTCGGGGAAGATGGCGAAGTTCTGCACGATGCTGGGGCACTTCTTGTAGAAGACGCGCACGGAGAGCAGCGACATGCAGGCGCCGTAGTCCTGGAAGGCCAGGTAGAAGCCGTTCTTGGACAGCGGCCCGAAGCTCCGCACCTCCGTGTTCACCTTCATGAGCCTCCCGCCGAAGTCCACCTGCGAGAAGCTCTCGTCGGCCGCGATGGTGTCCACCTTCAGGTAGGGCGCCTCCATCCAGAAGGTGGTGCCCTTGGTGGCGATGACGAAGTCGGTCTCGTAGTAGTAGAGGTTGAAGGTCTCCTTGCAGGAGCCCGGCACGTTGGGGATGCTGCTGCAGTCGCGCACGGTGAAGCGCATCTCCACGTAGATGCGCTGGGCGCCGCGCCGGTCGATGAACGTGGTCAGGAGCCAGTTGTTCTGGCTGGACTCGAAGACGTTGCACACCTGGTAGGTCCGGATGGTGTTGAGGTTCTCGTCGTAGCCGCTCACCTCTTCCCACTGAGATACGGGGAGAGAACAAAGACAAAGCGGAGGGGTTAGAGGAAGCTCCCTTAGCTCATATGCCTGCACCGGAGTTTGTGTTTCCCCTGGGCAAAGAACTACCAAACAAATCCTGCTATTTGCCCAGCGTGGCATTGTCAGGCAGTCATGACAGCATTACTGGACCTGCCACCTTGACGTGAGAATGAGGCTAGCTTGCTGACACCACTGCACTTTATACCATCTGTTCTTATAAAATCACAAATCACAATTAGCTGGCCTGCCTTACAAAGTGCTATCATGAAACATTAGCACTACATTAGAAACATAAGACACTGTGGATAAAGGTAGCCAATCAGAAACCTAATTTTACTGTACTGAATAAGGTACCGGACAATACGTAGGCTTATATGATCGCGCTGATGATTGGACGAGTGCCGCCCAGCACTGTGTTATGCATTTTACATGTCCGCCATTTCAGCGGAGGTGATGTAACTTCTACTCCACAGCGGTGACCACCCCTGTATGCCTGCCTGGCTGAGAGCAGGATGAATGAAAGGCTATTCTGATGGACTTGAACAACACTCGAATGAATGTAAAGACTGCCTGTGAAGCAAGGACAAAACGAGCGCACTGTAAAGGTACTGCTCATTGCAGACAATACGTGCATCACCGAGTACAACCCTTTTCTCAGAGTGTTTCCATGAAGAATCAGCTCTGCCCATAACGTCCTGTGGACACAAATTTTGACTGGAGAAAATTTTGCTGCCGATTTAAAATCTATGGAACGTTTTGAACAATATAAAGGTAGACTGCTTTACTTTACTTTTCTATTTCCAGTAAGTGTTCAGACCCAGAGGTGGAAAGTCCAGGGGTCAGAAAGTAAAAGTCGTGCCGTGTCTTTCTTCCACCCATTAACTCAGCCAGCCAGCTGATTACACTAATTAGTTCTACCTGAAGAATTTTGCTAATTTAGCAAATACAGGTGATTGGAACAAAAAGGACTTTTACTTTCTGATCCTGGATTTTCCACCTCTGAACAGACCTTTAACATGGACAACCCTCACTGATACGATACTATATGTCGAATATGACCACCGCTTCACCATTTAAAAAAAAAAAAAAAAGAAAAAGGAATTTCCATGGACTATTCCTGGCCATAAGCCACTTAAATACATACTTGATACACGAACCAACCCAAATCTGTGCTGGAAAAGCGCGACTCTGCACCACCTCAGCGTATTATGAAATGTGTGCACGTAACACATTCAGGATTATGTAGTATTAAATTATAATTAGAGGAAAAGGGACTGATTTATGCCAGCCAGACACAGCCTAATCAGGACCTCGCCGTTGCTTCACACTTTAGGAGGCGTGCAGCAGATACATCTAAAACATGGCCAAAGCCTGGTGCCATTAATTCTGGCAGACCGCCTTTTCTGTAACGCCAGCAACTTTAAAAATGTCACACAGACACCTCCGCGGCTTTCAAAAAATGAAAAGAATTACACAAACACAGTCCGGTGTGGAAACGCGTAGCGACGCTGAGGTAACGTAAAGTTCATTTGTTATAGCTTAACTTGAGTCAAATCAAATAAGTTTTATTTGTATAGCTTTTTTTCTTGTGTCACAAAGACGGTTTGAGTACAGAAAGCGGGATTGTCTTTCCTTATTGCAGGGCAGAGGGACCAGTAACCGCCACTCTTAGGAGAGTTCATGTCTGGTACAGCCCTGTGACGACCTTGTTACTGCAGAGAGGCCTGTAGCCTGACTGATAATCTCTGTGTAAACAAATAAAGACATAAAATGTTTGGCCAGAGATGCTGTAGCGTATAACAATGTAGGTCTGAAAGTAATCCCAGTGTTAGGTGGCTGTCGTTACCTGAAATAATTATTTTTACTCTCCACCAGCTGAAAAGACGATTCGATAGTAGCCATTTTTAACATTCCTATTAAAATATCTCAGCTTAAAAACAGGACAGCGCAGAAAATATTTAATTAAGGCATCTTATTTTTAGCCCTAAAGTTGATGATAGGTCGCTGAGGGGAACTGAGAATTGAGTCAGGGTGATATCAATTATCTGTTAAAGTCCATTTATATATATATATATATATATATATATAAAATGCAAAAGTATTGGGACAGTGAAATTTTTTTTTGTGAAACTAAAAAAAAACCGATACCTATTTATGAAACATGTGGAAAAACTCTAGCTCTAGCAGACCAATGCTGCTCTTACAGTGCATATCACGATAAAGCAGCACTGCGTCGACATTGGCATAGCTAGTGTAGGGTAATAATAGTTAACAGTAGCCTCTGAAACCTCATTGAGCACAGTGCGTAGGCCTATACAAAAAAACGCTTTACTTTTATCATTGCTTTCAGTTTTATACTTAACAACCACCTCCTGATCTTCTGTTTTTCTTGTTCTTTTTGCCATTTTGTGTATCGTGCCTTGTACAGTACCCTGGACAAGAGCATCTGCCAAATAAATGAATGTATAATGAAGATGGCTGTGTACACATTCAGCACTCATACAGTCAAGGTGATCCTCTCAGTTTTCTTATTTGTGTGTGTGTGTGTGTGTGTGTGTGTGTGCATGGTACATACTAGGCTACTATTGACAGTTTAATACCCAACGTGACGAGCTGCAGAGAATTAGGTTAGGTTGTCGTCGGGGAGGTGCAGGGGAGGGAGCGAACGAAACGAACAAAAGCGGCACCGGGCGGTGATTAATGAGTTTACAGTAATCTCGGGCTCAAATTAAACCCTGTTTTTCTCCCCCCTGCGTCGACCGTCCTCTGCTCCGGGATGACCATTCATCAAAATTAGAAGGGCCCGTCGTACTCGGGGCGGGGCGGCCGCTGATGCGCTCCGTCAGGCGGCCGCTCGCGGTCGCGCCCGTGCGAGTCTGAGGTTTCCTCCCGCCTCTGCCTGTGAAACGCACCCAGTCTCTCACAGCAGAGGCGCCGCGTCCTGTCCAATGTGTGACGCCTCAAATTCTGTGCAAACTGCAGAGGCTCCAAGCACCGAAATGTAAATGGACTCAGTAGTATCTACTAGTCAGCAGAAAGTGATGTAATGAGCTATGTACTGTAAATGCAGAACATCATATGAATACATCTATATGTTTTCTCTCTCACTAATAAGCATAAATTTGACATTAGGTCTAAGACATAACAGGATATGATTCACGTAATACTTTCCCTTTCACCACTATGAAACAAGAAAATAACTATGCATTTGGTTGTATGATTCATAAAAAGAAAATTCTCATCCTTATGCCTGTTGGAAAGAGGAACAGGCAGAACCTCAAATGAAGTCGTTTACAACATCTCCTTAAAATCCTAATAGGGCTCCTGTAGGATCATTATGTGTCATATTGGGTCTTGTAGGATCCTTAATATCTTTTTGTAGGATCATGTAGGAGCTTAAAAGATGTTTTTTAGGATGTTACATGATCCTATAGGGCTACATTTCTTTTTTTTTTTTAAAGTTCCTGTTGGTTCCTGTTACCAGGATCTTGAAGCAATATTGTACACAACATTTTTCTACCACGGGCTGTTTTCTCCCTCATATGCTGCTATCAAATGAAATAAATCATTCATGCCGGATCAGCGCCCTGTGCTTATTTTATAACACATCCATAACTGTATACAGCACATGCACTCTTGTTCCACTGAAGGCATGCAGTGACACTATGCATTATGCATCGCTATGGTAAATAAATGTCACTGGGCAGAATCGGCGGGGAGGAAGGCTGGTCCCAGGAGTTTACAGCTCATCCCCAGGAAAGACTGCTGAGCTCAGCTCAGCTGGAACGCGCATGTATCTATTTATTTTCTTGTGTTTCCCTAAATTTGGCATCACCAAATGCGCCTCTCGAATTACCGCTGCGCCACCAAAAACTTGCCATGACCGCTGCTGAAGTGCGTGTGCTCTTTCAGTGCACACGAGTCAAAGCTGCTGACTTTTTTACACGCTGCAGGCTGCGCAGTACTACAGGAGAGAAAGCGCAGTGAGTGGACACGCGTATCTCTCGCTGATGAGAACAGCCAGCCTGTTGGTACACTGTCGGATGTAGTTCAGGCAGGAGTAAGCCATGGAGTCCTGGCCGACTGAGGTCCGCCATACCCCCCCCTGGTGGGGGTTGTCCCAGCACTGTGATCTGTCCCAGCATTGTGATCTGTCATCTAATGACAGATCCCAGACCCAAACCTGCAATGACTCAGCTACAGGGTGCAGTCTTACGGTGAACATCTTTACCAGTGAGCTGCTGTAATGCTCATGTCCTTGTTGCAGGCTTTTCCCCTTTCAGTTTGTACCCCATTTCTTTCTGAGATTCACAGCAAGACAATAGCTGGATAACATTAGAAAGCATGGTCATAAAATGTGGGGAACACACACTATGGTTCTCATAAAATTACATATTGTCCCTTTTGAATACGGTTTGGTGAAGCACCCCTAGAAATGACCCACCTAGTGTCTCCCCACAGTGACAACAAAAAACAGCCTTTTACCAGGCGAGGCCAAAAGGTCAGCCTACAGAGCTAATGTGGAGGGTCTAAACCGTTGCCTTGGCGAGGCCACAGGAAAGCGTTACTGATAGCTAGCGTGCTCTCGCAGCTGAGAGAGAGAGAGATGCGTGCATGCGCCACGCCGCACCGCTACGCCCTGCCCGCCGAACGGCCTTCGCGAGCCCTCTCATCTCCCTCCATTCATCATATTGATCCCCCCCCTGCATTATTTTTCAGGAGCGAGGCTTTAATGAGACAGCCGGTCTAAATGGTGAACGAGAATCAACAGGAGCCCCGGTGATGGTTCTAATGAGGTTACTGGGGGGGATAAAAGATTCAGCGGGGGTACTGTACAGCCCTGGGGATATGCAGGCACTGCGCTAGTCCTGAGAGAGCTCTCTGCAGACACAGGAAGCTCTCTGTGATTCTACACGGAGAGCCTCGATGCCTGACTGCGCAGGCCAGAGCAGCCCACGCTGGTAAGGGCCAGGATACAGAGAGAGCTTCCGGACACCCGACTGCGCAGAGCTGGGGAACAGACGCTGTCGCGCCAGGCTCCTGAGGGAGGGCACACAATAAAATGTCTGCTGTTAATTGAACTAACAGTGTTAATTCAACAGACAGCATTTTGTCCCACATTCCAGAGTTGAACTAACACTGGACATTTTACTGTGCAGGTGCCCTTTTGCACAGATCAAGGAAGCGTGAAACGCTCGTCCCGGGCTTCAGTACTGTTGACTCCACATCTTCCATTACGTTTCTCTCGGCAGAAATGCTTCCTTATTGCTCAAACGAAATTCACAGCTTTCCCTGTACAGGGCTCACTGTTTCCTATTGAAACAGGAAATAATGACACCATTTCCTTAACGCTACGAGGTGAGTGCGCGGTGACATTTTTCCCCGATGGCACTCAAAGGCCCCGGTGTCTGAGCCGCCACCCTGCCCCGCGGCTCTCCGATCAGGCGGTAAACCGCCATTATTACCAGCCACTCATTCACATGCAAACAGAAACCGCGCCCGCGGGAAAATAGGACGGGATTCCGAAAGCGACGGCCGCGGCACTTCACGGGCGTTCTATAAAAAAAATAAATAATAAAAAGTTTCCCGGATACGAGCGAATTATTCTAAACGTCTGCGCGGGATTGGTTAAGAGCTCCGAGCCACGCATTCGATTCATCAGAATTACAGTCAAGGAACAGGGAAAATTGCTGCGCTACAGGTTTCTCTGTCTGCGGGTTTGGTACGGAACGGGGCCCGGGGAGGCAATTAATCATGGACACAGTGTTTTCCGCACACTGCATGTATAACTATGCCAGCAAAAACCTCTTATTTGCCAACGGTGGTAAGAGCTGCTTTTGTTGCCTTAAGAATTTTAGTAGCAGGGAAGGTGAGACTGCACGCAGCCAATATGCACAAAGGAGAGGGGAAACATAACCAATCAGTTTAAAATGGGTTTTTGTTTATCTTTGACAGATGTCCAATGGACATTTCTCACCACAGTAAAACAATTCAGCTACAATGTTTAATCCAGTATATGTAATAAAAAATTCACAAAACAATCTATTTATCAAGAAAGCAAGCAGGCATTAACCAAGCTATTTATGAAGCATCAATCATATTTATATTTTTCCAATATAAAAAATATTTAATATTTAAAAATATTTAATCTCCTATGTTTTTCATTTCATAGGCCCCTTACATCCAGTGAAAGAAAATCTTAATGCTACAGTATACAATGACATTCTAGACAATTCTGAGAGAACTTGACTGGCCAGCACAGAGCCCTGACCTCAACCCCATCCAACACCTTTGGGATCAATTGGGAAACCAACTGCAAGCCAGGCCTAATCGCCCAATCAGCGCCAGACCTCACTAATGCCCTTTGGCTGAATGGAAGCAAATCCCTGCTCCAACATCTAGTACAAAACCTCCCCAGAAGAGTGGAGGTTTTTGTAGCAGCAAAGGGCGGACCGACTTCATACTAATACCCATAATTGTGGATGAGCTGTCGGATGTCAGGTACCCACATACGTTTGGGCCATGTAGCAGAGGACAGGGACGCCCTCGTTCAGTCCTGGCGGGTGGCCTTTCGGTGGCCCTCCGGAGCGTTCAGAGAGCCCCCCACAATGGGAGCAGCCGTGAGGGGAGCGGAAAGTGCCCGGCGTTAGCACTTTGCCAGGTCCGGCGCGAGCCAGGAATCAATGGATTAAAGACGAACAACAGCCAGTGACTCAGACGGTCAGACAGCCCATCTGCCCCGGCCATTACAAAAGGAGCGCCGGCCGCGGAGACGGGAGTGCAGGATTAACAATCGGCAGGAGAGAAAATAGGCTACCCCCCGTCAGCGGGGTTGAAATTAGGGCAGGGACGTGGCGCCCGGGCTCCCCACCGCGCTCAGAGGTAATTGGAGTTCTGCTTGTGCAAGGTCACAGCTATACGAGGGTGCTGTTTTTAGGAAGCTCTCTCAGCACAGCCCCTCCGTCTCCACGGTGAAAGAAGACTATCTCTGCAGGGCACCACAAAGAGGAGGGGGGGAGAAAAAGAGGTGGCGCCCTTGAGGGGTTGGACCGGCGGCGGCTTTCTTGAAAGTGTAGTCACGACCCGCTCTCGGACGGGCAACGGGAGGGCATGAGAACTGAACGCGGGCGTGGGCGTTTCCCATTTCCTCGGGGGGAGGGGGGGGGGGAAGTTCACATCGTCTCTCTCTGGTCGTTTCATTCGGTCTGCGGCTCGGGGGGTCTGGAGCGAACCTCCACCTTCGATTCAGACCCCTGTGGACATCACCCAGGGGGTCTGCCCAAAGAACTGCACCCATTACAGTCCAATTACATTCCTTACATCACACGGTAAAATGGCCTGTGTTAATCCAACTGTAACAGAGTACATGCTGTAAGAACGCAATATGGATCATTTGTACTCCGTAAGAGTTGATTTAACACTGGACATTTCACTGTGCACGTTCCTGTGACAGCACAGCGCTTCATTCTACACTACTGTGTCCCGTTAACAGTACCGCTGGTACCAAGACGTGCTTTGCCACTTTAAAGAACACAACATGAATATTAAATTTAAAATGCATGCGATTAAAAATGCGTATTTTTAAATTCAACATGCTTTTAAAGGCAGAATTGGCCTGCAGAAAGAGCAAATGACCGATAAGCAAATATTTACGGCATGTCTCTTGGACAGCTTGTAAATGGTGAATCACCACCCTGACTTATCAACAACTTTTGCCCTTGGTTTTAAACTGGCAGTATAACAAGGGAGCAGCGGACTGCTGTAAAAACGTGTCATTAAAGGGTGCCTGAAAAGCGTGAAATGGCGGTGGCATTGGGCACTCTGCACCTTCCCTTAAATACTGCATCACAGGATTGTGGGGAGACCTCCGAGCGCTGGGTTCAGCGCTGAAGTTTTAATATTAATAATTGAAGACTGCTGGACAGATGGCTGGAGAAATGAAGCGTCTGACATTATTCTCTCACTTTCAGGTTGATGGAGACAAACAGGCTGTCGAGTCCCCGGCTGTGCTTGGAGAGCGGGAGAGTGCATTAGCTCGTCCTTCCCGAAGCGTATGAAGGGTGCCATTGCAGGGCCGCGCCCTTTTGTCAGCAAACCCCGCCCCTGACGCCAACACCCCCGCCCCCGCGTCCATCGCCCAGCGTCTGTGGGACAGCCAGAACTTGCTCAGCGGAGGGTCAAGTCACGCCAGTGTCATTGTCACGCACTCTCCAACTGCAAGCCAGACCCTTCTCGTCCATAATCCCTGAATAACATCCACACCAAATCCCCCAACACCCGCCCCTCAAAATCACATGAGAGGAGTTAACCTCGTCTCCAACCCCCCTTTCACACCCTCAAAGGCACTTCACTCATGTCCAGCCACACTTTTTTTTAACACAATCAACCGCTACTTCTCTCTCACTCTCCCTCCTTCCTGTCACTCCTAACTGCTCCCCTGCCCCCCGCCCCCCGCCCGCACCCTCCAGCCCCTCCCTCCCCCCCCCCCCCCCGCCGGCCCCTCTCCTAAGGATTTAGTCTGGGCAATTACCACTCCTGACCGGGGTCAGAGGTCAGACAGCCTGCTGAGAGCCCATATTTAATTCATCATCAGTGAGCAGCTCACTTTGAGCCAGTGTGAGAGTCTGTGTGTTAGACGGGCCACTGCATGTATGTCCATGTGTGTGTATTCATCTGTTATTTTCACTGTTAATTTACATTTCAGAGACACATTACCGCATATATTTCTTACCCTATCCAAGGGACAAACAAGAAATATCCCATTTTCAATTAACCTCTATTCAGTTTATCATGAGTATCTGACTTTGAGCTGTGTGTTAGAGGGGGCTACGGTTTTATTTTCACAGTTAATTTACATTTCAATAATGCATCACTGCATATAGTTCTTACGCTATACAACGGGAAATAATACGTGGAATAATCCGGGCTTAATTCTGTCTGCCTGACTCTCTATGACCTTGCTGCATTCAGTGAATCCGTGTCATGTGGTCAAAATGAACATGTCAGATGAAAGGACTGGTTTTGTTCATATTGAAATGACACAGATCCTGGTGCCAATACTTCTTATCTTACTGATAGCAATAGCAATATGAATACCAATACCTACAATATTATATTACAAATCAAGATTATAAAAACATCCCCCAAATAAAACAGTTTTTTTCTGTTGTGGGTGGTAAACTAAGCCGTACAACCTCTAAGCACATTTTGTTAAAATCCTATAGCAATTGAGTCTGTTGAGAGGATAATAAACATACATAAAATCCACTTGTCATCACATCTAATATCCACAAATATCATGCCAACATTCTATCCTTCGATTAATTAAAATACATATAGGCTTTTTTTGCTACTCTGCTAAGAATGATTTGGATGTCTTTGTCTTTTGAGTATAGACTGATATTCCTTTTCTTACAGCTGCTGAAAGCTTAGACCTATTCCATGAATGGCCAAGTTCTCCATTGTGCTATGTGTGTCGAGTGCAGAAATTAAGTATAAACAACCCAAATCTCCGCAGACTCGGTTTAATGATGTCCTGTTTCTGTGTGGTTTTCGCAAGGAAGTAGGCAATTTTAATATTTATTTTTAGCACACTTTTTTTCATAACAACAGCAGGTAATGAAAATTGCATGGTAATTCGGGTTCTGCTATAAATATTATGGACAGAGCCTTAGTCAGGAGGTTTCTGTAAACCGTGTACGCGAGTGAATTAATTTCTTCTCTGCTGGGCTGCCCATATCACACATCCCTAATACCACAGATAGCAGCCGCAGCCTGAATCCATTACACACTGTCAGACTTCAGTCTGGCCGTTTCCACTCCCATCCCATTGTGGGGAAATAAGGAAATTGGTGCTTGCAGTCTATTGTATATGCAGGGCACCTTACAATGCGCACATCTACCTCAAGGACAGTCATTCTCATGGGAAAGCAAACCCAGGTAGAGAGTTTGGTCGGACATGCCAAGTATTTATTGAGCATTCTTGTAAGGTTCTGTGCACCTGAGGCAAGGTTGGTTCATTCAACCAAACGCTATCCATGGATTTCCGCTTGAAATGCTTCCCTGAAGACTACAGAGACCGCAGAAAATATCTCTCTTCTGAGGAAGAGGAGAGAGAAAAATCATTTCCAGAGAATGAAAATAACCTGCTTGTGAATATCTACCGATCGATAACGGCAACGGCACAGTTTTCGCTCCGAACATTACGGCACTTCTCATCAGCTTGCGTGTGAGCGAAATCAAAGGGCAATGCCCAGGGCTGCTTCTTATGACAAGCGTCTGGCTCTTTGATCCCTGCATTGCCCCCCACGCCGTCCCACGCCATCTCACCTGAACCCCTCGCTTGGAGTGTCAGCGGCTTATTTCACACAACAGTGAGGCGGCCCGCGAAGAGCTAGCGCTTCGACCGCGCAGCCGCGCTGCTGTACAGAGGTGCGATGACGCCATTAAATTAAACGGTTTTAAGCCAAATTGGCTTCATTAAGATGCTGTAAAAGTAAATAGAGAGAAAATAACGGGTCAAAATGGGTCAAAGCTAAATTTGTATGTGCCTGTGTGTGTGTGTGTGTGTGTGTGTGTGTGCATGTGTGTGTGTTTGTGTGTATGCTGGTGTGTGTCTATGTGTGTGTGTGTGCGTGTCTGTGTATGCGTGTGTGTGTGTGTGTGTGTGCGCGCTGGTGTGTGTGCGTGTGTGTGTGTGTGCGTGTGTGTGTGTGTGTGTGCGTGCGTGCCCGCGAGCACAGTAGTACTGGTGCCACACATATCGATCCTTTCGCCCTACATCGCAGAAGAGGGATTTGTTTACGCACGAGTGTTTACATATTTATAACCGATCACCCGATTTAGTTCCCCAAATTCCTCATATTTCTACGGCCACTGTTCTTTTCCTGTACTGCCGGTAAATGGCGAGGAGACGCAGAAACGGGCGGTACTTACCCCGGACGCCGGGTACGCCGTCCAGCCCAATTCTGCCGTGGCAGTGCGGGTGTCCATCACCGTTTCTGTACAAGTCAGAGGAGAGAGAAAAACAGAGTCAAATACTGCGCCCTCACTCACGAGCCGTCAGCGCTTCCATTTAAAGCAGTATCACCTCGATAAACCCAAATATGACATTCATTTCTGTGCACCAGCAAGAGATGTCTGATGGTAAATCGGACTCAACTGAAGCGAACAAAAAGGAGATTTGCCAGAGAACAACTTGATTCTGATGTGAAAACACTGCAGTGTTTGGAGCTGGATTTTGATTTTTTCCCTTCTCTGATGTTCTGCAGTCTGATTACTGATCATTTACTGGGATTAGTAGTTGAATGTTTGCTAATAAATACAATAATGAAAGAGATCCATAATCAAATTATCAATATGCAACAATCTTTTTCAGTTTCTCCAAAATGTGGGAGCCTCGCAGTCCAAGGCTATGCCACTTTGGTATTCATGAATGCAAGCCAAACAAGTAGGATGTATAAATAGAATAAAATAAAATAACATCAGTCAATTATGTTCACATTCAAGCCTGAAAATGTGAGTGAATGCTGCCATATTTTCACTTCTCATTTATGAATAAATAGCTTGAGTTTAATGAAGTATTTGAGGTTTGTATATGAAATCTTTGGTAATATAAGATATTTGACAAACAATTGAATACAAGTGTATTTTACGACTGTGGAGCAGTGCTTGTGCTGTTGCAATGACTAAAGTGTAGCCTACAATCACCACAACTGTGCTTTTCAGAAGAACCAAATCAAAGGCAAATAATTAGCTACTATCTTTGTATAAAGTTTCCATTTCAAGCTCACTGGGTTGTGAATTTGCATTTTTTTCAGCTTGGAAAGTGAAAGTGATGCCCACAGCATTTCACCTCCAAATAGCCTACATGCTCTTCAGAGTAGGCAGCTATAACAGTGAGTGTGGCATTGTGAATTTGCAAGCTTAGGGTTGGTGCATTTCGTATTTACATGCATGTAAACATTGCATGTAAACAGCTTTCTAGTAAAAAACTATGTGCATAAATATGAAATATATATTTTTAATTTTCTCACTTCTCACAGATTAAAAAAATAATAATTTAAAATCGGCTTTTGGCAAAAACTTAGCCACTGGATTGTGGCCCAGAAACAATGCTGAACCCTCACATAAGGGAAGAAGAATAAGATGAAAACCGAATGCAGGACACTTGTTTGCAGACAAGGCAGAAATACTCAACAGTACTGTGGTAAAATATCCCTGCAGCAGCCAGTGTTTTCAATCCTTTTCAGGTGAAAGGTTATTTCCATTGGAGAGGACCAATCCAATATAAGCCACCTCTGAACAAATTATACTGAGTTAGCCTATCTGTCATTTCATATGAACTGAACTGCAGTACCCTACAGAACAGGTAGGAGGGCCGTAGACATTTCGGATTTTCACTCTAGCTGAAAACTCACCTTCATAATTGGATTCCTTATTAGGCTTAATGAATGCAGGCAACCATGTACTTGAAGAAGTACTGGGACAATTAGAAATTCATTCATTAAACTGGGCCGTCAAGCTAAGACTGAACAGAAGCCAGAAACATCTCCACCATTCCAGGCCCAGGGCTGTTAAAAGTTAAGGATAACTCAAGCAAGTGGACCTTTTAAACTTCATTCAGACACACCCATTCAAAAGTAGCCCTTTCACAGTACAGGCCACTTTCCTGTAGAACAGCTTATCCACAAACCACTTTGGCAGAGTGGGTACATATTTGTCATCAGGCCCATTGTTCCCAGATAAATCTGGCCGTCTCTTCCCCTCTTTGCAACTGAACAAGTCCTGTGGTAGCCTATATCATTTAAGTGATCCCTCCCACAAATTGATTGTCATTGTGCCTGGTTGTATCATACAGCATGCATTTTCTCTTGTGTGTAGGTCTAAATACACTGCACAAGACCTACAGCGCCAATTAAACTAACATGTGAGACTACAACTCAGAACATAAAAAAGACACGCAACAAACATGAAAAATTTATAGAGCCAAGTGACCAGATATCTTTGTGCCACTGACATTCAACACCTAAACCCCCTTTCTAATGTGTGACTAGACATTTTTGTGTGACTAGACATTAATGTTAATGATGAAGTTTATCATTCCAATTAAGATGATGGAACTGAATAGGAAGCATAACACTTTGATGGGAAATGCCTTCACAAAATCTATGGAGCAGCTGATTTACTTACTGTCAAATCAACAGCTTAAAACAAGATGGCATTTTACATTTCTAGTCACAAAGAAACACCTCCACAATATTAAATGCCCAGACCCCCCACCTCCCCACCCCACACACACACACACACACTAAATGTATCACATTAAACCCTGACAGGCTTACAATAACAACCTATCCTCCTGCGCCCATCACCTTTAGACAAACCAATAACTTTTTCTTTAGTTGTTGTTTTCACTACTTTCTCTGTGTCTTCCAAACGGTATCATATTCATATTCGTGAGATAATGTTTCAGGTAGGCTAAATGTCTCAGAGGGTGAGGGAAAGGGCAAGCTGTGACATCACTGAAATGGTCACCGGGGCGGAGCCTCACTGGAATTGGCGCGGACAGTTTGATTAAAATTTGCAGACTTGGCATACTGGGGGAGGGAAGCAGATATTGTTCTTCTAAGAGCGAAAGCAGCGAGCTTCACGTCCAAAATGAAGGCTTTTCAAACGGCTCTCTCGATGCGCCAGCAGAATGACAGTGGAGCGCAGGGAGACTTCAGCATTATTGCTGGCTAATGGAAAGGTTATCCTATTCTAGAGTTCGGTGTGCAACTCCAACTTTAAACCACAGCACTTAGACCTGAGTCTCACGACAATCTATACAATAGCAGTCCCTCGGTCTCTGAGGTTACTTGTATTTTGCCAAGCATGGGATAACAGAACTCTCCAGGCCCATTCAGATGCAGATTCAAGCCCAAATACAGGCCTGACTACAGCAGATGGTTCCTTGGTCCCATTTATAGCACAGCCCACAATCAGCCGGATAAATAAAGTTATATTTAAAGTTGTATATAAATGTATAGAAAAGTGCTGTAAATACCCTTTTATAAAAGCGGAGAATCCGCGCCTTAACCACATGTGAACTGTCTGATTACAAATCTAAAAATTGCAGAGTACAGAGCCATGTTTGTCCCAAACATTATGGAGGGCACTGTAGACATATGTTCATAATTACCTTGCTGTCCTCAGAGAATTCCCAATCAGAGTGATGGCCAGCAGTAGTCATATAGGGGCGACATAGCTCAGGAGGTAAGACCGATTGTCTGGCAGTCGGAGGGTTGCCGGTTCAAACCCCGCCCTGGGCGTGTCGAAGTGTCCTTGAGCAAGACACCTAACCCCTAATCCCTAACTGCTCTGGCGAATGAGAGGCATCAATTGTAAAGCGCTTTGGATAAAAGCGCTATATAGGCTAAATGCAGTCCATTTCAGTGGTAGTTTCTACCTACCTACCCGTCTTTACTTTCCAGTCCCTTGTACTGTGATCCTTTTCACACCGGCTGTTCTCGCAGTTTCATTAATGTGATTTGTGTTCATAAAGAGATGGATCATACGTGACGGACCTGGGAACAGCACGCTGTGTAAACACAGGGAAGGGCTTTCATTTTAAACGTTTCAGACATCTGTCTCTGTTCCGTCAGTAAATCGTTCATGTGAAAGGGACTTTCTGCAAGAGCAGGTCTTATTACCTGGTTCTAAACTGATCGATGTGCGTTTGGTTTAGTTGGCATTTGTACAGGCAAGGCATATTTTTTTTAAAATAAATGCAGAAAACAGCACATATGCCCACATAACACTCCCTTAGCACACAGGCCACACCCCTATGATCCTCCGTGTGTGTCTCTTTCTCTGCCGTCAGCTGATTGGCCATGCGCATCCTGATGTCAGCACAATATTAAAAGGCCCGTGCTTGGGGCTATCACCCACTCAAAGGGAACATTGGGCGATGGCTTGCAAATATCACAGAGTAAAAACGTAGACAACATCTTCACGTTCCTATGGCAACAGTGTCAGGCAACCCGCACCCCACTCCAACAGAGCACGCTACCCCCCAACCCCACCCCCAAAGCTGCTCCCAGCACCAGCCTTGTTGCTGCACCAGAGAACCAATTAAATAGGAAAAAAAGTGAATCTCGCTCTGAAAGGATCAATATTTAATGGTAGGCCATTTCAGTGAAGAGGACTGCATTAAACATTGATGGATCCCAGACCTCCAGGATCAATATTTCTCCTCTTCACACAATTACGCACCGGTGACCGGAGGCACACCGTGTCACGTCAACACACCTGGACACGGCGACGGCGGGTGTGCGGCTTCACCCGGACACGACGAAAACAACAACAAAGGGCCGGAGAAAACGCCAGAGAAATCACATCCTCGCCGCCGCCCGCCCCGAAGGGCCGCTCTGACACTGCCGCTCAAGAGCAGGCCATCTTCAGAGAGCGGCTGACTTTTCACATCGTTCCGAGTTTCCTTGGGCTTAATGAAACATGCGGCAAAATGCATCTGAATCCAATGAAGCCGAGGTTCGATAATACCGATAAGCTAAGGTTTGGACAGCCTTCCTAGAGAACAGCTAGCGGCACAACACATGCATGGTATAGATCCGGAGCGCTGATAATAGCCTTCTTTTTCATCGCACTACCACAGCATTTACTCAAAGAAATATCCTCTGTGATTTGATTTTCCACCGCCATTACTTGAAGCTCCCAAGATCCTTCTTTCAAATTATCTTAAAATGATTTTCCATTCATGGGGGGGGGGGGGAGGGGGGCAGAGGCCAAGAGGGAGAGACAGAGAAAACGTGAACGCAAGAAAAATCAGAGGGATTTGAGTGTGCGCTGAGCAATTACTGAGAAGTGATGAGGTCCTAACAGCAAGCTAAGCCTTGCATTTTAATATGATCTCAAATCAAGGAGGAGAGGGAAAAAAAACTGTTTTGTATTTAGGTAATAATTCAGTGTCTTCTGAGGGAATACACAAACATGCAGGGTAAACAAATTTACGATTTTAGAGAGCATGTAGAGAGCGTATCTGCGCAATTGAAAAGCACCTGGGGAGCAGCTCTCACTCATGGAATTCTGGGAAACGGATCGTGCATGGCACAGTACACATCTGCACACCTCTGGTTGGCCGTAGCCAAGTGATGATGCTCAAAGACATCGTGAAGATGAGGCAACCTTGCACAGAGAAGCTGTAATGCCCGAGAGGACAGGCGTGGGCGGCAATGAAAAAAACCATAAACATGCACCGTGACCACTTGGCAACCCTACTCACAGGCACCATGAACAAGCCAACCACACAAACAAGCCGACCGCTCAGCTACTCTGAACACAAGCAGACCATTCTCAGAGATACCGTACTCTGAACACAAGCTGATACTCTGAACACAAGGCATTACAGGTCAAAGCTTCAGACAGGAAGGGAGGCTATTTTTTTACCTCATCATATAACAGTGAGTCCACCAGCCATTTGGAGACTTGCAGGCCAGTGTGGGGAGGGGTATAGTCCTTTGAGTGTTCAGATGGTGGATTGCAAAGAGAAACTAACTATGCTATCAGCATAAAAAGTGTACTAAAAATGTTCTTAGTGTGGATTCTGTGAAGAAAATGTCTTCACACCAGATTTGGCCACCACATTATTTGTATGATATTTTTCAAAATACTTAATTAACTGCATCTTATGAAAATACTAATGAACTTACATCTGTTTCTCCTGTTACAGAGAACATTTATATCATTCAAATCATCTTGTAACCCGTTTGGTGTAGCATGGGACATAAACTAAATGTATGCTGTTCTTTATCACAGATTGCTTCTTTGTTTTCTGCAATTTGGCTACTAGAAGTGAATCAATATCCACAGTAGCCTTTGAAATGGCTTTAAAATCTACTGTTTTGTAGTTACAGCCATGAAAATCAATTATTTTGTATAGACCTTCAGGCAGTGTGATCTAATATATGGTCACAGGTCACATGCTGTTAAATCCATTAACCTATGGTGCTTAACCCCGTTAATTGCTGCTTGTAGCTATACTTTTATCTGGCGTTGTTTAAAAGCAGCTAAGCTTGTATGAATGCCACACAAATGGCCCTATTCATGTTTCTCCCCCGTTATATTAATGAAACAAGACAGTGTAGTGTTTTGCCAATACATGGTTCCACATCCACATGATCCCCAGCAGTTTGTCCTTTCCTTGTTGCGTTTTCACCACTTCTTTTGCACTTTTTGCACAAGGTAACCCCCCCCCCCCCCCCCCAACACAAACCCACTATTAGACATTGTTTATAGTGGGTTTGTGTTAAATTGTCACTGTCATTAACGTGCAAATGTCAGGTGTAACAAATCTACACTTTCATGCCTCATAGACTTGAATAACAGGCCCGAAAAAAACACGGCTGGCCTTAAATGTAAAACACGCATCAGAGAATAACAGGCCCCCATGAAAAACCCTGCTTTATGTGAAAATGAATCTTAAATTGAAAGAGATTCTGAAATGTGCTCTATAGGGGGAACAGGACAAAAGCTATTCTGAGACAGTAGCAGATGATTCAGGCCCCCCCGCCAGGGAAATCAGTGGTGTGAACATGTGAGTCAAGCACCTTGAAGAAAAAAAAGGAAAAAAAAACCCTGCGATGGTTACGGTTGGCCACCTGAGATATGCCAACACCCACAGCCCCCATTCCCAGAGGCAGATTATATGACAGATGCCTCAAGAAGCCAGTCCATCTGGGGGAGTGTTAAAAGGGAGAGAGCGGGACGGGGAAGAAAGGAATACAGAAAGAGAGGGATGGAGAGTCAGTGAGAGAGGCAAAGAAAGGGTACGACGGAGCAATGGAATAAGAAAGGATGAAAAAAAAAGAGAATCCCAAATGCTGTTCTACATGTGATGAGGGTGAGAAAGTAGCATAGTGGTTAGGGAAATGGGCTTACTCCTCCAAGGCTGCAGGTTTGTTTCCCAGGGGGCCACAATGCCATTGTAACCTTGAGCAAGATACTTTCCTCAGAGAATATCAGGCTGTCTGAATGCATTATATGCAAAGATTGCAAGCTGTGAAAGTTACTCTGGATGATCAATCATACCCGTTAAAATGTAAAATGAAAATTTTATACAACCAGCAGGGTGTGCACTGCTAGCAGAAATGATGTTAGGCCAGGTTGACTTGTGAGGGAATGCAGAAGACTTCTCCTTCCCTTCTTTGTATTGACTTATTTACAAAAGAACTTTCTGGAAATAATGCAGAAAACCGAGCCACAGAAGACAGATAAGCAGGAGAAAATGTAGTCATTTGGGAGTTGCAGTAGCCTGGATCAAAAGTTTGGGGGATGCAGTAGCCTGGATCTAATCAATATTTGTCCTTAACTTTGGCATGCTAATAATTCTACATTTTGTTTTCTTTCTTCACAAGCACAGGTTGCTGAACTCACTGTCTGTGAAGAAAAAAAGACCAACTGTATTTGTATAGGCTACAAGTCAAAATTAACAACAAATGTTGATTAAATCCTTGGCCAGTATTTCAACTAAAGCACCTATTGATGCTTGATGTGTATGGAAGACTCCATTCATTGATGTTTATCGATTACAATTCTATATGTAAC
Source organism: Anguilla anguilla (assembly GCF_013347855.1). Lineage (NCBI taxonomy): Eukaryota > Metazoa > Chordata > Actinopteri > Anguilliformes > Anguillidae > Anguilla > Anguilla anguilla. Next base: position 13,244,384 of record NC_049206.1, on the reverse strand, counting down.
ACAATCATACCATCAATACTATGGAAGAGCTACAGGGTCTGCAGAATTTTGGTGTTCACCTGTGTACTATGGCAACATAGTAGGGCAAGCTGTAACATAATCGAAGCCACTAGATTCTGCATTTCTTACTTATTAAAAAAACAAGGTCAGGGTCAGTACAAGGTTGCATTCTATCACCCCCCCTATGGTATCAGCAGTATGGAAATTAATGTATGTTAGTCCAAGACTGTCAGGCTACAGAATGGCCTAATGCTAGGGGATGGGACCGTACACATGGGTGAGGTCGCTGGGCTAGCAAGATGGTGCAAAGATAATAATCTACAGCTCGAGATGAGTAACACGAAGGACCTTGTCGCTGGCATCCAGAGAGAGAAGTGCACCCTTGGGTCACTGGAACTGAATGATCTGTTGGAAGAGTAGATTCCTTGACATTTCTCGTGGCAGCTATTTTTAGGGCTTTAAAGCGGCAGGCAAAGTGAAGCTGTAAAACTGGTCGTAAAAAAAAGCAAAAAAAACAAGATAAAAAGTTTCAGGAGCTGCGAAAGATGTTTGGTACTACACAAAAGGCGATGTCCCAGTTCCACACAGCTGTTAGAAAGAATGTTCTCACTTTCTCCATTATTGTGAGGTATGGAAATACCACATAGCATAAAGGAAGCCATTTAGAGAGAGCTGCTGAAAAGCCAAAATTGCTACCTGTGATTTAGCCCTACCTCCTAGCTTTTTATACTTCACATCAAAGGTAGGTAAAGCCATCAAAATGATTCCGACCAGTCACACCCACCAAAATCCAAAATTTTAAGCACCATCTCATCACAGTCAAACGCAACAAATCATGCAAAATTAAACACACTTTCAGAAACTAAGATAATGCAGTTTGGATTTCAAACTCCAGTAAATTAGCACTGTTTCCCTGTACAATGATAACATGGTATAGTACATTACTGTAGTGCATCATATTATAATGTATTAACCATGAACTGGACTGTTTCTGTACATACAGTATGGTAATTATATTTATGCTTCAACAATGAAGTGAGCAACCACCAGGACAAATTCAAAGTAGCTTCTGATGAAATAAAATTTTGAATTATTACTTTCACGATTGTAATCAATAATCAGTAATAACAACCACACACTTCTTCATCATATTGTTCTTGTTATTACCATTAATATTATTATTATTCAGCAAACAAACTGCACTGCCTGTTTTCTTTCTCATCACAAAAGCAACCCAGATTTCTATTAGTCTGCACTTCCTACATACTCCACAGATCTCTCACTTGACTGGTCAGGAAAGATCAGCATGTTTCCAAAGTTCCTTTTAATGAAGCCAATTTTAGCATTCATTGCCCAGACCGCCTGGTCCTTAGCCTGGCAGTTCCCACAATCTCAGTAAAATTATGGGACTCTGAGGACTCATGCACTCAGTCCACCAGTATGTTTATTTTCCGCATTCTACCCTAAAACGCATATACTAATGAGACAAGATGAGGAACTGTTGAGGACCAGCCAGGTAAGTGTGAAAAAAATGACATAAACATTTTTTTTAATATGCCTTTGTGTGGACTGGACTGAAGCATATTCCCCTACAGTGGATTACTGTGAAGGAGGCTAACATCATGACTATCACTGAGCGTTGTTACTAATGCCACATCTCCCCCTCTGTCTGAGCTAGCAGCTATTTAGCAGTTAGGATGTTGGAACTGATATATACCAATCAATCAGTCAATCAATCAAAAATAAATTACAAAAGGGTAGAGTAATACATAGGATATCCACTATGACCACACCTTTATAATATGCATAGACATGGTACAATAACTGAACACCATAAAAAAAGCTTCGATTCAAATTGTTCTATAGGAGAGCAGGGACATGTTATCCCCCTGGATTTGCTCAGAACGCACCATCTGTGGATGTGAATGTTTGAGAGCTTTGGGAATTCATTATTCCAAGAGTGTTCCTTCAATTACTGTGAGCTCAGAGGGAGCAATCAGACTGCACTGTGTCCTCAGCACATACCTACACTCACTCTCTCTCTCTCTCTCTCTCACACACACACACACACACACACACACACACACACACACACATACCTACACTCACACATACACACGCTCACATATCTACACGTACAAACACCCTCTCATTCATGAAGCACAACAACTATTACAATGCAAAACTTTACTGGTATAAAATACACTGGTCAAGTACCTGTTCAGCCATCAGAGATATAAAGTAGAGTGATCCTTACCAGCAACAGGCTCAGTCACCAGAGTTTAACACCTAAAAAATGGCTTCCAAAAGAACAAAGGCTTTGTAGTCACTGTGGTTGGGTTGTGTAAGAGATGCACTTTTGCTTTTTTAAAAGAAAAATATTCACAATGTTCACATTCCTCCTATATTTCGAAAAAATGAATGAACATCAAAAACATGTTTCATTCACAGAGACGCAGGGACCATCACTGTCTGCCCAATGTTACACATGACCACATTCTGAGGGACACTAATTGTTATATTACTAATTATGCAAATTGCTCGCTACGAAAATGGTACAGCATTGCGTAGACATGCCTATAAATCATGGCTGATCTGATCTAATCAAGATAAAACAGAGAGAAGAGTCTTATCAACACGTCCTTTCATGTTACTCGACTTTCCTTGCCTTTGTTTTACTTCAGTTTTCGTGTATTTAAATATTTCATGTTGTGTGTGCAGTCTTTATCGTTGTAAATTATTAACTTCGCATTTTTCGTTTTTCATTTTGTCATATCGTATTTCCGTCTCCTCTGTGTATGTACAGCAAGCGCTTTGGCAATACCAATCCGTGTCATGACAATAAAAAAAACTGGAAATGAAATTGAAACCGGAGAGGGAGAGAGAAAAACAGCTTTTCTTCCCCCCCACCCTCCAGCCTGTGTTCGTAGCAGAGGTCTGAGAGGATCACTGAGACACAGACACCGGCTCCACTTACTAATCTAACCTGCACTAGCGGCACTAATTCAGTAATTATTCAGGTGGGAGATGATGAACATCACCTCTGTCCCCGGATGCACACAAGCAGTAATTTTGCTGTAACACTTTTCTATGTAACCCCTGGGCGGTAGTAGTAATTACTGCCTGTACCCTGAATCTCTCCTTCCACTCCTTCCTCTGCCACATTTTCGCCCCGTCTTCTTGCAGACATGAAGAATTCTTGAGGTACATTTTACTGACCCATCAGTCCAGTGGGTCCAATCCGCTTTCCTGTCCTCCAGGCCATCGCACCTGGGCTCGTTCCTACTCCATGACCGCTAGCTGTGCTGGTAATGCCTTCACACAGGCCCACATCAAACCTCTTCTGAAGAAACCTTTTCCGGACCTATTGTAGAGCACCAGTACCTTGAAACCTTACAGGCTCCATTCTCCTGCTCCTCACTGAACATCCCGATTCAGCGTTCAACCATTACTGATTTTTCATACAAAATGGTGGCCAAATAGAAAAGTTCTCATGGAGCAACTGAGGTACGGTGCCGTGTGCAAAACGTGGAGGAACATCTGCATCCTAGTTTTAGCTCCAGACAGGACTTTTTTTTTTTACCAAATCAGTCAACCAGCCACACTAGTTTACACATAGACATTTCCTAAAATGAACTCTACAGTACGGAAATTTCCTGGGTTTAGTGCATAATTCCGGTCTTCAGCCGTGATTTAGTGCTTGTAAAAGTTTAAAAATGTCAAACTGCGCAAATTACACAGCTAATGAGGTCACATTTCAAGTGACCCTGCAGTCTAACGCTCTGGTCTAGTAGTTAGAGGCCAGCAATCCTAGTGTCAGCAGCAGTACATAAAAAAATCAGGAAAGAGGCAGAGCGTGGCAGTAAATTCATAAGCTGCAGCATTACACTTCACCCAAAAATAAACTGATAACTGAATTATTACACAATCAGACTAAGCTCTGCAGGACTGCTGAAGCCATTTATTTACAAGTTACAGCTTATTTTCCTTCCATAAAGCCAGGAAACAGGCCAGGGTGCACAGAGATGATGCCATTCATTAATCTTTCATGGGGAGGCCTAATTATCTGGAGGTGCGATGGATGGGATTGCGGGATTATCGTTTAAATCAAATGAAGCCCAAAAGGCACAACAATTAAAGTTTTGTTGTGAATCTCAAGTTCCTATTTTCATTATTATCTCAGTAGCCTTGTAAGACCAGCGGAGAAGACCATGTACGAAACAGAAGACCTGGTAAGTGTTCTAAAATGCATGCCCATTGAGAGAGTGATAGAGAAAGAAAGAGAGGGGGGAGAGAATGGGGGGAGAGAGAGGCAGAGCAGCAGAGAAAGCTAAGACAGGGAGACAGGTAAAAAGAAAGGTAAGGATCGGGGGAGAGTGACAGGTCCTGTAAATGTACAGAAATGGAGGGTGCTTTTGAGGCATTAATGGCATGCAACTCTGAAGGAATCTGCCCTGCAGAGCCCACATACTTATTTCCCAGGTTTTTTTTTTTTTTCTTTTTCCAGGACACATCTTCCCCATTAGGACCCGGTGTACATCATGCTGGTGACAGGGCGCGCACGTCTACCTCACAGATATCGATGTTTGAGAAGTACCGGCTGGTCACCTAAGGGTCAACATGTCTGCTTCTTCAATTCGCTCCCAGGCAGGGGGAAAAAGCAATATCTTTGCCCCGGGGGACTGGGGTTTAAGTCTCGGGCCAAACACTGTTATCACACTCCTGACCTCAATCACTCCATCTGAATGTCAGGCCGTAAATTGGACTTGGAAGGTTGAAGTACAAGCAGAAGTTCTAAGTCACAGTGGCAAGTCTACTTAGTAAAAAAAACAAAAGATGTAACTTCGATCACGTGACAGAGGAGCCAATCCAAGCCCAGCTCGGGCATCCCAGCTCTGCCAAGCAACACCACAAGCCATGGAATACAGCCAGGACAGAATGCAGCTTTCTGCACTCAAACATGAATCAATAGGGCCAGTTTTACTGATCCATGTTGCACTGGGGTCATCAGATGCACTGTAGATTCTTAAACTGTAAAATGAAAGTCTAAGCTATGACTACCAGTGGTGGGACCTTCTAACGATTGACACAGCAGTGAAGTTCAATTCTATTGGATGGCTGAGTACATAAACATTCTACTATTCTAACCTCGCAATAAAGCATGGCATTGTGGAATGCCACTGGGCTATAAATAGAAGTTGTATTTAAAAAAATCTCCAACAGTTTTTGGATCGTCGTTTTCCAAAAACGCAAGGACAAAGGAAAGTGAGCAGGTCTACAATTAAATCTCTTTTCCTTCCCAACAGCGAATAGCGGAACAGGCTTTAATAACTGTGGATCCGGTCAAGTTAATATCCAATAACATTCAATTATCGCCATGGATTTCATGGGCCAGGAGCCCGCAGATTCTCACACGCCGCTTGACAGAAAGCCCTTCACCATTTAACAGTCCGGCTCAGGTGTCTGAGATTCAATCATAAAACCAAAGGTTTCCCCAGGAGGTCCCCCACAGGAGAAACCCACCGCTTCCTCGCAAATGGAAATGTGACAAAACAGTTTAAAAATCACGGCTCCCCCCCCCTCAAGGCCGCGTAATTAGCGATGTCGGCCGCCGCGCATGGACAAGACCCATTAAAGGCGATACCCAGCATGCATCTCTGTTCCCGGTGCCCCCGCCCCGGGCGAAGGATCAGCGGGTGTGAAAAAGAAGTGCGGCGGGGCCCAACGCCCCCCCTCATGAGGGACGCGAGTGAGGCCGGAGCCTCTCCACACGCCGTCTCCTCCTAGCCAAGGGAGCTCATTAGCCGCCGCTGCCATCCCTCCTAAACCCGAGAAAATGACTAGCCTGCTCCTCCCGTAGAAAAATGATGCCTCGTGCATCATTAATAATAACTACAGTACAAACGCAAACCCCCTCCCCACTTGAACACACGGCATACAGACGTGCCCCTCTTGATTCAGTACACACACTGTGGTCAACGAGGGCCACCCTTATTCAGAAAGAAAGCTACTTTTCCAAAGATCAATCTTGATCTGCTAACGTGCATTTTCTATTGTCTACTTTGTAGCGACAAAGCTTGAATCAACGCTAGCAGGACTGAGAAATACACCCCCCACAACCCCCCTGCTGCCGTGTCCACCAGCAGACCTCCCCCCGCCCCGCCCCAGATTTCTGCTTGCCAACAGACGCAGCCTCCAGTCGTTTACACTGCACAGCTTCCAAACGCAGAGTAACTCCTGCACGTATATTCTCTACAGAGAAGTGCTTCACAGCCTCCACCGAAAGGCTTACCTTTCCATTAATCTGTTTGCCAGAGGACATACTCAACATGCAATGCATATGCTAGATTAGGGCTAAGGACGTGTGCACATCTGAATGTACGTGAGATGGAATGGATGAACTGCCTGAAGCAGCGTTCGCGAGTGCAAAGAAGGCCGGACGGTATCAGCGCATCACCAGCGGCCCTGTACAGGAAGCAGAGCAATCTGTGCCCGCCCCTGGCAGAGCAGGAGCTTCGTGGCACACCCCAAGGTGAGAGTAAGGAGAGCGTCAGCCAAAAAACGAAAACAAACCAAAAGCGGGGCGTTCCCGGGGAGCGCTTTCGGCCGGGAGGGGGGTTCGGAGGCCGCCGGTCTTCTGAGATTACGAGACAGAGGAGGAAAAGCGAGCTCCGCTTTCCTCCGCCCGCTCCACCCGACAACCCACGAACAGAACGAGATTTCTATTAGCGCTAGCCGCACATGACAATGCCATCTACCACTACAGCTTAGAGTTGGATCTACAAGTGGGTTTCCGGTTCAAATCCCTGGTTAAGCATAGTTGAACCCCAGAGTAACCTACAAAACCGATTTCCTTGAATTAATACATTGGAACAAATGGAAAATGCGCACAAGTGTAGGCCGGGTACGAGCATCTGCTAAGAAAATAACGCGCCGTGCTGCAAGCAGCCCTGCCGACTTCACAGCACGAAACATCATTAAAGGAAGGAGGAAGCAAAACATCTGTATTTCAGTTCACCTGTTAAATTTGGGGTTTCTGTGCTCCACTGCATGCTGGCATTGACACTATTTTTCTCCCTGGAGAGTTTCTGGGGGAGATGTGAGCCTTGCGCAATAAATATAGTGAGCTTTGTTCCCGTTTGCTGTAAGGCATTGTTATTGAAATAACGCCATACCTACTGTCAGGCTCTCATTTCTGGTAACGATGCATCCGGCACACAGTGCGAAGTATGCCTTCCCACATTAACATTTTTTTCACAGCAATTGATAGCATGAATCAAAAGCCAAGGCAATAGTTGGATCAGAGCAGAAACAGAGACTCCACCCATCTATATTGGATAGCATTTGTGTAACCTTTTACTGAAATCTCTAATTTACAAACAGCATTCAACCGGAACTGGAATTAAGTGTTATGCACATCTAGAAGCAATGGCGCTTGGTGTGCGTGTGTGTGCGTACGTGCGTCAGTGTGTGTGCAACCACTCAAGATCCATCCCTGCCTAATGTTCCTTATTTTGGGCTGTACCATGAATGGGCAGCTGAAATTACCTGGGCATGTAACTGACATGTGCTTACTTCTGTCCATGCAAGTGGGTGCGCGTAATACTATGAACGCACGCATGGGTTTGTGTGTGTGTACACGTGTGCATACAAGGGTGTGCGAACTTGTTTGCATGTATGCGTTTGTGCACACTCGCAGAGATTCAAATGGAAAAGATGTCAATTTAAATAACAAAAGAGAATGGCCACCAAATACTCTCATTTCAGGGCCAAACAGAAGATAACAGCCTCACCAACCAACTGGGATTCTGTGGCAGGAGTCCAGACAGCACGTTCCCTCTGGCCAAGATTTAACCACATAATGCCCTGGGCTCATCCTGGCTCTGGAGTACTAATGTGTGTGTGTGTGTGTGTGTGTGTGTGCGTGCATGAATTAGTGCGTGCATGCATGAGTGTGTGCATGGTGTGTGTGTGCGCACGCACATGTGTGTATATGTGTGTGTGTGCATGTGTGTCTATGTGTCTGTGTTGGGGTGTGTGTGTGTGTGTATGTGTGCGTGTGTATGAGTGAATGTGTGTGTGTATGTGTGTGTGAGTCTGTCTGTCTGTGTGTGACTGTGCGTGTGAGTCCGTCTGTCTGTGTGTGTGTGTGTGTGTGAGAGTCTGTCTGTGTGTGTGTGTGTGTGTGGGTGATCATGACTTGTTATTTGATGAGTGCTGTGACAGACATCACAATGACAGATTCACACGCCTTACAGCTCATTCAGCAGCAGACTCCTCGGTTCACAAGCTTCCCTACCTCCTCTTCAACTGCACAAAGTCCCCTCTCTACAGTAACAAACACGCGAAACCCAAGATGGCCTCGGTAATGCAGCGGGCCCTGACCTGAGCTTAAAATACAGGATTCGCCTTTTTCTGTCCGACTTTAACAAGCTCATGATGCGCAGCTTTGCCTGCCAACAGAAGTACGAGCATCCCACACTTCACACACAAGCGAGCGCTGACCCATTTTCAAAAAATGATTCAGCGTCGCTGTGTTTAAAGTGTTCTTCCCACACCTGAGAAACAGTTGCCATCAGAGCGCTGCGTTTCCACCCCCCCTCTGGCTGCCCTGGGGGCATCCTACATCACAGCTAATGTCTTAATGTCACAGGCTTCAGCTCGGTGCCCGTAACTCAATATTATTTGCTTAGAGGTGATCGTTCCTTCGAAGAAACGAGCAAGAGCCCTGGCAATTCTGTCCTTGAAAGACACGTTTGGTGCATGGAGTCAATGTGAGCCAATCCAGCCAAAACCGCAGAACGGCGAAAGCTGCAGCACGCTCCAGCGTCTGACCCGTATCGGACTCAGAAACCAGTCCGGTGACGGCTTCCAGTCCTGACCGGCATCGGCAGCATTGCAGTCATCGCAGAGCCACAACAGCAGTTAAAATATTCATCACACGGCATAGGACTAAGAAGTAGCATGTTCGTGTACTGCACTAATGAGTGAGTATGTACCTTTGTTGCATCTGTACATCTGTAGATTAAGTATGCATATGCTTGAGGGAGAGCAAGCATATATGTGTGGTGTGTGTGTGTGTGTGCATGTTGTGTGTGTGTGTGTGTGTGTCTGTGCATGTTGTGTGTGTGTGTGTGCATATTGTGCATGTGTGTGTCTGTGCATGTTGTGTGTGTGTGTGTGTGTGTGTGTGTGTGTGTATGTTGTGTGTGTGTGTGTGTGTGTGTGTCTGTGCATGTTGTGTGTGTGTGTGTGTGTGTGTGTGTGTGTGTGTGCATATTGTGCATGTGTGTGTCTGTGTGTGCGCGTGTATGTGTGTCTGTGTGTGCGCGTGTATGTGTGTCTGTGTGCACATGTACTCATTATATATCAATCACCCTGACGTTATGTTTTAAAGAAGCCGAATTGAGTGGCATGTTTGTTCTCGGGGAGTGCCAGCTCCCCGTTTGGCACGTCACTTCAGTCCTTTCGGGAATCTGATGGCCGGGCGACAGCGGCGCCCGTCAGCCGAGCTCTGGCGAAGATCCTCGCGGGGCAGCGATTCGCCGGAAACGGTTCCCATCTACTAACATTCATTAAGTCTACAGCCACGTCCTATCACACCACTGATAGGGCTCTCAGCCAACCGGAGCAGCCTCCTTAGAGTACAGGACACGAGAGAGAGAGAGAGAGAGAGGAGGAACAGAGCAGCCCATACCATCGCAACTGTCACAAGCCATGAATAATTACAGGTTCTGAAATGGAATATGTCTGTTCATAAACACATTTTTATTTCAAAAGCATAATGTTTAAAATTGTCCACCAGTGCAGAATAATTGATTAATTTGCCATTTAAACCGTGACGGAGAGCTCGGGTATTAGTACGTGGTGTGCTTAAGGAATTCCCTAAAACAAGGGCAGAGAATTAAGACGCACGGAACAAATGACGGGTAAACCGTTTTACACGAGCGCGCACGCAGAACCGGTACGCGGATACTTCACACTTGCTCAGAATCAAGAAATGCACTAACATTTTGCGCGCAACTAGCATTATACTAATTGACACCGGCAATTTTCATCATGCAGCGAATCTACAATCTCATAATTTTTGCCTATTACGGGGAACAGCACGCAGCATCGTTTGGAGCGCGAGCCAGATTGAGCGATTTATCGTTTAATCCGTTGTTAATGGGGGAGTAAAGGGCAAATCATTCCCCAGGTAACTCGGGCACTCACGTCTAATGTAATTGCACTGCAAATTCCATCCAATCACAAATAAATCACATTGGATGCTGGGATTAAAGCATATGTTGCTGGATATGAGGTTGGATGTGTATCCTTATGATAAAATACTATCAAGCATATATAGTGGTATTAAATATAAATTACAGTGCGTGCTTTGAAAGTGCATTCTCAGATTGGTTCTCTGCAAATCGTTTCTTTGTAAAAACCGAGGTTTAATTCATGCTGGGTGACCGATACATATATAAGTCCTGCCGCTGGGCTCTCCATGCACTGATCTGACTTTCAAAGGCTAGGCTGTTTCCACTGCCCAGCCCAAACTACATTCATAAGCAAAAAAAAATAGCATGTTTTTAACGCAAAGTCTAAAACAAGAGGTCGGTCCACTTCTGTTAAAAACATTGGCCCGTATTAATTTTTTTCCATTTGCTGCAGAGATTTAAGAACCCGCTGAATGTGATACAGAAAGCAGGCCCAGATTGGCTCTCTAATCAGTGAGCGCACCTGTCCTGAGGTTTTGGAACGTGGCACTGCCATGACAGAACCTCACCTGTGAAAGGCAGCTCACCGACTCCACTGAATCCCAACGCTCAAAGTTTTCCCCCAAAACCTGAGACGTTTTCTTCTTTTCAAGTGTAGTTACAGAAATGCTTTTGATCTACGCACTTTCTTTTAACTGAAAGGCTGAAATAAGGGCTTCATCCACTGCTATATAAAGCACTGCATAGAGTGAGTGTGGAGCACATGCGGGCGGGCAGACACAGAGACACAGAGAGACACACACACACACACACACACACACACACAGAGCATGCACATTACTGAAAGCTCACAAGCTTCCTTCAGTCGTGACCGGCCTGGATTCAATCAACGTTTGTCGTTAACTTTCACTAACAGTTAAACACAGACAGAAACCTTTTCCTCTGCATTGCAGTAATCACACAAAGGAACCCCTCGAACTGAGAAGAAAAATGTACGCTTGCATTTAACTGTAATAACCGAATCCGGCACAGTCCCATAGTTAAAAGTAAGCTACACCTATGAAGTCAAGCCAGTACTCTAATGAAAACACTGCCACTGTAAATGATACTGCGAAACTAAGTAAGGGAAAGTCCACCCCACACTTATCTGAAAATTCACTCTTGGCGCCTGTTAAATCAACACTAAAGCACGGTTCGCAAATTGCTAATTTTCCACCATTAACAGAAAGCCCCAAATTATTCTTCCAAGGTTTAAAAAGAGCCACAGACTCAATTACCAAGGATGGACCAATAATAGAAGAACCTTATCTCTACCCTCCATGCCAACAGCCATGAAAGACACTGATAAAAGATATATGGAACTGCATTATTCATCAAGGTAGAATCATTACATTTGAACACGCCATTTAATATCACTTGTCCTCTGTCTAAAATGTATAGAGGTATAATATAGCTTCCTATCACATGTATGAATATGCACACTACAGACGGCCCCTGAATTACTGGCTTATCACATGAAGCATACTTTGACGCACAGTACATAAAATACATTCATCATGTCTCTGATCTGACTTGATAATGGGCGACAGGGTGGCGTAACTTCTGTCCAATATCCAGAGAACCTAACGCCAAGCCACGATTGTAATTCATACCCATTACTACCACCCACCAACAACCAGCCCCCCCCCCCCCCCCACACACACACACACACACACACACACCCGTATGCTCCCTCACATACGGACACGTTCCACTCTTCATTCCAGGAGTAATGGTCTCTTTATACATTCCCCCAGCGCCGCTATATCCGTTAGCTCTGGACATAATTAAAGTACCCAGAGGGGTCAAGGCTAGCTCTCTCTAGGGATCTGGCTCCATCTGCACACACATCTTCACGGAGGAAAAACAGGACACGGGTTTTGAAGGAGGACCTTTTCTTGCACTTAATTGCCACATGCTCTATAATTGGCCGGGACGGTACTGCAAGATGGATTACAGCCGCGGCACTTAGACGGCAATCCATGCACCGGCGACCCCGCCGTGACCCTGGACCTTCACCCAGCGAACCGAGGAGATGGCAAACAGGCCGCAACGGAAAATGATGTTTTATGTACATAAACTCATAACGCAACTCAAAAAAGGGTGGGATTGCTATAGCAGTGAAACTTCAGTAGTAAAAAAAAAAAAAAAAAAACATTTTTAAAAATAAATTTTTTTGGCGTAAAATTTCTTTACACACCAGCCTACGCTTTGAACAAACAGAATTACTCCCTGAGATAATAATACAGAAATCATAATGCTGGTAAGTTTCTTCTTTTCCAGAGCAGATAAAAGATGAAAAGGATCGGATGAACTGCCCCAGTGCGGGTGGGCGTGTAATAGATGGGTGTTCTCTCTCTCTCTTTCTCTCTCTCTCTGTGCAAGGTGTTGTGTTGATTTATGACTAGGGTCTATTTATGTATTGAAAGCTTTTTTTTGTTGTACTTGTTTTTATTTTACTTTTATATCTATTCTAGTGTAATGAATAGTTTCTTTTTGTGCCACCAAAAAAGCCGTTCCAGAGTCCATATGGCCACATCTGTACTGTGTTTGTGTGTGTGTGTGTGTGTGTGTGTGTGCGTGTGCGACACACATACATGGGGTTCATAATTAAGACTGAAAGTGAGTGATACTATAGTGGTGCTGAAGTACAGTGCAGATGCGGCCACATCAAGTCTGGAAGGGCTTATCTGAGTGTTAAGCGTTGAGTGTGTGTACAGTATGTGTGTGTGTGCCTGAGTGCACATGCATGTCTGTGAGCAGGTCCGTTCGTGAGTGCCTGTATGTGTCTTCACACGCACTCTCTTCATCTTCACAAATAGAAAAACATAGTTGTTTTGTCTGGAGAGAGCAGGGGCCCAGATGGTGGCCGTTGAGGGGGGTCCTGGTGCTGGCGGGGTGACTTCTGTGATCGCAGGTGTTTTCTGCACATGCTCCCTGACACCCCCCTCCCCGCCAAACATTATTTCTGTTGACTGCGTTCCTGACATGAGCCGATCAGACACTCGGAGTTTGCTTCACATCGGCTGGGGGGACGTTCAGTATGCTAACTGAGAGAGTTCCCTCACGTCAGAAAAGATCACCCAGGACCCTTATGTGTGCCTTTTTAAAGCCTTTCCTAGATAAAAATAACACTCCTATCAATGATGGCAATACCATGGGAGAGTGCGATACTGTGCAGTGTCCAGAGCCACGACCGCTAATGCTAAACTATGACATTATACAACTAGGCCTGTACCCCTAAAACACAGAATAATTTATGCATTTAAATCTGAATAATGAACTGTGTTGTACAGCTACCATCACACATCACAAGATGAGTAGAGCATCTTATAGTATCTACAATCTCCCACACAGGTCAAGATGCCGTGCACTTCAACATGGAAGATTCAAAAAAATGGAATTGCATGAATGGAAATTTCAGTTTAGCCAGTGGCAGCACTTAGGTGCTCAAAAAAAAAAAAAAAACCTTCAATAAACTGCATCGTATAAATAAAAAAACGTATTTTAAACAGTGAAACATATCATATATGCGTGCATGCACGGCCTATTAAATAAACCGCACTGAAGAATTCTACTTCCAATGTGTTTGACAAGAGCTAAATCAGTGATTAGTCTGAGAAATGCAGCACACTGAGAGAACCTGGGCGTGCGGAGACAGAAGTTGACGGGCCCACCTGATTTACCGCCGCGATCGTGTGACGCGGGGCTACGGCGATGTCACACGCCGCGCCGCAGAGGCCAAAAGCCTTCCCAACAGCAGCTTCGCGTCCGGCCGGGGAAACGCGATCCCGTTCGCCGAGGCCCGCGTCCGTCATTCGGACAGGCTGACAGACGGGCGGCGTGGCCCCGTCATCGTCTCCGAAGGCGGAGCTCGTCTCCGCGCGGAGGGGGCGACGGAGCTGGCGTTTCTGAAAAGGGGCTCCACACGAGGAGGCTCTCCTCAGAGACTTCCCGTGCTAATTGAATCAGACGAGCTCGTGCCAGTCTGTCAGGGTGTGACACGAATCCGCTTGTTTTCTCTCTTCATTCATCTTCTCTCCGCTGACTGCAGAGAGCCTTTGGAATAAGGCTGCAGCTTTGTAGATACTGGACTGATAAGATTCTGTTTTTATTTCCCCCCTCCCTCCCCACCCCCTGCACTGCCTTCCAAAAATAACTTGAAATAAGTCAAAACAGCTATGCTTACATGGTTTATATAATAATAATCATTTCAAAGCTGAAATTAATCTATCAGATGCTCTCCTGGGGGGCCGGCGATGCAGATGTTGTTGTCTCAAGGTTCTTATCTTCCGAAGCTCCCTTCGGAAATGGGCACAGACGGAGCCGATCTGAGAGCAGAGCCGGAGGAAGGAGAGTCCCCCGCAGCCGAAACGCAATAAAACAGAATAAAGAAAACGGCTTCGGCTCAGACGGTCACCTCTGCCCTTTACAATGTTCAATTAAAAACCGCCACCGTGATACCTCACTGTGAATGAAATGTTCCCGTCACCACGGGGACGGCGTCGGAGACCTGTTATTGGACGATTAACCTTTGGATACGCAGAATCCTATTCGAAGGACCGCCCTCAGCAGAAAGGCTCTCCCGGGCTGGGGGGCTCTGACGGATCGGTGTCTGCTGTCAGAGCAAGCTCGCCGCTCGGGGCACTTGAAGGGAGGTCTGTTTACTTTGGCAGCTTACCAGTACAGCAGGAGACGAATATAGTGACCCCCACAATTCTCGCCTTGTCTACTTCGGGGGGTGCAGAGGCGATCAATAAAGAGTGAAAAGGTAAACAAGAAGTAGGGAAAGAGTTGCTGCTTTCCTCCAGCTTGTGACTTTGGATGCGTCCCATTATTCTTCACTCCTCCATTCCCCCACTACCATCCGTCTCCCACCCGGAAGTATGCGGAGGGAAGGAGGGGAGGAGACGAGTCTGAAGGCAGTTCTGTGCGCTTCGCTCATCTCAAATAAGGAAGGGAGGACACAAAGTTCAGTTTCCGGGGCACGAAGGAGACAAGGTGATAGTGGAGGAAAGGAGGACACATTTTTCATTTTTTTATTGGGACGCACCCTCCATCTTGGTTCTTGTGAACGTTTCGGGCGAAGGACACAACTCTGTCCGTTTCCCTCCTGATACATTAATTACATGAGCGTATTTATGTTCGTGAAGGCAGGACAGACGAGGGGCAGGACAGTTACAGAAGGGCCTAAGACGCACAGCTTCGGGCCTGAGGAACCAGCCTTCTCGTGGAAAACCCGTTCTTTCTTTAACGGCCTGCCCGGGCCTGCCGCCACCGCCCCAATGTGTAACCCACACTTTTTTCAGCATGATGCATTTCAGGTGAAAGCCAGCGTGAATTTTGCTGTAATATAAATACAGGAACTGGATGAAAAGATTGAAGACTCCTCACGGCAGTGTTTACATCAAACACAAGGTTCAATTTAGAAAACAGGCATAATAATTTAATATATCTGCAGGGGGCTGTATTTATGGTAGGCTTGCTTTGGGCCATTTTCCTGAAATTACACACAGTGACCCGGGTAGGGCGTATGAAACTGAGACTTTTGGGTCAGTGATACAGTTACCTGAAAACGGTGTGCTCTACAGGACTGCAGTGTGTGTGTCAGCAAGCAGTACTGAGTCTGTAAATCCACAGGCCAATAACGTTCTACGATAGGCTGCAGGACTTCTGCTGTGGGTAAGTGATGTTCTAGGTCAGTTGTGCAGCTGGTCACTAAGGCTGTAAGTAAACAGTACTGTGAGTCATACATATTGTAGGTCAGTGCTGTTGTTAAGAGTCCTAAAAAAGCAGCAATACTTTTTGGTAACACTGAAGGTTACTTGTGCTGTTGGTCAGTAGTTCAGTAGGTTAACGGCGCTGTGTGGGTCAGTACCGCTGTTGGTTTATAGTGCTACAAATCAGTCTTTTGCTCAGTAACACTGTGTCAGTACTGCTGTGTGTCAGTAGTTCAGTAGGTTATCTGTGCCGAGGGTCAGCACCGCTATTGGTTTATGGTGCTATAGAACAGTCCTTAGTTCAGTAACACTGTCAGTACTGCTGTGTCCGTAGCGCTGCTCTGTCCAGCGATGCCTTGGGTCAGTAGTGATGTATTTCTGTTCTGCGGCAGGTCTCCCCTCTCCGAGCTGAGCTCCGCACAATAAAATGTGTACAAACACTACATCGCAGACGCACTCGCCCGTGAAATATGTGCGCTCTCCCAAAAATCAATATGGGCTTACTGATGGCTTAAAGTACCGTCATTCCATTACCGTGATCGCACCTCTCCGAAATGACTGCTGAGTGACAATGTTTTAAGTTGCCTGGAACTAATGGAAAAATAAATTGTGGAAACGTCAGACCCCGTGCAGTACTGTATCACAATGGGACCCGGCAGACGCGTGAGCGCTGTGAATTGTGTAAGAGCCATTAGCCGTTACTTAGCCGAATAAACCGGCCTTTATGCCGCACGACACTCCTTAAACCGACTATCCAGTAGCCATTGTGAGGGAGTGTTTGTTTCCTGAAGCCTGAGCGGCGGAGGAGACTGGGAACACGGTGGTGTCACCACCCTGCCTGCAGTCTGCAGACGGTGTTATAAATGGCTTGCAATGGCAGTGGCGGCAGCAGGAGGAGAAGGCTCCTTTTGGGTCCTATTGTGCGAGTTGAAATAACCGAATCGATACAGCGGCAGCTGGGGAAGAGGAAGGAGCGTTCGAGATGTTCTGTATGGAAACGCTGGCCATCTCAGGGGACCCATTGTTCCAGTTTAGACTGTATGCAAGTTGGACAAGAACTTGGCTGCTCAAAATCTCTCTCTCACTCCCCCTCTCCCTGCCTTCCCTATCCCTCTCTCTCTATCTCTCTCCATCTAGCACTCTCCCTCCCTCTCTCTCTCTCTCTCACTCTTAGCACTTGTGTACTGTGTGTTTTCTTTCTGCAAGCAGACAAGTTTGAGCTGGCTACAATCCCATCAATGCTGGTGAACTGCTCAGACACAAGACTAGGCACTTGTTTAGTAAAAAGCTCTCCCCACCATGAAAAAAACAATTTAGCAGCCTGATAAGTGAACCTCCACATTTCTCAGTGAGACTTGCATAAGCATGTCAGGTTTAAGGCACGGCAGAAGAGTCTTGCTCGAATGTCAGTCGAACAAAAAGACTGGGGGAAAATTCTTTACCCTCGCCGCACTGCAGATGAATCTGACCGTCCTGTTAGCATCCACGCGTGTCTGAGGGGCCGCAATGACTGATGCGCTGGAGGACAATGCGAGTCTGACGCTAAAGATGGGTGCGAAAATCAGTCTGACTCTCACAGAAAAAATCACGGCGAGAGCGCGTCACCAGACCCAGTCGTCTCGGAAGACTCATGGGTCTGAGGCAAGCGCTGTGAGTCACCCGGCCGAAACGCATTAAAATCTAATGGTTTTATAATGATCTGGTCTTACGATGATCCAACACCAGTAGTCAGCAGTCACAATAATAAAATGGCAATGATATGAGTCAACTACAAAAATGTGACAGAGCCACCTGACTTAGGAGTCAATTCCAGCGATATGAGACAGGCAGTGGGCTGGGGAGTCAATCTCAAGAATCTGAAGTCAGCATTTGACGCACAATCATGTGGATGAGGGGTATGCAAAGAACAGCAGGACATGCATTTCTCTCAGGTTGTGAAGATGGCCTAGTCCCCCTCTCTAATGATACACGCTGGTCCAATGCGTCATGAACTCCAACCAGTGGCGTAGGTTTCGTTTGAACATTGGGGGGGACACATTAAGCGGGGGGGGTGGGGGGGGGATTTTTTGCGTCAAACACTTCATTTCCTACATT
Organism: Anguilla anguilla; assembly: GCF_013347855.1. Taxonomy (NCBI): domain Eukaryota; kingdom Metazoa; phylum Chordata; class Actinopteri; order Anguilliformes; family Anguillidae; genus Anguilla; species Anguilla anguilla. The sequence continues at coordinate 13,226,329 of NC_049206.1, read as the reverse complement.
CTGGGGAATTTTTATGCACCAATTTGTGCCTTTTCTGCATCAATTTATGGTGGAAATGTCTTTATGTAAAGGAAAAAACTAAATTCAGGGGGACAAATGCACATGTTCTAAATGTTGAAGGGGATGTATCCCCTGCGTCCCCCCCGAAATCTACGCCTATGGCTCAACTTCAAGTCTACATCTTTACTTTCATCATATATACAGTATCATACACCATGCTGCCCCCCCACTCCAAAATTTGACAAGCAAACCTACTGTAACTGATTTAATTTAACACGGCATTCTTACAGACATAATATTCATTCGGGAACACGATTCCCCCACCGGATTCGGGGAAATGGAGAAAGCAAAATAACGTTTTGTCCCTCTGAGGGAGCGACGCTGTCTGTGCAGTGACACCAGCTCTCCCAGGGCTTCAGTTTACAGCTTCCACGTGATCCAGCTCCATCGCCACGGGAACGGGCCGCCATGCCGGCTGCACAGAACCCCTCAAGCAGACATTTTTAATGCTGTTTTGAGAGGAAACAAAACATTTTTTTTTTTTTTTAAATCAAGAAAATGGGAAAATAGGAGCAGCTTGCAGAAAAGCAGCCCTGCGTGTAAAGGGAAAGGTGGCGCATGAAAGCACCTCTGGAGCTGTAAAAACAGACATCTCCAGCGGAAACATGATTCTTTCTTTCTTCCCCACAGTCCTCTGCTCTCTTGCCCCACAATTCTCCATCTGAACGCCCTCTAAATTCATTGTATGATGCAAGTTAGACACTTGGAATGAACTGTTCTTAGCTGTCAAACTGAATGACCAGACTAGATGTTTATTTCTAAAAGACATTTCATGCAAATTTGCAGACATACAATGCAGATAAATGGTGTCTCTCATGCTCCGAGCTGTCATGTGTCTGTCAACTCCTCACAGACACTGTTAATCACCTCAGCCTGTGAAAGATGGTGAGCTGGAAGCAGGGGGCTGGAATCTTACCTTCATACCGATCGTTACTCACCATGTTTACATTTACTTTCTTTGATGAGTAATCAAGTAATTAAATAGATGGGTAGCAAATTCCAGTAGCACACCTGCAGGTGCTTTACCTGCCTGTTTACTGCTCTTCCTTACTGATAGACAAAGCACACAGCATTTTCAATGTTTTGATAAATTCCAACAGGTTTTTCCAACTCATTCCTAATTTTATTTTGTGATAGCAACCCAACATCGCAAAATTTATGGAACATTGATGATGATGCTGCTAGCAGCTGTTTGTTAGCTTATATTGTGTCTTGCACTCAGTGCTGGAGCAATACACAGATAATGGACGTATTAGTCCCTAAGTATATTTCTAAATGATTGCATTTGATTTTATTAAAATTCTCTAATGTGAAAAGAAAAAAAAATCACTAAATTGGTTATTAATATATTTGATGCACTTGTTAATTCAATTCAACAAATGAATACCAGTCGATGCCAGTTAGTAGTTTAAAGGTGATATTTCTACAGTGCCTCCTTCCAATCTGCTAAGCACTGCTGAACCTGATGCCAGTCAACACACTCAAGCCATTCTAGATATTTCAATTACAAGGGATAAACACTGCCACATTTGCAATGTCAAAATGGTGATTAAGCAGTCTTTTTTTCTTTTTCTTTGTTTTTGTAAGATGGAAGGTATCGCGGGGGACGTGAGCACACAAAGGCGCCGCGTGCGCCTTTTCCCTGTGGCTTAGTGTCGCGGCCTGTGTGCTTCAGGAACAGTCAGGCGTGTAATATCCACCCCATTATCGCTAAAAGCGCCGTCCTCCCAGAGCTCTCCTCCAGGTACGATTACAAACTCTCCAGACTCCCCCGGACCCAGGCAGGCTCCCACCAATATGTTCAAGCTGGAGAAACACTTATTTTTTTTCAATAATATCCCCTCCACCCAACACGCCACACCTTCCACGCATTTCATTTACACATCATTTTATGAATACACCATATAGGCCTATACTACAGTATATAGAACTACTCTACAGGAAAAAAACAAAAATGAAGTCACTGAGTCGACAAAGTGATAGCTAAGAGAGCGCATCATGCCACTTACTGCACCTATATTATGAGCGTTTCCCAACAAATGCTACTGTTTTCCATTGCGCTGTACTGTACATAGCTTCATTTCAATCAGCACGTGCAGTCTGGTGTGCTGCAGGTGATTCAGTCACTTTCTCAGACAGCCTGTAACGCACACAGGTGCTGGTGGCTCATAAAGCCCTGTCCCTAACCCTCGCCCCGTCCCACAGCCACGCAGGGCGCGGCCCACCCCGTGCTGCGCCAGCCCAACCCAGCCCAGCCCAGCCCGGCCCGGCCCAGCCGAGCAGTCCCACGTTTAATGCACTCCCCCAAAACGCAGCGCCGAGATCGATAAACAATTATTCCTTTTCCTCACACTCTCACTCACTCACTCTCTCTCTCAGCGGAACTGCTAACGCTCGCTTTATCGCCGTCGATAAACAAATGATGTTTTGTTTTCATTGTCAGCTCCGCGCACGTCCGGCCCGTCCAGATCCAATCCAAACGCGTCGGCCCAGATGAACGCTAGAGTCCACTCTGAGTGAAAACTGAACCAGCCCCGCAAATCTAGCTTTACATTGCATTTGCAATGCCGGCTTTATTTCAGTTACTACTTTGAATAAGCTTTTTTCATCTCACTTAACACAATTAAATCTGATAGATAAGATACATAAGAGCAAGGCTCCACTTTGTTTTATGTCCATATTATCGTATTTGAAATTGTGAAAATATCTCTTTTTCATGACAGACGGGTAGAAGCCACTGGAGCATATGAACAGTCAGTAATGAGGATATGTTCAAGTTTATTTCTTTCCTAAACATTCAGTACAACAACGACTCCCATCACAGGAAAATAATTGGCTTGCAAACAGACAATTTGCAAAGCCTATTTATTCTTGGGTCCATTTTAGCATAAGGAAATCTGTTCTCTGCAGGATGCAAAAACCATCTCCATGTGAAATGTGTTTTAGGCTAATATGTGAATGAGGACCATTTAAAAAATCACACCTTTCTTTCTGCTACAGCAGAGGTTGTTCAGAAGAGCAAGTTTTACATGACATTCAGGTAAAATGTCTTGGTAAATCAATGATGTGTAAAAGAATATGCGCGCACGCACGCACAAACACAGGGTAAAAGTAGCCTAATAGTAAGTAAGTAAGTAACAACTCACATCCTCTAACTCTGTTGGTCATAATGAAAAAAATGTTCTGGACTGTAATTTAACATAATTATGGACCACAAGTGGAGAAACGTGCACAAGAAAGATTGGGAGGTAACATTTTCAAACAGAAACGGCTATTTAGCAAATCCAATGAAATAGGACATACGGGTGGCCCTACAGGTCTTTTCTAGTTCCCTTTTCACAGTCCACACTGCTACCCCATAATGCAGCAGTCATCTTCTCCAATTACCTGCCTATTTTTCTTTTCTCAGCATTTGGAGAGCCCAATTTTACAAGCCAGTGTCATCAGTGCAGGCTTACAAATAGCCTACATCCCTGCGACACCCAAAGAAAAACAGGAAGCTCCAAACATTAAAATGTCTTACTTAATCCCTGTTGTCCTTGAGCTCCAGACGTGAGTCACATGACCTACCCTGAAGCACACCATGACCCATCAAACGTCAACAATAACAAACGCATTGGAGGGCCACTCCGTCCGGCCTTCCCCTGCTTCTTTCTGGAAGAGGAAACCAGATGCTGCTCGAGAGAACACCGCGGACATTGTTTGCTTGTGGTAATCTTCCGATTTCCTGGTTCAGGGGCCTCTCTTTGGAGAGCCTACAAAGCCCACAAACCAGTTCTGCCTGCAGGCCCACCTGAAGGGAGTTAGTGTCTTCCAGCGCATGGCACAGGTATGCCTTTGACTTTGATTAATTCCATTCTCCAGCATCTGCATTGCTGCTGCAGTATGGACTCACCATCTCAGTCTGCCAGTACTATATTCAAAACCCAGCTAAACCTGGGCCTCACTCAATAGACAGATATTAAATTCCAGGATCCAAACATCTTCCTATATCACAGAACCTTAACAACAACTGCATTTACGTTTTAGCTGATTAGCAGACGCTCTTACCAAGACCAACTTACACAAGCTAACATTCTTTTTACATGCAACCCATCTATACAGCTGGATATTTACTGAGGAAATTCAGGTTATGTGCCTTGCTCAGTGTTGCAATGGCAGTGTAACTCTGCAAACTTACATTTAAATTAAATGTAATTAAACTTACAGCCTTAGACTTTGAAGCATAGAGTTCCCTAACCATTATGCTACCCTGCTACCTGCCAACAGAGTCAATATCATTCAACAATGCTGAACCGAACCCCAACTCCTTAAAATAAGGACACATAGCCTACATGTTTCTTTAATAGTAAAGCAGACCCTGACACTAACCCCAGTCTTCTCCCCAGACATTAGGCATTGCTAATGTTTGCTATTAATCTGGAAACGCATAGATAACTGCCCATCAGTCAGCCATTGCTCTCAGGGTAGCTTTCCTAGCACTGGAAGAGAGTCCATTGGCATCATTGGTTCAGCAGCCAATCAGAACCTCAGAGAATTGTCCGTGGCTTCTAGGCCATTGGCCTCAGCCTAAGCACAGACTGCGGATTTCTGCTTCTCCACTGCACAGGGCTGCTATATGAAAATGAAAACGGGATGTTCCTGACTGAAAATCACCCCAAAATAAAATATCAAGAATTTTGTTGTAGTAACATTTAGAAGTGTACCTTCAAGCTTGAAAAACATCACTTATATGGTGATTATGGTGACAGTATGAAGCATTATGGCTGATAAAGGTGAAGCTAACACTTTTGGGTCAGCTTGCACATCTTCACCTCAGAAAAGAAGGAAAGAAAAATGTTAATCATAATCCTGTGTGTCACAAGGCTTCCCCAGGGGGTTTAGAGAGGATGGGGGGAGGGGTGGTAGGAGTTGGAGCGAAGGAGGAAGCGGGGGAGGGGTGGGGGCGGTAAGAGTTGGAGCGGAGGTGATTTTTAGCAGGACGGGTTAGCTCGCCTCAGCGAACACACTTGACTTCCCTTCCGGGCGAGGAAAGAAGCCGTCCACCACGGCCAGCCCGCTCTCCCCCGGCTGCACTACCCCACCCCCGACGCAGTCAGCTGCCAGGCCTGGCAGGCGCTGGAGAGCCCCGTAAACCCCTCCTCTTCACGCCTCTTCATCCCTCCTTCCCACCACGCCATCAGGTCCCGGGGAAAAGCAGGCTACTCCATCTGGGGACACAGCTGTGACGGTTGCAGGATGATGCAGGCTACGCGCGCGAGCGAAGCTGACCCTCCGCTACTTTAATATCGTAAAGAGCTGGACTGCCGTCAGCTGCAGAGATACAACGCCGCACAGCAGCGATGCTCTCTTTCCCCTGCACATTCAGGTGCTTGTGCAGCCATGATAACGTGGCCCTGAAACATCAGCAGAAGAGCTGCGTGCCACGAGCGCTTGACGCCTCGCCCAACGCGTTTCAAATCTGGCCCTCGAGCCCAGCAGTCCTGTGTTTTTTTTTATTCTTCCTCTCTAATCAGCGGCTGATCTAGACCTGGGAAAAATCAGCTGAGTGGAATGTCTGGCCAATCCATTAATTAAACATTAAATTACCGGTGAAAAAAAAGAAACATCAGTAGCACTACTGTCCACTAGGACCAGATTTCAGCCTGCCTGGTTAACTTTAGCGGAGTCTTGTGACAGCACAGAGAGCGCATTCTATTTTTTGCTGAAGCACCTAAATTACACATAAACCAGTGTATTGTGATCGCCCAGCGAACAGACAGAATCCAGTATGTCATGATAGGGCGGGGCGGGGCAGGGCGGGGAAGCTGGAATGCTGAAGGTCACAGAAAGCACAGCGCATTGCAGCTGAACCCAAACTTTTGGAGAAGCACAGCAGCCTCAGAACACGGAGAGAGCCAGAAACTCTCCGTGACCTATTTTTAAGTCTCTCAGCGCCAACCATCGCCAGATTATTTTTTCATTGCGCCTTCACCAGTCAAAATACATTTCTCATCCTTTTGTCGTTTCTTGCAGAATTGTTTTCCTTTCTTTGTGTTGTTTTTTTTTATTGGGGGGGGGGGGGGCACATAGTGTGTCTAACTAAGTGGCATCAACCACAGCACAGATCTTCGGTTGCCACGGCAACAGGACGCAGGTGTTCCCAAATGTAGGCTTTGAATCCTTACCGTTTCAACTGTTTCGCGTTAGGACAAACTTCGACGAGCCTGGCTTTCCGTGGCGAGCCGGGGAAAGTTCAGCCAGGGCGATCTGAGCACGCACCGGCCCCACAGGCCCCTCATCGGGCTGGGGGGAGAGTCGTTTTCGGACGGTTCAGCTAGCGTGCGTCTTTCCGGTCGGCCTGCGGCGCCGTTGCCCTGGCCGCGCCCTCGTCCCCGGGGCCGCCGGGGTCGGGCCGCGGCGGTTTGGTTCTGCGCCTCGGGGCCCCGGCCTCGCCCCGCGCAGGAAGCAGGCCGCCGCCCCGCACACGGCTCCGGATAATGGAGTGATTTATTAAAAATGAGCCCCTCACACCGGAGCCTAATTAATTCCCTCCGTCTGTGTCTCTCACCGGGGGGAGCCGCTGGGACACAGGTTCACACAGAGTTTGAGAGGCGCCTTCTTCTGTGTGCGCGCGCGTGTGTGTGTGTGTGTGTGTGTGTGTGTGTGTGTGTGTGCGCGTGTGTGTGTGTTTGTGTGTGTGTGTGTGTGTGTGTGTGTGCGCGCATGCGTGTGTGTAGATCAGAGCAGAACCATAACAAAACAGATTTTCCTGAGGGAAGCACTATTTTCAGTTTAATTAGCTTGTTTGCATTAGCCTGCAGAATATAGCCAAGAAAACAGCCCAAAAAAAAAAAAAAAAACTAAAGTCTGTGGTTTACAGGAACAATTTGGTCACTAGTGAGAGGTAATCACTGATCCATTTTTAAGTGTTGTTTTTTAGTAGAATCTATGCAACAATTGAAACAAATTAAATCATGGACACAGGCCATCTCCTCTGCAGATTTTTGGTGGGGTGTAGCCGCGTGAAGAATTAAAATAAGTGTGCTTCAGTGAACTGTGAAAAAGATAAGTGCCACTCCAAGCATACCCTTACTGGCACACTCACACGTGCTCACGCTCACACTTGCACGCACACACACACGCACGCACACACACACACACGCACGCAGACGCGCACACACGCACGCACACGCACGCACACACACACACACACACGCACACACACGCACACACACGCAGCTGCACTCGCCCCGGGTCGTAATGGCCGCCTCTCCGCTGACTGTCCCTCGCTGAGCCGCCGCGCTCTTCAGAAACGGCACCTCTCCTCCAGCTCTCCGCGCAAACGGCCTGCCCTCAATTCCTGTCCACGGCTCGTTTTCAGACGGGGGCTGAAATTGCTTTCAGGTACGAGGGCTCCCCCAGCCCCTCTCTCCGCCGCGCGGCCGCCGCGGCCCGGGAGCGGACGGAGCGGGCGGAGCGGACGGCTCCTCGTTCGGGCCGAGGGGAGCAAATTGCTTCGGGCTCCGCGGGTAATTGAGCTGATCTTCCGAGCAGTACCTGAGGGCTGATGAGCACGAGGAGCGAGTGCTTTTGTGATTGGAGGAAAAAAAAAAAGGGGGGGGGGGAGGATGAATAACAAAACAGGATGTTCCTGTTCCAAGCTCCGCTAATTAAAGGAGCTCGTGGAGGGATGCTGGCGGCGCATATATGAGCATGGGAGGGAACGTATCCCCCATCTCTCTCTCTCTCCTCTTTCTCTGTGTCTCTCTCTCTCGCTCTCTCGCGTGTGAAGAGCAGTACGCGCAAACCAGACAATCCTTCCCTGCCCCCCCCGCCCGCTTCCTCCCTCCCCACCTCCTGGATTTCGCCCACTATCAGACAGGAAGCCAAATGTTGATTCTTCTCAGACACGCCTCACCAGAAGCCCCGCCGGCGCTCCAGAATCTGGAGCATCTCTTTTACTTTTGGGTCTGCACTTGGCATATATGGCAGACAGCAAATGAAAACACGTCGGTGGTTCAATGAGCTCCACTCAATGGGACCCCAGCCAAGCAGCTTGTTTTATTGGCTCTGATAGCTTCCTCCCAGCGAAATGTGGACCTGGGTGGGTGGATGGAAAGGGGAAGACAGGAGGAAAAAAGAGGTTCAGACATTTGGAGTAGAACAGTTATCGCTTGTGACTCTTTTTTTTCTTTTCTTTTCTCCACCAGTATTTTGACCCCTGGGCCTTTTCCTGCCATTGTTTGGGGTAATCTGTAGGTCAGCCATTCCTGAATTGGCGAAGAATTTTGCCATCTCCTACCATACTCCGCTGTCACAAGACCAGCCCTGGCCCCTTCTGTGCACGTGGGCACAATTCACAACAAATAATCCCAGTGTTTCCCATGTCACCCTGCTACAACATGACTGCCATTAAACGGCCGGGCAAGAGTACAGACAGAGAGAGAGAGAGAGAGAGAGAGGCACTCAGAGTTCATTCAGTCCCGTTTCTGCCAAAGTCCTGATTTCAGAAAACTGCTTCCGTCCATGAGCGGGCCCGCCTGCTCTATCAAAAGCCGGACTGAAATCAGAACGCAGACAGAAACAGAAAAACCTGTCCTGGGAGATTGCTGGGCGAAGGTCTGAGCGGGAAAGTGGAACTAAAGTTGAGCAGCTCAGTGCCATCCCATTTCAGACAGCTACTGGCCTACAAAAAAAAAAAGGCCACCAAGTAGCTGTTTCTATGAGTGCAGTCTGGGCCCTCCCAGCACAGGTCAATCCACTGTCTCGACTATGATTCTGATGTGGAGGAACGACACAACTGGCACAGAGTGTGGTTGAGTAGGCAGGGAGTCTTCAGAGCAGCGCTAGTGAACAGCTCCACCAGCTACTCCCAGCAACACGGCAGGAGCCCACAGGTCACCAATCAGAGATGCACCTCTCTTGCATCCAGTGCGACTGTGTGAGCTGCAGGATGCAGAGCAGCCACACCGCAGGCATGCACACGCTTCAGCCGCAGAGCTCCTGGCGCATGCGGCCACGGGGCCTTCCGGAAACCCGAGAGGCACGAGCAGCCACCCAATCCAGGAGAAAAAAAGAAACAAACACCCACCCACTCAAGCATATAGCTACAACTATTAAATTAAAATAAAAAAAGAAATACATTTGAAACCCGGGGAGGGTGGGTGACCTACCATGCTTACATGCTGACGAACGCCCATTTTTAAAATTTGAAACACCAGCTTTAGGCTGCGCTGGAGGCTGCAGAAAGACGTGCGGTGCCTGAAAGGCTTCCCCGGCCTCTCCAGGCTCCTCGCTAACCTCAGGTCGCTAGCCGCTTCAGACCTGCACGGGATAAGGAATAGCACCGGCGCCAACGTTTCATTTCCCCTTTTGAATTTCAGTTTTATATAGTTCGTTTTTTTTTTTTTTTTTTTTTAAATAATGAACAGAGATCAAAGGCGTGCGTGACAGCGGCTTATGGGCACGGCGGTAGGGAGCGCGATAGCGGCGCGCTTAATCCTCCGCTGGCTCGGCGAGCAGAGAGCCGCCACGGAACGTTCCGGCCCTGGGGACAGGAACCCGCTACGCATCCGACGCGTTCCTTTGTTCCCGGACCAGATATAACAGCACTGCGCTTTTCCCTTGTGCAAAAAAAAAAAAGACAAAAAAAAAAAACAAAAACCTGGCGCACGTTCCGTTTCCATGACGTCCCCACGCGCGCGGGAGATTGCCGCCCCATTGGTTCAAGGGGCCGGGGGCGGGGCTGGGTTGAAACGCACACGCGGTTTCTATTATTCGACCCGCCGAACCCCGGCGCTCGGCGACGCCGTCGGACCGCCTGGGGCCCGGAATACGGGAGGAAGCTCTAATTCGGCAAACATTTACCGTCGGCAGACGTCTGCTGCCGCTACGCAAACAAGGGCACCTGCGACGCATTAGCGCTAGCGCCCGGCCCCCGCGCGGCCTCCTCCGGGAACCGCCGAGACAGAGCGCAGAGCTCGGCCCGGCTCCTTAATCACCCGGCCTGGGCGGAGCCGGCAGGGGAGCGCCAGGACCCGGTTAAACCTTTCGCAGGAAGTACGCCGCCTCTCAGTTTGGGTGGAATTTAACGCTCGTTTGTAGAGATGTGAAAAAAACAAAGAAGAAGAAGAAAGAGCGGCGTGCTGGGCGGTTTCGTTTGGTTTGCCGTGCGGGTACCTTCCTGTCGATGCGATCGCGGTACGTCCCGCGGCAGGTTGCGGCAAGTCACCCGATGAAACCGGTGAACCTGGTTTATCTCAGTTATGCATTAAACCGCAGAGAGAAGGACTGGTCGTAGGGACCGTGCTACTCCTGCATCCTCCGACATACCAGCAGCTGCTTTTCACATAAACTTGGTTCTTCTCCAAAACGAACAATAAAGCAGAATAGAAAAAAGGGAGTGTGAAAATTAAACACAAAATGCCGATGCACATTTGGTGTTCCACTGCCCATTAAATTACAATTTCGGGCTGTATTGTTCCTTTCTACCATCTACAACAATGTAAAAAATGTTATGTGGGAAGTAATACAGCAATACATTTGAACTGTTTTGTTTACTGTGTAGCCACTGTACACTGTGCAGACTGATGCCCTTAAGTGGTACTGTGTAGAATTCAAGTGATACGGCCTATTACTTTTCTATGAAGTAATCGAGCACATCGGCTTCAGGTGTTAGATCTCAGCCTGATCTTATCTGCAAGATGACCTTTCAGTGAAAGAAAAAAACAAAGCTATTACATGTGACATGTCTTCATTCAACCTGGACAGCCAATCCAAACAGATCCTGAGACTGATAGTCTGGTTTCATGGCACTCAACATTACTGATTTGCCGTTTATCTAATAGCTCTTGGTTTAATTGGGGGAATGGTTCCACTGGTTGATGGAGAGCGTACATTGCGACAGAAACTGTGAGGGTCATGGGGATGAGTTATAGTCACCAGTTCTGTGGTCACAGGGTGGATGTAATAATTCAGCTTCATGATGTTTCATATTTGAATCAGCTTGTACGGGCTCAGTGATCTGGACCGGGTGATGTACAGTATCTGTTCTGTACCCAGACTGGCTAGAGGCCAGGCTGTGGAGGTATGCCCTACTGTCAGCCTAATCCACAACTCTCTCTCCCTCCCAGTAGAATTAACCCAAATCCCACGTCAACTGGAAGCCATCAGCCAATTGGGGGAATTAGAAGATTAACATAATTAAGGTATTCGCTTACAGGAAAAAAAAAAAAAGACTGGCAATTAGCTGGCAAAAATTCATGCCTGAATACCAAATGATTCTGCAGCTATTACTGGTAAATTGCCGGGCAATTTCTCCTGTAGTTTTAGTTTCACCTGTCCCATTTTCCTAGAGTCTGGAGATAGGGGCTTTTTTGTTCATTTTGTTATTTCATGAGAGGACTCTGACGATTGATGGATCACGTTTCATACTGGCTGTTTTGAAATGAGGTCAATTTTTTTCTCAGCTGACCCCCATTCAGTAAAAAATAAAAAATGCATGCTTCTTTTCTCTGCCAGCTATTTTTACCTCCACCATGACAGGAATATTTCCCAAAATAATGCATCTAATCTCTTTTAGGAGCCATATGCCAAAGAACGCCCCCTAGAAGGGCTGGCGCGCTGCCGAATCTTTAATTGCGAACCTGCTCTTCCACAAATTGTTTTCCATTACTTGTCTTTTAATGTGCTGATGTCAACAGCGGAGGGGAAATGGCAGAACACCCCAAAAAAATCATTAAAAGTTAGCAGCCCTACCCCATTAACCGCCTGATGTCAGCGGAGAGACCCGAGCTTCGCGGCCAATTGTTAGCCTAGCCCCGCGCAGGGAGCCGTCAATCACGGCCGCGGAGGTCAAGAGGCGGAGGCTCGACGGAGCGCGCGGCCGCAGAGACCCGATTGGGGCTATTAATATTCTGAAAGAGGGTCAGGGGAGTCAAGCTGAGCCACTCCCTGACACTCGAAACTGCGATCAGACCCAAAAGGGGGCCTTTCCTGGGGAAGCGAAAACGAAACCAGATGCAGCGAAGGACAGGCAGCAGGATTCGGCACAGGGAAGCACAGTCAAACGCAGGGAAGCACAGTCAAATGCATGGAAGCACAGTCAAACGCATGGAAGCACAGTCAAACGCAGGGAAGCACAGTCAAACGCAGGGAAGCAACATCGCAATAGAACAGGCAGTTTGATCGCACGGTTAATAACAAGAAAAATGTCATTTGTTTTTTTCTAAATTTATAAAGAAATTATTTGACAGATTTCAAGTTATTAAATGTTAGTTTGGTTGTTGAGCCATTTCAGATTTGAATCTTTATAGCTACAGTATATAGTCTATATAGCTTACCCATATACCCAACAAAAGGGGTCCTATCCCTAGCCATGTTTTCAGCCTGGCCTTTTCCAGCAGTAAGGTTCATAAGCACTGGAACAGAGAAGTCCAGTGAAGACAAACTCAAAGTAGGGCGTTAAGGGTACAGAGAATATCTACAACACAGCAAAATGACTAGAGGCCACTTTGGACAGAACCAGTGAGACAATGTAGATATTCATTTATGCAGCATGCCAGACAGCACAAAAAGCCACTAAAATGAATTAAAATGAAATATTAAATGATTTAAGGGATCATGTGTTCTAGATTTCAAAATGTTTTTCAAAAACCGTAATAATACCTAAGTGAAACACTCATTATAGAGGCTAGGGCCTGATTTTAATAACAGGTACAAATATAATAAAAGCAATATTACTGCTAGGGAAACAGCATCCATTCTCAGGATGAGACACACTTAATTCCCCATAATGGGTGGTAATTTTCCTCTTTGCCAATGAAAACTGAACTCACATAAACATTACCTTAATGTTAGTGTGCTCCTGTTTCAACAGCTAGTTAAGAAAATCAAACGTACACATCTGATGGATGTCGTTCCCTACGGAACAGGCCAACATGGCCGCCCTGCCGCTTCTGCAAAAAGTACTGTGGCATTACAGTCACACCACGACACAGGCATGCACTGTTGTGAGGAGAATTTTCCAGTTGTTTTTTTATATTTTATTTTATTTTATTTATGAATCTTTTTCATTATGGCCTCATGCCTGCACAAGATGGGTGATTTTTTTTGTTCTATCTGTAAGCCTGTTTTAATCCAAGCTGGAGAGCTACAAGTTATCTTGAAACATGATCATGTTTCAAAAGCGCTTTCTTCAACCGAATTCCAAATTAAACACAAGCCATAGCCTGCATTTAAGAGAAAATAAGTAACAATATTAGTAGATGTTAGGTACTGGAGCCTTAACTGGAATTTATCACTTATTTATTTATTTATTTATTTATGAAGAACAAAAAAGCAGTTACCACATGAACATTAAATTTGGGGAATGCGTTTCATTGGACATAGCCTATATGAACAGTAGGATTCTTCCAAGCAAACTTTTCAGAGAGTTAATTAGGCTAGCTGGAGAATAACTCACGACTCCCTTTTAATCAACCTCGTCTCACTTGCAAAGAAGATTATTCGCACACTGAGCGGCACTTTGCGTTGCATTGTGGGATATCTGGTCTTGTCGCTAGGGGCGATGCTGGTTTTGTAGTGGCAACAATGCCTCAACAACACTCCCACGCTGCCTCGCGCAGTCCAGTCCCGTCTTGCAAGCCGTCGGTGAGAAACGCGCGCCGCCACGCCAACCCCATTCAGCCTGGGAATCGTTCTTCCTCCGCCCGCCAGCTCGGCTTAAGAGCTCGCTTCGTAACACCCCCTCATCCCGCGGTCTTCGTTTCGAGCCTAACGGCGCTGTACGGAACAGAACTGCACCGAAATATCAAAAGAATATTAATAGAAGTCTGTGGAAGGAGAGAGCAAAATCCCTTTACTTTGTGACACTAAATTCTAATGCAACTAAGTGCATCTGACAGCGCTACTGAGTACATCTGACAGACAGAAGGCAGCAAAATCCTTAAAAATTGACTGGCAGACACCCTAAGCCAGGCTTCAAGGGCTTTATATATTTCCCCATTCACAAGATGGCGACCCCATAGTGTTTCCCAATACACAAGGGGCTGCACCCATAGTGTTTCCCAATACACAAGGGGCTGCACCCATAGTGTTTCCCAATACACAAGAGGGTGCACCCATAGTGCTTCCCAATACACAAGAGGGTCCCCCATAGAGCTACCCATACACAAGAGGGTGTCCCCATAGTGTGTCCCTATACACAAGAGGGTGTCCCCATAGTGTGTCCCTATACACAAGAGGGTGTCCCCATAGTGTGTCCCTATACACAAGAGGGTGTCCCCATAGTGTGTCCCTATACACAAGAGGGTGTCCCCATAGTGTGTCCCTATACACAAGAGGGGATCCCCATAGTGTTCCCCCACACAGAAGAGGGTGTCCCCATAGTGCTTCCCCATACACAATCGGGTACCCCATAGTGTTTACCCATAGACAAGAGGGTGTCCCCATAGTGTATACCAATACACAAGAGGGTGTCCCCACAGTGTATACCAATACACAAGAGGGTGTCCCCATAGTACGTCCCCATACACAAGAGGGTGTTCCCAGTGTTTCCCCGCTCATCCACATAACAGATCAGTCAGGCTTTAACTTATCAGAAATAGTGATGATGATAAAAAAATTCATTTAAAAAATGTATAATCCTTTTAATGTGTACAGAAGTGTTTTTCAGTGTTTCATGAAATGTTATGGAACCAGTAGGCTATATCAACAAGTGCCTCACGGCTGGTTAGCAGTGCCTCAAAACACGGTGCATTAAAATTCAGGCGCCAGCCCTCAAACAAGGCAAGCAAACGCAGAGGAGAAGTACACTCTCATACACGTAATCCCCCGCCCGACCACACATCTATTTCCTGAAACCACACCGACTGCTCAAATAGTGCATCGCACGGTCCATTAAACAGTGCAAATGACGCGTGGATAAACTGCATGAATAATGTGGAGACGCGTTCTTTTCACCGGCGAAAAACAAAGAGTGTCATCCAAATCAAACACTCACGAAAAGTCAAATCCTCTGTCGAGCCACAAATCTCTCCCCTCTCTCAACATCTCTGGGGGGAAAGAGGGCTCCTTGTGGCTGTAATCTCAGAAGAAAACACAAAGGCCCCATCAGTCAGACATTTTTACAGTCGTACTGAGAGATTAATGAGGTCTAACAGCTTTACCATGTCTCTCCTCTGTTTTCGAAAGGAAATAACCAGTGTTATGAACAACCAGCTGAAACAATGGGTCCGTGAATCAGCGCGGCTGCAGTTGACTTAAATGGCGTCTTTGAAAACTGACGCTCGTTGGAACATCTGAACCATGGCCCACGATTATGAACTTTACACAACCAGCATTTACATCTGCTAAAAAATAAAAAAATAAAAAAACTCTGCCACCTTTTTCTCATCCTGCACTCATATAGGGCAAAGCACTGACCAACACTAGAGTCTGGTAGTGTCGATCACACCATGCCCGATTTGACCACATGCCCACTTGATAAACTTTTTCTCTTTAAACTTTCTCTGTCCACTCGCATTTGATATCAATATGCCGAGCCCCTCTCAGATGAAGATGTGAATACACACACACCCACACAAAAAAAAAACACTCCAACCAGGAACAAGGCACTGAATCCATTTCTGTCAGGTTGTTTTAGGGGGAGAGGCAGATCGTGACACATGGCTGGAACGAGGCAAGATGGGATTCAGCATAGGAGAACCAGGCTGCCAGGTCTAGTTATTACCTGGACTGCCAGTACCAACAAACAGAGCCCTGCAAAGCTTTAGTTCACAATGCAAATACCTTCATTGCTGTTGCTTTGATAATATGTTTAATACGTTTACAAAACAATTTTCAAAAATATATAGCCTAATAGATTTACGTGTTTTCTTTTTAAATTTTTCCCTTTTATCACATGTTTATTTAAGCTAAATATACTGATAGCAATACTGATACATTTCTCAAGAGCTGAGACAGATGATCATGGGACTGGCGAGCAGTATTGAGTTTGAGGAGTGAGGAAAGTGTTAGAGCAGCAAACCCAGTGGTTGCTCACAGGGTAATGATCCATTTCACCTTGGCTGAAAGAAATCACTCCAAGAATGTATTACATTTCAGCCGTTCAGTTCGCGCAATAAAGCTACAAGGACACAGAGTGTAGAGTACAGCTTCTGCCTCCCCTGAGTATGGTATGCTGAAAACCCAACTATACGAAGGGCGTTTTTTTTTTTTTTGCACTAGCTTTCATGCAAAACACGTCCCTTGCTGAATCTGCCGTGCTGACAATAGCACGAGCCTGACAGTAGCGTAGGTTAACATATCAGCTCTCTAGATATCTGAATGTTTAAATGAATTATAGGTCAGTAGCAATTCTGGAAAAGGTGCTTATCCTCCCAAGTAGAACAAGATGATTTTTTGGGGGCAGTGGTCATGGATAGCTGCATCTTTGGAACGCAGGACATTTCAAAATCTGCGTTTTACACGAATTCAATTGTGCTCTGATAAAAGTAACTATTATGCCGTAATATGTCAATTAACAACGATAACACAATAAATGTATGTTGTTCATAATTTTATGATGCCACTTATAACAGAAGTGGAATGAAATTGCGGGATTATCAGGACCACATAAGATAAATAATGTTGCAGCGTTCTGAACAAAACAACTTTTTGCCACACAGGCTAATAATATTAAAACACCCAAGGAGCGATTTCTGTTTTAATTTACTCATGTTGAGCAAGCTAGCCAGTGTGACATCTCATTTTCAACTTTTCATTCAAATTAAGTAGCTACTTTCTCTTCGAATCTTGCAGTGCTGGCTGTGTAAATAGTATGATTAATAAACAAAACAAAGGTCAGACACAAAAAGGCGATTGGTTCAAAGAAACCAGATAAATTATTTTGCTGTGGTTTATGTCTGGATCAATGTCCACTGTAATCTTTAAAAAACAAATTTCTTATAATATCTGTATTTATAGAATGCAGTGAATTTTGTTCTACCAGGAAGAAGGGTACCCAACCACTTTTCAGCTTTGACCAATCATAGCCGGGTAGATTCAGCAAGGGGGTGCGTTTTGGATGAAAGAGTTTGTAAAAAATAAAAAATAAAAATAACGCATACAAAGGGCCTGCATAATGCTATGCTAATACAATAATTGAGAATTAATGTGATGTAATTACGTTCCTGGCCACCGGGGGCAGTTCACCCTAGCCCATTTGCTCCTCTGAGCCAGGGCCAGCCAGACCTGTGGTGCCATTAGGGGAGCCCACAATGGTTCCCCGTATCGCTCCTCCAGCAGCTTAAAATCAATAGTTAATTACCTGCGAAGACGTTCTCCACGCCCAAGCCTCCCGGACCGGGGGACTGCAAGGCTGACATTCAACAAGGCTCAGCAGAAGGTCATTACGGCATTCCTTCATCACTGTCTGCATCGCACCTCTCCGTTTTAAATGATCCTCTGCTTTTTTTTTTTCTTCCAATAACCGGCACTCAACCCCAACACCCAAAAAAAGCATGACTCTACCGTGACTCATTCTGTAACTGGAGCCCACTGTAGCCCGTAGAATTAGCTTAACTGTATTTTTCAAATGCCCTTCAAAATGAAAATAAAACCTCTACTCAAACATAATGCAGCCAAATAAAACTAAATCTCCATGTCTGAAACATAGCCCTGAAGTAATGTGAAACATGGTTCGCCTGAGATCTGGGAAATTTAAGATCTCACCTGTTGCACCAGACCAATTTATCTGTATTTAAAAATGAAAATAAAACCTCTATTCAAACAAAATACTGTCAAATACCATGGTGAGTATTCCAACACTTGAGTTGTACCACAGAGATAATTATAATTAAGCATTAATAATTCATTTTTAAACCTGCTTCAGACCAGACCCAGGAAACCGGCTACAGAAAGAGGAGAGTGTTGGGAAACAGTTTTTATGAATAAAGTATGAAGAATCAAATCAGAATTAAAAAGGCTTAATCATCTAAAGAAATGTAAACAACAATAAATCCTTTGCTGAACTGCTTAATCACCTGGTCCACCAGCTACTATATATGATCTCGCTCACCTTCTTGCATATCAGAATGGAAATGTTGCAACAGAAACATTTTGGCAGTTATCCCTTCGTGATCTATGTTGAAGGTACTCGTCAGCCCATAAACAGAAACTGTGTTTATGCATTCAAGCAAGTGTATGAAAAACTGACATTGCAGACGTACGTCACTGCCAAGGTGTCAAAACAGTTCAACACAGGTCACTTGTGCAGTTGTCCAGTGTTCTACTGCTCGAAGTCAATGGTACTTCAAGGTCACATCCACACAGTTTAATGCTTATTTTCACAGTAAGCAGCATTGGTTTTCTATAGGCTACCTGCTTCTAGTCAGGCTGAAAACAACATTTTTTATGGCTCCTGTTTGTAACTGTACAGTACGTGCCATATTATTAGGAGAAACAGCTGCTCACCCTCTTTAGGCACCGTGTGAATGAGGCTTGAAGTTTCACAAACAGCAGGAAGCAAACTGGGGCAAATAGTCAGAGCAACAGAAAGCTATAAACCTTCTTTAAAAATTCCTTAGCTATCAATCAACTTCACTCAGCTTGCCAGGGACTACCTACAATAAGCACCAATCAACAAGCAAATAACAGCAGTGTTTACGGCGTACTGTAGGCTAGATCTTAGTTCAGCTCCATGATTTTCACTAGGGTGGCTGAAAGGCACGAGCTTGACACAACACTTCACCCCCATCCCAAAAAAAGGAAATTCCTAGTCACTGTGCGAAGTCCGAAATCAAATTTCAATGACAGAGTAATTTAAAAAAGCATTTAGTCTGATTTCTCTCTCGCTCCCTGGTAGAAGTATTCGCCTGTGTGTCCACTATGTAAATACAGCAGCGGAGTCACATTTCAGCTCAGAAGAGAGAGAAAACTGGGGCTGCAAACTATTTAAACAAGAGAAAAAGTCTGCTGCAGCTTCCGAGTTTTAATCAAAATGCCTTTCCGTCAAAAAAAAAAAAAAAAAAAGGAAGGAAAAGACCCTATACGGGACTGTGGTCAGAGCAGGCACGGGGGGGAACAATAGGGCCTTGTTGTAAGGAAAGGGGGCCAGACTTGGTACCCTAAAAGAGCCTGGAGCCGAACTCCATAACTGATCGACTCTGCAGCCCCGTTGCACTGAAAACACTGGGCCAGGTTCTGCTTTTCCCCACAGGCTGACTTTCCTGCGTTTCCCTGGCGCAGAGATACACCCACACCAAAAAGAACAACCAGACGGACAGTGAGCCAGACATCCTTCCGCCTAACATCAAACGGGCTTGTTCTGTCTGTCAGCTCTACCTGTCTGTCTTCTGAACAAGCGCACCGAGGAGGAGCCGGATCCGCACTGATCGTACTTCCCAAAGACAAACTATTTCACGGTTATTTTTCACAAGTTCGCCGTTATGATTAATGTAACCTAGCGGTTAATTACTTTAAACTGACAGTTCTGGCAGCTCGTGTACCGGGTGCATCTCGCGCTGTGTTTTTGCAGAAATTAAAACCAAAGAAAGCGTACAGTGCCAAATTCATTAAAATGGCTTAATTCTGATTTAATCTCCTTTTTGTTGAATGCTCCTCGCTTTCTGAGTACCAGTGGATTATCAGCAATGGGATGCCTCTGACTTCTCCAGTATGCTAAGCCCCCCCACGCCTCCCCCCTTCCTTTCAGTACCCCCAAACTCCCCCCTCCACCTCGACTCCCAGCCCCTCTCCCTCCATACATACCACCAACCACTCTTCACAATTTTATTTTTCCAAATAACACATGGCAACTCGTCGTCCCCCCCACCCCCCCACCCCCCCACCCCAGTCAACACCACTTTCTTCTCTGCTTCCCATGGAGCATTAGTAAAGCGGCCTCTCCCTGCTCCTGTGTTCCCCGACCGCTCCAGCTGGGAAATAACGAGCTGATGTTGGTTCACATGTAAAGGAGCAGCGATAACAGCGCGCGCCCGGGATCTGAAGCCCGCTCGCTCATTACCGCCAGGCCTCGGCCGCCGCCGGGCCACGCCGCGCAGCGGCAGCCGCACTCCACCTCGCCAGGCTGATTAACCGCACCCCGGCCGAGAGCAGCCACTCCAGCTGTACTCTGAGTGTAAACCGCCACCGAGCTCCGCCCACTCACACTCCGGCTCCTATTGTCTGAATTCTTCAGCCCGAGGGCGAGCGCTCTCCTGTTTGAAATGGGCTAATGCAGAGTTATGCTCTCTTCTCTTTCCGTGTCTCATCTATTCATAATCAAGATCTATCAAACTGGCAGATTTGCCTATCTGGGATCATTTACACACTGTTTATTTACGAGTTCAACTCCCAGGTGGAACATGGCCACTTACACTCTTGAGAGAAGTACTTAACCTTACGAGAGTCTGCTAAACGATGGCTGTGGTGGCACAACCAAGGATCGCAAATGTACAGCATAAGCCAGAAAGACAAAACACATGTGAATGGACCATCCACCTCTCCAATGTGCCTAAAGCAGGAGAACACAGTTAACAAAACAAGGGGTTCTTCTCAATCACAGATTTTACCTCCAAGCATCCTTTCCTCGCTCCACCTAGCGAAGGAATCAAGAAATCGTGTATTAGGAAAATGGAACATTCTTGTTCAGACAGGCATCGGTTTGAAGCCACGTCGATTACACGTGACAGATGGGGTGAGGTGGATACACGGGTCGATCATTTATGTCGCATGGTCAAAAAAAAAAAAAACTTCCACAAAGGATGCACTTGTGTTTTCTTGCTTAAGCATCCTTTGTGAGCCTCCTCACTCCCAGCTCCTTCAAGGAGCATTTCATGGTTTGGAATGTCTTTAAAGATGGCAGACCTCGATCAAGTGGAGGACCGAGGAGAAAAGGAAGGCTAAAATAAGCAATTGGAATGAGCCCAAGGGGTTCATTCAAAGAGCCAAGAGCTCTGTTGCTGCTGATTAAAGATTTATGCATGGTAAGCCCAGCGCACATCCCTTGCAAAGGAAATGGTGTAAAGGAAGTGATGTCACGGTGAGACTCCAGAAGAGACCATCTTTACTCCACAAGACTAAAGAACAATCCTTCCATCTGCTTCTGAGACTGAAGGGGGGTAAGGCACAGGCAGAGGCCCAGCATCCACAGGCTTTGGCCTTTAACATGCATTCCTCGCTACAGGAGCAGGGGCAACACCACAGTTCTGACACTTTAGACACCATTTAACACCTTTCACTTTTTACGGCAAACTCCATGAGGTGTTTAAAAATGATAAAAATCCTTGACAAATTACCTTCATGACAGCTATCCAGATGTTCAATTAGACCTACTACATTTATGAATTACATAGGCTATTACATGCACAGTGTATCCCATCTGGGGCCTTTCTGTGTGGAGTTGGTATGTTCTTCCCTTTGTCCATGTGGGTTCCCTCCGGGTACTCCGGTTTCCTCCCACAGTTCAAAGGCATTCAGGCCAGGTGAATCGGAGATTCTAAATTGCCCATAGGTATGCGTGTGTGAGTGACTGTTGTGCATTCCCGTTGATGGACTAGAGAACTGTCAAGGGTTTATTTTTGCTTCTTGCCCAATACATGCTGGGATAGGCTCCAGCAACCCCGTGACCCTGACAAGGAATAAGTGGGATAGATGGATGGATGCACTAATATTTTCATGCAACATAAATTTAGACCGGGATAAAAGTGCTATTTTATGCCCCACAAACCTTGAATGTATTACATAAGGAACCGAAACTGGACTGGTTTAACTCAAGTCTCTGATCTCAACCTTGATTACAATGGAGTATAATTGTTTTTACAACTTCGTTGTTAATAACTGTCCTTGTGAACTTTTATTATTTACGGTGTTTACGTTGTATTTGTTTATTATTACAGTTATCAATACTTTATTTTATTATTCGTTTTTATTTATTATTTTGTTTAAAAATGTCTTTACTCTTTTTATTGTCGTTTTAATTGGGTTTTGTAATCATGGTACAATTGTAAATGAGGGCTCGTTTCCTCAGTGTAGCCTAACTTCCAAGAATTAAATGAAGGTCGACTGACATAGCTGGAATGATAAATTGTGTTCTGCTGAGATATTTCAAGATCTACTGGGCACATACTCCATATTCCTGTGTTTTTAATCTTGTACTGTAATATCACTGTACCCTTGAGACGCCCTCACTTGAACCACACAGCAAAGTAGCAGCGCAGACAGGCACAAAATGGTAGAATACTCACCGTGGGTAGCCTAATGCTCCCATTAACAATTAATACGCTGTGTGCAGTCAGAGCCACATTTGGCACAGCAAGTTCACTTTCTAAAAAAGCATCTGGTCCCAGAAATATACATACGCCCCCAGGAAAGCAGGATAAACCAAGGTTACCACAGGTTCAAATCCAAACACAGATTCTTCAGCCCCAGCAACCTGCATTTCCTATAACGGAGCACCTCAAAGTAGACATGACAATTTTTTCCCCTCTTCAGTTTTCTGCGTCTAAATGATAAGAGAAGGCTTGTTATAGTTTCTCAGTTACTTGGCAACTGTTTACATCCAGAATCCACCACCAACCTCAACTTCATTTAGCCTTTGTTCAGAATGGGTATACAGGGGATACACACTACTTGTGTTTTTGCCTGACCCAAACAGTAAGAAATTCTACCAGGCCTGCTTTGAAGAATTTCGATGCAATGTACAGAAAATTAACAGTTTTGAAACAAGTTGTCCAATTCCTTTTCACTCAACAGTCCTAATTTATACAACTGATGTAATAGTGTTCTTTCCTTTGCAGTTACTGCCTTGTGTGTGTAAAAATGTGTTGGGGGGGGGGGGGGAACCTGCTCCTGGTTTTGTCAGGTTATTCTAGAGGGAGAGCGGGTGTTAATGTGTGGAGAATGTCTTCAGTAGCATATGGCACGTGGAAGTTGTCTATCCTGCCTCGTAGCGCAAAGGACAATGTTTTTAATGCCTTCACAATCACCTGTCCTCGGGGAGACAGCGCTGAGAGGGCCTACTCAGCCAATGCCTTGATTGGATCAAATAAACAACGCTGATTAAACGCCCTCCAGGGCCACAGCTGGGCACAGGACACATGACCCCTGTCTGAACACACAAGCCATAGACACTCTGATGGGTTTAAAAATATATACAAGACAAATAAATTGAAGTGGTCAGGGAGAAAGAAGAGAAATTTACATGCAATTAAAGTCACCGTGCTCCCTGCATCCCGGGCTCATTATTCAGCAGGGCAATTATAACTTCCAGCGCTTACAACAACGCGGCTTATTGTCTGTTTGCCCTCGAACCAATCAAAGCCAGATTGGCCGGCTCATTTGGATGTCTGGAATAGACAAATGAATTAAGACAGGGAGCTTTCAACAGGAACACCTCCTGTAACAGAAAACTCTGCCTATCAAATTACCTGCAGCTTAACATTCGGGTGTAAGGCGCATTAGTCAAAGCATGAAAGGAAAATGGTCAGAGAGAGTAAAATTCAGACAGAGGGAAGAAAAAGGAAAGAGAAATAGAGAAGACAGAGAAGGAAAGAAGAAGAGGGGGAAAGGTGAGAGACATAAACAGAGAGAAATTGTTTTCTTAAACAATTTGAATATCAGTGTGTGTATTGCATGTGACTATCAGTGTGCACATTAAATGCATGCTAATAAGTGCATGTGTATTTATGTAGCTATGTTTGCAGCAAGGTTGTGACAGTTGTAGACCGCAGTTTCCCAAAGAAACGTTTCAATGGCATCAGCTGATTCATGCTCCTTTCCCCCTAGTGGAGAACTGGTGAAACATTATTCCTGTTCAATTTCAAAGAGTAAGGGATGCTACTTTTATTTAACAATAAAAAAATCAGCATTTGATATGAGACTGACCAGCTGCCTAACACATGTAATTCCTAAAGTTGAGAAAAATATAGCCTACATAAGAAGTCATCAAGAGAATTCAACTGAGTGTTACCGCACCCTCTCCCCCATAAAGGACACACAATCAAAAACTCCATTCAAAGGGGGCGGTTCTCATCATATCATCATGAATATTATCAACAGGCATTCCATCAAAGACTCAAACCTCATAATGTACAGCATGTTGTACCAAAATAAACATGGACACGGAAATCCTGTTTATTATTGCCATAATTCAATCTGAGCATGCTCCGTTTCTAACAACGTTCTGTTAAATGAAAAGCAAAAGCATGCTCTTTCTTTCCATGATGGACCAAAGCGATTAAGTGCGATGAATGCATTTGACTCGCACTTGTTCCTAGCGGCAATTGCCCGGTGATTTTTTTAAAACTTCAAGCACTTTTTACTGTTGCTACAGTTGTGCATGTTATGTCAATTGATTCCCACTACCACAAATGAGGTTAGTTAATTCCATAAATGTGATTCTGCCTTTTTCCCCCCAGTTTTCCTTGATTTTAGACAAGTTTATTTTGACTGCTCTGTGACTTCACCCAACCTTTTCTTTCACAAACACCCAGCCTAACAGTTACAATCAGTAACTGGTGTTAGCCAAATGGCAGACAAGTGCAATGCTGAGTTTCAGCATCACACTTAATCAACTGAAATTCTTGAGGACCATTAAACCCTGCACATATGCATGAGTCAGATATGAGCAGTCAGGGAATGAGAGGATATGATCCTCCTCTGCCCCACAGTAACTAACAACAATGTGATCCAAGGAGAGAAACAGCTGAATCTAAAGTTATGGCACAGGATAGAAAAATCACACCAACGGGTTAAATCCAAAACATAAAGCCAAAAGGCCCTCTCAGCTCTGTCTCCCCGAGGACAGGTGATTGTGAAGGCATTAAAAACATTGTTCTTTGCGCTACGAGGCACGATAGACAACTTCCACGTGCCATATGCTACTGAAGACATTTTCCACACATTAACACCCCTTCTCCCTCTAGAATAACCTGACAAAATCAGGAGCGGGTTTGCCCCCAACACATTTTTACACACACACAAGGCAGGCAGTCACTGCAAAAGAAAAACACTCTATAACAGCAATTGTAGAAACGACGACTGTTGAGTGAAAAGGAGTTGGACCACTTGTTTCAAAACTGTTAATTTGCAGTACATTGCATCGCAACTCCTCAAAGTAGTGTTAATTTACTGGTGTTAATTCACTCTGGAATGTGGGACCAAATGTTAGCTGTTAAGAGTTGAATTAACGCTGGACATTTTACTGTGTAACTAATTGTTTCATGACTTAAACTCTGGCCTCTATGATTCCTACCTGCTAACATAGGGAGATAACTCAGTTAAAACTGTCTGAAAATGACCCCAGAAGAAAAAATTAAGGAAGGGAACCACCTCCCACCCCTACAACCAGACACTGCCGTCCCAGTCCCCCGCTCCCCTTCGGAGACCAGGTCTGGAGAACCTTGTCCTCCTCCCCTCCTAAAGCGCGTTTCTTAAAGCCTAAGGTAGGCGGTGATTCTCTTTTATGATTCAGGTACTCAGTACAGGTCAGAGCACTGCTTTGCAATGTCTCTATGCATAGGCGCTGCATAGCACTGTTGACAGCAGTAGTAACCCGTTGTCAAACCTCGAGTATTGGCAAGACATGACACCGAACTACCTTATGAACTCGTAAAAACACAATTTAGTGTTTTACAGTATACATACCCGTAATGCAAATCACAGTTCAGAAAATTTGCCTTTTCCTTGTCTTTAATGTAGGCTAGGCTACAACGGATTGTATTTTACGACTGGAAAAAATGACTAGGTTTATAATTATACCATTTGGTAGGCTATTGCCTTTGATAATCATGCTCGAGTAGCCCACGAAAATATGTAAGCGTAATAGCAATTCCCTATTTCCATGAATGAACTTGAAAATCATTTTAAGACTGTTTCGGAAGCTGCGAAATCCCGCTTTAGGCTTTTTCATCTAGGCTTCCGAGCCTATAAGACTGAAGTGTACAATTTGAATATATAGGCCATATGAAAACATGGGCATGCTGCGCGGTTTCTTTTAGTAAATTTCAAACCATATGAAAATCATTTAAGTAGGCTACTTAAAGGTCTTTGAGAACACAACTTCAAGTAGCCTATACTAGCACATTTCCAGATCCTTCTCTCAAGAAAGTTTAATGGATCAGAGAACGACCGGCCATTTCGGATGAACAAATAATGGGAAAATGTGCAGTAGGTTAATATTTAGAGCACACGGCTTGGTGATGCAACGGACATGATTTTATGATAAACGCCAGCTCAATCAATCAATGAAGGTACGATCAGGTTTTATAGCTTATCAATAAAGGGATGGTCACCGAGCACTATGGCACCCGAATACAATGCTGAAATCGAAAGAATTCATGTCGAACACTGGGCCTACTGGTAGTCACCGGAGAAGACGGTAAGTAGAGCTATTGGTCCTGACGCCTTAGCTGACCGAGAAAAGAAGCGGACGGTCCAAGCGATGCTAACCTCGGTTGCAACATCACGCTGAACTGAATGCAGCTGAACGAAGAGTGGTCAGTATAGAAATAGCCTACCACGTACAAGTTCTGCTGTAATACGATACACCACGGCGTCTCATTTTGAGAAAATGCCACAGTAAAAAGTGGGCAAAAAGTTCAAACAAACAAATAAATAAATAAATAAGCTTACTAGGCAAGATCTCTTATGTTCATTTAGCCGAGTCATGCAATTTAAGCTCCGCAATGTAAAACAGAAGTAGGCTATCCCAATTCTGATGAGATTTAAGAGAAATAGGAAGCACCAATGATGAGTATAGGCGACAACAGGCGACTGCCAACGTGCGTAATGTTGCTGGAATTCTAAATGATTGCTGGGATGAAATACAGATTCCAGTAGCTTCGGATTCATGAATAAATGTTAAACGTAAGAGCCGTTATAAAGGGAAAGTCTTATCAGGTGCAAATACTCTGAATTAACAAACCTCCTGTTACAGACGCTTTCTGTGTTTTAATATTTGCTATATGATCCACATTAGATAATAGCGTTTTGTTACAGTTAGTTTTAAACTGGTCAGATAATTCGTTTTAGAGAATTTCTAGCAACAGGTAGCCGACAAAAACTGCACTGCATCCGTTGACAGGCTATTATGGCTGGCTACCGTATACATCGACGTTAATTACTTAATTGGGAACCGAATTTACGACCTTTCCCTGGTGAACAGTGTATTTAATGATATGTCCCTATTTACGGTTGGACTCGATACAATTAAATCACCATCTGAAACGAATGGATTTTTTCAATGTGATCGGCAGTGTTCATTTAGCCTAAAATAAGAATAACGTGCCCTGCATAAAATATTAACGTATGCTGCATGTTTATGTCATTCATTCGTCCGTGTCTGCATAAAGACGCCAATTTGGAAATTACGAACAGGCTACCTGTTGGACGACACGACAAAATAAGTTCTTTATCAGATCTTTTTGTTTATTAACTGTGAAATATGTGGATGTAGAAGTTGCATCACCACCATGTAGGCTACGTGGATTAAACATCTATGCTTTCAAATTTTTTTATTAAGCCTATATTTTTTATACCTGTAAAATTTAGTGGGTCATTTGAATAAATACTAATATTTTGTAAAATACACAGCATTGTCACATTGCATCAGCAGCAACTGAGTTATGCATCATCTGGAGTGTAAAGGCGGGTTCTCCGGGCGTTACTCTAAACAGCCAGTAACACAATTTCAGTTTAGAACTGAACACATGCACAGACACCATATTTTTGTTCAGTGCCTTAAGAAACTGGTGTATAATAACCAAATCGTAGCTACCAAATTAATCGATATTCCTCCCATCAGTGGTCATCTAATCGCCGCTCAAATGCTGCAAAAAGCAAAACTAAATTGAGAAAGGGGGACCGGTCGTCCTTCTGACCAACGATTCAATTCCAACCCATGTTTCTTGACTGCACAACACTGCATTGCAGTTTCAGAGAATCAATTCGAGCACCACCAGAACAGATACAAACCAGAAATAGTTTCTGGAGTGAGAGGGAAAGGTCATGCGAGTTACATAGTCCTTATAAAAAAATAACAATACGTCAGAAACGGGTTAAAACGTGCAAAAAACGCATCCACGTGCTTGGTTCCTTTGCAACGCAAAGTACTCCAGTTTTGGATCACGGAAATCAGAAATGTTGCTAAATGTGGCATTCCCCTGGAAAACGATGTGTTGACATTGCATCCCACAAAGCAGCCAGAAAGCTAGATAGTAAAGTCCAATTTACCTTCAACCGCTGAGACCGAGGTGATTAGACATAAAATCGCAAGCAAATCCACTGTCATGGCAAATGTATTCTCCTCAGTGTATCCCTCAATGAATACCAGAAGGCGAGCACACACAATCCTTCAGTTGTCACAAAACGGTATTCCAGCAGCGAATATTTTGAGTCACATTTCAAGTCGGGGTAGCTATGTAGTATGTGAGAGGCAGGCTTCGGACGCTGAAAGCTTGGTGGGGGGGCGAGGGGGTGGACAAGGGGTTCCGAGAGACCCCCCTCATACTCCTTCGCAAGTTGCGACCAATCACAGACAGAAAGCAGCAAATCCTAAACCAATCGCAAATGAGCTGCTCCTCCCATGAGCATTGTTATTCTAAACAAAAAAACTTTTCGTTGGCCTATTTGAACGACTGACTGCTTGTGAGGAAATGAAACAGCACCGACAAGTGGTCATTTGTTGGCATAGCAGATAGAAATCCCCTTGTGCAAGGTGTTTTTATATTCGGTGATGTAAAACTGATTAATAGCCAACGACGCTGATTAATAGCTTCTGTGGGTGGTGTGATTGCATCATCAAGAGGAAAACCGTTGGATACCCGTGTTCAAGATACACAAAAAATCAGGTCATCCAAAATTTGCTTTCACGGCAAATTAGCCTCTTACATAAACTGGGATGATTACCGAACATAATGTGATGCAAAGCATAGGAACATGGGGAACTGCTACTTATTTAAGGCTATTATGCAAATATCATGTAGACCATTTGGTGAAACGTTATCAACCTGTGAATTATTGAAAATAAATTTTAAATATGTTTATATTCTATTGTTCCCCCGCCTCATTCAGCATTAGGAAAATGATCCTTAGTTAATTAAGCACCTGACATATTCTCAGGAATTCAGTGGAATGTGAAAAGCTCTAATGACATGACATTTCTTTGTGGAATCGCCGTTTGCAAGCTTGACTGTGTGTGCATTGATGTGCCAAATGCTTAGAAAATCCCTTCCCCCCACTCTCACGCATGCATGCACACACGCACGCACACACCTCAGCCCATCCCACCCATTAAGGCTAAATTGAGGCTCTCAGTGGGCATAGGCACCTGTCGTTCCATCACCATTCAGGTGACTGTGTGTGAGAGCACTGCAATAATGAAAACAGGCCATAGAGCCCATCTTGCTCATCTCTCTATTTAAAAAAAAATCAAAATAACAGTTCCAATGACTTTATTTAGGCATATTTATCTCCTGAAAAGCATGTTGGCAATACCTCCTGGTTAAATGGAGTTATATTACCAATTAATTAAAAAATATTGCTCGTAATACATAAAAAGGCATATATGGCACTTCACAAACATAAATAAAAAATAAGAGATTGGGGATGAAGGAGGCCCCAATATATCTCCTGCCAGATGCCACCCCCCTGCCCCGCCCCGCCCCGCCCCGTCCCGCCCCCCCCAGACTAAACCCAATGAATGCAGGGATTGCATCTGCATTTTAAATGTACTTTCACCTCCTTATAATCCTGGGGACATTACATTACCGTTTCATAGATATATTTGCACTGATTGTGCACACGCCCATTTGCCCTCCACCCCCCCTCCCCCATCCGAGCAGTCCATTGTGCGATCCTGCTCCAACAGATGGTGGACACAAAGACCCCCTCCTATGGGACACGGCGTGGACATGGGCCCTGCTGAGTGAGCCTGATATTTGCTTATCAATACAGCGGCTCCTACACCTGTTTCTATTCAATTGTTCCCTCTGCTCCAGTGAAGCCAGTCTCTGGACGGCTTCAGCCCGATAACGTTAACCAGAAAAGATCACTGACTGGCCCTAATGCACCTTCCTCCCTCTATTCCTCTCCATCCTTCCCTCCTTAATACATACATTATCCCTCTATTTGCCCTTTGCTCCTTCTCCCGTTCTTCACCATTCTTCCTTCTCTCTCACCTCCAGCCTACCCCTCCCTCTTTTACTCCTGGTCTCCTTCTTTCCAGTCTCCTTTCTTACCTCTTTTCTTCCCCCCCAACCCTCTCTCCATCTATTCCAACACTCAGTGTTGGCCAGCCATTGTTGCACTGACAGCACCGTGTTGTGTAGCATGTCGAGAGAACATCATGCACTATGCACAAATTAAAGTTTGCTTGGAAGCAAAACAGAGCTGCAGCCAATTGCTATATCGTTACACCTTCTAACTACACGAATAGCTTATAGGTGAATACCAGCATAGCTGTGAAGTGCTATTCATCATTTTTAATGACTAGGTCCAGATCATTATAGCTGCGCACATTTCCCTACCCCTTCCCCTTGCCTAGGCTTTACAACATTCCCCAGCTCCTACCTGTCATCTCACGGTCTTTGGTAATAACAGAAAAATATCTGACCCCAAGCCACATGCTGGAGACGTTCTGCATCCCAGTACAATCAGCCCTTGATTACCGCCCTCGCCCAGGAACGAGGGGTTAGAAGAGTTTTATTCCAAAGAAGTGCAGCGAGTGTCCTGCACTTGTACAGTCAAACTGCAGCTTGCTAATGACCCGCTGTGTGAGAGTGCTGGTACTGTAAGTAGGCCATGTGAGTGTCAGTTATTGCTGCGCATTTGTTGAAACTGCAGAAAACCACAGACTTTTTCCAGATAATGATAGTTAAATAATGGAGGCAGAAAAATATCACTGTATAACGCTCACCAAATTCGAGGAGAAATTGACTGTAGTTAAGATGTTGACTGGAGGACAGAATTACGTTTCTGTTATGTAGCCCCATGCCTGGAGCGGGAAAGGTTAACCAGTCCTACTTTAACATTGTACTAATGTAAAACAATTTTAAAAAGTGGTGGTAAGCTCAATACCAACATTAAAACTCTTTATCTAAATTGTTTTGTGCAATATTCACAGATGGAAAATTATTCCACGTTCTTAAGATTCTAAGAATTATGAACTGAATCTCAGGTAGGATTGATCCGAAAATCTCCAAACTTTCAGTATGTACTATGTAGTTTAAACAATTCAGCTAGATCACTGTGGAGAAACCTGATTGCCTCAGGAAGATGAATGCCTTCAATGAAAGAGCTGCTAAAAATGGAACAAGAGAGAAATTAGCATTAGCACTGAAACAAGATTTCATTGGCAGTGTGGTAATTGAAAACAAATGAAACCTCATAGTTCTGTATTTCCAACTGCACACTCATTGAAAATTATTATTATCATTGTAATATACAAGACGATTAATGGAAATTAAGTGACAGGTAGCCTCACTGTCTTGTCTCACTTAACAGACCTCCGAAAACTTTGAGCCATCCTTACCTCACACTGTCTCTTTCATAGGTCACATTGCGGAAGAGATGAGTGAAAGAAAAATGTATGTTAATCTGGACGAAATGGCGGCCAAAGACACAGCGCTGAGGGGGGAGTTGAAGGACAGATCACTAATGGACGTGCGGTCAGTCCAGCTCTCCGTAGGCTCATCATGGTGATCCCAGCAGCTGGTGCCTATCAAACCAGGTGTGGAATATGCACCAGCGGGGGCTAAGCACTCGGAAAATGAGCACCCTGTCAGCGGGAAAATTAAACGTTTGATGGAAAGGTGCCAAACCCATACTTATATTTTCCAGGTTTCGAAGGAGGAGAGAATGACATTTAAAGGGATAGGCCGCTTTCTGGATATTTAAAAATGTTATTTCACATTTAGTGCATGCTTTACATTGGCACATTTCTTACAACCTGCTGGAATTGGGTCATTTGGGGGTTTGTGGTCTAAATCAACAAATGGCACTACAAATAACTCAAACGCAACTTGTACAGGGACATTATACCATACACCTCCAGAAATAGTATGTGTGTGTATTGCCCAATTATTTGTTAAAAATGACAGGTAATCATCTTATTTACAGAAAAATAAGATTCCATAAGGTTAGTTATTTGCTATAGAACATGTGATCAAAGCTTGCTTTGCTCCAGGAAATTGTTCCGTGGCTTCCATCCAAATCACGGCACGGGTTGTATGGTTTCTTGACCGATTACTTTAGTGTCTTACATCATAAACATGCCCAGCCCACATGGGCTTACAAGACACCATTACTCATAATATACAGCCATCCATCGAGGGCACAGATACAAAAACAAAAAACAAAAGGATCATCACAATTACTCGTATTCACTCTCGAAAAACATCACAGATTTAATAATAGGCATAATTCATGAGCTCTGGCTATGATTTTTGCTAGAAAAAGAAAAACTTCCCATTGAAAAATAGATTTTAACATACAGTAAATTGATTCATCACCAGCCCAAAGAGTGAAAACCCTGAGAACTGCATAATAATAATAAAAAAAACTTTATTTGTAGAGCACCTGTCATACTGATGTTACGAGCTACAAATCTACAGGTGCCGAGTAAACATGGCCAGCTACCTAGCTATAACCTGAAAGCTAGACCTATAATTAAAGCTAGATTCTTATGGCTTCAAATTTGTACAAAATGCGTGTATACCAGGATGTATACACGAAACAAAAGAAAACAGAAACAAAATGCTCCCTCCCTCTTACAGGCGGAGATGTCGTCCATGTAGGGCTGGACCAGCACTGCCTCCGGGCCTTCTAGACTGTGCTGTTATGTCTTGTTTCTCCTTTCCGTTTATTTGATTTGGTGAAAATTAAAACGCACGCGAACAAATAACCAACAAGGGGGGAAAAGCAGAGGCAGCACACCGACGGAGAAGAGTTGGCAGGTGTTTTCCAAAAAGTCCTTTCCACAAACAGACGGTATCCAGACACAGAAAAAAAAACAATTTTAACAAAACTGGCTTACGAGGGGAGCTACGCATCCAAAAGGTCGTCAAGCACACAAACCCGTCGGCAGGTCTCTAATTTCGTGACTCTTTTTCCCTAATTGCTCAATACGAAATAAATACGAATGCCTCCTCAGCTGTACGTTCGGTTCTTCAAATTTTGCCGCCCAAACACAGTTAAACCCCGCTCCTTCCTGTCGGATGGTCTTTTAAATCTTCTGGTAAGGGGCGCGACCGCTGAACGTTGTTAATGACGCAGTGCGTGCCAAATCAAAGAAACAATGTATAAACAAAACAAAAGAGTTTTCAGCAGAGATTTAAAATTTGTAATGGATGCAGTTAGTCTTATAAATTCATGTTAATTATTGTAAATAAACACAATATATTTAATCTGTTCTTATGCATAGTCTCTGGAAACATCTCTGCTGTCCAAGATGTTTGGAGTCACTTGAAATGCATTTTCTTGCTTTGGACCAATGATCCCCAAAATCCCCCAGACCAGTCATTGTAAAGCCAGGTGGTGCATTCTCTAAGCATCTAAAATGTATTTCATTGGACACAAAAAGGGTTTGGGCCAATTAAAAACATACTAACCTGAAAAAAAAAAAAAAACTGAAAGAACATAAAAACCACAGAAAGCAAACTATTCCTTTAAGACCCAATCTCAGTTCACAGGTGTTTGTTTTCCTTTCAGGGAATTTATTTGTGGCTGCAGTTTTTTATTGTTTGATAATAAAACCTGGGCAGAAATATGTACCAACGTAGAGAACACCAATGGAGTCAAGAGAACAATGAGTCTGAGACTAAGCCAGGATCACAGTGTCTGCCAAGGACAATTAAGTTCAGCAGCCAAGGAAGAGAGTCATTTTATAAAGTATCAAATGTAATCTGCAATACACTATAATTATGTAAATAGCACTGCAAACTGTATAGCTGATCATATTTAAACACAGCATTTGCATTGTTGTGGGGTTTGGTACTCTGCATATATTATGGCAATGCATAGTTTTTAACTGATGTTTTTGTCTAGTGATCCAGCAACAATAGCTGTTGTGTGTTTGAGAGGAAAATGAGGGTAAGGAGATTCAACAAAGATGACAGAACGTAGCACAGATTCTTGGAGTGTGGAATCATGAATAAGAATAAATTCATGAATCATGAATTTGCATGAAAATGTTTTCAGGATGTTACGGTAAACTTAATAAATCTTCCACAAACTGCAGAGGAGCTTCTTTTGTAACAAATGGGTAGTAAGTGCATACCTGTAATGGAAGTAGAGGCAGTGATCACTGTAGGACCGACAACAAAAGTGAAGTAAATCCCAGAGGACCAGTTACAGCATATTACAGAATCCCTCATGTATAATACGGTTTTGAACACGAACACAGCACAAACAATAAACCATATCCCTCCAGTTAGCCTTCGCTACTCTCACTATACAAAATCAAAAGGTTAGGAGATAAAATGAATCATACATAATTTGTGGTAAATGCATATAGTGTGCTTGCAAAGGTTAATTCCTGGTGCATTTGCCAGTTTTGTGTGCATACGTTAATATGTACATAAGGATGTATTGCACGTGACCATGCTCTTTTATGTTTGTGACTGTTTGAGACAGGCAGATATGCCTATTACACGGAACAGCAGAAAGTCACAAAGGGAGCTAGAGTTCCCACCTACATGCCGAGGATAAAAAAGCTTTATGTAAAATCTGCAAATGAGCGGAGGCATTCGGTCTCGAAGAGACAGCTACCAGAAAAAGGAGTGTGTGCCTTTGTGTGTGCATGTGTTTGTGTGTGTGTGTGCATGTACCTTTGTGAGTGTGTGCATGTGTGTGTATGTGTGTGTGTGTGTGCATGTGTGTGTGTGCATGCACACGTGTATGTGTGTGTGCCTTTGTGTGTGTTTGTGTGTGTGTGCCTATGTGTGTGTATCTGTGCGTGTCTGTGTGTATGGGCGTGTGTGTGTGCGTGTGTGTAAATGCAGGTGTGTGGGAGTGCATGAGTGTGTGCATGGGAGCTGCTATCAGGTTATTTAAATGCAGTTCACACTGTCTCTACTGAAGCCGTGGAAATAAAAGGGTAAACACTGAAAGCTATTTACGACACACTGTCATTAACACCACTCTCCCTGAAATGTGCTCAGGGATTCAGCCGATTGGAAATAAAATGCAACCGTGATTTTATTAAGTATTTTCAGGTCCAGCCTCAGCAGTGACCTTTCACCTGGGAAAGGGGGACAAAGGTCAGCATTCATACGTGAAAGCTGACAGGGGCAGACAGGGGCAGTTTTCAAGCTAACGGCTTTCTGGAGAGCTGCAGTTCAATGCAAATCAATACTTTTTAATATTTTAATTACTAATTCATGTTTTTGTAGAATTGATTTTAAATGTAACACAAGCCGTCCTTGACCACAACAGCATAGTTCCTGCCCTCGTCCATTCGGCACCTTCGGATCGAAAAGGTTGTTAACGTGATGGGTGATTTAAAAAGCCAATCAGAAATGAGCGGGGTGACATTCTGTATAAACACAGCATGCGAGAAATGACCTGTTTGATAAAAGCATGTTTGTTTGAGCAGCAGCTGGGAGCCCTCAGGCGGCAGGGGCTCCCACAGATTGTGTGGCTTGTAGTGTGGAAAATAGCCACTGGACCGTGGGCAAATATGCTGGAGGACTGTGTGAACTGCAGCTGCAGTGCTCCTTGCACAGGTGTGACTTGAAAGACGCAATTGGTGATTCCAACCTGGGCATGAAATTATCCAGGCGCTGTGTCTCTCCGTGATGCTCACACAAATACGCCTAATGCATCCTCCCCTCCCTCCCCTTCGAATGTGCTTAAAAACCAGAAATTCGAGAAAAACAACCTTTCAGCGCCCCCTAGAGGAGGAATAGTGGAGGAACACTGTCGGTTCCACCAGCAGTCCTGACAATGGAAAACAGTATTCTGTGAATTCAGTCGGCGCAGTGGCCAAATTAAATAATAACACACAGAAATGTGATGGAAAGGCAGATTGGCAGAAAGCTATGAGGCTGACCTTCAGAGATTAACTGTGACATTTTAGATGATTGTCTGTGAATGCACGCGCGCAAGCCCCCACATCAATAAACATGGCCGTCGGCAATCTCATAATCGGTTTGTAATAGGCCGCCTGACAATATGCAAAGGTCTTCAGGATATAAATAAAACAATAAATGTCAAAACCTTTGGGATTTGGACATCTGTTCAGTCGGGATCTGGGGAACGACACAGCCTGGAGTCCAGGAGAGGGGTGTGGGAGGTTGGTGGGTGCAAGGGGGCAGGGCACACATGTGTGAGTGTGTGTGTGTGTGTGTGTGCGCGTGTGTGTGTGTGCATGTGTGTGTGCGTGCGTGTGTTCAGCACAGCCCCATACCTCAACATCCAGGCAGCTGACTAGCAACAGCAGAGCAGCTTAGCAGCTTCTGCAGCAGCTGCAGAGCATTAGAACAGCAAATACCCCATGTGTGAATGCAAAGTGAGAAAGCAGATGGGAAAATCACTCTCTATTTGCCGTGCTTAATTTAAATAGCACAGGCTCAGTGATGGAGGGAAGGAAGCATAGATCTGAAGAAAATATTTTATACTCAAACACAGAGTATGTGCATATAGAGAGAAGGATGGCTGAATAGATTGGTCCAGTATTCACGCAAAGTCACACACTCACGTGCGCGCACACACACACACAGGCACGACTGTAATATTGTGACACAGAGTGACAGCAGAATTTGTGTAAAAGCCTCTTGGTGCCATTTTGCCTGTCAGACTGTGATAATGGGGCGGAAAAGCCAGGCTGCATTTCTATGCTGGACTGGGAGACTTGGCTCAATCAGAAGAGTGGCAATTACACTGTCTGCCTCTGATGACAGTGTGTACTCCAACAACATCATCACATGCGACTGACACCAAGCTGTCACATGGACCAGCAGTAAAGGATTCTCCAGATATGCCCTCATCCTCTCCCTCAGTAGCTGGAACTGGAACTATATTTGCCATGGACACAAGAATACATTATTATTATTATTATTATTATTATTATCAATTTAAACACCCTATTCCAGAGTAAGTTACACAAGGCTTCTGCAACTCAAGTCCAAGACAAATACAGTGCAAAATACATGAATACGAAATCAACCTTATCAAACACATTTAGCTAAATTTTAATATTACTAATGGGCAAGGCGTTCAATAACACTGAGATACAAAACAGTCCTGGAGAAATGTTTGTTGTGTAACAAGCTTTCATAACAAGCCGCATTTCCCCAGTTTGCTGACACTTGAATTTGAATGCATTTTCCTGAATAGGTACCAGAATATTAGGGCCCAGTAACAAGCTAGAATTAAATCGATTTCCTTGTCCTGTTCATTTTTCCTGCAATGTATTGATGCACTCATGCTCTGATGGTTACTGCTCAGAGAATACTGTGTAGAACGGTAAAGAGGTGAACGTCATAGCTACGCTCAAAGGTTACTTTTTTTGCCGCAATATGTTAGTCGATATTCTGTGACGGATGACCTCTGAAATATGACAGCGCTGTACAGAAAACGAACTAAACAAAAAATATCTTAAGGCACATCTAAATTCTGACTGACTGATTGGTGGCATAAAGTCAATCTACAGCAGCAAGTGAAAAATTAAACCGTCACAAGTACAGTAAGCAAGCTACAAAAATGAATTGCAGACACGTCTTCGGACTGTCATATCATGGGGGCCGCCAAGGGTGGGATGGGTGGGAGAGTTGATCTGGTTGAAAATAACTATTAAATACTAATTGTATTTGTATGATTAATACTAAAAAATAACAAAATAAACAATTGTTTAAAAACCTGTCAAATCAAAGTCTGTCACTTTTAATCATGGACTAGCTTTATGTTGACACACCGACCAACACCCCAGATATTTATTTTAAAAGATGTGTTCATGGTAAAAACAAATACGAATATATATATATAATTCTTCTTTTTTCCTTGGTTGAGCAAATTACATTTCTCACTTTTTAGCATACTCCAAAAACATGGAATTTATTCAGAATTACCATTTGACCTTATTTGCAACGACCTTTAAATGAATATAGTTGAAAGAGTTCACTGTGTAATTGATGACTGTGCAAGAAATACAATACAGTTCTAACCTATGGAATAGTCCTCATTTTGGTGAAACTGTGAGAAGTTTACCATAAATGTCCTTGGTAGCTTATAAAAGGTTGATAAATTTTGCTTGACTGTTAATATAACTGTTAATATGGTTCATCTTTCATCAATTGTCATCCAGAAACAAAGGGTACTTCCTACATTGTGCTAGAAAATTGTTCTAACAGCCTTACTCAATATAGTGTTTGTTAATTTCCATTGTTTTGCATTACTGGATAATTTCTGATTGGACTCATTCAGCACATGTAATTGTCTCTCCAGGTTGCAGGACTAAATTACAATCACATAGAAGAAGTGAAAGGAAGGCTTGGCTACATTTAAATAGTGTTTGAGTTGCAAGCACAGGCTCACAGATTTCTCCATCCAGACCTTCAGGATTGATTTCCTGGAATAAGTCAAGCCTGCCAATAAAATACATCTATTTATTCAGCTTCTAATGGCATGTTGCCTGCACCATTTCCAATGATTGATCAATTATACATTTAGCTTGAGCCCTCAACCAGAGTGACCCACAGAGCAGGTTTTGTCCGTAGGATTCATGTTTCATGAATTTCATGATACAGGAAGTGACTGAAGGAATTCAGAATTGACCCTGATTGAAGTCTATTTAGATGTAAAATAGAAATATAGTGGTTTATATAAATATAGATTAAAAAAAAAAAAAAAACTTGATTTTGCTTTAACACTTTATTTGGCCAAATTGTTAACTGTGGAAACTATTTGGCTCAGTAATAATGACACTGAACCCCTCTGTGTTGTACAATAAAATAAAATTTAAAAAAAATAATTTTAAGTTTTA
Source organism: Anguilla anguilla (assembly GCF_013347855.1). Taxonomy (NCBI): domain Eukaryota; kingdom Metazoa; phylum Chordata; class Actinopteri; order Anguilliformes; family Anguillidae; genus Anguilla; species Anguilla anguilla. The sequence continues at coordinate 13,187,328 of NC_049206.1, read as the reverse complement.
TAAAAAATATATATATATTTGAAAGTGAATAATTCTTATTTTTCACATAAGGGGTTTTTGCTGTTCAGCTCTTTTTATTTGCATCTGCTAGTCACAGCATTCACCAGCAGGTGGCAGCCAGAGTACACATTTCTTCAAGGAATCAATCCAGACGCCTCTCTTTAGAAAGTGTGACTTGGCATTTGTTGTGAACTAACAAGCATCTTTGGTAGTAACAAATGTTGACAAAGGAGACTCTGAAATGAACTGGCGTTGCTCCTCCTCCCATGGTGGGTAACTTCAGCTACCCTGCAGTGTCGTTTAGATAAAAGTATCTTAAGTGAACATGCAGTGTCTCTTTGGGAATGTGTGTGTGTGTGTGTGTGTGTGCGTGTGCATGTGTGTGTATGTATATATCTATATCCATATATCTTTGCTCTTTCCCAGAGTCGTACCATGTGACTCCAAACCCATCTGAGAACATCCGATGCCAGTTTCTGGGTAGGAAACGTGATGTTGGGCAACAGCACACTAAATAAATAAATAAATTCAAACTAACAATTTAATTATACAATCCAATGCCTGAAAACATTGGATTGTATAATCATCCAATGCCTGACATAATCAGGGGGACAAATAGCATAAAAGTACTAAGGTTCCTGAGACACGTGGGTACGCAGAGTGCAGAAACAGGGTGTGTATACATGTGAAATGGTGTGGTGGCAGGTGGTTAGAACCAGGCATAGGAATGAATGTTGTAACGGCAGCTCAGCAATCACGTGGACTATAATACATGTAACCAGTAGATGGAAGCATTGCCTTTCTTTCACACGAAGGAATTAAAGTTGAACTCTGAGGTGGAAAATCGTCGTCCTCCTCATGTAACATTTATTACAGAGGCTAGCGTTTAGTCAGAAAAAAAGTTTTTCGGATAGTTCTGGGGTAGTGGTTAGGGCACAAGTGTTCTGTGGACTGTGCATCAGAATAGCTTTAATATATTATCCATTTGCCTATTGGTTTTGTTCATCCCTGTTTCTTGCATTCTGTTGATTATCTGCCAGGAATCCCTGTAGCCACTGCAGTTTTAATGAAGAAGACAAGCCATGAATATTTAGAGGCAATGCTGATAACGATCTATTCACATTCTGCTCCTTAACGAGGATGCAGAGAACCTTAGGACTGACACACCCTCCTGATATCTAAGTACAACACTGCACCTAAGAAGTACTCTAAGTCAAAACTTTTAAAGATGCCAGTAACTTATTTAACAAATATTCAATTTAGCTATTCAACACAGGCATAAAATTAGTACACTGAGAAGCATCTATAATCACAGAGACATGAAAAATACAAACTTTAAGATAAGAGAACTGAAGTAATGGGAGGACAGATGTTCCACTTTTACTTGGCTACACACATACAGAATCTCTTACCATATTTTGATGTGACAGAAGTTGTATCATTCTTACAGGATTCATACAGGGGTCCATTCTATCAATGAACAGATGGATCATGATGTAAAATGGCATACAGCTGTGATATAACATGTGCTTATCTCTAATTATCTCAGATCTCTTCCTTCATCCAGGCCAAATTTCACAGATGACCACAAACCCACTCCGGATCACAGTCAGACATTTTTAAAGAGGCAATGCACTGTACACATGCATGATGTGATTGAAAGTGTCTAGACATCACATAATGCTTGAGAACAAATTGATTAATACATAATCTATATATAATTTATAATGCATAATATTGTTTTTAGGGGTTGTTCTCTCATGTATTTTAGTACTGCATCATCGATCCAAAATGGAGCCTCTATTTCAAGCCATGTGTCAAACAATCACATAATTAATTATGGCAATGACCTCAGTAATTGATTCAACCTCCACTTAATCATCAGCAAGAGAAGAATAACCATCAGTGTTTATGTACGTTGATTTAACGCCTGTCTGATTCTGTGTTATTACACAATTCAGCAAGAATTTGTCACGCCCAGTATACTGTTACATCACTGGATGTTATCGAAACATGCAACACATTCTGATTGGTCCTGGCCATGGTCACGTGTTTGACAATGATTCCAACTCTTTAACATATCAGAACTGATTAGTGCACACCCCCTTTTGATCGACACTACCATACATTTTTGCTGGAAGCTCCACCTTTCCACACAGATTCATTGGAGTTGAGATTTCAGGTGGAATCATCGTTAATTGTTATAATGTACAATTTTAAAATAATTTTATATTTAATAATGCATAACTAATGATTGACTATAGAAACCATTTCAGAACAATGAAAACAATATGAATTAATAATAAGCACAGCATAACTTTCATGTTGAGGATGGGTGACCTCATGTTTTTTGCTGCCACTGAAATACTTCATTTCAGGGAATTCAGAGGCTAAAGAATTCCATGCCAAGCAAGGTTCTAATCACGAATAAATTAAAGGCCTTGCAAGAGGCAAAAACAATCCTTTTCAGTTTTTATCTCCTAAAAAATAAAAAATCTACAACTCTGGTGCAAAAAGAAAGGGACGTGTCCAGGCTCTCGGCCAATACCAGGAGTTGTATTCCTGTCACAAAGAGAAACCGTGTGAAGATTCAAACAGATTGGTGCCCCTGAGAAAGGGCACTCAATGGCACTTGGATGAGGTACAATAAAGATGCAAGACTTGTAGTGAACAGACATCTGGTTAGAAGAGGCACCAAGGACAGCAGGGCAAGGACGAGTTAGATGGACTTTGCCCTCCTCGCACTCCACTGCAAGCAAATTAAGAATTTGCATTCCAGTCTACTTAATAATTTGAATGTTTAACACATAATTATTTAAAATAATGAGGCTATTTTAGATAGCGTTCATGGGCCATACTCCTGGTCGTTGAAAATAATGTGCACAAAAACCACAAGGTGAGGAGTTAATGATTAACGCACATTTCCCCCCTCGCACTGAATAAGGAACGCTTGCATTTTCGTGGCCTAAAGGTACGCAGGGTAACCCAGCGAAGCCAACGTCCTTCGTTAGGACGCGTCTCTGAAATAGCAACTAGCTCGTGCCTCTTATTCCGTCCGCGCTGTGCCCAAAGGTCAGGAGACGCAATCATCAATCTCCTCAATTAGAATGTCGAAGCCGGTGTACGGCAGTCATCCCTCTGACATTTAGATTACCATTTCGTTGTGACGTGGTGTGTTTCCTCAATACGAGCTGCCGTACGCTATTTTCGAACTGGAGAGAGCGGAGGGGGGGCGATCTATACTTTGGGGGTCGATGACGAAGAGGATGGATTCGGTCCCGTGTTGGATTTGCTCGAAACGAAAGGGGGGCTTCTCCGGAAGGCTACGGTGAATCAACAAACTGCCTTTGCCCCGCAAAAAAAAAAAGGCCCAGGTTCAGTGGCACAGTATCCATCACAGAAAATTCTAGAAAGATCAATGCGTAACCTGCAATGGAAACATTGCTCCTCTTAGGAGGAGGGCTGTTGAATGTGACATCACCAATACAATCAGCTTTGTTTGGCCATCAAAATGAGGTCATGTTGTACTATACTGTATATAAATGTTATTACGCAAATGAAAGTCTAATTGACAAAAAACTTTAAAGCAGTCAAAAGAATCAATAGCCCTAAAGGTTACCCTAGAGAGCCCTAAAGCAACATACTGTATAAACAACAACACAAAATTTACTCAAGCATGAACATTCATCTCAAAATGTGAAGTGAAACAAAATGCAAAACTCACTTTTGATCGCCTGACTTCACACCGGTGTCCTGTCCATTGAGAAAAAGCAGTTCAGTTGCCTCAGAAGTGGCTTCTCTTTGTTTTTCTCTTCTCTCAGAAAATACTGCAGGAATGCTATATGAATTCATTCAATATAGTAAAATAATCTCACAAGTTTATTTAGGGCCAGAACAATAAAGTTTACACCTGAGTTGGAGCAATATGGCCGTCTAAAACTAAGACAGAGTAGCGCATTGCATGGTGATACTCCGTGTACCCTTGATGAAGCAGGGACACAAGGCTTGTGTGGTACAGTGCACACAATACAGAAATGACAACAGACTTGGACACAGAGAGAAGTTAGCCCACAGTTACGGCTTTACTGAGAAATAGATTTATTTACATCACACAATTAGAAACATACTGATGGGTTTCTCGGTTGTTGAAAATCAATTGTGTACTGTGTTGTGACATGAAACACCCTTCTCTGCAAATCACAGTTTTGTCAGTGCAGAGGATTTCTGGTGTGGACTGCTAGGAGAGCAGGATGAAGAGCAAGAGAGAGAAAAAGAAAGGGATGAGGGAGAGAGCAGTCTATTGATCGTGTCAGATTTGTTCCATTCCTCAGCAGCTTAAATTTGGAGCAAAGAAATATTCTCATTAGCAAAAAAGACTGTCTTCCTACATGTTCATCCTCAATTTCATCCTCACTAAACATGTGTCTGACATAACTGACAGATGAAAACATGTATTATTTCTCCAAATGAATTCAATCAGACACCTGAAATATGAACAAAGTCAAAAGGTAACCACTGCATCAAGACGAACAAAACAAACTACCTGATTTTGTATTTGCATGTACACACAATCTCTACGTGAGGGATCAGGTTGTTTTTACTGTCTTTTAAAAAAAATGTTTATTGTAAATGTGCATACATGCTATGCTAACGTTTCCCAGCTATTACGGTGAAGAGGGTTTTTTTTGTGGAAATTTCTCTTTACAAGGAAAGAATGAGAGTAAAAAGCATTAGTGCTTTGTGTGAGATTGTGAATGAGTGGTCCTTGATAAATGTGATTTAATGAATCGCAGAGGTGAATATTGAATTTCAGAGAGAAGAGGCAGAGACAGAGGAAGAGTGACTGGAATTAATCTCCATCTCTTCAGGGTTTGGCAGCGTCTTTTGTCCACCAGGGCCACTGACGATAGAAAAACCTTGGAATGGTTACACAGACATCTTAAAAATCTTATCACATACTCTATATTAATCAACACAAGGTTCCAGGTACAAACAACAGCAATTGATACACGTTTCAATCAAATCTCCATCTCTCCTAGTGCTGCTCTTTGCAGCCATGAAACTGAAATTAAGGTTTTTTTAAAGTCATATTTCAATGACACCAGCCACATTCATGGTTTGACAGCGTCAGTCCAAGGGCCCTTGATTTATGTCTATTAATTTTCCATTTTAATTAATTTGCTTTAAAACTGTCCACCTCCATCAGCATCGGGGATCCAAAACCTCATCAATCGTGACTCGGAGCAGGCGACTCCCAAGTATTGTACATTTCCATCTGTGTCCACAGTCCAAGTCCTCATCAGTCACCACTCGTGACAGTCCCCAGTACTGGTCTTCATCATTCCGTTTTGTTCTAACCATCCATCCATCCGTGAAGGCCAACCACACTGCACGCAAAAGCGTTTGTAAGGAAGAACACAGCCTTGATAAAGGAGGATAAAAAGCTGAGCGGAGGTGTGGAGCTGTGGGGGTGTCGAGTAAGGGCGGGGGGAAGCTGTTCAGACGTAAGGCAAGTCCAATCTATTAGCGCAGGTCATGAACTCATCTCATGTCACTGTAGCGTGAGTAACCCTACAGGTGCTTTGGGCAAACAAACATCATCAGACATGTACAGGGGTATGTCACTGCATTGTGATAGGGACAAAACAATCATTGACATACACTTGGGCATTCAAACATACAAGCACCCCACCCCTGTTTTGTTTGTTCCAACCACCAAGTGTCACCATGGCAACAATAACAACAACCAATTATTTTACACCCCCTTCTGTCCCCCTCCCCGCATTATCACACACTGCCAATCCCGCGAAAACTGTCATCAGTAGCATCCTCTCCAACCCTCCTACAACAATTCTTTATTTTTTTTTAAATTCACATACTGTATATATTACTTCTCCAGTATCCTGTCTGAATTCTGACTGGCACGCATATTTCTGTGAAGCTAAGGTGTGGTGTTACAGCTAGTTATGTCACCACGACATCAACAGCAGTGTTGGCTCTAAAACATATATGCATCGTGGAAATGGACTGAGAGGCTTGTACACAATATATTTCATTAAAAGTGGATATATGGCGCAGCACTGGCTAATCTGGGGCTCAGAGACAGAATTGTACCTCCATTTTACATCCAAGTCTTTCATATCCATCCCTCACTGCCAAAGTTACCAAAAAGCCCAAACATAAAAAAAATTCTGTTTGTGTGTCAAAAACGATAAGAATCCCCCCAAAAAACTGGCGCCAAATCTAACCTCCCCACTTTCACAGCCACTGCTACTAGAATGTGTACTGTATGTGGTAAGTACAGTCATTCTTAAGAGTGTGCCAGTTTGGCCATCTCTAATGGGGAAAGCTGAGCAGACACTTTAGGTTTTCAAAACCCTTCCTATTGTTGATATCTCTTTGCCAGCACGGAGAGAGAGAGAGAGAGAGAGAGAGAGAGTGAGAGAGAGAGAGAAAGTGAGAGTGAGAGTAAGAGAGAGAGAGAGAGAGAGACAGAGAGAAGAAGAGAGAGAGGCCATTAGATATGCAGCACTGCCTCTACCAAAGATAAGTCTCTCCATGTAGAGTTTACTGCATCCAGCACTTACTCAGTGGGTACTGATCTATAAAACTGCAGTCTCATCTTTATTTTTCCGTTTTTCTCAATGTAATGTTTGCGCTAATGTAGCTTTTATGGGTTTTGCTGTAGCCAAGAAGGTCATTATAATCTTCCTCAAAATCCATCAACTGGCATTTGTTGCAAGTGTAAGATTCGCACACTTTGGACAAGAAAATAAATGAGTCAGTAATTTACCCAGCCTTCCTAATGCTCCTAATTTATTATTCTTTGTTATAATAAATAAATACCTAATTTAATAGAGAAAAAATATAAGTTTGGCTCAGCACTACTGTAAAGCCAGCTCCCTCTGTGCAGACACAACTTTCATATATAGATATACTGTATATATATAAATATATAAATATATATATATATATATATATATATATATATATATATGTGTGTGTGTGTGTGTATTTATATATATATATATATATCTGTAGATTTTCTTTTGACATTTCTTAGGTACAGAATTTCCAGAGAACCCAAACACCAGAAACAAGAAGATGCGCAAAACCAGCTCTAATCGTGCCATATATTAAAAATAATAACAAAGAAACAGAAAAAAGGAGTAATCATTATTCCATTTTTTTTTCTTCTCCAGGATGAAAGGCAGTCCATTCATTTATTCTTGAATTTCTTTTTTGTTTTTGGCAAAGTTACTAGCCCAGCCATTTTCTCCCTCCCTCCCTCCCTCTCTCCCTCCCTCCCCTACCACAGCCCGTCCCACACACAGTCCCAATTGGTGCTGGAGCCTGCAGATTATCGCCTTAACAGCAGCATGGCCAATGAGAGGAGGAGAAGGGCGCTGCAGGGGCGGAGCCGGCTGCCCGTGGCTTTCACCTTCTTTTCGGAAGGGGAGGCAATCAGTATGGGCTGGACTGTGTCGGGGGTGATGTCATGGGGTCCGCGGGGACACAATTCATCCGCACACATCCCACTTCCTGACCCGCTGACATCATCACCTGCAGGGGAAAAGACAGCTGATGACTCATGAAGCCTAGACAACCTAGCCTAGAGTGGCTGTCCCTTCACAAGAAGGCTGCAGGTTCAACCAAACCATTCAAAAAAAAAATCAATCTTCTTCCTGACTGACCAAAACATTGATGCAGGGGTGGATTCAACCAATATCCCTGCACTGGAGTTCTCTCAAGGCAAGCTGCTGTAATCATAGCCTGTTAAATTGCAATTAAAATAAACTTGGACCCTGCTAGCCCTAAATCCTCTCAACGGCAGCTAAATACAAACGGGTGAAGATGTTAACTATTAGTCATTGTATGTTTTTAATTGGTACTGCCATCAAAGACCTCAAGGGGGTGCTCATGTTCTCAGGCAAAGCATAAAATCCCATCTTGGCACCAGACATAAATATGTGATTTTAATCTTGGCCTTAATTGGTCCCGGCTTTAATAATAAGTGCTATCGGCCCCCCAGAGACAATACTCTAGCTCAAAGAGATAAGACCAAGATGAAAAGGGTTTCAGAGCGACTAAGAATCACATAGGATCACAGTAAGACTTTTGTTGCCTTTCTGGTATTTATTATTAAACTAGCATCATTAGCCAGGAGAAATTCCATCTTCCTTCGGTTCACATCAATGTCGAGAGGAGTTATTTTAATGCCTTACTTTTTAAGTTCTGTGTACATGCCAGTAGGTATCTTTGACTTAGTAGTCTGAAATACATCGTAGGTTTCCTCACTGGTTTTAACTGTGGTTTTAACTGAACAATGTATACATTAAAAAGCAAGCTGAGATTTTTAAAAAGAATTTTAAAAAGACCAACTAGTCCAGTCCAAGTGTATAAGTCCCAGCTGTACACATGTTACATGATCTGCAATTAGTAAACAGTCAGTACTGATTAGCGACATGCCTAGCCACTAGAGGGCGCTGCGCCACTCACTGGTGTCCTGGAAATCAACATCGTTGCCATTGAAGGCGTTCTTCAGGCGATTTGTCATGATCTTGAGCTGCATGATCTGCTGGCGGATGATCATGTCGGGCTTGGTGATGTCGATCTCCACTTCGGGGTTGTTGATCTGACTGGCCAGACCGTCCCCCATAACCTCAGGAAGATAACTGTGAAAGAGGACAGAGTCAGGCGTAAGCACCCTGGTTTTCAACATACAAACAGGCAAGCACAAGGCAAAGGTTCCCTTTGGCTGGAACATCCCATAACCTAATATTCTTGTGTTGGTGTGGAAACGTGTAGGCGCCTAGTTTCTCTTTCTAGTTCACACAGCATTTTTCACAAGAATAACTCTCCTTCTGTGTATCTCTGTGTATTAAATCACATTGTGTTCTACCTGCCAGTACATTGCTACTTACACCACCCAGGCTGGCCTACTTACGACAGAAGTAAACCTTTACAATCTTCAGGTTATTTCATTATATATTTGCTTGGCAGAGGCATTAATCTCTATCTCCCATATGACAGATCAACTGTTCACATTGTTGGATACTGCCCACAGCAATTTGAGCTAAGCGCCTTCTGTAAGGATACAACAGCAAAAAGAAACCCACCAGAGACTCAAACCTGCAACCTTTTGGATTACAGGTCATCTTTGTAGAGATGAGGCAAACAATAGCAATAATGGGAGGAGAGTATGGCAGAGTAGGAAGCATAGAAAGATGTGCATAGAAAGGATTTAGGACTATAAGCAACAGGTGAGTTTCCTCCGGGTACTCCGGTCATCTCCCACAGTCCAAAGACATGCAGATAGGCTAACTGGAGACTCTAAATTGCCCATAGTGAATGGTGTGTGTGACCTGCGATAGGTTGATGGCCTGTCCAGTGTGTATTCCTGCCTCTCACCCAATGCACGCTGGGATAGGCTCCAGCACCCCCCCGCGACCCTGCTCAGGATAAGCGGGTATAGATAATGGATGGATGGAGTAATAACAAAGGTGCTGAAAAATAGAATATATATTTGTGACCAGAAACCCAATTAGAATGAAATTCCCGAAGCGCTAATCCGCGCTGCACCCTGGTCAGACTCACCTGGCCCTCGTCATGCCGTTCCAGCACTTGTCCTCATTGGCCGGCCCGGCCACCACCTTGTCGCTGCAGAGGGTACCGGGCAGCTGGACCCAGTACTGCTGCACGTCCTTCAGCTTCGCTGTCACATTAAAGACCTACGGAGAAGGCAAGCCCACGCGGTCACATCGTAGCGCTAGCAAAGCGCGTGGGCTTCAAGGCCCACGCACCCCTCTCTCTCTGCTTCAGGGTAAAAAGCTGGCCAGCAGATCCCACATTCATTCATTCATTCATTCAGATTCTGTGCACTCCTCTAATTGGTATTCTGTTTTTCAACATCGGTTTCTTTTGATAGTGCCAGGCCTTTAGACGGGCTCTTCAATTAAGCCTTTCTTGTGGGTCCTACTGTAGTTTATCACAGAGATGTCAGATTTCAGTCCTGAAGGGCTGCACTGTCTGCTGGTTTTTTTTAGTCCGTTTTAGCATTTGTGTGTTTCATTCAAACCATTGATTGGGCTAAGAGGCCATGTACTTTGTTTCCAAGGCCTATATTGGCTGCCGATCAAAAGGAAATCTTGAAAAAACACTCAGGCCCTCCAGGATTTGAGTCTGACACTCAGTTTATCACAGAAACATAGGAAAATGAATCTTTCCTATTGGACTCTAAACTAGGGTTAAATGTAGCCCTCTTTCAGAGGAAGCAGACCACGTCCAAACAGCACATTAGGCTTAAAGACTTGGAGGCACTGGAGAGGTTATGAATGGCCAACATATTTGCTGTACTGGGGGATGAGGAGAGAGAGGATGACACTGACCAGCTTTTCCAGCCTGGCTCCAGTGGTGCTGCTGGTGGTGAAGGCAGTCCTGTCCTCTGTGATTTTCTCTCTCTTCTGGATCTCTTCGGTCGCTGAGCTATGAGTTCCAGCCATCCTGGGATTCCCACAAGCCTGGAACACCTAGAGAGAGATGAAAAATGATCTCACGTCAGACGCACCTGCAGGCCGTCAGACGCACCGGGAGACCAAGACACGCCTGGAAGCCAAGACGCACATAGAGACTAATAGACACACCTGGAGGCTGGCAGACACTCCCAGACATGAAGTCACACCAAGAGACTCGCCATCACTCCTAGAGACTTAACAGCTGGAGACTATAATGGGTGCAAATTAGTCAAATGCGAGCTGGCTGAGTCAGTCAGATTGCAATGTAAACAGCAGAAATCCCACTGAGGGTACGATAAATAATGATGGGTGATCCATTAGATTCATCCATTACCACCCTGATAGTCCAATAATGGGTCTTCGGCAAACAGCAATTCCACCTCGCAGAATGAAATATTTTACTCCCCGATGGTTCCCAACACAATTTTCACCAGCAGTTCCAATAATTGCGCTCTCCAAAAAAGTATAATGCTACATGATTGTGTGTTCAATCCTGGTCTGTTAGCAAAACCTGAAACTGTTGTAAAAGCTGGTCTCTTAGCAAATTCAGTTTGGATACAGTACAGAAATGTATAACTGCCCAAATCGTGGTTCAGCCATGGATTCACTGAAAACACAGAGGGCCTCCAGGGAACCGTCACTGATTTCTACACGCACAAACACCTTGTTTCCCAGTTTAAGGTGTGGGGGGTGAGGAACAGGACAGAGAAGTCTTTGTTATCTGGTCTTATTCTTTGGAGTGTTCTGCCTTTCATTTCATAAAAATGTTTCATTGCTCTTGAAGCCTTTTAAAATGATGCAATAAAGCTCCAGTCCCACACAATAAAATTCAAGTGCCGTGTGGAGTGAAGGACATTTCGTTATTGCTGCATGAAGTATGTAAACCGTAAATATGAGGCATTAGAGCTTTTTACACAATGAGAACATCTCTTATGATAATAATGCTTTCAGAAAAAAGTGGGCACATACATTGCACACACACACGCACACATCCGCACATACACATACGCACACACGCACACACACACGCACACACTCACACAAGCACAGACACGCGCACATGCACACACACGCACAGACACACACGCAATAGTTACATTGCGAGGGGAAGCTCATGAGTATCTATAACCTACGAATGAGATGGGAGGCGGAGCATGAGGATGTGGGGCTGGCCATTGGTTGAGCTTACCTTGCTTGTAAAGGCCTCTAAATTCTCCTGCATGGTCATAATGGCTTCTGAAATACGAGTGGGAAAAGAGGCCATGACCATGTCTATGCTGGCTGGCCCTTTAAACCGTTCGGCAACCTGCAACATGGCGTCTGCAATGTGGAGTGGCAGTCAGGGTCAGAGGGAGGGAGATGGAGACAGAGAAAGAGAGAAAGAGTTTTCAGAGGTATTCTTCACAGGAAAGTGACACCGTACCTTTCAATTTATTCAAAATTTATAACCAGACACAGATCTTTGTGTTGCTGAGCATGAAACACATTTTGACAATACACTTACGATATATCAAATATTAAAAACAGTGCCTGCATTTCAAAATCATACATCCTGCTGCTATTTTGGGACACTCAAGCCATAATATAATACCATGGGTGCGTACCACCTTCTCTTTGTTAAAATCTAGTGTGTCTGTACAGTATGTACTGTACATTTGGCTGTGTTTGTGTACAAGTGAGCGTGCGTGCACGCATGTGTACGTACTGTATGTATGTACGTATGTTTGGCTGTGTTTGTGTACAAGTGAGCATGCGTGCACGCATGTGTACGTACTGTATGTACGTATGTTTGGCTGTGTTTGTGTATAAGTGAGCGTGCGTGCATGCGTGTGTACGTACTGTATGTAGGTATGTCTGGCTGTGTTTGTGTATAAGTGAGCGTGCGTGCATGCGTGTGTATGTACTGTATGTAGGTATGTCTGGCTGTGTTTGTGTATAAGTGAGCGTGCGTGCATGCGTGTGTATGTGCTCATGCATGTGAGAGAGACCCGCTCTCCTCCTCCCGTACAGCAGTACGGTCGCCCGATGCAGAAGGCTTCACTCACCGACCAGGTTCCTCCACTCGGTGTCCAGGTCGGCCTGGTTGGCCAGGCAGCCCTTCATCACGTTCCGGCAGTAGTTGGCGCAGGGTTTGGCGGAGCCCATTCCGCGGCAGTGCGGGCAGTACGTCAGCTTCATGATGGCCCGCATGCACTCCGGGCTCAGGGGAACCTGGCACAGGGGAACCACAGAGATATGTGCAAACAGTAATTAGAGCACAGAGTTGGAGCAGTGCTAGTGATGAAGGTAAATGTAGAAGACGAAAGACCCAAAGCAGGCCAGTGATGAACCACACTATATGCACACACAGTAAAGGCTGGGATGTTCTTGCTAACAATGACCGTTTCTGTTACGTTCCCTAGATCTGTGGGCAACAAGGGATCTATAAACCACAGCGTGTCTCACAAATTTATTTAGTGTATAAATCAAGCAAAAAGATCTAAAAGAAAAAAGAAGAAGAAAGTTAGGAGCCTGCATGTATATTTTTAGACTCCCCTACTTTAAGCTGAGGAACACTACACTAGAGCATTAACCACTGCAGGGATGAGCTCTCCTTCAGCACCACGGACAGCGAACAGCAGCACCTGTATAAGACATGAAAACTGAGCCTCATCCTTCCACAGTGACAACCCCCTTTCTCACATGTATGACAGCGTTATTCAGTTTGAAAATGCTGAAAATTTGAGAGGTTTTTCGGTTTTAGTGTTCCTGATATACACTAATATGAAAGTGCAAAACTTCATTTCTTATTTTGGTTTTAAAATCGCAGTTTGGTATTCTGCTACAAATTCTAATTCATTCTGTTTTTGTCATTGTGGCTGATGATACGTTAAGTATTCGGTGCTGTAAATTGTTCGTAACTCAATCATTTGTTTTAAAACCCCATTATTTGCACATCCAGAGAATTCCTGCCACATAGTTACAACTTCCATTTAATGGGTATACCTAATGGTACTACGGCATTTTCTAGAGAAAGAGTGAATACTTGGGAACATTGTCAGCTGGGTACACTTAAATAAGTACACACCGAGTCAATGGGTCTTAAAAGCCGGTTATAAATGCATGTACATCCAACAGATTCCCAGGGTTTTATTTCCTTGTCCAAGCACGCCGAGCGCCTTTTAAAGGTGTTCTGAGTCACACGTTCAGATTGATGGGTCTGTGGCTTTCTCCAGAGCTGGCTCTGCGTGCCCGGTTGTCAGGGTAGAGCCATGGCGATAAGCCTGGCAGATTGCTAGACAGGCCCTGTGGTATCCACGCCAACATCCCGCCGACGACCTCGCATTAGCCGCCCGCCAGGTGCCAAGAGTACAGATGTCACCTTCACCTCAGATCTCTCCGGCAGCCAATTAAAAGCATGAAGCTTTACCTCAAACCAGACTCCCCCAAATATGCAAACGGAGCCAAGCAGGTTATCCAACTCCACTGCCTTGGGAAAAAGAGAGACTTTTTCTTCCCCCACATTTTTCAGTGGATCCACAAAACCTGCTTCGCCAATGTGCGCCAACTTACTTTCACACATGCTTCAAACAATCAAGCAGTGGACCAGCTAAACAAAGATAAGTCCAAAAGTCTTCATTTTTTGGGGGAAATGGATCCTGTTTAAAGATGTATGTGCATATTTGAGGTTTCAGATGATCCATCTCTCTCAAAATCAAAATATCTGTCTCTTTGTTGTCATTACAGAAATTGAGTACATTTGCCAGTTTTAGCTGGACACATCCAACTCTCTGCAAACAGGTAACCAACTGAGATACCTTTTCTCAGTGCCGTGATGCATGCGACATTGCGACTCAACTCAAGACTGTGGAAGGAGTCTCCCGGAAGACACATTAGCATTGACAACTGGCACCACTGCTGCCCTGGGAAAGTGTGTTTCAGGCAGCAGGGTATCACCCACCTCACATTTCGACACCGACTCCTCTGGCCTCTCAGGGGCCAGCTTTTGATGACTACGTAAATTGCACAGTGCTCCAGCACAGTGACAGCACAGCTCAGCCTAAAGGCTGCAGTGTACCTTCCGGAATGGGTAGAAGAATGAGGCGGCAAAAAGAAGATGAGATCACAAATATGTGATTAGAACTGAACGTTCTAATGCTGGTGTAACAATCACTACTGGTAACTGAAAACAACTGAGTTCTAGAACCCTGGCTTAGAATATTGAAGAAAAAAAAACATTCCTTCAAGGGGATAAACTGGGAACGAAGCTAGTCTACTGTTCACAGACATTTCTGAATAATGGAAAATTATTCTAAAATATCTGTGAACAGTAGCCTTGAACGTCTCCTAGGTAAACATTATCATATAAATAATATATGCAGTGAAGCATGAATCACTCTGATGCAGCGCGTGATATTCTGCAAATAACTGAGCACAACTAAGCACAGGGGAGGGTAATGGCGGCCACCTCCATTTCAAAGTGTCCCTCGAACAGGGCTGGAAGAGAAGGAGACAGATAAAACACTGCAAAATAATACCGCAAAAATCGAATCATGGATCTACATCTGAGTTGGTTTATTTTAGCCCTTTAGATTAAATTATTATATTATTTGGGGAAAAAAGCCATACACTCAAAAAGGGGGAGAAAATGCAAAACTAAACGTAATTGTGGCCGAGCTATTTCTGGAACCCATTTCAGTGGAAAGCAAACACCATCTGTGTTTATCGAATACGCAACCAAAAAAAAGAAGAAAAAAAAAACTGTGAAAACAAACTGGGGATCCCTGGTCTCCGGCGCGCTTGTTGGTTTTACCCCGCAGACGCGCTCGCTATCTCAGAACAGCTGTCTGATTTCCCAGCCTGATGTGGCCGACAGGGCGGAGGGATCTCATTGGGCGAAGAGTCCCCACATCAAAGCGAGGGGAGCCTCAGTGGCTCATTATAACCCAGCAGGCCCAGGCGAGAGGCCTGGAGCGACTCAGCTCTAATGTGAGGGGACTACAGAGCCCTCGTATAAAATGCCCCCCTCACCTAGCACAGTAGAGCCCCGCCCACCTGGCCACAGATTGGATGGTGTACCGTGCTAGGGGCCTGTCAAAATGGAGGGGGACGGGGCTGGGGGTGTGGCTACCATCGGCGACATCACCACTGTCACCATCGCAGCAATCAGATCATGGTGCTCCAGAGCAGTCAGTTAGCCATGGGTAATCAGGGGACATTTCTGAGAGATTCAGAGCACCACTGCCCTGTGGAGTAACAGAATTGCAACAGAGGATGGGCGGGGCTTCTATGCAATGAGCAGCGAGAGAGATGCACAAGGAAATGACAGAAGAGCACAAATAATACTTTTCGATATTCCATTATCGAGGGAATGGTACATGACTCAAACAGTGTCATTTTCACAGCTGGGTGTTCACTTAAGTAACGCAGCGATAGGTGTCGCTTTCTTTAAACAGCATGCTTTGCACACCTCTGCTTGCTTATACTTAACACTTAATTGCACCCTTTGGGAAATCTGTATTGTGGCATCAAGGAAACACAATAACACAAACAAAAAAACAGCACATAATACACAGTTCTGTGGACTAGCCCGCTGGGACTTTAATCAGGAAGAAAAGTCTATAAAATGAACTACAAGTTCACTGAATTTAAATGATCTGGAATTGTAGTTTCAACAATTTCGGATCCCACTATTCCAGCACGTTCCAGTTTCTTTCCTAAAGTGACTCTTGGATGCTGAGGTCAAATTGTCAGTCGGCCTATTTAAAATACCCCTACAGATATTCAATAAAGCCTTAATATTCTATATTGAACAATAATTTGTTTAAGAAGGTTTTTTCACCAAAAGAATTTTCAGTAAACTGAAAACTAATGAAAATGGCTTAGTAGCAACTCTATACCTGTATCCTCATTGAGAATAAAGGTATAGAATCTATGAATGTGCAAATTGCCAACGCTTGCTGTGGTCCTGAAATATGTAGTACAGGCACTGCATCCGGATTCGAAATCAATTTCTTTACTGAACCCATCAACTTCTACATGCGGTTCTGGAAGCAGTCGTCTGTAAATTGTGCACTACAAACACAGATTCCCTCTATGCTGTCAAATACATCTATGCGATTTTTATAGACAAATTCCACCCATTTTTGTTTTAGAATGGGCTCCTTTGGTAATGAGTGGAACAAAGTTCCTACCTCGGGATTGCATCCTAAAGCTGTGTAGTCTGCCATGTTCAACACACCGACTGTCACAACAATGTCACTAACTAGTCAGTTATCTGTGCGCTGAGGTTTCAGTTTACCACTGCTCTCCTGCAATTTGCATATTTTTGCATAGTGGGCCATTATTGGTTTGAAATATTTGTGACATCACAAATTTTGCATGTACATACGCGTTTCCAACTCAGTGAACAGGGAAGTATGGAAAAGCTCTCCATCTACAGTGGGCCAATGTAATAAAGGCGCCCTGGTGACAATTTCTGCACAACAAAAATCTACCTGTATAGAGAAAGTCAAGCTTCCAAGAGAAGTTGACCATTAAAAAAACACGTTTTTGTATAGAGGGGCAGTAAAAATGATAGACACTACCCTTGTGTCCCATTTCCAGCTGTTACTGCAGTCATCGTAATGACATTGCATTTATACTTATTTATGCTGATTACGGCAATGGGAAAGATAGGCGCTGCACGCCGGGACAACAGACCCTTTGTCATTAGAAACTGCTCCACAGCTCCGATTGTGTGAGATTCCCTCTGAAGACTCACTGCATTCTCAAGTGGCACGGCCAACAAAGCAAGCCAATGTTCCTTCTAAATTAAGACCGACAACACCATCCGCGACTGCACTGTAGCGAGGCCAGCTGCGTTAGCGCAAACAGCCGTTAAAACCACCAGATACGCTCCTCTCTCTCTCTCTCTCTCTCTCTCTCTCTCTCTCTCTCCCCGCAAAAGGAAAAACGGCCGTAAATGGAAGCGGGCTGTCTGAAGTGGAACGTGCAGAGAGGAACAGGATAAAGGTCTAAAACTGGTGGCCGATGTTACAGGCGGAGCAGAATCAATCTCGCGCGTGTCGGCCCTTGTGGATGCCGCTTGTTTGAAAGTGCCACTTAAGAGATCTCTCCAGGAATCAAAGGAAGCAGGCTGTTCACATTGATCTGGCATGTGTGCGTGTAATCCTCTTACTGGGGTACGGGTGAGGATTGTGGGGGGATATCCACGTTCCAGAAGCGAGATTAGCTGACATATTTTAATACATGCTGACTAAAGATTCTGGGGAGAAAAACAAGCAACTGTTATGGCAGGAATTTAGACCATTCCCCTCTTATTCTGTGGTGCATGTCGAAATCTCTGCTGGACCTTTGTGTGCTAGTGTGTGTGTGTGTGTGTGTGTTCGTGACTCTTCGTCTAACATCTGTGTATGTCAGATTCCTATGTAAGTGCTTGCACTCCTGTTTTTACCATGTTTTTCATTTAAAAGGGGAACATTGCTCTTGCTATTTTATGTTCTGTTGTTTCTTGGTCTTGTCTCTCCCTGTGATAGTGCGCAGATGATGTGAGGAGGTCAGCAGAGGCTAGAGAAGACTGCGAAGCCCTGCTTCTCCTCCTCCTCCAAACCTCCAGCCCTGAAAGAGTAAGTACGTGGCGCGTGGCCTACTTATAACAGCTCGCCCCCCTGGGACAGGAATGTTCCGGAGAGGTAAAGGACACTGGCAACTGGTGCAGTCAGAGCGGGAATCAGCAGCCACCGCTAATAGATCTCTCTACTTCTCTCTTCTTCTTTTCCTCTCAGTTGATTTCTCTCCCCCTTCTTTCCCCTTTCAATGATTCCCTCAATCTTTATCAACATTCTACCCCCATTCTCCCCCTCTCTTGCTTTCCCGCTTTCACTGTCCCCATCTTTCTTGTCTTTCTCTCCCTTGGTTATCTCCGTCTCAGCCAGATTATGTTTTTTAATGGCCAGAATGTCCCCTCAGCTCATCCAAGTGAAATGGATTTTGTTTATTTCTGTCACATCTACTGTGTCCAAACCATTGCCTGGGACGCATCAGGCGCTGAACGATTTACAGCTGTGAGAGAATCAGTATTTAAACAGAGGGACTGAGGTCATTAAGCAGTTTATTCCAAAGGGAGAAGAAAAATTCAGATCATTCAGTGCATTCAGCCTGGAAAAAGCCCATCACCACTTGTAAATCTCCTTTACAAGCATCTTAAGGAGTCGCAGTATCTTTTAAATCATAAAGAATACCCAAATTCCACCAAACCACAATGCAATTCTCCTCAACGCTGAATAGTGAATGAGTCATTTTTTCCACATTTTGCTCACAAAATTAATCTTTTCACCAGCAAACTTGTGTTGTTGAGGTCTTGATGGGAGAAGTGACTGCTTGCTTGAATAGGTCACTTAATGACAAAGCGCATTGCGGTTAGACTGATACGGGCCCTAACGTGAACATAAAAGGGAACTGAGGTTTGTTATGGACCTGCAGAGCTATCAGCCTTTATTTGTTCAGTTCTGGCTGCAGACTATGGCCCACTCCACAATGAGGGGCAGATTTCCACATTGTGAGGCAAACACTCTCGGTCACCTCCCCATTAATGACCTATAAATAGGGCTGCTCAACTCTTCACAAAGCAATCAATTCCAGATTAAATTACTGCGTAAGCAGGGACATGAAAATAATTCACTCTTCCCTGCCAACAAAATAAAAGCAAGAACAAAAGAGAAAAACAGCACCTGACCTACAAATGATCCCGGCAACAAGCACAGGGACAGCGCGAGCGTTCTAACAAGCAAACCATCAGACCAGAAACTGTTGTGCTGCTGGAAGTTTATTGGACAGTTGGGAATAGAACATTTCAACTGAATGTTTTGATGCATATGTTGAGGAGGGTTTTATGTGAGTTGTGTGTGCCTGCATGTGTAAATTATTGTTATACCGTGAATTATTATGCAGTCGGGACAGGCGCAGAGGGCTGGGAGGATGTGTTCGGAGCCCATGTTAATAAGACGGATATGCCAGACTATTTTGTAATACAAATGAAAATGAAGCATGGAAGTTATATTAAAACAAGGAAGCAGTCCGCGTACCACGGAACACTCCACAATGACTGCATTTCACCTCCGCGAGAACAAACGAGTTTTATATCCACCCTTCCTTCAAGCCCAAACAACGCCAATCAGTAACAATCGTTACAGCTGCTGAAAAATATCACTACTCGCAATATCCGAAGTATGAATTCTCTGAATGGTTTTAAGACAAAATGCCCTTTAGGCTAATTTCACCATCGTGTCTTTTTTCAGAACACCATAAATGTAATACATTTATACATTCACAAGTCTGATTTTTTCCCCAACTAGTCAAACTTTTCAAACGGACGGCTGTCAGTCAGAATCAAATTACTATGTTGTATGAGTAGACTACTCAGTATTTTGACTGATTAGTGATGATTGCCACACATTTGTAGAAAGTTTTTGAGAAACTCAGATGTACAAATGGGCTAAAGGACCGCAGCTTTGGGTAGGTATCTTATGTACTAGGACACTTTCTGAGTACAGTCTGGTCACTTAAAAGAAATTTGTAAAACCTAATCACTATTTAAATTAAAAAAAAACATCAATGCTGGAGACAGAAAATGCCCAGTAGCAATATTACAGAATTGGTAATCAAATCAAACTGAGCTTATTGGTGCTGCAGTGTAGCTTGATCTGCCCTGATTCCATTGGTTGTTACATAAAGCTGTACGTACATAAATGTAAAGGGACATTATAGACTATATCGCTACATAATGGATAATGGAGCAACTTCATAACTGGAATACTTTTTACAGGATTGCTCAGGGACAGTAAACAACTGCATCCACAGTTCAATTAGTGTTAAACAGGTGCATAAAATGTCCCCGGGTGCAGACCAAAGTGCAGACGAGTGCCTCTTTAGTTTGAATTCACTCTAAATTTAATAATTCATCATCGGAGTGTACCGTGGTCTAACCTCCAAAAAGGCCTTAAAATGCATCAACGGACTATAAAACGACCCACAAATTAATTTATCCCGTTCTCCATGGAAACAACACCGCACAGTGCTATAACATTTAAAAGGTCATTTTCGGTAATGTGGAATATTTCTAGCTATAAAACTGTACTTTCAAACTCAAAACAATCTACTCCCAGAAATCTTCACAATCATTTGCTCAATGCTAAATAGATCAATAAGACATCAACATAATACTATCCCCAACTTCGGAAATGATGAAAGGAATACATTCTTCAGTCATAATACTACCATCTGGAACTTGCTAACTTTAAATTAGTTGTTTTCCAACACCTCTTCAAATAACAAGCCCTAATAATCAAATGCTCTAATTGTTTTTCCCAAATAAGGTTTTCTCCCATTAAAAACTTTCCAGATAGCATTCCTGGAAATGCATTTTCTTCTTGTGACTCTAACTTTTCTCTCACCGGAGGACAATAATATCCCATTGGTGTGGCCTAATGCAAATGTTTCTTCTCAATATACACAAGTATTTTCTCTGTATATATAAATAAATAAAAGTCAGGTGAGCAATTAATCATGCCACTATGGAAACAACACCAGTGAGGACAGAGCTAGGTCAGTCGCACCAGAAACCGACCCGCGCATGGCTAACGCAACGCTACGAAAACAGCGGGAGGACCCGCCCACCCGCCGCTGAATTAGGAGCTCGGCCCCGCCCCGCACTTTCATCTGGCGAAAAGAATCATTAGATCGGCTGATCTTGACCTTACCAAAGAAGGTCATCCGCACACACAGGCGGTCCCCCCCACCGTCCTCTGAGAAAGCTACGGCTCGCGGTGGGGGAGTGGCCTGTCAGCACGGCATGACAAAGTGCCCCTTCTTAACATGCAGAACGCATTCAGGTAAAGGGTGGTCCAGGGTCGATGAAGAGGTAGCAAGCGCAACCAGGAAAAGATGAAGGCCCCCCAGCCCACCGATCTGATGTTTGTAAATGTTTGTAACGTCCCTTTACATTTATGTACGTACAAGCACTCCCCCTTAAAAAAGATGACTACAGGGTGGTTGGGTTAATGTGCCACTCCTAAGCTTATGTGTGGCAAGGGTGGTTAATTGGCACCTAAGTGCACCAATATCCTATGAAAAGAGTAGTAGCCAAGCGTGTTCAAAGTTCAGCATTGTAACTTAGATTGGAACCATGTGTTATGGTCAGATGAGGCCAAAATTGGGGGTTTTTTTGGCCGTGCAAACCATCAGTGGGTTGAGCATTGGAAGAAGGACACTAACGCTAAAAAGAATGTCATTCTTATGGTGAAATGTGGTGTTGGATTTTTGATGTTAGGGGGATACTTTCATCTTGGGTCTTTCGTTAAGGTCAATGGAATAATGAATTCCAGCAAGGAAAAAAATAGAGTATTCCCCCCAGGAATCCAAAACCTGGCATGACCCCAAGCATACCTCAAAATCAATCAAGAAATGGTAAACCGACAACAGAATTCCTGTTTTTCCATGTTTTTCCAATTTCATCTAAGATAAAAATAAGTGGTTTCAACTGAAGAGGGAATCTGAAGGGTTTTCAATTTAAACCCCCTATTTTTATCAGGTTCAGGTTTAGAGACTGAGACAACCATGGCCGCAGTGTTATTTCATATAGCCATTTTTATATCTTTGTCAAGGGTGCCAATAATTCTGAACCTGAGTGCACATATATGCATATGAAGTTTACTTTAACGTGGGAAGTAGGGTGGCTCTATTATTATACCACTGAACATTATCAGAGCAGATGACCATATGCGACAGCAGTGTGTGGGAGCTTCACGGGCTCTAACAGACCAGCAGTGGCCAGTCCCTACTGCCAGCGAATCAGAGAAGTTCTGCGGGAAAAGCTACCCTAATCACAGACAGGCTTTCAGCCGCTCTTCCCCAATTTACTGAAAACAGATTTCAGCTGGCCTCGGAGCGTAAGTCATGAAGCACACAGAGCGGGAAGGGGAGGGGAAGTCAGCGGCTGGAGGCGCTGTAGCGCGTTTCCTTAATGCGCCGCACCCCGGGCGTGCTGGCAGCCAGCGGACCGTGCGGGGGGGGGGGGGGTCGGAGAGCCGCTTAGGGGACGCTACGGGGATGAGCTGGCAGGAGCGGCAGAAGAGGTGTCAGCTCCACACACCTTCCCCCGGTATCTGCCATTGACTTGGCGCCACGCGTCGGGGGAAGATCTACGGTCCCGCTCTAATTGATTCCGAGGCCCCCTGCTCGGCTGCTGGGGGCTCCGTGTCCCCGCTCTCGCGGCTGTCTGCGGGAAGGGCGCGGACATCCCTCACTGCAGGGAGACACTGACCGCCATCCCGGTGACAAGCCGGCCCTGTACCAAGGCCACCGCGCTTTCACTCGACCCGCTTGCTTCCGGCAGCAACGGTAACGCGCTGTACTGGTTATCATTCGCAAGTGTGTGAAAGTCTGCACCTGTGCCTCTGTGTGTGTGTGTGTGCGTATGCGTGTGTGTGTGTGTGTGCGCATGTGTGCGTGTGTGTATGTGTGTGTGTGTGTGTGTGCGCGTGCGTGTGTGTGTTGGCGCATACATAGTTTCCGTATGAATAATTTTAAAGGGCTTGTTTCCTCAATTTTACTGTACTCACTATATTTAGTTCCCTGACTTAAATTGTTAAATAAATTGCTGTACATTTGCATTACATTCATATTTAATACATGCATAATTATGCAGAATGGAGGAAATAAAATGGGCAAAAAAAAACTTCTATTACCAAAGCATGTGCCCCCCAAAAAAGGTGCTGATGGAGATTATTAACCTCTTTATTAGGTTAATAAATTATTTTAATATTCAGAACCCACTGGTCACCCAGCAGAGAAAGCAGAGTAGAAATGTGGGACACTGGAACAATAGGAGTGGTGGAGAGAGGTCAGGAACACTAATGCGAATGCTGTAGGCACTCCAGTAAAATACGATTACTATGGGAATAAAATACATATGAGGCAATGTTTTTGTGCCAGAGGTACAATACGTTCTAAGATGGATGTTCTCACAGAGAAACAAAGACCTTTTCATTGAGCAAACATTCGAGCGTATGTGCGTACGCTGGGAGCTTTTATAGACAATCAATTCTGGAAAGCGAGCACGAACTGTACTTTCTCCTCACAAACCTTATGCCTTCTCCCTGAAACCCTGAAGATGACTTCACCGCTGTCTTCGATGGGAATGCTGCTGACATCTGCAGCTCCTTCAAAATGGTATCTCCCTCTGACATGCCGATTAGTGCCATCCACAGGCTCTACTCCTCCTCTCCTCCTCTTACCTCTTTCAACTCCTGCTATCCCGCCATCCAACTCTCTGTCCTTTACAAACAGACTTGCCTCATCCCCCTATTCAAGAAACCAACTCTTGATGTCTCTGTCATCCAGAACTAGTTTTCCATCTCTCTTCAGAACTTCAGCTCTCTGCTTTTTTCACTTAAAACGACTCCCTAGAGCCCCTAAAGCCTAAATTCAGGGCTGAGCGCTCAACAGAGGCGGGCCTCCGTGCAGTCAGGGAGGAAACTCCACTCTGCAAAGGCAAATTCCATCTCCTCCACACCAATCCTCCTCAAGCTCTCTGATGCATTTGACTTAGCTGAAGACCACCTCTCACTGTCTACCCACACTACCCCTGGGATCTGCAGCACAGCTCACAACTGGTTCGCTTCCTACCTCAAAGGTGAGAAAATGAACCTGCATTTAAGTATCAAGTCAAAGTTAAGGGCCGAGGCCACAGAGGCAGACAGCAGTAGAGGGACAGAGAGCGTACCAGGGACACCTTGCGCACCACCTCCCCGCTGACCACCAGGCCCTGGACGAAGGAGCGGGCGGCGACGAAGGCGTGCGTGACCTTGAGCTTGAGGTCGCGGGGCGTGTCCCCGAAGGGCCGCAGCGTCTCCGCCTGCTTGACGGCGCACTCCAGGTACTCGTCCCCGATGGTGTACTGCGGGTTGGAGTCTTTGAACAGCCGCTCCAGCAGGCGGGCCCAGAAGTCGTTGAGCGCCTCCTCCAGGTTGACGGCGGAGCCGCGGTAGTAGCGGCGGAGGTCGCCGTACAGGTCGTGGAAGACGCGCACGTTCCGGGTGTAGAGTGAGCCGTAGGCGACCCGGAAGAACTCCGGCAGGGAGCTCTCAGAACGGTTCATCAAGTCCACAAAGTGACCTGCAATGACAGAAAGGGGGATTTTAACTCTACACTCTGCTTCATACCACATTCAATCAGACTGGTGGCATTTCACTGGGGAGTGATTATGAAAGTTTTATTTGTCCAAGAACATTCGAAATGTTCAAGGAAATTGAGTGAAATGAACGATGAAAACGTCACATTCGCTTTGGAAAAAACATTTCCTTTGTCTTTTTTAAAAGCTAAAATACTGAGGTGGTACAGGCACAACTGAGGCCACCCGTAATGCGTTTCTTTAATCACAGTTCCAGCTGAAAAGCAGTCCTGTCTCAGTAATTTGCTCCTCTCTGAGTCGATGCCACACTTAATTTCAGTCATCATTACGTTTGAGGTTTTGGGAGCAAACATGAAAAGACTGGGAAAAGAATGATTTTCTTATTTTTTAATCCCAGTAGTGACAACAGTATTATTGCACAGGAAATGAGTCGCAGTCTGTATTATAATTCCCTGTTACCCACAGTAATTTATCAGTGAAAAATATTGTGTTCGGCACTGATGCTTCTATCACACCTGTGAAATATATTGCAGAAGTTAATTTTTTCTTGTAATGCAGTGTTTCAAACAGAAAAAAAACATAAAAAGTGCTCTAGCAGAAAATATGCATATAAACACAAAGACAACCAAAATCAAGGTGCAGACATGCAAGCTAACATCTACACTGTCCCAGATAGGATTGTAACCTTGGACAAATGGATCAGTGTAGACCTCATCTCTGTCAATGCAAGGGCTTAGCTTGTTTTGAGGATATCTTGTCTCTCCGTAAATGACACCTCATATGGCTGGATCAGGAGTTCTGGATCACTGATTCACCCTCCTACCCTCCTGCCCCCCCCATGTGCACGCGCACACACACACACACACACACAGCCCCTGAGGAAATGAGTAGGGAACGAGTTGCGTAACATGTTAATAACATAAGCCTGCCATGACCCAGCTGCAAAAAATTATTCCTGGATAGCCTCACCCAATATCTGTCACAGATCAAGCACCTTCTGCTTCTTCCTTATCAAAACACAACCGCACACTGATATGGAGTCAACATGGAGCCAACTGACGAAACACAGAGGCCATGTGACAGCCACTAAGCCTATGGGATGTCACTCTGACAGTGTGAATTTGCTATTTCCAGTGCTTCCTGGAATTACTTGTGTTTCCCATCATCTTGGTGGTGAGGTGGCGCATGTAGTCCAGAAGCACAGTCACAGACTTCGACTGTCAACACAATAGGCTCCATCTCTCTTTAATTATGCACAGCTAGGTGAGGCGCTTCTGTCACCATGGTGTCCAAGAAGAGTATCATTCAAAGCAACGTTCCCCTATTTTTAATACAATATCAGGGCTCTCATTTCACAGGAAAATGATACTGAACAGAAGCTTGGCAACTTGAGCTCGTAAATTGCTTTACATTCATTTATAGTCAGGCTTTTATCCAGCAGCTTGCCTCGCTAATCACTCATTACATCACAGCATTTACTTAACGGATGTCCCTCTGTGTGTTACGTGCACAGATTCGGGAAAGCAGTGACCTTTCTTCGGGACTGCCTGGAACTTTCCGATACACTGATGATGCACAACACAGCAGTTTTTCAAAAGCGAACGGGTACGCTTTCCAGAGGGGACTGAAAAGCCAGAATACTCTTAGCTAATTGGGCAATTCTCTCACCGGAAGAAAGAGCAGCCATGCAATGCACAAGGCAAAAGAGAAAAGACATAAATTCAGAAAATGTAGAACAGGCACATACAGTTCTGGAACAGTTTGGGTCCAAACATATAAACTGGGTTACTGAGACCAGTGGGCAAAGCTTTAATGTCCCTGCATTATGATGAAAAAACGATCGCCAGAACAGCACGGCCTTCGGGTCGTCTGACTGACTGGTGCACTGACCCCACAAGTCTTCCCCTCAAAGCCAGTTCCTGCAAGACGCCGAGTACACAGAACGAGTCTGCCACACGGTAGGAGTGTCAAAACCCCAGGGAGGTCACAGTGCAGCTGGGTTTTACAGGTTCCTTTCAATCACCAGGCAATTTAAGCCTCGGAAACAAGATGTGTGGGCTCTAACCAATCAGCGGCTTACATTAATCACTGAAGTGCTGAAACGCACCAAACCCTCCAGACACTGTGGCCCCTGAAGGCTGGAGTCGGACACCCCCGACTAAGAGGAGCAGGTGCATGGATCACTTAAGCCAGACATCGCTCAGCACAGACTGGGACCAGTGTGCACCACTCCCCCCCCCCCCCCCAATTGATCGGGGAAGATGGATCTGGACCACTGCAGAATGAATACCGCACGGCTCTTTGGGGGGATACACATAAAAGTTTATTGCGACAATAAAGCTGACATGAACGCAGATACCGGTTTCAGCAGTGCGTGAAAGTGTAATACTGGGAGTTTTTATGGTCGATTTGGCATTACCTGTCGCAGACCAAAACGCGCCTATTCAAGAACTTGCATTAATAAAAGCGCGGCACAAAGCACGGCGTCGCTCGCGTTCGGCCGTCGGCAGCGCCGGGCCTCGGGCGAGCAGCGAGTCGGGTGCGATGCTGGTGAAGGGGTGCAAATATTCTGTTTCAGGGTGCCGGTGCAAAACCAGCTCACTGGAGTGCTCTCGGGTGTCTTTTGCGAACACAGACATGGACCCCGGAGAATTCTTTTACACAATGCCATCTTCAAAGATAACAAAAAAAACAGCACACCTGAAACTAGGTACATTGTGTCAAATGAGCAGTACAGTCCATTCAGAGCTGTGATTAAAACCCCACAGCCAGAAAAATCAATCCCCATCACAGCAGGGGAAAATTAAGGGAAAAATCTATTTTTATTTTACAGGCAGTAATATATCTGTGAGAGAAGTGGGCTTGTCATTGTGGGTTCTCTGCTGAACCGAGAGAGGACAACACATTTACACACACATAGGCATAGATATTCACACACCAACACACATCGAGAAACACAAGCATTCCCATAGTAAAAGGTATATAAGGAAACATCCAACACAATCGGCAACCATACTCGATTTACATCTTCATACAGCTGGATCTTTGCCGCAGCAACTGCTTCAAGTTACCTTGTTCAGCAATGCCACAGCAGTGGTCCACTTGGGATT
The DNA here is from genome assembly GCF_013347855.1 of Anguilla anguilla. Taxonomy (NCBI): domain Eukaryota; kingdom Metazoa; phylum Chordata; class Actinopteri; order Anguilliformes; family Anguillidae; genus Anguilla; species Anguilla anguilla. Next base: position 13,159,534 of record NC_049206.1, on the reverse strand, counting down.
TGAACCTGCAACTTTCTAATTGAGTCTGACGCTTTCACCACAGCTTCAAACTTCTGCCTTGATCAACCAATACTGAATTAGGATCAAGCACAATGGAGCAACCCTAACCAGAATGCTTTGCAGGATGACTAAAAGCACTGTTTTTTAAAATCACTTCTGGACATTTTTGATAAGGTCTACAGCTGGTATACAGTCAAGGCTGTACCACACAGCTCCACTACTCCATTATACTGGAGGAAGACACGGTTCAGTGCATTACAGTGACCGTGCCTCCACAACACTTCTGTGGGAACTGCAGAGAAAGCATTTCTGTCAACACTCAGAAATGTGAAGACCACATTTTTTTTGATCTGCTTAATCAACAATGTTAACGGAGCAAATGAGCAGCTTCTCCTTTTTCTGCAACCCCCGCATGCACATGCACATGCACACCCACAAGCTTTCGCAGATAAGCTTGATGACTTTTTCCAATGGGGAGAGACTCAATGATTTCACTTGTAATTATGCTGAGCAACAGGACCAAGCCAGCGAGAAAGTATCAAATTCGAACGACTTTAACAATGATATTGAAATGAGCAAAAGCATTGTAAATGTACTCTGCAACTCCCACTGACTGTGACTCTCTCTGATTTAAAATGCAAACTAGCTACCCTTCAATTAGAGCTCTGCTTTCCCAACCTCCATTCCCTGTTCAGCATCCTGTCCTCTGCTCTTTAACCCTGTGAGTGATTTCACTGTGTAACACTCCAAGTGTAAAGAATGCATCCTCTCAGTGTGTTCACAGCAGACAAGACCGTTACCCAGCAGACAGCAGACCCGGCTGAGAGAAAGAAACATCCAATCAAAGAATGCTTCTTTTTTTCTGAACTGAGACAGGCCGGACACACGTACAAAGGCAAACTGCAAGACATACGGACACACACAAACGAAGGAAGAGGCAGACCCACAGACTGAGAGGTACACAGAAACTGTACTTAAATTATTCAATGTGGCGCTGAACTATCTTTGGACCCCTGCCTATAAAAGTGGAATATAATAGACACCGATCATTAGAGGCATCTGTAAACCGCAGCAATCTAGGGAATATTTTCAGTTTAGCTTGTTAAAACTGTATTCCAACATTTGAACTCTGTCAAATGAAGCTTTGACATTTGTAGCAAGCCTGAAGTGGGAAATATCTAGCAAGCACTTACAAGTGTGACTGTGACTTAATGTTGTGACTTCAGTTTAGAAACCGTTTAACATACAGCCATAAACAGGTTATGCCTTCGTAAGTGCAATGTCTACACACAGTAATTAAACTGTAAATGCTGTAGTTTCAGTGCAATTAAACAGGTATTATAACCCCCTAATGTGAAGAGGGACGTATTCTGTAGTATTCTGAACAGAGAAATACAGTGTCTCGAGTCAAGGCCAAATTAGTTTTATTCAAAATCACCTCCGTACTGAGCATGTTTACAACCTACCTGTGGTGAAAAATAGACCCTTCCACAAAGCAAAATATCTCTCTGTGCCTCTGAATGTGAATTCAAAGGATAAAGAGCGTGTGGTGACCATGCATTATGCACACATCCTCTCACTTTTCTGAAAGCACTGCAATTATTTTCTGTGATTTCTGTGAAATATTTATTAGCCACTCGTCACATTGCTGTTTATCAAGTTTATGGACAACGCCGCTTGGCGCTACGCTTGGAGGTTGATCATTGACCCTGGCAGTGTTGCATGCTCTATCCTGATGCTGTACTATGTAAGTCGCTTTGGATAAGAGTATCCGCTAAACACCAAATTGCAATTGTAAACACTGCTATTTAAGTGTGGCACATCAGCTGATTTTATGGACCAATGTCACGTTTATTGATGAGTGACAAGCGCTTTAACGATGGGCTAATGGACGGCTCTGTTTAAATGTCATCCAGAGGCCTCGCTAATTAACGGTGCTGGAGGACTCTCTGTGTCGCCGGCACTTCTCATTACAGCCCATGCCAGTGTTACACCAGCCTCGTAATCCCCCCCCCCCCCCGTCATTGGAGCATAAATATTTGAGATGTGTACATTTGTCCCCATGTGAAAAGGAGCACGGTTTCTCTTGGTGCAGCATGGTCTCTCCCGCGGTCCATGCAGGACTGGGGTCATGTTTTAAGTTTGCTTAGCAGTCCTCCTGGCTTAAGCTGCCAGGTTCACTCCTATGTATTTACAGCTGTGACATATTGCAATACCTGGACTCTCAGCTCTGACTGTAGCACTAGAATGACTCTTGACAGTCTTGGCTGGTTGATGCCGTCCCAGAGTCCTGATATCAGGATGACTGTTGAATCTATGTATATGACGGTGGATTAACCCAGGATTAACTCAATGTGTCTATCCTAAATATATTCATTTGTGCTCACATGGAAACTACTCGATTCCTCAGTAGCTTCTGTGTGCATAGATCTCTATTAAGACTGAGTAAGAGCTGAATTCAGTCGAACCAAGTCTCAATTAATTCCACAAGGTTTGATTCTCCTTTGCACTTTGAAACCCTCAGAGGATATAGTGTTCCAGCTCAAGAGAGGAAGCCCATGTCTGTCTGAGACGTGTGAACAGAGCCCTTCTCTGACACTTAGAGAGGAGAAAACCGATGAAACGGAACCTGCAACGGAGAGAGAAATGCAGGGGTGTGATTCCTGCTGCAGCCTCCCTCTCTACCTCCTTCTGCTCCCCCCATCGCCCCCCCTTCCCCCTCCCCTCCACTGCACATGCTCACCAGCCCATCGCTCTCTCTGACAGATGTGGAGACGTAATGACATTAATGGCCTTGTAACAGGATTGGCCCTGCTGTTAATTTGTGATAGGACGAGAGAGAGAGGGGGTGGATGCAAGAAGGAGAACGAGGAGATGGAGATAGATTCAGAGAGAGTAGGAAAAGATGGAGAGAGTGAGGGAGAGAGAAAGAAGCAAAGGAAAGATCAATTCGGAGTGTGGAAGAGACAGAGGAAAATATAAAATGAGGAAGAGTAGGACAAGAGATCAAGAGTCAAAATGAGAGAAAGGAGGAAAATAATGGGGAGATCCTGAAAAGAGAGAGAGAGAGACACAAAGTTAGAGTGACAGGGAAGATGTCTTGGAAGAGCTGAGGTAAACTCTGCCATCTCAGGAAATGGATCAGACACCACTGGTCGGTACTTGTAGATTTTGATGCGACCGGAAGAGATAGTAGTAACAAAATGCGCAGGGGTCACTGAAGGTCAGGCAGAGCCTGCTTACTGCCGCTCCCCCGTCCGGTCCTGCTGACGTGGGCGTCCGCAGGCTATCGGCTCGTCTCCGCGGGAACGCGGCTTTGATGGACAGCAGCAGATGGCCCTTTTGTCTTTTCATTTCCACTGCTTCTTCCCCCTTCCGCCTTCAGTTTCTCTTCCATGGGGCACAGGCACTTTGCACAACCTGCTACAAATCCCATCCCGACAGGTAATAAAGGTATCACACAGAGGCTTTTTTCTAATTTAGCTAGTATCAACTGCCCAGCCAGGGAAGAGGAAGGTTTATGCACACAGTTAGAGATAGAATCTCACAGTAACTTATTCTGACATTTGAAACGTTCCACACTTGCACAAACCCCTGGCTGCAGACGCAATGTGGCGATTGGTCAGACAGCTTTGCTGCCTCAGTCACTAATAGGCCTCAGTCACCACTGTCGTACCACATCTGCCAACCAGTGAAGTACCAAACCATGCACAACACACAAAATGTCTTGTGAGGACTTAATGTGATTTACAGTGATCAGAGCACCCGACTCCAGAGTATTACCGTTTGAATTCCAGTGTAAACTAAAGAAGCAAAACTGGGTAAGGTAAGATACATTTAGTACTCCATTAAAGCAATGTTAAAATGGTCTATAGAATGCCTAACGTGTAAGGTGCCAGGGTTTAAAACAAGTTAATAAACCTGTGTAATATTATGGAAATTGTCCTTTAAGACATCAGTGTCTGCAGACCATTTAACAGTAAAAAAATAAAGTTAAATCAGAATCCACCAGTAATGAATACAGTAGCACCGAGGTGAATGAGATGGCACCTGTGCTTGGAAACATGAAGACTCTGAAGTGTGCATTTGTCACAGGAAACTGTGCATCCATCAGAACGCTTATCAGACCTCCCTCTTCGCCAGAAGACTCGTTGAAAGCCTTAAGAAGCATTTAGATGCCATTAAAATCCCTGTATATTAAAAAAGCAGACGTATCGGACGACAACTAGGGATGATTCATCGCGCGTCACTCCTCCACTAATGTCCCTCTCTCCCTCTCTCTTTCTCCCTCTCCCCGTCATAAAAGGCAAGTGCGCACACTGAGTAATTCCACAGGCATAATTGCACCGGTGTTGAAATCCAACCTCATTTGCATGTGTGCCAAAACGACTGCATAATGGCACAGATGTCCTTGTTACTAATGACACAATCAGAGGTGACCCTGCGTCAGGTGTCCCATCTCTAATGAGATGCACGCATCTTCACATATGAATTTCTTCCCGTGAAAATCCGCCATCTATCTACATCGGTTCCCATATCCCTCTACTGCACAATGCTGCCCTCAGTCAACAGAAAAAACTTCCTGCCCAAATACCTATTTCATTTCATTTTTTAAACACAGTAGCGTTTGTTGCTGACATGTCTGCAATCAATCCAATGAGGTGCTGAAGACAGGGAGTGCTATGCGTCTATGACCAATTTAGGGGACAGTGCTGCAGTTCCCCCCTTTTTTAGCCATATAAACGAGTCAGTTTTCAAAAAGAGCGCTCTGCACTCGTATCTGTAGTCTCTGTGAAGAAAGAAATGTGAACGAATCTGAACAGCGGCTTTTAATAACAAGCCCAACCATCTGAAAATGAAGTGCTCTGTCAGCCAGCAGTGGTGATCAAATCCAATTAAACTCACTGACAAGTGATTCGCATCTCCTCCAATACAGACCTACGAGAGCAGTACATCTGATTTCTCCACGGCTGGCACAGGAGATGCTGCAGTCTGATACACAAAAGTTAATGGACAGAAACACAAATTCTCTCACATGCACACACACACACACTCACATCTACACCTACACACTACCACATGCACTCACGCACCCACACACACATTCACACATTCACTCACGCACACACACCTACACACACACACGGCAACAGTGTAGCATAATGGTTACGGAACACAAACACACACACACACATATACACACCTACACACACACACGCAGGCACATATGCATGCACGCACACACGCATTCACACACACACACACACGGCAGCAGTGTACCATAATGGTTAGGGAGCTAGGACTCCGGGACACTCCAAGGTTGTGGGTTCGATTCCCAGGTGGGGCACTGCTGTTGCACCCTTGAGGTACTTGAATTGCCAAAGGCACGTAAAAGAATGCAAGCTCCGCATAAGCAGCTGCTGAATGTAAAAATGTACATGCACACGCCACACGCTGCACAGGCATTCACAGCACACACAGAGCGGCGCGTCATTCAGACACCCTGAATGGCATACGCACTGCGCAGTGTCTGCCTGAGTGAATCCAGACGTGGGACTCAACACTGTGAACCTGGCTGCCACCTGTCTGACAAACAGCACCTTCTGGCTGGAACACCTGTCTGTGGGCTGGCTCCAAACTGCAAACATCCAGCATACACATCACACACACACACACACACACACACACTACTCCATCCATCATACATGCTACACATGCACACTATATATGCACATATGTACACACATGCACACTGCACATGCACATATAAACATACATACACACTGCACATACACATATGCACACACATACCCACTGTGCATACACATATGCACACACATACACACTGTGCATACACATATACAGTACACATACACACAACTACACATTGCATACACACTACACATATACCTAAACATACCTTTGACCCCACCTAGCATACACATACAAGTATGCATACATATACACACTACTCCCTCCAGCATGCAGTGCACATACTGTAGACACTCAGACGTCCGAGACAATTCTGTGCTTTTCAACTCAAGCACATTTACTTAAGTCCAACAGATACAAAATGTACTCAAGTGCTACAAGTACATTCAGAGTAGATATTACAAAGAACATTTCGCTGTGTATGTTCCCTCTACCAGCATCACACTCTCACACGCACACACCTACGCACACAAACGCAGACACACACACACACACACACACAGACAGACGCTCAAATGTACCCAGTTTGCGCTGCCAACAGGGCGTGAGTCTAAAATAGCCACGCGAGGGAAGAGGCTGGCACGCGTAGTGTGGCACAGTGGGAAGGAATCTGCTCTCGTAACTAAAGGTCGGCAGGTAGAAATCCCAGAGTGCCGCTGACATACCCTCGAGCCGAGTACTTAACCTGAATTTTTCCACTATTAAAACACAACACGTGAGAGCCAGCGCCGTGTAAGTCACCCTGAATGAAGGGCGTCAGCTAGGCAAATAAATAATTAAACATAAATAAATAATGAATAGAGAGAGAGAGCAGTGTGCAGGAGACATTGCCAGCAGGGTCTCCTATTTGCCCAATAATTCCGCTGGCTTATTTAAATATTTGGTGGATAACCACTCGTCTGTTTTGCAGCATCAATCACAAACACCTTAAAAGCACTGCCAATCAACACGGCGTGACACAGAGGTGCAGCCGGCGGTATCCGCTAATATAAGCTCAAAAAAAAACGCCTGTCAGGATAACAGGATGACTGTCTGGAGAGAGGCACGTTCTGTCTCCTACAGCAGGAAGACGTCAGGAGATTTTGCGCACGCTGTGATGTGAATATAGGAACGTCTAAAGAACGCATAGACAAAAAGATGTGGGCTGCCTTTTTTTTTTTTTCACCGGATGCCACTCAGTTGACCGATAACTCCGGTGCAAATCGAGCCCTCCAGGGGAGGATGTTTGTTTAAGGAACCGGATGTGTACTGGATCCTCTGAGAAGGTTAAACTGCCAGAATTATGCAAATCGCCAAATTCTGTAACTGACCTGACAGGAGTGGAAAACAAAGGCTGCTATGGCTGGCATTCCACCTCCAGCCACAAATACACAGAATGCTGAACCTTGTGAAGCGCAAAGGTTTCCACTGAAGAGACCTGTCATTCTCTCGGGTGAATCCAGTACGCTTGAATGGAGTGTTTAAACAGGGTTGATGGGGAATGCAAAAGGAGAGAAGGGGGCAGGGCCAAAAATCAAAAGGGACCAGGCAGGAGACTCTGCCTGGCAGGCTGCTGTCAACGCTACGACACGGCGCTGAGGTAGACTGGGCGTGTGCGGCGTGGCTCGACGTTTTCTTCCCGTCCCATAAATCACCAAGCCACATCAGTCACCCGCGCTAAAAAGCCCCGCCCTCCACATCTCCTTTCCTGCTGTGATAAATCAGATTCCCCCATCCGCTACAAAAGCACAACGAGGGAAAAAAACAGGGCTCCTTCAGACCACAAAAACACAACACGAGCCTTTTCCCATGACAACCCCTGTCCTATATAGGGATTATGCTGGAGCAGAGCGACAGGGCTGAATCTCTACACCGCCTCACAGGGTTTATCCTGCATTTGGACCCAGCTTACAGCAGGACACAGTGTGGTCGGTACCTGCCAGCTTCCCTTGACGTCTACAGACACAGCCGAGAATCCTAAGGTTTTCAATTCTGTCTCACTCTCTTTGTGTCCCTCTCTCACTTTCTCAGTCTCTCTCTCGCTCTCACTCTCTCTCTCTCAGTACTATAAGCACATTCTAAAACATTTATGTTCTGAAATGTAGAAAAAAAAAAACATTTCTGAATGTGCCTTCCAGTAATTCAAATACACTACAATATTCTGTGTCTCTCTGGATAAGAGCGTCTTCTAATTGCCGAAATTTAATGTAACGTAACGAAAGCCTAGAGGTATTCAATTCCAGGCTCGACAGGTTGTTAAATACTTTAATAGCGGAATGGATTATTCCAAACAAACATTCCTATAAGAGAATATCATTACGTTCTTACAAACATAACAGTTGCGGGAGGGGAAAAGTCAGCATATCTCTGACCTCGGCAAACCTTTAATTCTCGGATTGCGAGGGCTAAACACTGGCAGAGTCCTATTTGCTGTGGTGGGGGAGTGATTTTGGATTCTCTGTATTCTGGATCGACTGGCTGGGTTTGTTTGCATGGCCGGAGCACAGCCTGAATGACTCCCTATGACCTTGAAGATGACGATAGTATTTGGCGCATTGTTGTGGTGTAAAGATGTCCAGGACACAGGGACTGTTTCTGGGATTTCCTAACGTGTGGTTTGCCCCCTTTGCCTTTGTGCGGTTTGGCGGCACCGGCTCCTGGCCAGACGGCGGCATCGCGGGCAGCGGTGGGGGAAATCACAGGCGGTGGGGAGTGCCAGGACGTTTAGTACCATCGCAGAGCTGTTTATCACCACAAGGACAGAGGGCCAGGCTGATAAATGGATCACAGATGCGCAGAGCAGGCACCCAGACACACCAGAGCAGGGGGACCAAAAGCATCACAGACACGCAGATCAGACGGACGAAACACATCACAGACACCCAGACAGGTCTTATCAAAGACAGACAGAGCAGACAGCAGGCACATCACAGACACACAAACCAGAGGCAGAGAAATTGATAACCGGTCTGGTATTAGTACTACGACAGGAAAACTGATCATTAACGGGCAAACTGCGGGTGTCAAAAGAGTGAAGAGCTAGGAAACTAAAAGTGGCAGCAAAGACCACAAATAAAATGTGTCTGTCATCACATCGTTCCATTAAATTCCCCCAGCACTAATGTACCAACATCCAGTTAATAACTGCAGGCGGCAATTAAATGATAATATGCACATTAACGCTCTAATTATCACAGTGGCTGATTGTTAAGATCTGCGGGTTGTCTCACTATCACTCTCTGGTGGAATAAGGTACCGGTGACCACAAATAAACACAAATGAAATATATGGCTGAAAGAATAACCTTTATGTTCACAAGCCTCCTCAGGCATAAGGCCATTCATCAAAGGTACATGACCAAGCAAAACCTGTGCTGTGAGAGTTTGCGTATGTATGTGCGTGCATGCAGGGCTTGCATATAATTATGACAGTGTGTGTGTGTGTGTGTGTGTGTGTGTGCGTGTGTGTGCATTCTTCAAGCATTTCCAACATCATTTTCATCCAAGTGTGTTTTCATCCATAGTCATGCGTGCACACGTGAGAGTGTTTGCATCTCATGTGTGGGTGCGTGTGTGTGTGTGTCTGCGTGTGTGTGTGTGTGCCTGCGCGTGTGTGTGCATTCTTCAAGCATTTCCAACATCATTTTCATCCAAGTGTGTGTGTGTGTGTGTGTGTGTGTGTCTCCATTCTTCTAGGAACTCCAACATTATTTTCATCCAAGTCTCCAACTGGTGCCAAGTGGTGCCAGAATTCAAAGAGTGGACTGCTGTGAAGCCTTTTTTTACACTTCAGAAGGTCTCAGCCTTTTCTGTTGTTGATGGCATTGTTAAAACCCCATGCCCCACAGGGAAATCATCATTAGAAAAGTGTACCACCGCAGAATTTTCCAGCGTTTGTAATTTCATCTCCCCCAGGTCTTCTCCCCAGCAGAACACTCTGAGCATCTCAGTGTTATTTAAGCCGTGGGTTCTTCTGAGATGAAGATGGACTGCAAGGCGTTAACATTCGTAAGCCATCATGTCATCCTTCGCAATGCCACTCTCTGTGCAGCACATGCTGTGGAATGCTAGGGTAGCTATTCGCTCAATACAGTAATATTTTCAGTGGTACTGTAATTCTGCTCTAAACTCCATCAGTGTTTAATATGTATTCTATATGAGCTGAGTTTACACAGTGCTTTTGCTGTCTAACCACTATAATGCTTTGTCTTTAAATTAGAGTAATACATTTGAGCCGCTTTTACGTTTTTATTCATACACAATATTTTAGTCCCAAGTGAACTTATGAGGATGAGCAAGAATCAAATTATTAAAATATCACTTGCTTATATTCATACTCTGTGTTCACTGAAGACAGATTTAATACCGCCCAGGGTTTTTTTTTTGTCAAAAGAGTATTTAGGAGCCAACAGAAGTGTGCCTTGCTTTGTTGATGACAGGAACATGACTGATGTAGTGTGGGCTGTTTAAACAGGAGATGAAACTGGGAGTAAAACAACTGATAATGAGAAGGGCTGTTCATTTGAAGGATGGAGAGAAACACACATATTACTCACTGCACACAAAATAAAGAGCCACTCAGCCCTGCTGCCTGGCAACAAACACTTCATTCTGACACGGACAGGTATGGATGTATGTACGCACCCCCAGTGCAATTTGTGTAACTGCTTAATTTGCTCCACTGATTTAAAACCTTCTTCCAACAGGAAAAAGTAATAATTCAAAATTGAAAACACACAAACTGAATGAATTGCTATGAATAAAATTCATTAGCAAACATAACTGTCAAATTAAGAGACAAGGAACAGAAAGATTTTATAGTGTGTGAGTGTGAGTGTGTGTGTGTGTGTGTGTGTGTGCGCGTGCGTGTGTGTGTATGTGTGTGCGTGTATGTATGTGGGTGGGTGTGTGTGTGTGTGTGGTTGGGTGTGTGTGCGTCACTCCTCATCTTTCAATCTGACAGCTTTAAGAAGAGAGATGCCCATGCACTGAGCAATAGGGCGGAAAGAGAACTGCTGTTCCAAGCAGTTTATATTACAGTGTCAAAACATGAAGTTTACTGAGTGTGACAGAGCAGACAAATGAATGCAGCTATATTAGGGAGAAAATATGCCATACCGTCAACAAGGCCAGAACTCTGTTAGTGGTCATGGTAACAGCTCCATACACACAGAGATACAGGGATACAGACACATACAGACACATGCACACACACACAGAAACTCAAGCACGCACACACACACACACACACAGAAACTCAAACACACACACATGCACACACACAGAAACTCAAGCACGCACACACACACACACACATAAACTCAAACACACACACACACGTGTCCATATGCAGGTATTGTCACACTGTGAGTGTGGCAGGGTGTGTGAGCAAGTCTTTAACTCTGAAGGTCATAGGTTTAATTCCCAGATGGGACCCTCTGACTGTGCACCCTTGGAAGAAGTTCTTCATATGAATTGAGACACTGATCCAACAGTAGAAAAGTAAAATGTATAAAAATATGACTTACGCAGGCGTCCACGTACAGCAGCATCTGCTACATTAAGAAATGATGCATCACGTGGGGGTTTGGTTTTCAGAACCAGCCCCTCTGGGTGTAATATGCTTCAGGATCACTGACCTTCGAAGCTCTTGTACTGGCCGCTGAGGGAGATCTGGAGCGACCGGCCCGCCTCCTTGACCAGCCCCTCCACCTCCCGCTGGCCCAGGCCGGCCAGCTCATCCTCCATCACGCTGGTGCAGCAGGTGTATCCCTGGGAGCAGATCCGCAGGTGCTCGCCTGGGGAGGGGAACGACACGGAACCCAGGTTAGCGCACGGATTGGGCGGCCCCGCCCGGTAACCACGGCGCCCACGCGGACAGCCGACAGAGGCGGGCGGAACCGAGGCTGTTATCGTCCCGTTCTCAAGAGACCGCCAGCGTCTTCAAGAGCGGCTTACCCAGAGCCAAAGATAATATGAAATAAGAACAAGAACATCTTAACATTTAAAAAGAGACTGACATTTGGTAATGTGCTGATATTTTGTTAAGTGCGGTCACTAAGAATAATGCCATTTGTTTGCTAAATTCAAGAGCCAGTTTGTAACATGAGCCAATGAGGGGCTTTCAGTTGTGACTACAGAATATACATTGCCTTACAGCACGCGTCCTGTGCACTATTTAAGACTGATTTTTGTAATCCAATGAAAACACCTGCACTGAGCTGCATCGTTTTAATGATGTTTCTAAATTATGCACATGCTGTGTCAAAGAATGAGCTTTACAGAGTGTGACGGACTAGAAAAGTGAACGAAGCCGTATTTCTGCAAATTCATCCTCTGCTGGGAAAGAAAGAAGACCAGCGATCTAATTAGTAATTACAATGCCTATTACGCACACATGCACAAGCACAAGCACGCAGCACGAGCATGTGTGTTCATGTGCATGAGCAGAGCATGTGTGAATGCACATGCTCACAGCAGGGACACATGGGGACAATGGCAGCAGGTGAACTGGTGTGTGAAAGAACACAGTTTCCATGCATTTTGAATAATCTCTTCTGAGTAAAAGAGAGAAAGAGCAGAAAAATAATCAGAAATGTTGCCTGTTGAGGCTGCTGGGTGGCTTATTCTATTAAGGCACTGTTCTAGTGCATGGATAGGCCCCATGGCATGATATGAATGAATGGACCACATGCAAATCCTGGTATCTGGTCCAAATCTGAGAACAATTACATGTAGAGTAGGGATGTTCAGCCTAAATACACCAAAAAAGGCTGAACATCCCAACCATCTTTTTATATTTTCATAAGCCACTTATGCCACTATGGCTATTATATCACATTATTTTAGTCCATATTATAAAGAAATAATAAGCAAATACATAAACTGTTGAATTCTTGGGTACACCAATTTTCAGTGTGAGATTTGGACGGATTCTCTCTTTCTTTTTATTTGACAATGTGTGCAGACCTTTTGTATAACATTTGCTATTTAAAATGTTAAGAACATTTGTTTGAAATTATGATCTGGAGTTTTATGATCTACCTATCTAAAATAAAGCTGTAAAATGAACAATGAGGAGATGGAGGGAGAAATAGGCTCCCGTCTCTTGAAATTTCAAATCCCCTCTGTCCCACTGGAAACACCACTATCCACCCATTTTACAATTCAATGCGTATTCGTTGACTTATTATATGTCTGCTTTCGAACAGTGTTAGTAATTCAAGCGAGCCTTTGTTTGCGTGGTCTGATTTACACTGCGGAACATGGTCGAACAGGAACACGTAAGAGGAACATGGTCGAACAGGAACACGTAAGAGGTGTGATGCACCGAGATCATTTTGCGCATTGGTGTCTCTCTTGCACCTCGATGACCTCATTTGCCATCTCATCAAAACCGACCTATGCGCAGAGATTCACGCACCAGCTCAGGATGGTCATGAGCAACAGGCGAGCGAGCAAGCGTGATTCGGGCCTGCATCCGTGCCAGCTGTCGGCCAGCCAGCATTCCGTGAACCAGCAACAGAACGGGCTGCTAGCAGTAGGACTGTTTTATTTGCGTTCTCTCAATAGCTGATCCTCATCTCAACTGCCTCCGCTCAACCGTCCACTGGCGGACCTTTTGTAGCACCTATCTGTAAAACTCTGGCAGACAGACAGCAGTGCCAGCCATGCGTTACTAGTGGACCGCAGTATATTTGCAAGCTAGGTACCACGAGGCTGCTGATCGCGCGTCAATGAATATACTTTGGCTGCCAAAGGGAGCCTGCTATACCGACTGACAGAGTGATGGAGAGAGAGACAGGTAACCAGGCCTACAAATAGATATGCAAGCAGACAGAGAGAGAAACAGGCAGGCAGAAAAAAGAGGTACAAAGACTGACAGGCAAATCGACAAACAGGGAAAGATATAGACATCAAAGCAGACATACAGACAGACAGACAGACAGACAGGTATACAATGACAGTACAGTTTTGTTTCTGTTGGAAATCTTCAATCTATTTTATGTTATGTTATAGGCTTATGACAACTGGTTTCCTGTTCTTTTCAAAGAAAATAAGAAAGTATATGCCTTTTCTGTGAGCAACTTTCCTTCTTCTGACAGCCAATTGAATATTGATCTGGGAGACAACATGAAAAAAATGAGGCAGCACAACTTTTTGCTGCCAATACTGTTGAGCAAACGTACACCTCAACACACCCAGGGTGTTGACAAAGAGCCTTTTTAACTTTCCATAAATCAATTCCTCTGTGTATCGGTAATGAAGCATTACCCATTAACCTCTGCACAGAGACAGGGGGATTAAATCACACTTAGGTTTATGATCCATACACGGAATAACCACATTTGATCTGTAGGGGGGGGAGGGCATAAATGAAATCAAATCAAGACCTAGCCCATTATGCCACACACACTTACTGCCCCCCTCTCCATCCCACCCCACACACAAACACACACATTCCACACCTTTTACACCTGTATCACACTTGCCTGAACTCAAATGACCTGCACAATTCTTAAGGGTCAAAATACTCCCCCACCCTCACCCCCCGCCTTGGCCCAGGGCCAAGGAAGCCAAAGCCCAGCAGGGGGGGGGCAGCCGAACAGACCGTGACCGCCGAGGGCGCAGCCGTCTCCACAGGAGGCCTGAGCCGCATCGATCGGAACGCGAGCGATCGATCGAGCGGACGAGAGCGTGCGAGACCGCGCGCCTGCGTTCACCTCGACCGCAAAATCCCTCTTCGTAACAGCATCCCGCCAGCTGCAGAGGAGTGGGGAAAGAGAAATAAAGCCGGCGAGCGCTCAGTTGCCCTCGGACCGTCAAAGGTATGACTTATAGATAAAATGGACAGATAGACAGACCATTTAGACTGAAGATTAAGAGTCTAATCCTGAGTAGGGTAACTGTCCAGACTGATTGCATTTGTTTAACTGACTGCACTGTGCAGACACATCTGGGAGACTCTATTTTGGCTCTGTCCATGTCAACAGCAGCCTCAGCCTCTCTCAGGGACAAACAGTAGGCTGGCCAAAGCAGTCACTCTACGCTGACAGGGACATCCAACGTTTGGCCTCCACTCTATTCTGTCACTGAATGTCAAGGATAATCTCTCGCACTCTCTCTCTCTCTCTCTCTCTCTTTGCAATCTGTCACCCACAGGACAGTTACTCTAAACAGCTGGGACCCAGGCCATCACGCCACCATGTCCCACAATATCAGGCTGGAGGACGTCTGAGGTGAGCTGGCATTCTGTCACGTCTGGGGACAAACGAGATAGCAGACAGCCGCCCCCCCCCCCCCCCCCCCCCGGCCCGACCCATCTCCACCTTGAACGCGTGTGTCTGAGTGTCTGCTCATTTCCATGCCAAAGGAAGCATGGAAGGACTGACCTGTTACGTGCCATTACAGTATTACATCATGCACTTATATAGGGAATAGACCTATATACAGCATCCAGATAAATAAGAAGTGAGTACTAGCAGATCCCCATGTGCTAAAGCATTTAAACTCGCTCTTAAACCTGGTTAACAGGCAGTCGCCTGATTACTGTGACACGCTGACACCCAGATGACATGCCGGCGGTCTCCCAAAGACCGGTGAAAATCGTCCTAATAAATTATAGAGGGCACTGGATAAACCGCTGCGTGTCATTTTCATATTAGAGGAGACACTCCTTTGCTCTCTCTCCAGCACTGGTTAGAAACGACATGGGGCTGGGTCAGGCATTAAGGGCATTTGCCACGGGTGCAGGCTCAGTCCCGATGAAGGCACTGCTACCTCACCCTATCGAGGGATCTGTCACACAGTAAAGGTAAAGGAATCTGCGAGCCGATCGCGGGGCGTCGCACGTCACCATGGCACCAGCCTCGCTGATCCCGCTGTCTCCACCTCACCGAGGAGCTGCCCTCCTTAATTAAACAGGAGACCTGTAAAAGCAGGAGAGGAGCCCCGCGCCTCCCCGGACCGTCACCGCGGATTACCCACGCTCCCCTGGACCAACATGCCGTGCAGAATGAGGCGGAGCTGCGCAGACGCGAATGAGAAACGTATGTTGCGCAGCCGATGCGCAGCGCTAGGCAGACCTGCTATGCACAGACATTAATTGTATCAATGCATCCGGATCACATGCAGTAAATGCACAGCATATAGACCTGCTCTGCACGCAGATACATTTGTGAACACAGGCAGCCCCTTAAGACAGTGGCTCCCAAATCTGGACCTGCAGACTCACTGTGTGCGCAGGCTTTTGTTACAGCCAGCCTCCTAATTAAATTAAAATGAAGCATTGTTATTACTCAGTTAGAGAACAGGAATGAAAACATTTGGAATACCAATGCTGTTCACATAAATTAGTAAACCAGAGCTAATTGCTACCTCTGAGCTTGATAGTGTGTGCATAAACTGCACAGAAGCCAATCTCTACATCGCTGCAATAAATTTTTATTTAGCTTCTGTTTTTTACCTCATAAATTTTTACTTGTTGAAACGGACTGTGCTGCTGCTGTTGAATCACTCCACTGCGGAATAAATCTATAAACGCTGCTCGTCTCCTTTATGGCTTTTATTTGGCTCCATCATTATGCAGAGGTTAGCAGGAAACAGGCTGGGGAGTGTGATGGAGGATCAGCTGAATGCAAACTGTCAAGGCAAACACGGAAAATATTCATCAAATGTCAAAACATGCCACCTGCATTCCTCGGGTTCCAATGACATGAAACAAGCTAATCATTCTCAGCTATTACCACTTCTGTGCATGTCGAAGTTGACCAAAATGTATGTGCCATAAAGGTACGCTCTCCAGACACACTGAGATACAGGTGAAAACAGGGTCTCAAAAGTAGATTGAGTACCAAATGGCAGGTGGACAAAGTTGAAAAAAAGGGGCGATGTAAAACCACAAAAATCTAAGCTGTATATATCACATGTGTACATCTCCACCCCCACACCATTCACCATTTACCACACCATTCACACACCAACCCCCTCAATATAGGCAGGAACACAGGAACAGTTCCATTGAGGGTGGTGTAGAGGTTAAGGACTTCAACCTATCTTGATGGACATAGGCTCAAATCATGAAAGAGAGCCTTTTTTTAGTTCTGGGCCAGTCATAAACTGCACAGCATTAGTAAAGAGGCTGATCTAGGCGAAGGAGCAGCCCTAGACAAGAGCATCATCCTCTAAACTAAATTTTACAGCATCTAGACCGTCATCAATCGACAATGTAACCCTGCGTTTGGGCGAAGGGTAAGCCGTAGGATTCGGCGATTGGGTGGCCTTTGAAACGTGTAATGATCCAGTCTGACCACAACACGCCTGACGCGCGTAAGCTAACGAAAAGGTTTCGAGGTGGCCGTGTCTCTTTTTCTCCCGGCTGGAAAGAGGGTTTTCTGCACCTACGTTCTCTATTTTAAGCTCTTACCCGCTTTGATTGACGGGAGCAACCCTCTGCCCATTAGCTCATCAAAAGACTCTGGGGATGGAGCCTTCCATTAAAGTGCGATCGAGAGAAGTGGAATTAGAACTGCGCTCCTGTAAAGCCCACAAGCGGGAGGCATTTACGCTCCTGGAGGATTAAGGAAGGAGAGGCCGTAATTACACGCCGGGCAAGGCGGCGGGTTTTCTCTCAGCGCTGTTTCTCAGGGCGTAGCGGACGCCCCAGCCTGCACAGAGGGCCCGTGCCTCACAGGGAAATTCAACAAGACGCATAGCTCAGGACGGTAACGGCCCACCATCGGCATAGCGATGGCACTGCCCCCCCTCCCCCCCCCCATTCGGAGAATTATCCATGAAAGCTTGCA
The DNA here is from genome assembly GCF_013347855.1 of Anguilla anguilla. NCBI lineage: Eukaryota > Metazoa > Chordata > Actinopteri > Anguilliformes > Anguillidae > Anguilla > Anguilla anguilla. The sequence goes on along the minus strand of NC_049206.1, from coordinate 13,142,040 downwards.
GAAGCAAACTATTTATTTCTAATTTTTAAACCCAATAGATACATTCCATGTCTTCTGCAAAATTAACAAGGGAGAAAAATTTAAAAATGAAAAACCTTTTTAAGAGACGCCACCGTGAAAGGTATAAAAGAGAACATTTAAAAAGGAGCCATCCGCTTTGCTGGCCTTAGAGAGAGAGAGAGAGAGAGAGAGAGAGAGAGAGAGAGAGAGAGAGAGAGAGAGAGAGAGAGAGAGAGAGAGAGAGAGAGAGAGAGAGAGAGAGAGAGAGAGAGAGAGAGAGAGAGAGAGAGAGAGAGAGAGAGAGAGAGAGAGAGAGAGAGAGAGAGACAGAGTCATTTCCAGTATGCATTTTACCAGCAGAAACTCTTGAAATTCAATTCATGACTATTGACCTTATTTTTCAAACAGAGTCAGGGTTTCAGTTAATAAAAGAAATCTGTTTCCAAGTAAGCAGCAGTCTCAGATACTCATCTCCTGATAATGACCTTTGGTTTTCAGTGAATTAAAACCTTATCTCCCCCTCGCTTTGATTTCTGTAATTTCTCATCCTGTGGATTTCCATTAAGGCCCTCCACTGCACAGCTTACAGCCTTGATCTGCAGGTCCTCTCGCACAGACCAAGTCGACTTTTCTTTTTAACTTTCTCTATTCTTTTCAACTCACTTACTCCCCCCCCCCCCACAGCGTTTGATTTTTTTGTGGGAGAATGCAGAAGAAAAAAAAGAGAGAGAAAAAGAAGCCCTGTTCCAGACACCCTGGCTGACCCCGGAGACCCGGGACAAGTGCAAGGTCATGGGCACAGCGCTGTGGCGGGTGGAGAGCACTCAGCTGATTGTCCCCGGTAGGTAACTGCTCAACGCCACAGAGAAGGCGTTAGCGCTGGCACCGCGGGCGCGGCCCAATCGGCCCAGAGGTCCCTAATCCTAATCCCCGCGCAGATGGGCGGATTACCAGCGGGCGATCGGGCCCAGAGGAGGCGTGACCGGACGGATCGCCGGTGCTGACGCAGTTTGTGTCCGGTCCTGCTGTTGCCCAATCACAAACATCGATATGATCAGCAGAAGGAAACGGTTTGACTGTGCACACAAAACGCATAATGAGACAGCGTGTTTGTGCGTTAGCTGGCGGGGACACAGCGTGGAGTCGTGCTCAGAGCGCCCGACTCTGGAAAACACTCAGGGAAGCACAGTGTAATCATTTTAAAAGAGGAGAGACACTGTTGTTATTGCCTTGAGGCTTTGCTTCAATGCTTCTGTTGAAAAATCCACTTCAGTAAATGTAACGTATAAAATTATCTTGAGAACTATGGGTCTCCATGGATGAGGTAGCTGGATTGTTAAGTTTTAATAGTTTAGAGAATACTTTCATGCTATTATTATATTTTCCCATGCTACACACACACACACACACACACACATGCACACACACACACACACAGGAACAGATATCCACGCACATGCACACATACACACACACAGATATGCACGCACTCACAAACTCATACTGTACAAGCATACTGTATGCGCACGTTAGTGCACATGCACCACACGAGAGACGTACAGAAGAGCCTGGGCAGCTGACAGTGCCAGCAGCGAGAGGACATCTTTAGAAAATGAGATAACTGATATGGCACATTAATAGCCTCCTGAAGCCCTTCCAAATGTGCTATAACCTGAACCTGCAACGGTTCCAGCGAATGACCTTCGAGGTATGCTCTCCCAGTCTAACCCAAATCCCAAACTGGTGCCTTCCTTAATAACTACTGCACCTCCAGCCCTTCCATCCCACCATTCCTGCTTCCCAAGGTTGGTCCAGGGACCGCTCATGTAATGCTGCCATTAGCTGCTGTTAATCAGTTAAGGCTGGCGAACACAAACAACCGTTTTCCTTAATTTGTTTTAATTTGAATTCTTCATTTTCCCTAAATTGATTCATTTCAGCAACCTGGTTTCTACAATTTGAGCATTTAGCACCACCGATTTCAGTTCTCAGCCTCAGAACTGCTCTGACTAATTACATGCCCTGAAATCTGAATATGGGACGTTCGTGCTTTATGGCATGCCTACTGCAGCTATTTCTGTCTGAATGTGGCCTTAAGAGAGAGATTTATTCCTCAACAGAAATTAAGAAATGAAGTGTCTAATTGAGAGCGATTAACAGCGTGCAACAATTGAGCAATTGCAATTATGGATAGAATGACAATCGGCATACGGGTGGGGTGGTGGTGGTGGGAGTGGGGTGGGAGGTTGGGGGGGGGGGGGGGGGTAGAGTACTGAGTTTGGGAATTTGTGCCCTGCCAGTACTCTGTGAAACATTAGAGTGTGAGTTTCATCGGCACTGCTGCTTGAACTCGCCGTTCACACTAAAACGGCTGCAGCGGGCTTGAGTTGACAGCAGCAAACAGCACTCAGTGTTCGCAAAGAGCTCTGTCAGTCCTCAGAGGAGGCGGAGAGTTATCAGGAGCATGACGGATTACATGCATTCTCCAATTAAGTTGCCAAAGCTTTCAAAAAAAAAAAAAAGGGTGGCCAACGTCCACAACAGGCAATGTGCCACGTGGATAAGAAAATCCAGCTGGCCATTTCCACAACACAAATCATCATCACACAGCTTATCAGCCACCGCCACGGTTAACGTAGAAACCACAAACCCTCTCCAGCACATTCCTGGTGCCAAAACCACGGCACTGGAAATCCAGCGCCAGGTGTGTTTTGGTAGACGCAGGTAGTCTTTCACAAACTCCACTTTAATTCCTGAAGCGCTTATATTCAACTCACTGCACTTCACAAGGCTCTCGATTTCTGCACCGACCGACGCAAGCGCAAGGAATTCAAATTGATTTTCAAATGTAACTTTAAAGCTAATGTCAGGCACCGATGAATAATGGCACCTTAACAGCTGCCTGCCAAGCCAAGCCTAGCCCAGTTTTTACTGTCTATAAATACACTGTCGGTGTGCTAATCTTACTGATGGGTGATGGTGGTGGGGGGGGGGTTACAGTCCTGGAACCATTCCACCTTGGTATTTATATTAATGAGCAGTGAGGGTTGACCAGATCTTAGAGAAAACTGAATGTCTGTGTTTTAAAACTGCCCTATATAGCTTGAAGCTCCTGGCTGTCAACAAGACATGGCAGAGTTTTCAAAACAAAGCCCAGAGATGAGTGCATTAAACAACCGCAGACCTCTTTAGCACAACAGAGCAGAGTGTCAGCGCTTAGTCTGGCTCTCCCCCTGTACGGTAAACACTGTTTATTGACGGTGCGAGGCGTCCTTGCAGACGGCTCAGGGGTCGGGTCAGTGTCAGACCCGACCGGAGTGCGGAGTCTGGGTGGGTCGGTCGGTCACCTCTGGGGTCGCTGCAGGACGTGCCGGCCCTCGTTTGTGAGGTCATTAGACCTGCACTGGCAGGGAGGGGCAGATTTAGAAATGATGGCCTCTCTCACTCCACCCCGCCTCCGCACCCACATCAACTTAAAATAGGACTATATTGAGGCTATTACAGTATTTCTATCTGAGCGGCTGATAAAAAAGAAAATAAATTGTGCATTGATTTTACATTTGTTACTGTTAAATCTCTTTGAAGGAAGAAAAGAATTATATCCATACAATTATATACAGCCGTCTCTTCAGTAATTGAGTGACACTCCGCAAAGTCATGTATTCATTCAGTTCACATAAATGCAGCGTATAAATCATTTGTAAAATTGAATTAATTATGAGTTAAAAAATGAATGGTACGCATATCAATTTGTGGTGATCGATACAGTGCAATACATCAAAGTGTGACATGGAGGCTGTAAAATGTAAAACTCAGAGAGTAAAATTGATGTGCCAGAGTAAAAGAGATTGTACAAGTAACGTCCTTTCAAAAGGAGACTAAAGATTTAAAAAAAGGGATTTAAATCAGAGGACACACTCTAGTCTTGCGTCTGTTCAGGCTGTCCTCCGGGCTTTCAACGGTGTCTCCAGCCATCAATCACCGCAAGTCTGTGACTTTCTTCTGACATCGTCCTAAAATGGACCAGTGCTCAACTGAGACGCCAACCATTTCTTGTCAGATCAAAGTAAAGAAAACTCTTTTTCTCTCCCTCCCTCCTCACCCCCATCACCTCGAGGTCGTAATCTCTTCTTAAAACACTCCCGGCTCCAACAAGTTACCATTTCTCATACGTCCGAGTCGTTGAATGCCCATTTGTTTATGTCTTAGCCCTTCATCCACCTCAGGTTGAAAAGACTGCCATTGATGCTCAGTGGCAATCATCTAGCACTTCCCTCTTTAAGTTGTTTTCACATGGTGCTGAAGCCGTTCTCAAAGGATATTTATGTCTTTTGTTGGCAGTGTGAATGCTAGCCTGGGGGCTCACTACATTTCCCCCAAGGTCTGAATAGATTGGTGGAAAATTCCTTCTGTACAAAAAAAAGTGGCGACATTGCACATTCAGACCTCGGCCATGTCATTAACTAACAGTCCCCAACGGTAGGACACAACTGGCTTCAATCCCACCTGGGGCTGGGTAGTTAAAAGCACCGAGGGCTTTTTGGGTAACCGCTGTATTTGCTTTGCCCACATTTGTCCTGCAGAATGCTGACTGTAGTGTGCAAATGTCACTAGCTGCCACTGGCTTGCTGGAACCAGGTTCAACTGCACTGCCCATTGAAAAAGTACACATTGCACAGTTGCATGACTGGAAAGGTAATTCCAAATGAGAGAGGAAAAGGGGCAAAAATAAAATCCAACTCCCCTGGTAAGAGAGACCTGCTGGGGTGGATCTCTGTAAGACCCTGAGAACTGAGACAGGTCTAATTACAGCAAATCCCAGCCAAAATCTCAGAAACAGACTAAAATAACATGGGAGACTCATGTTCAAGGATGAAGGATGTGCTTTACAATGAAGTGATTTACAACGTGAAGAGTTAGCAAGATTAATTGAAGTAATTTTGCTTAATGGGGACATCTCACAATCTAAATGTCTAATAATTTTCTTCCTAATGCTGAAACCTTAAGGCATGAGCCATTCCAGGCTGAGGTTCTGAACATATTCAGCTCATATACTGCTAAACTAGAATAACTAATCGATTTTTATTATAAATTTGTTGCTATACACGTTTACTATGCAGCAGATGAAAGTACGGGCAGGTCAAGAGAGAACAAAAGTGTCACGTGTTCACCACAATGAGACTAAATGATGCAAAGAAGCCCTTTATCAGCCAAAAAAGACCGTGCATCACTTTGTTCAACATTGTCAACAGGAAGTGATGTAACCTGCAGTGTTAAGGTCATGTGGCGTGGGTGAGTTTTTCAGTGAAAGGCAAGAGTTCAGTGGTGAAAGGGCCTGTGTCTTGCAGCAGTCCCAGGTCAAATTGCTTTACAGGGCCTACTGAGAAGTTGAGTCATCTGACCTTTAAGATGTTTTTTGAAGGGGAGCTTGGCTATGACTTAAGCTAACAGTGTCTGATTGTTGGGATTCTGAGTACACGCGATGGTGACAGTGTAAGGTCAGTGTGAGTTACGGGGAAATCCAGATGCTCAGCTCTCTCACCCATTTCTTTTCTCCTACCCCTGAAGTAAAAGCAAACGTGAGGACATTTGATAGCAGTGGAGCGTATTATGTTTTAGAGACCATTCTCATGTTTTCCCCATTAATGCAGATGAGAATTGAGTTGTTACACTACATGTTTAAATAAAGGCACATAAAAAAAATTTTCTGAGGACCCACCGATCAATCTCACATATACATCCATAACTCATTTATGAAGCCATTCTGACTGCACGATTCCTCGATGTCCACAGAGCGTTGGTCAAAACACCAATCTCTAGCAGCCTAGGAAGGCATCTGGTAAACAAGAGCTGCATACACATATGTATATAAAAATTTCCCTCCCTCACCAAGTCGGCTTAGCCCTTCTTGTGCATTTGTTTGGTCTGCCACTTGTCAGCAGTCTTTTGAGAGCGTTAAGGCGCTCTTGCGTAGCACTCTTGTGCTTGCTGCTCCTGACTTCACACTGCTGTTTTAAGCTTGAGGTGGATGTTAGTGCTGCCGGGTGTCAGAGCAGTGCTGCAGCAGGTGGATGAAAACGAGCCTGATCATCCCATGTGATACTTTTCCAGGAACATCAGTTGAATGACTCCGGCATCAAACAGGAAACACTGGCACTGTTACGGGCGCTTCTGAATTTTGAGGAGTATCTCGGGTCGAGTCCTCAGCCTATTATTGCATACGCCAACCATAACCCTTTGATGTTTTGGCCCACCTGTGCGAAACCAATGGATGATGAGGTGGAACTTGTTGGTGCAGAATTACCACCAAGACATTTAGAAGGGCTCAGAAAATGTGTTGGCAGACACCCTGTCACATACGTAATTATTATTTTTTGTAACAAACATTAATGGATGCTTGACTTGGGTGGGGGTATTACGTGCCAGTGCCTGTTTTTCCCTGTCTTTGTATTCTCTCTCTTTAAACTCAGGCATACAGCTCACCACATGATTGGTGGAGCAGGAGGAATGAGGGCTGCTTCTGCCCAATCATGTTCCGTTCCGAGTTCTGCTGTGTACCGATTCTGGACTTGATTCTAGAATTCATATTACTGGGTCTGTGTATTGGGCTTGTTTGCCGGTTGCTACCGGGGAAAAAGGCGGGGAAGTCAGATAAAGTCTTTATTTATTATATAGATGTATTTATTGTATAGTGAGGTAGTGGGTACCACCCTTTGTTTCTTTTCTGGTAATGTCCATTGTTTCCCCTTCTGTTTTATGGTGTTCCTTGTTTCTTTAAACTCATTGTTGTAAATTAATAACCAGCTTCAGTCTGAAACCTTTGCAGTTATCTTAATCACTAATAATTAGTACTTTTTGTTACAGCCTTGTACCCCTAGACCACCAGGGGACATACCACACACACACACACACACACACACAGGGGTATACTGTATACTCTGCAGTATTAATGTATGGGAATACTTAACAGGAGATGGTTGTGAGGCACATATGAATACTCGGGACAAAAAAAAGGCAGGTTCAAAAGACACCCACGTGAAACGGGGCTTTCTCAAATTCTCTGACGGATAAGTACACAAGGTGCGCAGAAGAATGCGAGGCACCGCTTCCGTCTAATCCCCTCTCGACAAAGCGCTGAAAGACAGCTTTTCATTGATATTCCTTTGAAAAAATGAACATTCAACAGACCTGAACTTACTCTGAACTACAGTACAGCACAATACCCTGTCAGTTCAGAGCTGGCTTTGTCTGTCTGCCTTTTCTTTTTGCCCTCAGCATCTGTCCCTCAACCTTTCTCCCACTTTCATTCCATACCTCTCCCTCTCCCTAAATCCCTCTCTAAAGCACACTCCCCATTCCTCCCTTTCAATTCCTTTCTCCTTGACTTTTACTCCACCCGTCTTTCTGTTCCTTGCACTCTGTAAATCCCTAACTCTTTCTTCATAGCACTGCCCCCTCTATACTTTTCTCATACACTCTCTCCCCCCACCCGGCTCAGTAGGGAACCCCTGCTTGTCACATGACTCTCAGCCCCCTCTAACTGAGTCAGCACTCAACAGTAGTTGAATGTGTGACACAATATGTGTGCCTTTACAGGTTTGGTCGCTTGTTTAGCTACCCCAACCTTGATGCCCCCTACAAAGACAACCTGCTTGGCTAACCAAGATTATTATCAAGAGAAAGTCCATCAAAGTGAGCCTGGTATGTGCCATAAAAGGTGTAAACCTGCAGCTTAATTTATTTCTTTCTTTCTTTCTTAACTGCCAGTCCCTGCTGGCTCAGTAAATGAGCATATCAGTTAAGTGCCCTTCACACTTAGGGGAGGGGCCCCCAGCTTCCCTCTCTTAGACCCAGTGGTGGGCCCGGTACTCCACATGTGTAACTGATTTGGAATTCATACGCCCTGTCTCAGTGATTATGTTTTTTTTCTGAAGTACCCAAACATGTCAGAAACCGTGATCTCCAGCAGGGGGAACTATACAGAAACAATGCACCAAATTAAACCCAAAAAGTTAAGCCTCTTTACATATACGATACCTCTCAACAAAACAATTTCTCTCTCACAAAGAAAGAATGGCTTCAAAGGACTCCTTGACTGTGATATTGCTTGGCAAACAGTGGGTCTTAAATATTCCAATCGCTTTGAAATCTGAAACACACAAAATTAGGACATGCTTCCTCCTCAATAATGAGAAAATATGAATCTATTTATAAAGTAGAGGGACAGAGAGAACACTAAAATGAAACAAAGGGATTCATTGCAAGTAAAAAAGCCTGTTAATGGAATGGTCACAAAGAGGGAATATAAGGTACATGGCTCAGTGATAAATACTTTGTTAAATCACTTGCAACAGTTTTTTACAAATATGACAGGGACCACATGCAGTGTGTCTGAGTGAAAAGTACTTGATCAGAGTTCAGTTTACATTGAACATTTTGTTGTGTGTATGAAAGTGGCTAAATCTATTCAGAAGAACACAGCCGAGATACAGTATGCATCCCGAATGACCTTAGTATTAAAGCAAAAGTCATTTCTTATTTAGCATGACATACTGAAGCATATTTATCATCTGTCACCACCTCAGGCTGAAAAGACAGGCCACCAGTTGAGCCAAGGATTTCTTCATATTGGAAAATTGTTACAGTAGTGTCAGTCCAAGGCAAAATACCGAGTAAACCAAATGGCGATGCTTCAGCTTAATAGCTAAATAGAAAGTATTGATTTTTTTCCAGCGTAAATGGCAGTTTATCCTTGAGAAAAACATTTCATTTCAGGGTGTAAAAAGGACTGATAAAAAACAGTAAAAATCAACATTGTGAATTACTTTTCCATTAGGTTTACGTTTTATACAGTTTAACAGTGGCTTCTGTACCGAATGTAAGTATTTTTAAATTCTAGCAATATTTGTGCCGTATAATTTAAAAATATATTTTGACATTATTTTATAGTTATTCCTTAGCACTCCCACCAGAAAATCTAATTCTATTTCTTGTAATCATCTATGTACAATTGTGAACACCACTGAAGAAAACCTTATTTCATGCACATCTGCAAATACATGTCACAGCTTGGTGTGGAGGCTAACCACAGCCCGTTTCGACATGTAATTTAAGTCTGTATAATTTTATCAGCAGTTCCAGCCATTTCAGGAATGAGCCAACTAGCATTTTATCCTCTGCCTTGTTTCATGTGCCATAAAATGGGCGTGTGCAGCCAAGAAGGACCCTGGGTGTCAGCTTCAGCACTGCCAGACTGCAGTCTGGATATTTTTAGTCCTACAGACATTAGCTGCTGCACATTTCTGCACACACTAACTGTCTAGCTGCATGTGGAGTCATATCTGAAGCCCAGGAAAGGCACAGCTATATTGAGGTGCTAGACTGTATACAGTATGACAGCGTTGTCTCAGTTACGCACCTCAATGTACCAAATGGGAGTAGGCACAGAAAATATATTTGGTGACTGCTAAAGGACCCCATTTTAGATATGTGGGAAAGGTTGGATTCAACTGTCGGTTGAGCTTTAGCACAACCTATGGAAAAATTGGAGTGCTCCACAGCGCCCCCTGGACTTCTCTTAAGGCCCTGCAGTGCCATGCCAGTGAATAAACATACTATTTGCTTGTTAAATAACATGTCCTCCGCACAGCATGTTTAAATAAATCCAACTTTTCACACACTCGTCATGCAGTACTTCTCAGCAAGCTCACTCAATTTCGAATGCACCGCGCTCCCACAGGACAAAGACGGTATTAGGAGCTGTCGTTACACCGATCAAAACCCTCATTAGAGCGATGCGGCAGCCTCTCGGGGAGGCGATGGTTATCGCCGTACGCATGCCAGCCAGCCAGAGTCGAGTCAGACCTTCGGCCCTGGCGTCTATCCCTCAGTCTGCTATCTGCAGCTCAGATGAAGGTAATAAATGGGTCGTTGATTGGCGGTGTCTTCGTCCGAGGGCAGGGGCCTCTTGATCCCGGGCTGTCTGGGAGCGCAAGTAACACTGGCATGATAGGAGTGTGGGGGGAGGGAGGAGGGGGGTGGGGGGGCGGTTTGTGTGGTAACAGCCAGCACTCATCTGACGTTATCTCACCCCTGGCCCTCGACACAGTCACCACAATGGCCCCCTTTGTGCGACCCCCCCGACCCCTCCCCACCCCAGCCCAGCCCTCCCCGGCCATCCCTGCCCCGGGTGAAGTGAATGGACAAAAAGACTCATTTTTCAATTGACTGGAGGTCCGTCAGCCAGCGCCGCTACCCGCGAAGAGATCTTGTCAAATCGTGCAGCTTTTGATCTTTACAGAGAACGGGATTTTCCCTCGATTTCCTTTCCTTTACATAAGAACAAATACCATGGGAAAGGGTTGAAAATGAAACGATAAAAATCACATATTACACTTCCTATACGCAGATTCTCTCCACCATATATCTCGGTCCCTCTCTCTTTCCCTATCTGACTCGCTCCTTCACAGTTTTGGCTCTCTGTATCTATCTCTATTCGTATTTATTCGGTGGCAGTCCCTGTTTAGTTTTTTACTTCAAAAGCCGTGATCCTGCGTGTTCCAGATGGTATCGGATGGCAGAGTTTGGTCTTTATGTTCTCCACAGGAGAAGGCAGAGTCGTGATCAACATGTGTTAATGGAACTGCCCTCCCTGTGGTGGTATTGTAAATTGTGTAACTGAGTCGTGATGCATGTCAGTACGCCTTTTATCTTTAGAGCAAAGACGAACCCATTAAATGCATTTTTAAGTATTTATGCACCTTGTCAATTAGACTCCCAGGATACAACTTAAATGGGATAATAGCCTTTCATATGCAATTTATTTGAATCAGGTCATAAACAAGCAAGCTAGTGGTTAACTATACTTAATGCCAGCACAAACGCTGGTGTATGTTTAAGACATTTTTACATTTTTCAATAAAATCAGAAAACTGTTTTGCAAGCCGAATGAAATGAGCAAACTGAAATGATCAATTTTCTTAAACATGACTGAATCTTTTTGCACATGAAATGTCCATCTGAGCACAGATTGCATGCAAGCAGAACATTCTGCAGGTGCATGTGTGTAGGAGGGCTCCAGTAATCGGCTATTTATGACAGTGATAACGCAGGTGAGGAGTAACAAGCCTTAAAATACACGCCCATTTCAACGCTGTGCCAACACACCTGGAGGCCAGCTACGGGCACTTGCACACTGAGAAAGTGAAAAACACAGGGTGCCATGGAAACCGCTTCAGGGGTCACGAAACCTGAAAAGCACGCGCACCTGCACCAAACCACGCCGACTCGCTGGCGCATTGAGATCAGAGTCCGCTAATCGCAGCGCCGGGCCCAGGTGACACACCTGCAGGCCCACGGCGGCCTGTGGAGGACCGCAGGTGTTTAATAATGGCGGCAGGCACAAAAATATGACGAGCAATCTAAACACAGAGGAACCCAACTGCGGTTCCCATGAATCTCTGGGTCTGGTCAGATGAAAGCCACAGCAAGTTCCGGGGATGGCATCACACTGGTTCCCATAACAACAGTACACCGTTAGTCATACATGCTAACCACCACCCCACACACAGACCCTGTTCCTGGCCCTGACCCTGCCTCTTCCCCCACTCTGCCCCGCCCCAGTGGATTTGAGCCATGGCCCACAGTTTGAGTTTTCCAGACACGCGCTCGGAGGCCACGAATCGCACCGTACGAGGCCTGGTCGAACATTACACTCTCTCACTTTTATAGATTTGTCCTTGTGAGAGGATGCGTTCCTCAATGAGGAGAAAGTGACATCAGTCATCTCCTTCCTGGAGGGCACTGCCCCCCTCTTCTCAATCTATTCTCATTGCTTGTGCTGGCCATGACTTCAGGCCCAGTGTTCTATATGAATCCCCAAGTGTACTTGTGTTGGCTGGGATGGTATACTGTTCTACGACAACCATCAGCTAAAAATCAAAAAATACTTTGAAAAAGAAATTGCATTTCTTTCATGTCGTCAGAACACAACAACATTGAACTGAAGAGAGCCGTTATGCAAAGGACATGTTCCTCCCACATCGCATATCAAGACAAAGAGAGATGGGTTGAACGAAAGTTGGTGGTCCTGAAACAGAAAGAAATATGGAAGCATTTACTTGAAAAAAAATTGTTTAAATCAGAAACATCGATGCGATTCGACCATTTTCAGTGCCTTGATTTGGTGGTACTGAGAAAAAAAAAAAACATAAAATAAATCAACAACGCAACTCCAGGGAACTCCAAACCCAGGGAAATATTATTTATGCAGAAATACCTACATATCTTAGCTGCGACACTTGGGCCAACTGGCAGCATGACAAACTCTACAGAAACGCTGTGAGAAGGAGCAGGGAGAGAGCACCACACGCTAACAGAAAGAGCAAAGTGCTGCGACTTCCCAAGAGAAAACATATACTGTATATATCTTTTTCATTTTGTTTGTTTTACTATTATACTTATGTAGCCTATAATACAGCACAGCACAGAGGATAATCTCATTATCATGTACAATCAGAAAAACTGATTATTGAACCCTTGTAATATTGAAAAAGGTTATATCTCTCAGCCTAACAATGCCAATGGTTCCCAGGTTTTCAGTGTATGTCATGATTGTTCCATATAAGTGTTATTTTTTTGGCACATTCAGTACACTGAGGAAGGCTTAGGCCAAAATGTTTGTGCATATCGTGCCCTCATACATGGATGCAACAGAACAATAGTGTATTGTATTCTCGTGAGTGCTGTCCGTTTTTCTCTTTCATTCTGTCTATCTAGCCACGCAGTCACTTAGAGCTTGTGATGCACTATATGACCAAAAGTATGTGGACACTCCTTGGTCTGGGGCTGTTCTTCATGGTTTGGGCTTGGCCCCTTAGTTCCAGTGAAGGCAAACCTTAATGCTGCAGCATACAATCACATTCTGTAGGATTCTGTGCTTCCCCAACAGTTCAGGGAAGGCCCCTCCCTGTTTCAGTATGACAATACCCCCGGGCACACAGCGATGTCCATATAAAATGATTTTGTCGAGAACGGTGCAGAAGAACTTGACTGGCCTGCACAGAGCCCTGACCTCAACCCCATCCAACACCTTTGGGATCAGTTGGAAAGCCAACTGCAAGCCAGGTCTAATTGCCCAATCAGTGCTCGACCTCTTCTGGCTGAACGGAAGCAAAACCCTGCAGCAATGCTCCAACATCTAGTATAAAGCCTGTTATAGCAGCAATGGGTGGACCAACTCCATGTCAATGCCCATAATTTTGGATGAGATGTTGGATGTCAGGTGTCCACATACTTTTGGCCATGTAGTACAGATCTCTAGACTCTTAACTTGAAGATTCAGGGTTTCAAGCCCATTGTAACCAAATCACACCAGCATTGTTCAAATAACAGTTACAGTTACATGAAAAATGGTGGTGTTTATTAATCAGTGTGTTAAAAAAAAATGCTTTTCAGGTTGCTCTAGATAAAGGACCGCAAAAAATACCGTCACATGATGTTTTCAATAGATGCATTTGTGTCTCCTGAAAATGCTAATGCGCTGAGGATAATATTTTTTGTAGCATGACAGAAATGCTGCCCTATATCTTCAGTATTTCTTTACAAGAAAAAGAAATATAATTACAAGGCTTCACTGTCCTAGAAATATAATAAGCCTAAGCCAGTCACGGCTAAATCCAGGGAAGGCTGCCCCAGGCGTGGTTAATGAAAGCGTTTCACTTTAGAAAGGTCTGGGGGGAACATTCTACTTAGAGAGGGATTATGACCTTGACATTCCTGGGAAATGCAATTTCTTAAAGACGTCCAAATCCCAAGGTAAACACAGTTACCAGGCCGTATTAATGACATAATCTTTAGCCCCTCCCTGTCTCCCATATACCCCCCAGCCCCGCACCCTACTGCCTCCACAGCTGTGCAGACCTTATGAAACCTAATTAGGGTACAATCCATTAAATTATTTCCATTAGAGCCCCATTATACTGTACTTTATATACTCCAAAATGAATCAATTATTGTGTGTGCTACTTTATACGCTGTAATATAATATTGTGGAATATATCATACTTTTTCATTGTTCTCTTGCATATCTTAGGCTTGCCATTTCTACACTGATATCTAGAATGCTTCAAACGCAAGAAGCCGAAGGAATAGGGCACGGGGACTTGTCCTCTCCTCAGAGGGCCACGGCCAGTGCAATAAGGCTTCACTGCATTTACAGGGCCTTCTCAATCAGCCGTGGACTGGCCCAATGCGGAGGGGGTCCGCTCGTGCTCTAAGGTTCTGAATGAGACTTTACAAAACCGGATTAAATCAAGGATACTCACAATCCCCTGCTGGCCTTAGGCAGCCACTGTGTGGGACTGCTGCATTCTGCAATCAGCCCTTCCTGTTAAATTAAATCTCATCCCATAGTTCATTTCCTGTTACATCACATTTTCTGAAAAAAAAAGTACTTACAGTACATATGTTGACACATATTGAACCTACTCAGAGAGCTGATCGCTAGTTGAAATGAAGAGATTCTACCTCTCTAAGCTCTAAGCTCTTTCTTATACCGTGAGCTTAAAGCACTGAATTCAAACAAATGCCTTCAAGGGCACCCGGGGCTGTTATTTTACCTTAAGCTCTACATCTACACACTTCGTGCAGTTGTCGCAGTATGGGGTCCTTAGTCCTTGCGAATGAGGTGAAAAGGGCTGACTATTTTCAAGCTTCGACAGGAATTACTATTCCAAATACTGAGTCTTCAGACAGACATTCGATTGAACATGAACATGCTTGTTTGTGGGTTGTCATGTTTGAGCTATAAATTAGCCATGAAATTTCAGCCTAGCTGAATTTACATTCTTATGAAGATCCAACAGAAAGAGAGATGGAGTACTAGGGTGGTACAAGCAAATACTACCGAATAAATATAACTCTGCCCACCACTTTACAGCAGGTGTTCATGAGCCTGGAGACTGAGCTGGACTTCATAGCCTCTACTTCATGAATATTAATGCAAAAAAAGTAACTGCCTTTTTCTTTGTCTCTTTTTAACAAATGTTGCATACATACCACAGTAATTGACTACTGATGTCATATTAAACATTAAAATCAGTAACCAAATCATGGTCAAGTATTCACATGATCAAATAACCAGCTTTCTTCATTTTCTACAGTCCTTCAGTGAACTATAGTAGAGTAGAGCCAGAGAGGAGCACAGACTGCCAGTATTTATATGAAAGGAAAAATATTATATAATAATCTTTTAAAAAAAAAGACATTAACAACCCACTCGCTCTTTGGTATTTATGGTACAGTAATGGAACGTTAGCACTTAGCTGATCAGCGAGAGCAAGTATAATACCTGACACAGCTGCAATCGAATGCGGTTTAGAGGATGGGTCCCCCCAAGCCAGTCAGGAGCAATATCCATCTTCGTTTGTTACAAACACGAAATTCATATCAGGGCACGGGTGGGATGAAGGTGCGGTATGTTTCAAAGGGCTGCAGAACCATAGGATTCCTTCAACGGAAATACGCCAGTCCCCAGGTTCATCAAGCACCTGATTCAAGAGATTTTTCGAAACCTTGTTTTTTTTCTAATGTATTCAGTAGGTTATCTTTCAATGCAATGCACCTCATCGCTAAAACTTCCTGTGAAGCACATGCTAAAATCCAAATCTGGAAACCTAACTATGCCCCATTGAAACAAATGCCAAATTACAACTAATTGCAGTGCTCAGGTGGATGTCACACATTGAGGGTTAGAAGGTGAATTCCTGTACCTCACTGTATAGTCATTATCCAGACCATAAAGTTCCTTGGAGGATCAAATCGAGGGGAATTAGGTACCTCATTACACCGGTCTAAAAAGATTATGACCCTCCAACCTCTTGAATCTAATGAAGTGTGCCAGTATTGATTTGGCATCAGCCTGATAAGTCCCGCCCTCTCATTCCAAATAGCCAATCAGACACCGCAGGCAGAACCGGCATGCGAGATGGCATGAGAATGGGAAACCCTATGTCTGAATACGGCTCACAGTCTTCTGTTCACCTGGGTCAGCTTTGGCCTCACTCTAAACTCCCTACTGCAGGGAGCTGTCAATTGGCCGAACGTACATTCAGTATTTCAGAGCAGCGTTTGAACATTAAAACATTAAAATTAGAACAGTAAAAATTTGGCCAATTTATAAGCAAGGAACTCATTTGATATCAGGTAAAAATCAATAGGGAGGTGCAACAGAGAGTGAGTTCACACAGCTACGTGATACAGTAAGAGGGTGGTGCGGTGCTGAGTGACGCACGCAGCAGCTGCAGTCAGCCAAGCGTGGTCAAGGGGAGACAGGAAAGACTGAGGCGGCAGGAGAGACTGAGGCGGCAAGCCGAACAACCCATCCGCTCATTAAAACCACAGGAAGGAGAACCATGTCGACAGGCACCTCTTTTTCTGGGTGAATCCGGTCAACCTCTTCTCCTCTGTTTGACGTCATGGCTGACTCACATTCCAGCCCCCCATCACCCCCATCCCCCGCCCCCCCAAAATCCTCCATGCTGCCTAATTTCGTGGAGGGACGCGCTCCAGTCTGAGCAGGATGCCACAACCTTGTTTCACGGCCAGGAACCAATTCAATTTGCAGGCTGGCCGAATCTCAGACCGTCTCAGTTTTTCCTCTGGTTATTTATTCATTTCTTTCTTTTTTTATTTAAACATCTATGCAATTCTATTTCTCAAATATTATCGGTCTGACTACATTTGATTGTGAAGACAAAGTCCAGTGACCCAGGTGACAAATCCAGCCCACAGCCCACACACCATGGAGAAGATGAAAATACCTCCTTTCACAGAAGGCCTCATTGTGCTCTGCTCTTTGTTGATTTCTATTGGATTTCTGTTGGTTCTATTCTAGCATCAAACTGCCTCTTTTTTCTAGCTTTTGAGAATTTTTCATTAGGGAAACAGTATTTTACCACCTCATTAAAACAACCAGAGAACTGTCTGACAATAATTTGCACCCACGATAATAATAATAATACCCATTATGCCTCAATGAAACAACATCGTATCACAAACTACATTGAGTAAATTGCCAGTTTGGAGGCTGGATGCATTTTAATGCCTCTGGATCTGGAGCAGAAGAGTCTGAGGCCACAGAGAGAAAAGCAGAGACAGAGGGATCTACAGAAAGAGGGACTGCAGATCTAAAGACAGCAGAGATGGATAGATGGAATAATAATAGAATAAAATAAAATGGGGGACAAGAATGTGTCAGAGGACCATCAGTATACTCAGATGATCGGAAATTGGGAGTGAAACAGGAGGAGAAAAAATGAGGGGTTAAAATATGGAAAGAACTAAAGAACTAGAGAGGATTAGACAGACATTAACAGCAAGAGAGAGAATTGAAAAGCGGTAGATATATATAGAGAAAGAGAGATAGAGAGAGAGACAATAAAAGAGAAAGAGTGAGAAGACTTGGAAGCTGTCTGGCCTCCTTCGTCCCAACAACAGGAGCCTTTCCCTGAGGATGAAGGCTTCAGACTGCATGAATGATTTATGGTGAGGGGCTTTTAAACCCACACTTCCTGCACATCATCCCAAGCCTCCACCCCCATCAAAATGCAGGCCTGTTACCCAACACCAACCTCCCAAATCCAAATTTTTAAACACCCCAATCCCAAGCGCAGGCCCACTATCAATCTCAGATCACCGCCCACCCCCCCCCACCCCAAACCCAACCCAGCTCACCCCAGGTAAGACCTATGCAGCATGACTACCAGAACTGCACAGGCATGCAAACACAGAAACGTACACTTACACGCCGCCCAACACAATGCTGGGTTTGTTTGGGCATTGTGAAATATTCATGAGGGCAGACGCCACAGGAGTATGGAAAGAGCAAGAAAAAGAGAAAGTGAAAGAGACAGGAGGAAAATAAAGATGCAGAGAGAGCTGCTCCTTTTACCATCTGAACACACAAACACAAAAACAAACCCAGTCCAGTCACTGCGCCTCACATAGATTCTATGCTAACAGTTCTTCTGTATGCATGTTAGGTACGTCTCCCAACATCTCCTGATGCTCGCATCCTCGCTCGCGCTGACCAATCATGTCACGCCAACCAGATCTCATCAGACTCTGCAGTATCACTGTTGAAGAGCAGTATTCTATTCATTGGAGGACCAGGCTGCAGTATCAGAGAGGGAGTGTTCCTACTCATTTGGATGTGCTCCTGTTCTCCATCACAGTCCCAGTGAGTCAAACCCACATGCACAAAAATAAAACCACGCCTTGAAAAAAAAAAAAAAAAAGAAAACAACAATGGCTAATGCTCTGTCGGGCTTCGGCTTAACCTGTGCAGACTGCCCTACGTCACCCACAGGGCAACATTACAGCAGGTGCAGCCAAAGCACAGGCTTAGGACCGATGTCTGCATTCCTCTGACATTTCCTTTAATGGTAGTGCTTTACTCCGTCTCAGACAGGCCCCTCAGTGACGGGGGAGCATTAGGCCTGATCTACTTTCTGCTTTCTTTTCCTTTCAGCCAAAAAGACACCGAGAAGACACCGCTGGAAATCGGGCAGATGACTTCTTTTTGCCGTTTGATTTACTTTTTAATTACAGCAACGGTGGGGGGTGGGGGTGGGGGGGAAGAGAGCCGCAGCCGAATTTACAGAGCCGCCAGCTACCGCCACCGACCCGCAGGAGACGAGTCTCGCGCCCTCGCCAGACAGATCGACACCCGGGAAGCGCTTCGCGCCTTCGCTCCCGCGCTCGAAACCGCGGCTCTCGCTAATCACCTTGAAGTGTTACGCCCGTACGCGCCTTAGCGACGCGGGTGCCAGGGCTCCACCGAGAGTCGCTTAGCACGGAGGAAACCGCCGGGGTGCCAAGGAAAAACTTTATCATCCGCGCTGTGGTTTTCAGCTCCACGTAAATCAGTGTTTTAATCTGACAGGACGCGCGGTCGCTAATTTGCGAGTTGCTTTGCATTTGGAATTTCTGGCCTACAGAGCGCAAAAATGAAAATGTGATGAATTTCACAACAGGACATTTAAAAAAAATCACATGGTTTAAGACATCTTAATCTTTCTTTATCCCAGTCTATTTTCTCAGTTACTGGACAGCCACAATTTTCATATTTCATATAAGGGTCATATTCTCTACTCCACACAGTATGAAAGGCATGTTTTGACTTTCAGTAAATAACACTTTCGTTCTTATTCACACATGTAATTAGAATTGCCAATCATCAGCTTAACTGAGACAATTCATATGCTGAGATAGCCTAATGTGTGATAAATTTGTGGTAAAGAAATCCTTTGGCATTTTAATTACTTGGCTACACAGAAACCAAACACTTTTTTATTATCATACCAGTAGATATCACATCATATGAATGACCTTAAAGTGCTGTCTAAAATTAGGGAATGCCACTAATGTGGGTGAGCTGTTCAGTTTCAGTGTGTGTGTGTGTATGTATGTGCTTATGTGTGATTGCAGTTTTGATTATGTGTGTGTGTGTGTGCATGTGTGTGCGCTTATTTTGTGTGAGAGGTAAGAGAGCAGCTCACAGCCCCTGTGTGGCCTATAGTCTCCCACACTTCCTGTAGTGACTGATGAGACGCAGGGCTGTAGTCGTCCCATGGGTGTGCTGTATCCGGCAGCTGGACAGCGGCTCCGCCCCCCTCTCTCCTCCCCACAGCCTGGCTCACCCCAAACGCTCACCCAGCTGCCCCTCCCCTCCCACAGTCCGCCCGCCGTCCGCGTGCGTTTAGGGAGCCTTCCTGCGCGTCTGAGCGTATCGAAGCGGAGAGGAGGGGCTGCACAAAGCCCACGCTGCGAGGAGGGTTCGCCGCGCTCAGGGGAACGGCACGCGCACCCCATCTCCCCCCCCCCCCCCTCCCTCCCCCGCAGCGCGCCTGCGCGGGCTTCGTTTGCGACCCCGCGCACGTCTGACTGATCGCCTCCTCTCCCGCTGTTTGCCCAGCACGTGTGCTTTCATCTGCTACAAGATAAAAATAACTCCCCGGGATGAAAGGCAGCGACGAGGCAAAGTCCCCCATCTCTATCACAGGCAAAGCGCCACTTTGACTGACTACCTGCGATGTACGCCTTGTCCCATTTGCATGCTCCTCTGGCACGCGGCATGCCACTCACTGCATGTCAGAGTGGGCGCAGAGGAGCCGGTTTACAATGTCACCTCTGTACCAAAATGCTCAAGCAGTATTCCCTTATTGAATCCCTGAACTGAATGTAGAGTATGTGCTGCAACATAAGATTCCTGCATAAGATGTATGCATATGCAGAATCTGTCAGAGCATTAGAATTCTCATCCCTCCCTCGATGATGCACAGAAACGGAATCCTGCAGTGGATTAGACGGGATCTTTGCGGTGTTGTGCCCATCCTCGGTGAAGCGCATTATCATGCTTGGGTCGTCCCTGGAGGTGGAGGCAGGGTGCTTCGTCAGCACCATCCCCCGGCCCCCCTCGCTGGGCAGACACACGGAGACGGAGAGAACACGTTCCGGTCTGGAGGCCTGATTAAGAGAGCTCGGGAGGAGAGGGAGCTAGATGGGCTTTCTGCACGTGTGTGAGTGTACAAGAGCATGTGTGTGTGTGTGTGTGTGTGTGTGTGTGTGTGTGTGAAAGAGAGGGTTAATATGTGCAAAGCAGAGGGACCTCCTAGCTCTGAAAACCACATGCACTGAGATCAGGGTTTTGGCAGGAATGTGGGCTGTGGGTGGTGGGTGGGTGCAGTGGGCACAGCGAACGGTGGATGGTGGAGGGTGTTTAGCAGTGGGCGTGGCCCACGTCCGGGGGCTTGCCTCAAGGTCTTTTGTCTGGGAGGGAGGGCACGGCTGCTATGGTAACAGCGAGCCCAGCACAAGCCCCGTCCAAACCCGCCCAGCCCAGTCTAGCCAGAGCCCGCGCGGTATTTATGGAGCCGGAGACAGGGGGCTAGCGCTAACGAGGCCCCGTGAGCTCTGAGAAGCGCGAGGGTCCGAGCCGACGGACGCCGGCGCACTCCTGACACGGCGAGACCGCTCCGCGCGCCTGACGAACGCTGCCGACACCCTCTCCCCGGCTCGATTCCAACGGGCGGGTCAGAGGCGGGGGGGCTGAGAAAGCCGGCCTGTCACCGCGCGCGAGACGGCCAGACCGGGGGAACACACTCGCGGCTCTTCGACGACGGTCATTCGCGCCGTTCAGAAAGGTCACAGATCAGCACTCAGTATCCGCTTCTGCAGATCCGTCAGCGCGCTTGGGACTCCAGCTGAAGAGTGAACGCTCCTAACGCGGCGAAGAATGCACTGGAGTGAGTAGCTCAGAGACCACGTCTCC
This sequence comes from Anguilla anguilla, assembly GCF_013347855.1. Classification (NCBI taxonomy): domain Eukaryota; kingdom Metazoa; phylum Chordata; class Actinopteri; order Anguilliformes; family Anguillidae; genus Anguilla; species Anguilla anguilla. Next base: position 13,120,709 of record NC_049206.1, on the reverse strand, counting down.
CCCCCCCCCCCCAACCGCTCATCCCACCGGCCTCTCCTCGCAACCCCACCCCCCCACACCCGGCCCCACACACATTTTCAGTCTGCAAGATAACAGCTGCCTCTCTGTTGCTGTAATTTTACATAATTTCTACCTTCGATCAGAGCTTTTAAAAAAAATAAAATAAAAAAAATAAACATTTTCAGGTAATTGAGCCCACCTCCGAACAGAAAAAGAGAACAGAGGCGCTGCCAAGCGCCGGAGAGCTAATGAGAACGGCGCTCAGACGGGCGAAACGCTGATACCGTAGCGATCGCTGCCGATACCAACCGGCGCGGCGTTATTTATCCACGCTCATCCATCTCCCCGCTCCCCGCAGAAGTAGACGATTTCTCGGTAATCCGGGGGAAGGCAAATGTGATTAAAATTCATACATATTTAAACAAGGCAGGTAAGCAGCTCACTGTGTTCAGAGCCTGCAGTCACAAAATCACCAACCAACAGCTTCCAATATCACTGCCGTGCGATGGGCAGACCATTTCCCCGTTTAAGGCCAAAAGGAAGTAGAGTGGGAGTTGAACACCACTGTTGCTGCCATTTACTCACTATATTAACAAAAACCTTTTTAAAAAATGCCAGGGGGAAAACTGTGAAACAGTTCTTGGAGGATGGGATTTTGCATTCCAAAGCTTCTGTGGGTTTTGACTTTAAAAGACCGATCCTTAAGCTCGATTGGTAAGGACTGCTGGCCTATCAACCGCACTGCCCACAAATAATGAAGTGTGGCTGCACCACAAGGGCACGGCAGGCATTCCTCAGCACTGGGGCCTACATATTTTACAATGGAAAATGAATTAGCGCTGGTGTTAATGGATAAGGCCCCCGGAGTGCATTTCATTTCATTACTGGACATCTGCCACGCCTTAAGACATTGGTTGCAGAAAACAGTAGTTTGCGGTTTATCCTCTGTAATCCTTTAATTCTGTTGACAGCGTAACCAAACAGTTCAGGCTATGTTAATGACCGTTCTTGCTTTCTGCTGAATTCTGAACATTCTTTTGGAACCGTTGTAACTGCACATAAACCGAGCACAGCCATGGTACTTTGACACAGATGAGCCATACTTCAGCCTCACAGAGACACTGTGAGCTCTGTGTGTTTACTGTCTGTACTGTGGATTAGACAGAATGTGACACACCAAACTTCAAACCATGGACAATGAGATCAATCAATTGCTTGGATTGGTATGCAAATTCTTTTCAATTAACAAAAAATATATAAAGTGAAATGGACCATTTTATTCCTTATTATCAGTATTCATTAAGGAAGCCAAAGAACCTAGTGCAAACTAATTAGCTAAATATAATTAATCAATATTTTCCATTTGCATGCCTGATAGTGTCAGTAAATGCAAATCTCTGCAGTGAGTCATTGTTTATACAGACAGGACACACATACACACGCACTGTTTGGAGGGAAAAGTTTGCATCAAGTTAAATAAATATTCAACCTTGGGAGCCAGAGAATATTTGAATATCAAAGTTATTTAAATGTGCATCTCTAATTTGCGTACGCACAGTATCGACCTCAAATCAAAGCACAGCTATTCATGCGTCAAAGACACGGTGTCTGAGGTAACGGGGTAGCGATGGTAGCACAACTCACTGGAAAGTTTATTTAACCAGCTCCAAGGACTGATGGGACATGTAGTCTGGGCCGACTCAGGACCAACAAGACTCAAATCGGTTAACAAAAGCTTTCAAGCAGGCTCGGGAATGCGCAGCGACTTCAGGTCTTGTACAACAGCAGAGCAGCACAAGTGGACAGTGAGACAGCCATGGCCAGCTTGTGGTGGGTCTGTGTAACCAGGGGCTGTAGTTAGGCATCTACTATCACCACCGTCACAGAGAGCGTCCTCCATCGCCTCTCGAAAGCCTCGGCACAGAGGGCCGCGTGGGCGGGGGTTAGACAGTCTGAGCGCCCCTCTTATCTGCAAAGCCCTGATAAATGTGCAGCGGGGGGCCGGACAGATTCGCTCTCATCACGTCGGCTGCTTCTCAGCCCTCGTGAGTCATGTGCTTACCGATCATATCGCGCCATAACTCCAATTAACACTAATTAGAGGCCGCGCTGATCTGCGGCCCCGCTGCGATGACTTTCGGCCGCTCTCTCTCTCTCCGTTTCTGCTCCTCTGTTCCTTTTTCTCTACCCTTTTTCTCAACTGAAAGGCAATCAAACCCCCGGGTCTTTTAGGTGCGTGGAGGTGAAGCACAAAACCGCTTCAATGTCACTGCTTTTTTTTTTTTTTTTTTTTTTTAAAAGCATTATAAGCGTACTGCCCACCCATAATCGCGGTAGAACAGGGTACAGAAAAGACATCAGAGGTGCTGGATGGGAGACGGGAGCACTGTAGTTCAAATCAAGGGGTCAATTTTTGGGGCGAAGCTAGTGCTGTTTTTGGAATTTGGCTATACTCCACAGGAAGCACCAGTTAGCCAAGTCATGTGATCTGTGTCCGTGTTCAGAGTGACTACCTGGGCACTGATACAACTAGTGTGCACTGTGTTGATTCTCAAACATGCACAGGCTCAAATGCTCTTGACTGGCTATAGCTGGACCACAGTGAGACCTCCTCAAAAACCTCACACGGGGGAAGACCATTTTCAGTTCATTCACTGCTGTATAATGTAGTTATATTTAATTCTGGATTTGTTACCAACAGTGTATCTGCATGGCAGTTTGGACAATCGTTTGATCATCTCATTTAAGAACATCTGAATGCCAGTAGAAGGGAAAGAAGTTTTCAAAACCACATGCAAGTACATAAATAAAAGCTAGCAAAGAAGATTTAAAGAACAGAATTGGTCATTTAAAAAAAAGGAAAAATGATTTTATAACGAACAGAACGATGGTGGTCCCACCTCCACCAGTCTCCAACCACATAATCCCTCATATTTCTGGCCAATTATAATTTGCTGAACCACAGTTCTGTTATATAGATTGCTAGCCATTCCGCAGCCTTCTCCGTTTCATGCTAACAGCCCTGTGGTAACAGCAGCTCCTGAGATGAATAACCAAATAGAGACCCAGGCTAATGGATTTCAAATTGACATCTCCTTATCCAGCACACTTCCCCTCTCTCGTCCAATCAACTATGAAACTTGGTGACATCACAGCACCGGAACAAGTAGGGTACAAGAACAAAGGTGTGAATAACTGTGAACAAAGTCAGGGACTTCACTGACATCAGCGTTCACAAATTTTTTGCACAGTACATTTTAAGTGCAAATACTGTACAATATGGCAAGAGTATTGTGGATTATTACAAAAACCGAGGATTCCTAACTTCCATTTCAAAATTGAGGGATCACATTCATTAAGTTCACATCAAAAATGTACAGACGCAGGCCTACGTGTCACTCAGAAATACTTTTGCGCCTGGACAAATGCACAAAGTGCTTAATACTGAAGCGTTTTACGCGTCTGACAGCCAATGAACCACTCTCCTTTAAAAAAATCAATATTGGCTAATCACTGCCAAGACGGCCTGATAAAAAGAGAAAGGAGGAAAGACAATCTCGATAGCGAAGCGAGGAGGTGTCTTATCAGGAAAACTAATTTAGGCAACGGTCACGTGCCTTGGCTGAGCAACAAAACGGCCCAAAATGCTCCTGCGGGACGGACATCTGTTTGGCAGACCGCAGGATACCAGCAGCGATGAATTAGTGACATTTGGCTCAAATGGGAGCTCAATAGCTGTGTAATATCAGCTGGTTATCATTGATTGACAAAACAATCTCCCTCGCTGCAAAATGGCTAACCTTTGATGTGAACTCGCATGCAGACAGCAGGCACTGCAGAGTCCTTTATTAGGAAAAGGGGAAGGGGGGGTGAAATATAGGTGTGTTTTCAGACTTCTCTGACTCAGAGGAGACAGTGTGGGGATTTTTTTTTTCTAAAGCCCTGTTTACAAGCACCATGGAGGAGAGCCCAAGGGCACAGACATTTCAAACCAAGGGCTGCAAGGCTAAACATAAATGGAGGTTTACAAACACAGGGCTGCAGAATAAGTCTTGTGCCTCTGGATGGTACTGCTCCCCAAGTACTCATCTAGGATGACCCGAATCCTAACCCCAACAATTCTGCACATAAACCTGGTACCGATCCATGTTTCAGTATTTCTCGGCACTACACAATTCCACCAGTGTTATCTATAACAAGGAGGCTGTACACACAGTAAAGACATGCCATTTATGACACTATGTAAATGTCCAATTCAAGCAGGCTGTGAGGAGTCAGATACAGTACGGAGGAAAGTTACATAGAGAGAAATATAGAGGAAAAAAAAGAGACAGACAGCAGGAGAGCAGGACAGAGAGGCATAACCGAGAGGAAATGAGAGAGAAAGAGAGGGGTGGAAGGACATGGAAAACGAAAGGCAGTGATGGGGGAAAGTGAGTGAAAAAAAAACCAAAAGAGAGTGAAAGGGCAAACAGCATGCTATTCCTGCCCCCTGTCCGGTGTGACATCACCTAGGATGTATGGCCATGCCAACACACCAGCAGTCTGTTCACAGAGCCAGCGAATGAAATGGGGGAAAAGGTGTGCTATGAGTTCATTCTCAGTCACCTGACAACATGCCCAGCAGCAGATAAATGACTCACTATTGCTGTGGGGAAATGAAGTGTATGGAAATACATTGGATGAATAAATAATTATTATTATATAATGCATTATATAATAACAATGATAATAATAATAATAATAATAATAATAATACTAATAATAATATCTGAGTGTAACAGAATGTGATTCAAAATATGAATTTAGTGCCAGTGGTGCACAATGCACTGTTATGGTCATGAATAAGATATGACAGGGCCTCTGAATGATTTACTAGAATGGACTCTTCATCGCATCCTGCATATGTTGGCTTCCACTGTGTTACTGAGAAAGAATAGAATGACCTTCCCAGCCTCTACCTCGTCAACTTGCAATCTTCTATGTCCTTGGCATCGCAATCAAGCCACTTCCATCCGTGCAGAAATAACTACGCTCTCATCCAGATCTGAATCCCTCTAGTGTGCCAACTGCAGCAGAAATTGAGCTTACAGGTGTATATATAACCCGTGGCACACATTCTAACTGAATAAGAAATTGTTATATAAATACACCACAAACCATCACACATGTTGCAAGGGTTGTGGAGTCATCTTTGTGCAGCCATCTGTGAACAACCAATCACAGACTGGCAATCTTTTTTTTTTTAGGTTTTGCATTTAATTTTTCAAACTCAAGTAACATTCTGGAATGTCTCACTTGAGACATTTTACTCTCAAAATAATAAATTGGGAAACTAAGACATTAAAAGATCTAACTACAGCAGTAAAATAAAGCCAATGAATAACACACAACTGATTCAAGACAATCCCAACAAATGATTGATGTTCTATGGTTTACCAATAGTTTTAACAGTGCTGCAATTCTGAAGCAGCTGCTTTAAAAATATAGCGTAGATAAGTCAGATCAATAATTAGTTTCACTGAATGACAGTCTGTTGGCACCAATGGTGCAGGTTTTTTTTTTTTTTTTTTTTTGCTCAAATATAAATTAGAATTTGGTCAGAATAGACACTGCAGCTTTGCAGAATCCCAGACATGATAAATTCTGACATTCACAGGACCACTTATCAGTCCGTTCAGACTGTTAAAATGATAAGGTAGGTTCGGATGAGTCACCTTTTCACACAGAATGTTGTGCGAAATGATCATTAAGATCATTCTGTGTCATTACAATGGGTGTGTTCAGCATGACGGCTCTCCCGTTTCAGTGGCTTCTTTGCACCGGTGAGAAAGTTATTCTAAGAAATGAGGGAATTGCATGAGATGACAGCAGGTGATCTGCGGTAAATCCTTGTTTGTGAATCAATTCCCTGAAAGCAGACACTGAGACCTGCGCTGACGTCACATCTGTGAAGTTCTCGTGCATTGAAGCAGCCTGAAAACGTGTCTTGGCCGGTCTGGAAATAAAGGAGGACCAAAAAAAAAACGCAGATATCTCATGGCTAGTGGAACTTTTTGTAAATGCGCTGTAAAATCCACAGTTCACAGAACCCTCAGAATTGATCTCAGACTCATTTCTGCTCAAATGAATTAGCCGCGAGCCAGTGTGAATAACCCTCGGAACGTATCCGATCAGGACACAAAAGTGTGAAAATCGTGATTTTCTAATAGCTTCTTCAATCCAACTGTATTTTGTCTGTTGTCATTGGCAATGTGCAAAATGTCCTGGAGAATTCACATTTTATTAACTGGATTGGTAGCCTATGTAAAGAGTTTATATTTTAAAAGTGACCAAGAAGACTGTCATGACAACTACCAGAGACCTTTTTGTATGCAAGCCGTGAAAGACCAGAGGCCCCACGGGGTAATATACTGGGAGAGAGAATGAGAGGGAACTGCCTTGATGTGCAAATATGTGATCATGAGCACAAGTGGTCTGTGCCTTCCCTGACAATAATTGCAATAAGTCTCATAGCAGTGCTATGGCGGAGGTGCCAATCGTATATCAAATACATCTCGGCTCAATCACTCGTCTCATGCGACAAAAAAAAAAAAAAAAAAGATTGACGCCGATTTATTACTTTCATTTTTTAATTACAACGTCATCATCATTATGAGCAGAAGCAATATTACGATTCCTGCTTGTATTAGCGTTATTTGGATGCCTCAAAAGTCGAGAGTAGCCTAAAGCATGCGTCACACTGAGTTGAACAATGTTTTGAAAATGTGTCTCGGGTAATAATTTCATTTTAACAATCCTGAAAAGTTTGAGTGGGAGCTGTTGGTGCACCTACGAGACAAGCTGAGGTGATGCAAAAACAGTTTTCCTGGATGCTGTGCCTATAGCAAGATTCAGAAAAAAATCAGATTGATAAACGAATGAGATATAGCACACTAAAGCACACATACTAATACATTATGGGCATGTCATACAAGCAAATGTTATTGGCTGCGACGCTATTAAAATATATAGCCTAACTAAGCAAAAAATAAATAAAAAATCCAAACTGTACGGGAAAAATATTGATTTCAGAATGAAAATTTCTCTTACCAGATATTTCGGCCTGAGGAACTCCGCTCAGGCTAAAACCCTTGCCGTTGTAGAACTGCCTGACATCCGAACAGCTGCGGGCTTTGCTGCTCACATTGTCCCCGAAAACCGGACCGATGAAGACGCAAAAAAGAAAAGCCCACAGTATATCCATTTTACAGGGGGGCGAAATGACCACCACACGGTTAAGTGCAAATCCGAGAACAAGTGAGAGTAATATTGAAAAGTCCTAAACTGCGAGAGGCATCCGCTCGGCTGACTGTCCGGTAACGGGGTGGTAAGCGCTGCAGCACGCCTCTAGCTAGCGGTGGTCGAGGACATGTAATACCAGCCTGTTCTTCTGAAATCTGAAACGAATTGCAAGTGTATCCGGAGACTGACTGCAAGAGTTTCAATCCTTCCAAAGGCAGTTTTGCTTCCGCACTCTATACAAATGAATCAGGTTACTCAAATGCGTCAGTTGCAATGAATCATGCCAGTATACAGACAACAATTTTGTTATTTTGGAGAGGACGTGAAATAGCCTAAGCGAAGAGGGGGAAATAATTATGTAAAACGAAATGCATATACAATTCAACAGAAAAAAACGAGCCAATACAACATCAAATTAAACGGGTTTTGATATTAAACGAGAAAGAGCAATCCAACACAGAAATACGATATTCTGCTGCAGTTAAGGTATTTGGGTGCACGTGCCAGAGCGCAAGGAGTGAGTGTAGTTGCGTTTTCCAGTCGGCTTTATTGCGGAGATGCTCTCGCGGCACTGCCTTGTGGACAAGTGAAGGAGAAGGGAAGACACCACCTGCAGGGCATGGAGTTCGTGTTTCTGCGCGAGGCTTTCTGAGGAGCTTCCCTGCAGGAAATTGAATCAAACCAGCGGGTCGGCCAATAGAGGGGGTTATTTTTTGCCACTACTCAATGGGGTTTTAAGGTTGGGGCTGTTTTCAGGGTGTTCTGCCGACCTGTCTATTCACTGACTCTACATAGGCTACAGTGCCTTGAGAAAGAAGCCTATTTGCCCCCTTCCGTATTTCCTTATTGCTTATTTGTCACACTGAATGGTTTCATATCTTCAGACAAAACGTAATATTAGACAAAGGTTATAAAACACCCAAAACCGCGTGAAAAAGTAATTGCTTCCTTAATCCTAATAACTGATTGCACCTTTAGCAGCAATAACTGCAACCAAACGCTTCCTATAATTTCAATCTTTCCCATCGTTATGGTTTTTGAGCATGAACTGCTCGTTTCAGTTCCTGCCACAGCATCTCTATTGGGTTCAAGTTGGAGATAACGGCTCTCACTGTGGTTTGGTGGAGTCCCATAGCCTTAGAAATGGCTTTGTAGCCCTTTCCAGACTGAAATATTTAAACAAATTTTCTCATCTTTTCTGGAATTTCCTTTGATCATGGCATAGTGTGCTTGTAGAAACTTTGTGGTGACTAGCTCACTCTGATGATAAGATGTTATATGACTGAGATTTAGATTAACCAGGGCTGGCTGCAATCAAGCCTGGCTGTTCAGTCAGCTGAATCAAATGATCAATTAAATTTGTTTAATTGGTTGATTGAGTACCTAAGGGATAATGACATTTTCACATGGGTGATATGGGTGTTTGTTATCTTTTTTCATTAAATAGATTAAATAATTTTAACTTGTTTAAGCTGAAATGTGTTTTTGTGTTTACTCCATTTCCATTTTGTCTAATATTAAATTTTGTCTAAAGATTTAAAACCATTCAGTGTGACAAATATGCAATAATAGAGTCAATCAGGAAGGCGGCAAATCCAACCATTATATAAATTCCACAAATTAAACAAAACTAGCAGCACACAACTAGACACCCCAACAAACGTTTCTCTTACCTCTGTCTTTATTTATTAACTGTAAGATAAATAACTACGGTTCATTGCCAGTATTAGCAATTGTAACAAAATAAAGCAACTCAAGAGACTTTAAATTGATTGCACTCACCATATGTTACAAGTAAAACGAGTTGCTAGCAGAAACAGCTTTATAAATTAATTTTTAAAAGAGCTTGCCTATCCTAAACTCGCCAGGCTGCATGCACATACATTTTTCCTCCGAACCGTATATTTTTCAGGAAAACTATGAAATTCAAAGTAGCATATGGTTGCTTTCTTCAAGAAATAGTGCACTGAGGCATAGATAAAGTCCACTTTGGGGAAAAATTCAGCCACCGTTTGACCCACCACAAAAAAACTTTCAGTTCTGTGAGAAATGACCAAGAGTTGAACTGGCTCCGCATCCACTCAAGCGTTCCTGGAAGTGTGAAACAGGCTAATTGGGCACTTTAAAAAAATTCACGCCTGCAGGATACTGGGTGCATGTGTGTGTGTGAGAGAGAGCATGTGTGTGTGTGTGTGTGTGTGTCAAAGAATGTATATATCCCTGTTTCAGATAGGGGAAGTAAGAGTTTTAACCGGATGCACTACTGTCACAGAAATTATTTAGTGTGTAACATTACATTGACATAAGTACACATTTCAGTGAACGTTGTCGTGAATACTGGGGGGCAGTGCCCCTTAATTATTGAGGGGCCATCGACCTGGCTTTGACCCCTCTCACCAATATCCACAAATGGCACGCTTTTTAAAATTAATGCTCAATTCATCTAAGGTATATTTGCATCATCATAATCATATATTGCATGGCTCTACATGTGACCCAATATTCTGGTTATTTAAAATGTTGTTTATGGAAGTTTTTGTATGTTCTCCTGTCACATATCAAAGGAAACAATATAAATGATATTACAATATTTCATGGTTTAAATATCATTTGCGATCTATAAACTGGTATGCGGCAGTAACAACAGCCACCATATTATGAGTCAGCGTGAGACATTTCTGTATTTAAAGAACTGTTGAGCCACATTCACAGCAGCCCCTGAATAACCCTGAAACTCACATCAAATTTTAGAGGAAGACCATTGGGAAAATATATGACATGACTTAGACCCACACCAGCAATACAAATAAGTAAAATAAGACATGCTAACTCCCTGTACACAGCACAACTGGCAATCATAGTAGGTAATGTGACAGATAATATGATTAACCATCAAAATCTGACAGTGATCTAGACTTTCTTTCACATGAGTGTGACATGTAATCATGGAGTGGCCAGGAAGTGATCCTCAGATCTACATTATACATGTGTATAGGCGTGCTAGTGCAGTATGGGCATATATCTTTCTTTGGCTGCTGGCCTATTGCACTGTTCTGTGCATGCGAGTAGTGTAGATTTTATTTCACCCTTGTTAACCACCTGCGTCAGTGAGTATGTGTATCTGGGGAAAGTTTTCCTGGTGCTGCAAATGCAGTGCAAGTTTTTACTCGTTCAATGCCCTTTGTCCTCCCGTCTTTGTGAAAGAATCAATCCTCACCACAGACACAGCTGTGATTGTACTTCAGAATCACGCCAACCACAAGCTTTTTTTTTTTTACTCTGCACAGAAACATCTACAGTGCAGCTTCTCCCACCGGGCTTTCCCTCCATTCTTTACATATATGATGTAAAGGTATGTAACAGGTACTGTATTTGAATTAATTGAATACATTACCATGAAAAATTGTTCCAAATGTTAATCAACAACATTCACTTATTTAATCAGAATGGTATGTACAATATTTATTTATGGTTTAAAATTAATCTTAATTAAAAAGAATGATAAAGTTGACAAAAGCAATAGGGTAGTTTCGATGCTTGTCCCCCCCCCCCCCCCCCCCCCTCCCCCCCCAACCAGAAAGAACCAACAAAACAATGTAAATACCTGAAACATTGGTATATATTATATTCCATAAACCACATTTTCCAGTTTGCATTTCCCTTGTCTGCCATATTAGATTTCTTGCCATTTTCTTATCAGTAAAGTGATGCTTCTTCTCATTTGCATGGAACATGGTGCAAAATAATGTATGCAATGAAGCTATCAAGCATAATTTGTTAAAATTAAATATTTAAATAAAACAGGACTGTTGAAATATGCAAATGTGTGAATCTCATCCACTGTCAAACCTTCTGAAAATAGGAATGTAGGTGTTATTTACAGTACCTTATTACAATGTATGGCAGTGCGAGTGACAAGCACTGATGAGCGCATGAGCTAAAATGTTTACTTTACTGCTTTGACAACCACAGAGCACTTTCTACATCTTTCAGTTTAGTACTTATGCAAGAATACGTGAGGATACTGGCAATTTGACTTCAGTCCATTTCTGCAGGAGTGTGTGGACAGCGTTCTTTTCGATTTTCAGTGCCTTATCACTGCACCACATTTGAAACAAATCCCATAAAATGCATGTTTCATTTATTTATTTAGTTAGTTATCAAATATTTGATATTAAAGCTAGTGCTTCTCACAGGCTCACCAGCGTGAATGACATTTAGCATGCATGATCATTGTATTAGAAGTTTGCCAATAAAGCATATGTCACCACAGCCAATAAAATTGCATATGTAGCCAAAAGCTCATAATTCTCAACAAATATTTAGAAATATGAACTTTTTGAGTGAGGAGAAGACTTATATTGCACAGCAATTTTCAAGAAATTAAAAATAACTAGTACATTGCAATAAACTACTGGAAATGGCATAGTAGCATCTATGTAACAGAATCTTTGAATATGCAAATTGACAACGCTTGCCACTATGTGTCCTGGAATATGTAGTATCGGCTCGGAATCTGAATTCAAAATCAATTTCTTTACTGAACCCATAGACTTCTGAATATGGTTCTGGAAGCAGTCATCTGTAAATTGTGCACTACAAACACAGATTCCCTCTATGCTGTCAAATACATCTATGTGATTTTTATAAACAAATTCCACCCATTTTTGTTTTAGAATGGCCTCCTTTGGTAACAAGTGGAATGAAGTTCCGACTTCCGGGTTGCATCCTTAAAACTCCGTAGTCTGCCATGTTTAACACACCATCTGTCACAACAATGTCAGTAACAAGTTAGCTTTCTGCGCGCTAACCGTACAGCTACACTGGTGCATTTGCGTTGTGTTCGCGTTGCGTTTGCCATCAGTGCTGGATCCATGTCCCGTTATACCTGCTCCACAGCGCTTTCTGAGCGCGTTGCAATTCAATGTTTTGAAAAAGGGAGCACCGGGGAAATGGCTGCAAACTGTTCCATACAGTTCCATTTGCATATTTATGCATGGTGGACCATGATAGGTTCAACATATTTGTGACATCACAAATTTTGCTTGTACATGCAAGCTTCCAACTCAGATTTCAGGGAAGTGCAGTGAAGCTAATTCATCTACAGTGGACCAATGTGAAAAAGGCACTAACCTAATACTCTATTGATCCCAAAACGTGTCACTTCATGATTCAGTGACATTACAGCTCTGATTTTGCTGCAGAATTTTTGATTTTTCCTTCCAAAAATTGCAACAACCACTCATAAAATCTTATGTTTGGCCCCCGGTTATTGCTCCTTCCAGTTATATTTATACAGAAGCATGGTGGTGTTTCCACCTCTTGGAAATGCTCTGTCATTAAAATGTCCAGTACAGACAGGAAAAAGTGTAAGTTGAGGGAATATTAATACACTGCATTTCTCCTTCCCTCACATGAGCAGTTCAAACGCAGAGCATTTTCAAGCTTTGATTTCAATGCATTCCTTACTACATGGCACAGCAAGCCATTCTGAGGCAGCTGACAGGGTGCTCTGTTTGGAGTGTAACTAATGCAGATCCTGACAGAGTCCCACGGTCTCTGAGCGAGTCCGTTTATCTGCTGTCTGTGTGCTTACACTCTGCCCTCTCGTGCCAAAATGTCTCAGTGTATCATTAAGGTGCCCAGTGCCAGCCCCCGCCTCCCCCCCACCACCCCTCCACCCGGTCAAATAAACTGACCTGCCTCAGCTGTCAGTATCTAGGAAACTGTGTGTGTGTGTGTGTGTGTGTGTGTGTGTGTGTTTTAGTGTGTGAGAGATTTTGTATGTACAATTGCATGTGCATATGCATGTATTTGTTTGTGTCTGTGCCGGCAGTGCCAATTTAGCCTTGTATGGAAGAAACTTTTGTTTAAAAAATACGTTTGAAGCTCACTCACTGACATAAAGCAATCAAAATGAATAACTGTATATTTGTCTGAACATTGTTGTACATTTTTCTTCAATTGTTCATTGTTTTTCTTTTTACAATTATTTCAAAATTGATGATTATGTCATGTTTGCACACTCCCAGGAGGGACAGCTTCAGCCCACAGCATCTCCCGCATTACTCAATAGCACCTCCTCTGGTCAATCCAATCCCTGCACTCTCCTTGACAGACCCATTTGGCACAATGACTGCATTGTGGAGCTGATGGATTGCACAGGTGGCTGGCAGTTACGGGACATTCCTCTAATTGCAGTGGCACATTTCAAATTAGGGGAGAAAAAAGGAAATGTGGGGCTGTCATATTTTTCCAACAGACCAATCCAGTATCATGATATGAGCACTCAGAATTTCTCTTGCTTCGCTTTTGCTGAATGTACTCGGGCAGTAGTCATATTTTGAAACGAATATATTTTGGTAATGACAACATATAGTGTGAACCTGAGGTAAAGCCACCTTACATGGTGCACTAGTTTTTGGGATCTCTTTCTGTTCCTGGAAGATGAAAGTGAGGCCCCACTGTGGCTGGAATCAGAAGGGGTGTGATGGGTATAAATATTGTGTGGGGAGTGTTTTCAGACTGGGTGGAAACTGTCCCCAGTTGGGCTATTTTTTATGTTATTGTGTGGGGGGAAATGGCTTTTGGTGGTTTGTCATAATTTGGGCTATTTTCTTTTGTATTGCTTGGGCCTTTTATCTCCCTCCTTCAATGAATCATTCACAATAATCAGTGAAGTTTGTTTCACCTCTGCCTATTCCTTGATTGGTATTCTACCTGAAGCCTGTCAATGGGCCTCACAAGTAGTGTTGTCATTCTCTTTGATTTTGCTACCATTTTCAAGACTTCCAGTTTAAAAAAATAGACTGCCTGTGGGAGAAATGAATTGTGTCTTCCTCATTCCTCTCAAAATAGTTTATGACATTACAATGTTTAATTGTATTTGAAAAATAAAAATAATAATTTGTATATGATAAATAATCTGTGCAATTTTAAAAAGCAAATAGCTAACAGCTAAGTGGTTAGTATTTTTAACTGTTAACTCCATAATTTAGAGAACTGTGATTGCATATTCTAGACAGTTATATAACTTGCTAATTTGCTAGAAATAAACAAATCTGTGATTACCACAGATTCTATACAGTTACATAACTTGTTAACGTGCTAACAGTAAACAAAAGACTTGACAAGCTAGCCAGTGTTAGCTAGGGTGGCTTGCCAGCTTGCACTCACTTGCCCCCTCAGCTACAGTACCAGTTCAAGTAGAGTCTCACAATCTCATGTCGGGTAGCATTAGCCGATGCTATATGACATTCACTCACTGTTATCCTGTATCTAGCAAGTTTACTAGCTTGCTTAGATAATCAATGCTGGTTTGCTAACAGCAGATTAGTGTACTTGGTGACAATCAACTGCACGTGCCTTACAAAAGCAGACCAGCATCACATGAACCCAATTCTCTTTAGGCACCTTTAAAGGTGGCGTTCTTGTCATCAGTATATACATAATGAACCAACTGGCATTCAGTAGGCATTTAGAAATTTAGAAATTTGACTTGCCTATCAGGCTATTGTTCCTCATATCAGAACCATGTGATACACTCACCACTGGGGAGTCAGTGAACAGAATTTCCAGCTCTGTATAAATGACTGCTGTATATGGTCTACGTATGGGCATTTCAATACAATAGTCTGTTCATAGGGTACAACAGAAGCACTGCATGATTCGTCTCTGGAAATGTTCAGACCCAGAATCTATGGTACAATAGTGCATGTGAACTCCATGCCTGGAAATCAATTCTCAGGATGTTTTTCTGCAGAAATCAAGTGGCAGCATTGCAGACAGAATGACTGTGACCAGAGACCACATCTCGGTTTCCACCCTCCCATCTGTCCAAAGCACCCCAGTGTTTTCACACAGACAATGTTCACACTCTCATTTCATTTGCATATTCATATTAGTCCACTTTATAATATGGGATCATCGGTTTTATGAGGATAGTTAGGAATTTAGACGTTTATCCTATTTTCTACCTACCCAAGATGTTGTCGATTGATAAATATTGCAACGGTGGCCCACTCACCAGGTCCCTGACCCTGTAATTTGCACCTGTTCTGTTGGTTAGCAACATGTATGGTAGCCACCTTCAGCTACCTCCAGCTACTAACTGTTAGCTGACCTTGTAGAAATTGTAATCTGATGGGATATTGTAATCAGAGTAATGTGAGCAATTTTACTAGCCTATTTGCTGCTACATAAAGAAAGACAGTCAGCAAAATGGCTGCCACAAACAAAAAGGTCACATGACTGAGACAGATTGATTTCCTGTAGATGGGGTGACATCACAGTATGTATCTGCCTAGCAGATTCATGTACCAACATGCTACATTTTTGTTCTTATTTTGTATTTAAATAAGAGTGATTGAGAGAAAAGAACCCAAAGGTTGGGTCTAACCAAAGATTGAAACCTATAACCTTTCCATGCTTCACTGAAGGGTGTTCTTGATGACTTGTGTACGGACACCAAGGTGACATTGTGAGTCAGTCCTGCCAGTATAGGAGATATTTTATGTATAATACACAACAGGCACGCTCCACTCCTCTGAGTTCATGGTGGATCCTAATGTGCTACATGCTCATTGAGTCCAGTAGTGCAACAATTGACCAGTAATGAATTGCATTACCAGTATTTCAGAAACTTACTGAGACAATCAGTTTTTAAAACATTCCTGTACAAATAAGCTTGTGGCGAGGTGGACAACACTAACAACAAAAACTGCCTCAAAAGAATTTTAAAAGGTTCAAATGAACAACAACAACAATCTGAAAACGGTCAAATCCTTTCTTAGCTTTTCTTAAGTTTTGTCAGATTGTTAAAGGGGAAGAGTTACCTTTGCTCAGCCCTTTGACAGGAGCTCACCAGCAAATGTCAGCGGGACACCTCATTGTTATTGTCCGCATACAGTAAGCCTGCACAAAAGAACAGCGCTACGGCAAACAGGCGTTGAACCACACTGTGACCTATCAATAAATTAAACCGGCAGAGATCAAGACCTTTCGCAGATTTCCTTTTTCAAATAAGAGTAATCACAATGAAAGAAGCGCAGCTCTACCAGGAGGAGATTGAAAACATATGGTGAGCATTTAAAAAAAACTGGATGGATTTCCGACTGTGGAATCAGCTGTGCTACATCGCATTTTCATGGTCGATTGTGAGCTTGTTCCTGCACAGTGGCCACATATTTCTGGGTAACACTGAAAGCCAACCGGGGTGACTAGGCAGCACATGCATTCCTTTCCCAGGGTTCGCCATGGTTGGGCTTAATGGGAAGCCATTGTTGGGATAAAAATGCACTTGGGACTGAATAGCATTTTGTCAGCTATTCATCCGCAACGTGTTTCTTGGAACCGTCTCTTACGTAATCACAAATCTAAGCACACTCTCGCTGTCTAAATACTAGGAATTTGTAAGTAATCTTTTGTAAGTTTCTAATCAATCACCACAACTTCTGGTAAACACAGAAGACATAGGTCTACACAACAAGAAGAGAGAGAGAGAGAAACAGGGAGGAAGGCAAATAAAACAGGCAGGAAAAACATGGAGGGAGTTATATAGAGAGGAAAGAGAATGAGGAGACTGGTAAAAAAAACCGCTGGTAGATGATGTTTCTTGTCAAACTGAGGTCAGACTGCTCTCCAGCTACATTGTTGCATACATCATTATGCAATCGTTCCCTTCTCTCTCGTGCACGCAGTTATCTTCCAAATGTCACTTTCCTTCCTCGTTATGAAAACACAATTATAAGTATCGAAAGCGGATTAAGACACGAGTCCGTGGAGGAAAATGTAGCGTCTCCCTCGCAATGTCTCGGGGAGTGTGATTGACGGAGTGCCTGTATTAACGCCACGAATTTCAACCATTTCGCTTTTTGTGTAAAGACGAAACGGGGGCCGTCTGTGCTGTGAATGTGGCGGGGACTCGGGGAGACCCCCTGGTGGAATTTGAGCCAGGCGTCTTTTTCTCTCCGGGATCGGTCACAGTGAAATAACTGCAAAAGCGTAAACTCCGCTCACACCTGCGGGTCACCTCACCACCGCGAAACCACCGCGTGGAACGGGAACACGTTTAGCGCTCGGCTCGTGCATATTGCCGGTTCCTCCTCTGTTCTCAGCTATTATTTTTTCACAGCTTCTTAAGGCTCTGAGTACCCGTGAGTGACAGCTCTCCGTCCTAGCGATTTTATTCACCAGACATTTAAAATATTACGTTCATTTAGTAGACACTCAAATCCAGAGCAATTTACAATATAGGAGAAACATAACTAGCCTACGTTCATCTGTTTAAATGCAATTACAGGCAGATCATCATCTATTAATTACTTAGTGTTTCT
This sequence comes from Anguilla anguilla, assembly GCF_013347855.1. Classification (NCBI taxonomy): domain Eukaryota; kingdom Metazoa; phylum Chordata; class Actinopteri; order Anguilliformes; family Anguillidae; genus Anguilla; species Anguilla anguilla. The sequence goes on along the minus strand of NC_049206.1, from coordinate 13,103,091 downwards.
TAATTTTTCTTTATTTTAATTTGCTAATTTGCTGTGTCTTTCTCTCTTTCATGACAAATTAACTGTTGATTGATGTCATTGCAGTTTCTACACATGGATCACACAGGCTACCTTAAATGCCATTAATGGGAATTTGACCAAGACACACATTTCATTTAACAACCTAGTGTACATGCACAACAAACCTCATAGGAATGTTCTTGTAGGTCAGTTAAGAAATTCATCAATGTTTACCATAATTCTTGATTGTTCAATGTTTTTCACTGTCGACTAATATATTATCTTAAGTGTTGCTAAAATGTAAATGTATAAAATCTATGAAATGCAAGTAAACAAAATCTATTGAAAATAATAAATGACACAGCACTAAATATAAAATATTAAGAAGCTGTGATGTGACAAAATAAGCCCATATATGGTATTGTGAAATTATGCAATAAATTATTCAAAACATGCATACAATGACATGAAATGTGTGTGCATTGTACGTATATAACTGTAATGAATAAGTTATGCAGTAATGGCACACGAGTTCAACAGATGTCAGAAATATATCCCTGATATTTTCACGTTTCCATAGAAACACATGAACACGCATGAATTTTGCATTAATGCCTATTCTGTGGCAGAGCAACTGGACCTTTTCCAGAGGAATCCTGTCCCTGCGTCCCGCTATCCCATAAAGGCTTAGAGTAAGTGCTGTTTTAAATTTCACAGAGATTCCATGCACGAGTGTAAGCCTCCTACATCATTGATTTCCTATCATCACCACCCCTGCTATGTGACACCCTGGCAAGATGTACTGAATTTTCAATTGCTCTTGATCAATGAGCTCCTGTTTAGTTAGGATAGCCCACCAGAATCCCCCCCCTCCCCATCCCATAATGAGAGAGAGAGAGAGAAAGAGCGGATAAATGTTCTGTTCTTCGTTTGTCGGTGGGGGGGGGGGGTTGTTAATACCGTCTGTGTATCAAATGAAAACTGGATAGATAAAGTGAGAAAGGAGGGGAAAATGAGAAAGTAACAGAAGAAAAGGGGAGAAAGAAGGGAGGGAGAAAGGGAAGCTGCATGAGAGAGGGACTGGGAGGTGGGTGGATAGAGTAGGTGGAGGTGGGGGGCGGGGGGGGGGGGATAGAGCAATGACAAAGGAGACCCGGTAGGCTCATGAAGGGTCAGCAAAGCAGCCTATCACTGAATCTCCTCATACGATTACTGTGACATCTATCCTGTCTCAAAAACAGCACAAACCACCCCCCCACCCCCCCCTCCCCCACACACACACACGCTCTCTCTCTCTAATCCACACCTTCAAACCAGACAGCTCCCAGGATACACTGCATTTTCAATCTGCCTTCTCTACCAAGACGGTATCACCCAGGAGACACGCAACCTAGCACGGAGCCCGCGTCGGGCTACCAATCGGATCCAGCGCGAGACGTCCTCCGATGCATTTTCAATCTCTCAGCGCTGCTCGGCGGCGCGTGACAAGCCTCGCGCAGGTGACGGCTGAGCGCCGAGCCAGATTTAATGTACGCTTCCAGATTAAACTCTCATACGTTTATTGCAAAAAAATCAATGGGCGGGTCTGGATTTAGCGGAAGAGAGAGGGGTAGTAAAGGAGAGACAGAGTGTGATAACGGGAACGGCGGCGGCGGGACGCGCGGGGATGTTTTGGAGAAAAGAAATGATCGCTCCCAGTGGGATCCACAGAAGAGTGAATCGGAGAACGCTTGTCATAGGCGGGAAAGAATCGGCCATCTTTACTGTATTCAGCCGCATCCCCCGGGACTCAATGGTCAGGACGAACCAGATAAAGCCTTCTCAACAAAAGGGCTGTGGGGTGCCTTAGTCATTTGGTTTCGCATGTAATTGCAACGGGCTGAATGGTACGTCCTGCTCAGAGCTGTGCAGACCAAGTTTAAGTAACGCTGAAGGCCATTCAAAGACCTCAATGCCCTTGAGAGAAGCTGGAGGTTCGCTAGTGTCCGGATTAAGACGCCAACCTGGCATTCTAAATCTGGCCATCGTTACATCCCCAGTTTCCTTGGCTAAATAAAACCTTTAATCTTCACCTCAGCTGGTGAGCGTTCCGGTGCAAAACGGTTCCTGTGCGTCACGCAGGTTGAGGGGTGGGTGAGGTGAGCCGGTTACCCTTCACAAAAAAAATAAATAAACAGATCATGATTACAGCCACTATGTAAAAGAAGTTTATTATGATTATTTTAGCATTACTACATTACATGTCACAATAAACTCCTGTTTTTCTTACATTCACCTCTGTCCACATTGATCCTCTAAGGCTGTAGCTTGTAGCTTTTGCTGACTGGTGTAATCAAACATCAAAATGGCCACATTCATAAACTGTTGCGCAATATTTTTTTATACTTCTTTTAACTCATAACCAGGGTTATATGCTGAAAATAACTCCTCATTTAGGAGACGACTTATGCAATTTCTGAAAAAGACGCGCTTAAACAGCAACAGAAAGTAAGAATTTGGCATTTGTATTTTAATGTATCAATGTGAATCATTTATCCTGGTATGCTGCAGTGTAAATACTGCAACAGGATTTAGCAAGTGTATAGGCCCAGTGTCATTAGAAGGATCTGTGTCTCATCATAATTCAGTTGTTACAAGAGACAGAGTCATAACAGAGTGCTGTGCCTCCTCATCAACCAATGGGATGTCTTCAGGACCTTGGAGAGAAGCAGCATGTGAAGCTACATTCCCCCAAACCTCAGAACAACAAAAGAGGAGCCATTTAAATTGTCTTTGTCCCAAATTGTGGAAAGGGTTCGACCAACATCATGTTTAAATAAATCTGTGAACATGCGTGGTGCAGTGACAAGTGTGGCAGTGTCTCTGTTCTATTTTGAGAGCTCCATATAAATATGGAGCCCGGCTGATGTAGCAAGTGCATTTTATCCCATAGCAATAAAGTACCACTAGTCATGACAAAGCAGCAGTGTTTGCTTTGTGGTCAGAAGTTCTCTTCCCCCTCTTTCTCCTGCCACAGGCTTAACTCACCAGTAAAGTAATTTCCAGATTCCTGTCTTTGGATATGAGGTCTTACTACCACTCTGTTTTCATTTAATAATGCAAAAATGGCCTTGAATTCCACAGAGATTTTGAATTATTATGAATCTTAGCTGTTTATCTGAAGGAGGCTGTTGTCATATTTCTTTACAGGAGGCCATTGTAAATTTACCAGGGGATACTGCTGCATATTGTACATGATGATGCATTTGTGTGATCTGACGATGCACACACAAAACACGCATGCACATACACATACAAACATTCATGCACGCTCAATATATCTGCTGAAATATCTACAGATACTAGAATCCTGACAAAGAACAGTGGAGGATAAAAAACAAAAAGGGAACTGGGGAAAGAAAATGAATTTAATGCTGGCAAAACACTTTTTTCTGCCACTTGCCTCACTTTGAGAATGTGGACACCCCTAATGTGGCTTGTATCAGCATCCTCCTGTCCCAGATTTGCTCCTGAGCAGGTGGTCTCTCCTCTTCTGTTCGCACCCGGGAAGCCGCCAGTCACACCATTTGTCCGCAGCCAGCGGTTGGCCAGTGCGAACGGATGGAGGGTGAAGTGTGGTGACGCAGCTCTCACGAAGCAAGGAATCTCTGCTATTTATGGAAAATAATTGCCGAGCAGTGCCTACCAGAAATAAAACTAAAAAAAAAATGAACTGGCCCAGCTTCGCTCTAGACTCCAGCCACCGGACAGGAATTCCAGCCAGCCCAGGGTTGTGTGTCCTTGTCAGAGTTCAGAACAGCAGCCAGTTGACAGCAATGTGTGCGTCATCATGCCCCCCTCCTCCCATCAGCTATTCTGTATTAGCATCCTGTATTAGCATCGAAGGCTGCTTGAAGGTCTGATATGTGAACAATTGTTTTGATTATATGTTAGCTATGTATTGACTTACGTGGATTTAAAACGATTTGAAAAATTAAGTTCTGTTCAACGAAATCCCTAAATACCAGATAGTTTCTCACACAGATGTGCGCACACACACACACCTCCCAACACACTTACCGTCACAATGACTCACTGCTGAATGAAATGTAGCTATTGACCTCCGCCATTCTTGTTGTATTCACTATGGCTATGTGAATCAGATCTCCACAGCTGAATTTTCTGTTGTACAAATCGGAGAGCCAACAGCACAAGTTCCACAGCAGAGCTGAGGTCCTGGGCCTCAGTGTAGAGCAAAGCAGGAGCCACTGCTTGGAGCTGAGAACATGAACCCTCCATGCAGCAGACTGTATGTGTCCAAGAGTACAACAGAGATAATTAGCTCCATTGTGGAGCAGAGTATAAGCCCCAGTGTGCAGCAGAGAGCATGAGCCCCATTGTGGAGCAGAGTATGAGCCCTGTTGTGGAGCACAGGGAATGAGGCCCATTGTGGAGCAGAGCACCTGAGACCATAAAAAATTGTATTTGATAAGAAACAAGGCACTTCTACCCAGACTGGACATGAGCAGGGAGCCAGTGTCATAACAGCTGTCTGTTTTCAGAGCTATTTTAAAATCCTCCTTGCCTCAGCATTTTGGGAATGGCACCGGCTGCTCTTCAATTAGCTCCTGTTCCTGTCTAAGCTGATCTGGCACAGTGGCGTACAGTCTGGACTGTCAGCAGTTTGGGGGCGGGGTTTTTTTTTACAGAAATGACAGGTCCAGTGATTGACACTCCTTTTCTGCTGGGGGAGGGGAGGGGGGGGGCAGAGTGAAAGAGGAAGATGGGGAAAGAGCTAGCCATTTGCAGCATGATCATTTCACAGGATAAAGTATAATGTGCTACAGCAATTTAAAGTGTAATTTGCCCTGTTTTATTGTAGGTTTCCTTTTAATGTCAGGCCAAAATTAATTTGACTCAACAATTCTCCCATGGTTTTTCATATGATGCCAGTCTAGCTTGACCACATCATTTTGAAACAATAAGCTGCTATGTAGAGATAAGCGCGATACTGTTTGAAAGTTGCATACAACTGGAATGGACCATCAAGCTGAATTGCTTTGGGTAAATATCCAGCTTTGTGAATGAATAACAGAGAAATGAATACCATACACTCCGAATAAGAGTCTGCCAAGCAAAGCATTGTAATCATCATCAGTGGCGCACAAACGCAGAACACAAAACAAACACAGAGACAGTTCGGTGTTGGAGAAATTGAGTGGATTGTGAGACTGAGCAGCAGCATGTATTGTGTATTTTTCCCTGTGACCTGTGCTCACTAGCTGGCAGCTGCTTTCAGGTTTAGGGAGAAAATCAAAAGACAAAGACTCCGGTACAGTACACGGCCAAGCAGACCCTTATACATTTATTGAAGTATCAACTGAAGTCTAGTAATAAATGTTTCATCCATTCCACTCGAGGGACAGTGGCATTTCAATCTTTTGCTTGAGTGAAAAGACTCATTACAGGTAAGGCTTTTTAAAGATCGGACTCCTCCGTACTTTTGTAGTGGAGGCTGAGGTGTACCCCCTGCCCCTCCCCCTCCCCCCCCCACCCCAGCCCCATTTCTGTTGAAGATGCCATTCTGACTATCACATTGTGTATACCAATGGTACAAATTCATAACATTGTGGGAACATTAATCAAGCTGGAAGACGTTCTCCTAGTCCAGCGGTGGTTGGCTGATTCAGGCTTGGCACATTCAGCTTCCCCTATCAACAGTCTCAGTTATTTCAGTTACAAATTGAACAACTGCAGATCCAGCAGCTACTGTGGCTCTCGTCTGTAAACCCCGGACCTGCCCCAGCCTGTTGGTTATGTGATGGGTGAGAAGCTGGGCTTGTAGCCCACAGACCCCTGGTGGAACACTGCCATTGTTCTCTTGAACAAGATACTAAAGCACTAATAATCCAGACCTACAAAGGTATGATGGTATGCAACATGTAGCCAGTCATCCTAGATATAGGAAACTTCTAGCATAAGTAAATCAATAAAGCCATGCAAAAACATCAGATCTGAGGGCCCTGGATGTTCACATTGGCAGCAACACAAGAGTCTTCTGGGTTCTGCAGTTGTGTAAATAAAGCAAGTGTCCATAATTTCAGCTAGCCAGGTGAAGCTAATATTGCTCAGGTTAGACAACACACTGGCCGTTGTGTATGTCTAAAACACAGAATGCTCACTCATCTTATACACAGATAAGAGACAGATGCCTGGGACCTGTCAATCCCGCTGCTCTCCTTGAAGCTAAAAGTTGATGATCACAAAGTCAAATTAAAAAGACAAAACAGAATCAGCTGCAGTATTACCATGTACAAAGCAAAAATATGGGGCCTGCAACGGCACAAAAGCTGACCAAGAAGCGAGTTATTAAATATTTTTAAAAAACGCTATTTTTCAAACTGAGACAGTGAGATTTGTGTTCAATGCATATTAAAACAGAAATTTTGAATCTATCACCCTGTGCACAGTTCAGTATGGACAAAAATGTAACTTAATCATGTTTTGTGCAGTGTGATGACAGTCATTTTTCAACTTTAATATAGTGTTAAGTGACGTACCATGGATGAAAAAACTCCAATAAAAAGTCATTTCTTATTATAGGGGATACTTAAGTAAGGTAGAAAAATCAATGTTTTCATTTTACACAAAGGAGATTTTCTGGAAAAAAGACCAAGTGCACCCTTAAAAAGCCTTACCAAGCTACACTTACCCACACTTAAAACTCAGCATTAAAAAAGAAAGCAAAGAAGAAAAAAAGTGATGTAAAATATATACATTTATACACATGCTATATGAGAGTTCTTTGTGCATTTGATGCAAGTTAAGGATGCCAACAAAAACAGACAGGGATAGGAAAGAGATGTCATGGTATAATCTACTGAGCACACTCAGCAAGGACAAATTGTGTTGCAAAAAAGCAAAAAACCCATACATTGCTATAATATCCTAAGCATTGTACGTTCTGCTAGTACTGCACCTTACCCAAGTCTAAACCCTGTCAGTACAAACATATATAAGATCCTGTTTACATTCGCTTACAATACTAAGTCACAAGCACTCCACAAGCTCTGATGCTGAAGAAAAACATTCAGTCCTTATCAACAATTCAAATACACTTTCATGCATTCACATTCACTAATATGAACATATTTGTATGATACACACACGGTTGTGTGTAACCATGGCAACAGTTTATGACAGTTGATTCACAAAACCAATAGCTAAGGTTAAATATGCAAGTAATTTCATATATGTGTTTCATATACGTATATATGAAACATATTACAAGACTGAAAAGAATTACAGTTGGCAAAGCTAATTGTTAACTGAGCTTTTCTCCAGACATTTGTGAAGAAAGTAAACATTTGAAAAAGTTAAATGGTTTTGAAGTGCAAGAGCTTGCTAACATAAACACAGCACCTGTTCAGTGATCTTGATAGGCAAGAAGATAGGAACTGGTATTATCCTGTTATGGGGATGTGAACATAATATTAACAGGAACCACCACAGCAAGTCTGGTCTGGAGTGTTTGAAGAAACAGAGAGACAGACAGTGACAGAGGAAGAAAAGACAACAGAAAGAGTGATGTGTGCTTGTATGTGTGAATTTTACAACAGCACCAAAATGGCAAAAGAGGCCAAAAAAAAGCAGAAAAGTTTGCACAACAAAAATGTACAGACAGGGTTTGACATCGGTTCCCTTGTAGAAAAAAAACAAATCTCAACAAAAATGAAAATATTACATCCACAAGTGGCAATAAGTGTATTTCTGCAATATTATATCAATATTGGCATGTTTTTTGGCATTATGTCAAGAATATTTATCCTATCTGCTGGATGCTATGTTGTAATATATACTGCTTTCTCAGGGGGTGAACACTGTCTCTCACAAACTATTCCAAAGATACTGTCACTTGAGGACCCATCAGCTCAGTGTGAAGTCTAGAGGACACGCAGTCAATGTAGGATCCATAATGCAGACCTTCACATTACTCTGGCAACCAACCATTACTGTGTACCAATAACAATCCTACATCTGAAGTGCGCTGCTACCAGCTACCGAAGTGGAAACATTTACAGGGTCGACCAGTGGATGTCAACTTTTTTTAACCTTGGTTTTGACCAGATAAGTATCCATCTTTTATGCTGCAGTGCTTTGTAGCCTACAGAAGTGCCTGTGGAGAGAACTGCAGTAAGAATTCACAGTGATGGGTGGCTGTTGATTTCTCCTGACAACAGTGGACTCTACCCGGGTAAACCCTACCTCACACATTCACAGAACCAACCCAAATACAGACACAACACAATCAACAGCACACCAGCAGTAGCCTGTCCTCGTTTGCCGTACATTACGTATTCATACTAGGCTAAGCACTAAATAAGCAGACAAGAACGGCAGACAAATTTGTCTTTCCTTCCCCTGTTAAAATGTGCTGGGCTCACACTGTTTAAGGTCGAGTGAATGGGGGGGGGGGGTTGAAGCAGTGAGAGAGGTGCCTCTTTCGCTAGGAATCAACTCTAGGCAAAGATAAGACACAGAATCTGAATTCTGTGTGTACATGTGTACAGGTGTACATGAGAGTGTATGTATGTGGTTTGTGTGTGCGTGTACGTGATGTATGTGTGCATGATGTGCACGTCTGCCATGTACTGTGTGTGCATACGTAAGTATGCACGTGTCTACATGCGTATGTGTGTACAAGTTAAAGAAGACTCACAATCCTCACTGTTGAGCATCCCTTCTCTGTTGTATTGAAGCTTTCAGAATCCAAACTCTTGTTTTGCGTTTTTTACACACATATTGTGCATACCATTCAATCCTCTGCCATCAGCATGAAATAAGCCCAAAAACATGCAAGAGTTTTATAAAAAGCTGTGGTTGAAAAGGCAGGATCAAATTATATTTGTATGGCCTCATTCGGTGATTGTTTAAAAAATATATTAGGGATTCCACGAGTTTGAAAATACATTTCACAAATCTATAAAACTTCCTGGATTAAAATGGAACTGATTCACTGCCATGCAGGCAGCCAGTGCAAAGGTCAAAGCTTTGGGCCAGTGCAGTATGCGGTGGCGGTGGATCTTGAATACATACACCTGTGCGAGCTAGTGCGTGTGTGTATGTAAGTGTGTATGTGTAGGTGTGTGTGCATGTATATATGTGTGTGTGTGTGTGTGAGTGCATGTGTGTGTGTGCATGTGTGTGTGTGTGTGTGTGTGAGTGCATGTGTATGTGAATGTGTGTGTGTATATGTGTGTGTGTGTGTGTATGTGTGTGTGTGTGTGTGTGTGTGTGTGTGTGTGTGTGCGTATGTGTGCGCTGAGGGGGACAGATGCAGTCCATTACAGTGAGGAATTACAGTACAGCAGCTGAAGAGCAAACAATAGGCCTTAAATCAGCCCGAGAGGCACTGAGTTCCCAAGCTAACGCAGAACAGCCCAAAGAGAAGTAGCGGGATAAGAGCCAACCGGCCTCTGGAGCTCACGCACACTGCAGCACGACCCACAGTCTGTCCCGTAAGCGACCGCTCCCCCACCCATCCTCCTGTTCCTCGTCCCCCTCCAGTCCAGTCCCGTGCTCTGGAGGCGTGGCCCACACTGCGTGTGGAGGGGAGTGGCCTGGGGTTCAGGGGGGAGGGGCTTAGAGCAGGGTCCACTGCGACCCCAGGGTGGACAGAAGGAGGAGGAGGAGCAGGACCAGGGCGGGCGGTGCCATGCAGGTCGCGGGGGCACTGCCCTTCGCATTGGGGATGAGCTGCCGAGGGGGGTTGGGCGTGGACCGGCGTGGGGGCTCCTGCTCCTGAGAGACCCCTTTACTGGAGACAATCTGCTCCTCACGGGCTGAGAGAGAGAGAGAGAGAGAGAGAGGGGAGAGGGAGAGAGAGAGGGAGAAAGAGAGAGAGAGAGAGAGAGAGAGAGAGAGAGAGAGAGAGAGAGAGAGAGAGAGAGAGAGAAACATTGATAAAGCAATGGGACTCCCAACTACCTGAGGAGGGCTTTGAACAAGGTAACCAAGTTATTATATAAAATCCATAACAATCACAAGCCCATAATGGCAGAGAATAATGAGAATGTTTGATCAAATAATGAGACAGGAACTGACCAGATGGAGATAAGAATCTGTGACCGTGAGATGACACTGGATCATTTTAAAACCACAGTACATCATATGCTACATACAGAAAGAATGATATTTTTAAATGGAAGTAATGCATTTAACTGCATGTTCTTAGCATAACTTTAAAAATGCCCCAAACTGGACTCCAAAGCTGGTTTTTTCTTACTTAATTTGTAACAAAATCAAATATGCACACACACATACACACGCACACACACTCACACACAACATACCCTGTCTCAGTTTTATTTTAAATTGACAGTTTCTTAAGCAGTTGCCAACATTCTGCCAAGTATAAGAGGCTTTTTTGAGGCCTTTGCCACTATAATTAAAGCGCTCTATAAGGAGCCTGTCATCGCCCTAACAGGGGTCCGTTTGACAACTTCCAAGCATTATTACCGTCAATCACAGAATAACCGCGCTAACAGGGTGTGCGGATTGAAAGCCTCCCGGTCTCCGGGTCTCCCCGGTTCTGCCAGTGTGCAGACCGAAGTGCGCTCGGTGAATTAAGAGCTTACTCGGGTGCCCGCAGCCCCGCGGCCCGCCCTGTCAGCGCGGCGGATGCTTTAAATCAGCCCGATCGAACCGCGTTAGCGCTCCACCCAGGCCCGCGACTGAAGCCCTCTCTTCATCTGCCCAAACAGTGGATTAGGGGAGATTACTCCGGAGCCCCAGAGAGTCCTCCTCTGCAGCCCCCTCCGAACCTTCCTCTCTGATCCCGGGTCAGCCCTGGAGACAAGTCAGCCGTATGCTCTACTGGCGTCCAGCGACTACTCCGTTTCATGGGTTCTAGTTTTGGGGGAATGTGTGATGTTTCAGCACTTTTGAAAAGGCCACTATTTAGGAAAGTTAAAAAAAACAACGATAATACTGTGATGTTCTGGGTTGTACACATAGCATCGATAGCTTCTGTTACCAAAACCCAGTTAGCAAAAGCCGGACATCTACAGCAATCTAGGTGGAGAGACACTTTGACATAGATGGACGTGGATATCCTCAATATAACTCAGGTTTTACCCGTATATAGCCTGTCTACATCCTAGTTTGCAAAAAAAAAAACCTCCCAAATTTCTCCTGAATACCTAGGCATTTCACTGACAAAAAATGTTCACAGATAATCTCCTGTTGTTACATAGGAGACAGGATGAGGAATGCAGGAAATGAACATATGGTTAGCCTATAGAACCTGTGGTGCTATCAGCCTGTTCCTATATGGCAATTAAACCGCACTGCATCATGGAAAATTGAGTTTAAAATCATACAGAAAGTGCATCCTGATCCTGACATCTATTTCTATTTGGGTATATCTGTGAAAGCAGGTAAGAATAAGTCTTTAACATATCTATAACATGTCTGTATTAAGAGCCAGAATGGTCACAGGAATGCATGTAATAGCACAGATAAAATTCAATCAAAGTCACAAGGATGTCACATTGTCAGCTTTTACATATGAAGGGCAGGACACTGTCACTGTCATATTCTCATATTTCATGAGATGTGTCAATCAAAGCTTGTAATTACCATCATCCAGCCAAGAACATTTTTGTAGCAAGACATCAATCATGTGCAGAGCTGGATACACCAGTTATCCAATCAGATGCATCAGCCTTTTGCCCTCAATGGTACTGATTCCAAACATCAAAATCCACTGTAGAATGGTGTCTCGATTTTTGGTGACTTCTGTTCCCAATTCACTGATTACAGTGATTACACTGATTATCAGTTTAAACTGCATTGTTCTGATCTGAGAAGGACCCGTGGGTTCAAACATGCTTTGTGTGTGGTGACATTAAGCACTCAGGCTCTGCTGCTGATGTGGGGAAAACAGGCAAACCTAGCGGGGCTGTAATCTGCTCCCACATCACAATGGACGTGTGTTCCTAGAGAGCAGCAGACAAAGGTCTCACTGATCTCCAGTCCAGATGGGGTCATTGTGTATGCCACGATCACAAATCTGACTTAAACCAAACAGAGTTCTGAATCCTTTGATACTTTTACAAGGTTGCATTGCCTCCCCCCCCCACTGTATTTCAGGTCTTCCTTTCTGTTTTTACCCACATTTGCATTCCCCGGTTTGTTCTTAATAATGTAGGTCAGGTGCACCCCTGCAGTATCTTCCCTCAGCGTGTGATGGACCGCACTTGCACATACATCCTCTGAAACGCACTGCAGCCAGCCACCATGCCTCCTCCAGCACAGCTGGAGTCGCTACAGCGGAGAGCTGCGCTAATGGTGCTCACTAGTGCAGGTTAATGGACCAGAGGGGCCGCTACTGTGCACTGATGCTGGAAATAGCCTGCTGAGTGAAACCCCGCCTCCCTGGGCAATGCTACTGCAAGCTATGCATCACGCTGCAGGGCTTCCAGCTACAGCCAGGATCGCCATTACAATACTAATAACAAGTACCTTAGCAAGATACACCGACCGACAGCTCCCCTCTCTTTATGGTAGTTGTTTTTTTTGTCTTTTTCTGTTTTGGGAGGTGAGAGCACTTGTGCCAGAGTGTGTTTATAAAGACTTCTGTGATGTGATTATGACTGATATACACATGCACCCTTCAACTACTAGCTCATTACATACAATTCACATTTGCGATATAGTGGCAAGCAGATGGGCCGAATGGCACCATTTATGTGAAGCTTTATGACAGGATGGACAGTTTCTCATGCGCTGTCCCTTTAAGAGATTTTGCAGAAGAGAGAGAGAATAAGCCAGTCTGCAGGTTAACAGAGTCCATTTTACACCAGGAAATCTATGTACAGAGTGTATGTGCCAGTCCAGGGGTAACTCACTTTCCTATGGGCTTCTATATGCATTAGTCTGTCTTCCCAGAAACTGTGCTTGCTTAATGCGGTATAATTGTCCAATTATCTGCTTATGCTGACAGAGCAGCATTTTCCAAAAAAGAACAATCTGCAGGAAGTGAAGAGGTTGCAGCAAGCCCAGCCCACACATGGCCCTCAAATAACTTGACTCACTAGGGTTAATCTCTTAAACAGAGTAGAAGCGGAAATGTGCCTATGTCCAGAAGACAGCGTAAATTAAGACGTGGTCACAAATGTATTTATTTTCCAAAGAGTGAAGGCACTCTTGACTGAAGAAAGACACTTTGAAGCTTAAAAAGCTTCTTAAAGTTGTTAGGCACATCCATCGATACATTAAAAGAGACAAACATCAATTAAAAAAATTACAGGGTAGCAAGCTTTAGCTTAGTAATGGAATGGAAATACATTAGCCAATGCTAGCACAGCACCACAGGTTTTCAGTCTACTCTAGCCTGCCTGGAAGCATGGCAAAATTGTGTTACTTAAGCACACACATGCACAAACACATCAATTAATCGCACTTTCATTTTAATTAATTTTTGCCTTTACATAGTCTAGTTGTGTGAATCCTGGTTGCTTTATAATATTTTCAAGGTGAAAATCCTGCATAGTATGTCTTTAAACACCATGGGAATATACAGATCATTCTGTCATTTTTTCCTCAAGGTTTTTATGTCACTTGAAAAAATTAACAAAGGACAGATTGAGACAGTCATTTTTTTTGATAGTGACTTCAATCAAAATCCATGCTTTTTCCTCATACTGTACATGCTAATCAATACGAGCAACAGCACAAAATAAAACTGAAAGAGTCTGATGCGTCTGGCCATGATGAATTGCCTTTATTTTTATCCTGTGCATCACAAGTGCAGCTCTTCTGAAGTTCACAAAAAAGGTTATCAGTGGGTACCGTCCATCTGGGCCCTGCGTTTAGAGGGGCTGTATGAAGGCAGCCTCTAAAAACCTGCCATTTTAGTCAAAGAGGCAGATGGTAGTGCAGAAAGAGACAATCCAGAATGACAATCTTTCATTCTGAGCTTTTTTCCGGAAGCATCCGCACTCACACGGGAGACTCCTCGGCATCAATCGGTGGGCGTGTGTGTACCTCTCAGCTGTCTGCGCGCCGAAACCTCTGGGACGAGGGGGCGGGGAATAAATTGCCGTGCATCGCAAATGGCCGACAAGCGCCAAACATAGCCTTACGGGACCCCTATAAAATCCATGAATCAAAAGTTGGAGAGATATCGACTTCTAAAGTGAGATTCGCAGCCAGATCAGCCATCACAGGAACATTAACAGCCAAGATGATCCTCTTTGTAGTAGAGGATTGCAGAGTTGCACCACTGCAACTCTGCAACCCCCCATTGCCCCCCCCCCCCCCCCCCCCCCCCCGCCCCAAAAAAAGAAAAAAAAACAAAAAAACAAATCGTTTCATGCCATCCAGTCCTCAGGGCCTTTACCTCCATATCAAGTCGTTTCATACCTTCCTGTCACAGACATAATTACAAGACAAGCTCTGACCGCTGTGCGACATCCAGGTTTGGACGTCCCCGCCACTCAGATTCAACCCGAATTCATTACCGGCGCTTTGAGCCATTCAAGGAGTCTGTTTGTGAAGACGTTCCAATTTGGCTGACATTTCCGCTTTATCTGAAAAGGCAATCATTTACGAAGGCCGCGGCTATGGGAGGCGATTGGCGGCCCGGGGTAATTGAATTTCAGATTGGAGACGGTAATTCCCCGGTTTGACGTTTATTCTGCCCGCAGCGCACGCAATGGCGGTTGGAGGTCGGTCAACTTGCGGTCCTCCCCGCAGATACTGTAGATTCAAGGCACGCTCCACCCTGCTTGTCTTCTCCATAGAGCTCTGTGGTTTTTCTCGTGCTCGGGACCCCCTCCTCTATGCTCAGAGGTGATTCTGAACATCCTGGTTCGCTAGAAGGGAGGGGACAGAGCCGAGCTCCCACAGACACAGGCACCGGCCTAAGGCTCAGCCAACCTGGGTGTGGCGTGCGAGAGGCCGCTCTGGTGCTCCTTCCATCCAAACCCACCGGATCAATAATTAATGTAGCTGACCATCCCCCTGGATTCAATCAAGATGGTTCAATTGTGAGGGGAAAAGCAATTCAATCAAAAATTTAAACAGATTTACAACAAAGTGACTGCTTGCCTAAAGATGTGGTATTGACTGATTAACTGGACAGCTGTATTGAAATACTGCGGCAGATTAATCTGGGAGGGGTAATTATCCTTCATGAAATGGCATTTTCCTTTAAAAATGACCCTGCCAGTTCTAATTGATTCCAGGGGCTCATGGTGAAGGTCTTCTGCGTTTTGTTCAGGAAGTCTCCGGGAACATTAGAGAAAACAGAACAGAACTGAACGACACAGATAACCGAAGCAGCAGGATGCTTCACTTTCATTTTTCTTAAAGCAACTTACTTTATGCCATTTTTAAATACACTCTGATGCACCGTAGGCAGCGGTAACATACAGCCAGCTTTGATGGTGACTGACAGTTAATAACTAATAAAATGAAAGTACTAACTTGCAGGGACTGTGGTTTTGAGTGTCTGATTTAAGACTTTATAGATTTAACTTCAGCTCTGATCCTGGGTAGTGTATTTAGCCAGATAAATACGGCATAGAACAAAGAGGCTGTAGCTCTTGCCGCTCATGGTCTATGAGTCATCGCACTCTATAAAGGGCTGAGGCATCTCTTCGTCTCTCCGCGGAAATGGACCTGACCCTATTAGTGGGTGTTAGGAAGAGAAAGAGTCATAAAATCTGGATTCTCAGGTTCCCCGAGACGCTGGCGAACTGCTAGGGATGCAGCTGGACCGTTGGTCTCGGCCCAGTTCTCTCCTAACGAGGATCGGGGTGGCGGCCCGGCCTAGCCCGGCCCAACATTTACGAGGCCTGCCCACACCCTCTCATTTCAACACGGTGACTAAGACTTAGTCATGCGCTTGAGAGGGAGAGGGAGTGAGCGTGTGCGCCATAACGAACACGCAACGTACTGAAAATAGACCGAAATAAAATATATGTCTTCAAGACATCGCAACACTTCACAATATACAGGCAACTGCACAAATTATTACCACTTTCAGATACTGCAATATATGTTTGTCTACAATATATAGTGTGTGCAGCAGCACAGTAGCGGGAGTCTGTGCTATGTAAGATTGATACAGCAGTGTGGGGGGGTGGGGTGGGGTGGGGCTACAGAGCCCCATCGATACTGTGAGTGGCAGGGCAGATCAGTCACTGTCCTGTAAAGGCCACGGCATTGGCCAAAAGCCTGCCCCCCACCTCACCGGCCCCCACATTACTCAACTATTCATCCCCTCTCAAGGATGCCCCCCCCCCCCCCCACCAGCCCCAGCCAAACACACTGTTATTCCCTTTCACAAGGGCCCCCCCGTCCCTTTTTTTCTTTTCACCAGGAGTCTTTCGGACCCGAAGGCCAGAGGCATCAAAAACACAAGGCATCCCCACCCTGCTTCCCCCCCCAGGAGCAGTGACAGCCATGGCTGTAACCCCCCCTCCCCCCCTCCCCTGGGGCACTGAGTCTCACAGCACACGACAGCAGCAGAGGAAAATTAATTCAACACAATTATGCGCCGCGCCGCTGACAAAATGATGACATGAGCGTCTGACACGGCGCGTCGGGGGAGACGGAGAGACGTGTGCGGACTCCGGCGGCCCGATATCGGCTTATTACGGCTTTCCGCCGTGCCGCCGGGGTGACGGCGGCGGCGGCTGAGGGGCTGATTCGCCACCCTGAAGATTAAACCTCTGGAATACAAAATACAAGCGCAGGTGTGGGGAGAGGAAGCGCTTTTAATTTCTCCCACAACCGAAAGTGCCTCTGTAGGAAAAATGACAGGAACTGCCGGGCCTGCGGACGGCTGGGTGACCGCAGAGAGGTCAGAACTGTGCGGATATTGCACTGGCCCTGGATCAGTCACCGGCTTTAATGCATAACGCGGGGTGCAATGCGTTAAAGCCAAGATTCTCATTAGGGTTGAGTCAGGTGATCCTGGATCAGTTTTTTTTTTATGGTTATGAAGTTTCCAAAGCTCCAAATGGCCGAGTGTGGAACAGCGGGTAATAAAAAAAAACATGAGGTGATCTCCTTTGTCTGATCCATCCCTTTGTGGGAATGCAGTTCAGTCCCAAGCTTAAAACGGAGCTGGCTAATCACAAAGTGTCCATATGAGCATCGCATGGCTTCTCTCCATCTCTCACTTCTCTCTCCCTCCTCCCCCTCTCTTTTTTCTCTCTCACTCACTCACCTTCAAATTTCACCATTCACCATCTCTCTTTGATTCTCCCCTCTATCTCCATCTTCTTTTTCTCCATCTCCCTTTAATCCCTCTCTTCCCTTCTCTCTTCCTCTCTCTCACCCCTCCCCCTCACTCCTTCTCTTCTATCACTCTGCTTAGTCCGTCCAGTTTAGAAAATACAGAACACAGTACAGTGAGAAAATCACTATTACATTACAAACAATTGCCACAGATGAGAGAATACACACGTGTGTATGCAGTGCCGTGTTTGCCCGTGGTTGCCCGTGGTTCAATTTTGGCCGATCAAGTACACATTTTGGGGTAACAAATCAGGGAGGTCTGGTAGGTGTGTGAGTACTGATGATCTTTTGAAAATATAACAGGTCTGCACTTTTAGCCGCCCTACAGGCTAGCACCAAGGTTTTGCATTTTATGTGAGCTTATATAGGCAGTCAGATGAGAGTGACATGTCTGGAATGATTAGAAGTATTCAGATATTGCACAGCCCTGTGTTGTGCTATTCGGTATTAATTTGATAGTGGTCTCAGTTCTGTCAAAATTTGTCTTTAACTATGTTTTGCAAATAACAGCACTCTAAGTGTTCAATTTTCACAGTTTACTCGGCCTGGTAAATTCAATAATCACCTAAATTAATCTGTCTTAACCATTCAAGAAGAAAAATCAATCCTGCATTTATTCGTTGGTCACGATCGCGGATAAACATCGACTGAATTCACGCCAGTGGCAAACCATTTTTTATCTCTGCTCTATAATATCGTTCTATCACCAATCCGAGATAACACCCTGTTATCTACCAGCATATAAATCATCTTAATTTGATTGTGAAATACTTCATTCAATAGAAATCACTTCACTTGCTTTGAAAAGAGGTCTGCAAATCACATTCTGGAGGACACATTTCATAATGAGTTTTGATTGATTTAAGGATTGATTTATTGAGTCACTGACAATCTGCTGTGGAGTCGATGTGGCGTGTTGAAGGCCTTTGGGTCTATTAAACACACCCCTATATCCACGCCTACAGAAACACACATTTAAATTAATCATTTGAAACTGTACCTAAATATACAACAAAGGGCACTATATGTTTAAATGTCAAGGATGTCAAGACCTTGTAGATACTCCATGCATTTAATATTTGTCCATGCATTTAATATTTTTCAAAAAAATTATAAAATAATAAGTACCTCAGATCAGTCATTTTATATAAAGCAATGCTTACTCCAGACTGAGCAATGCTTACTCTGTGCCCACAAAAGCTGAAACAGAGCAGCACACACACATGCACAAACAGACACACGTACGCGTACACACAGGCACACACACACACACACACATTGCATGAAGTGAGCTCTCACCATATACAATGTCATATCATGTTATATTAATTCATCTTTAAATCAAAAAAGGCAAGTTTTCCCAACAATTTGGAAATTCATGAGGACATCTATAAATGCCATCTTCAGTAACCGTGCTCTCAGTACCCTTGTTAACACGTATGGGCAGAACATTTGAGCAAAACCCCAGTCCATAAGCTTCCATAAAGGCAGCACGGCACAGGGGCGGAGCTCCAGCTCCTTCAATCACTTTGACTGACACCTCCTCATTAGTCACAACCCCTGAAGAGCAACCTGGGAAGTCCCTTGGGAACGAGACAAAATGGCAGCAATCTCGCAAGGCAGCCAGAGCACGCTGACATCAATCAAATTCTCATTCGTTTTTCGGTTCAGAAAAATGGCCGTTTTCAGAAAAAGAATGAAACATAACAGCAGAGTAATCCCACGATGAGGAAGTGAATCTCCTGATTGGCGTCCTAAAGGATTTACCACTATTGGTTTAACAAGGTGTTCCTGCATGTATTGTTCTTGTCGGAAACCACTTTATTGCTTCAAGAACCTCTGAGGGCCTTCTTTTAATCACTGGCAATTATGTTTCCGCTGTTGACTGACACTGGAACACACTAAATGAAATGCATACAGGCCCCCTGGGCACTCTGCGAATATTCTGCATACCGCCTGAATGAGCACCAGGTGAAACTGTCACCTGGGATTACAGATTATTAAACGGGGAAGATAAAAGCATTCAGTTCAATGCAAGGAGGCAGGCTGGTAGGGTCCCTCAAAGCACGAGCGGTTTTCAAAGGCATGCCCCTTTCAAAGGCATACATGCTGATGTAGGCGTTTGAGCCTGCCTCTTTAGACACATGCACACACACACATACACACACATACGCACACATACACGCGCATACACACACACACGCGCGCGCATACACACACACCCACACACATATATATATATATGTGACATGCATGTACAGTTCACATAAGCGCAAACACACAGAGCCAGGCTATGGATAATAAACATGCAGAATTCAAAGGCGTGCTGATGAGCTGAGCTCTCTGGTGGTGTAAGAGAGGGTGTGAGAAAGGCCATAGAAAGAGCCGGAACAATACGCTGATAAATGAGTACCCCACGCTCTCAAAACGACAACCTTAAACCTCAGAGATCTGCACTGACTTTGCCTTAAGCGTCACACTTCCTGTTTCGTGACTGTTCGGGTTTCTCATTATTGCCTCACACCTGTAGCACCGAGTCCTCAGGAAAGAAAGATTCGGCCTTGGTGAGAACATGACGTCAACCGCAATCAGCTAATGAAGCATATTTATATCCTGGGCCTTTGTGTGCTGATAGCAGCACGCTGGCTGCAGATGACATAGATGGCAAGTCCACCTTCTGCTCTGCCGCCAGTCCTTTGTGCTGCACTAAAGATACTGCACTACAGATTAAACGCAGAAGTCATTTCCTGCGATGCAGAACGACCGCGGCGTCTGCAGGCTCCACGATGCAGGGGACACGCCGGCGAGAGAAAAGGCCTATTTTTGTTTTTAATTAAGAAGGTCACGGACATTAATGGCCGCAAACGCAGACACAATTAATCTAGTCACCATGTCGCTGAGCCAGCAAGCCAGGGGCGACCACCTTCCCCCTTTCCTTCTCCCTCTGTCAGGTGTGACAGATAAATATGTTTTTGCTCATTTTCTTTGCCTGGTTGTTGGACATGACTGTATTGTCGGTGTGGTACGGAGGAGCTAGCTGCAATAGCATGCTAATTACTGGAGGGGGCGCCAGTCCACATTGGGGGTGTTTCCCTTCCACATCCATCTCTGTCACAAAGAGTCCAGCAGACCACATTTATAGATATCTCCCATGAATATTCACATTTCTGTGAACACTCACCATTTTTAACATGAGCCCAGGCCCTAACTCGTGGAACAACCTGACAGTTTTCTCTTACAAAAAAAAAAAAGGTTAACGCACACAAGGTCAGGTGACTTTGTTCACAATACCACCAAGGACACAATGCAGAAAGGAGGCCTTGATTGGGCTTATGTATAATGAGGAGCGAGCTGCCCTTTCCTCCACGTGTGCCGGGCAAGGCTGGGAAACACAATCAAGCGCATAATTGCGCACGTGAAGCCCGGGCCACCCTTTCAGAGCTTGAATGAGTGATAAGGCCCTTTTTGAGCAGCCAGCGAGGGGTTGATTGGGCCCTTCTGAGGCCGCGGTGTGAACGCGCGGCGCGGTTCGGACCCCGGCGGCGTACCCGTTCGGGCAGGCGTGGTGCTCGCTGCCAGGCCCTCTCTTACAGGGCATCTTAATTACAGCGGGGCCCAAAGACACCTTTTTTTTACTTTGGCAGAATGAGCTGCTGCCAACTGCCTTAGGAACTGACTTCAAGATATAAGAGAGAAGTGTGTGTGTGTGTGTGTGTGTGTGTGTGTGTGAGAGAGAGAAAGAGAGAGAGAGAGAGAGAGAGAGAGAGAGCCTGTGTGTGTGTGTGTGTGTGTGTGTGAGAGAGAGAGAGAGAGCCTGTGTGTGTGTGAGCCTGTACGTGTGTGTGTGTGTGTGTGTGCGTATACGTGTGCGTGTGAGAGAGAGCCTATTTGTGTGTGTGTGTGTGAGCCTGTTTGTGTGTGCGTGCATGTATGTGTGTGTGTGAGCCTGAGAGCGCGCGGGCATGCATGCCTTTGTGTGAGGTTAGGGTTGCATTTTCTATTCTACGGGGATTTCCGGGGAGATTTCAAGGAGAGGATGGCCATTTCAGAGAGATCCTGTCAGGAGATAAACAGGCAGTATTCTCCTAAGGACTCTTTTGGATTTGTTTTTGCCTCAGGTTATTTTTATTGAGTTTAGAAAAAAAAGATGCAGCGAACCATCAGGTTTTATTAGTATGTCATAAACAGAGTTTGGCATAACTGTTCTAAAAATAAAGTGAAAACCCCATTCAATAAATGCACACGCAGGGATTGAATGGCTTCTTATGTTATTGGCCAACAAAAATTCCCTCATAAATCACTGATTAATTTCTCAGCACGATACTATGCTTATTTTTAAATAGTATTGTTTTTTCTCATTATAAAACCCGTTTTATCTCGAAAAAATCATCTCTCATCAAGAATTAATACCTCACCATGCTGTGCACTCTATCATAATCAAGTAATTGCCGCCAAACTGGAAAGATCCAACTGCGACTACAAACTGCAAAACAGAATAATGAACCGTGTGTGTAAAAGAAACAGGTATCATGAATTTTTTAAAACATTCTGTAAAAATATTTGATAGAATGGTTGATACTTTAAATTCAAGCCTGTGTTGCAGTAGGAAACATAGGGTATGCAGTGCTGTGACAAATGGTACTGTATGCTGTGGTCCCAGCACAGGAGACAATAAGAGAAACTGAGAACGCACAGCTTAACATCAGCTTTAGGGTATCAGCAGTCGCAGTGGTAAACACAGAAATACACCTCAGACCCTTTATCAAGTGGCATCTTCCTTTCTCCCAGTGAAACAGACACTCTCTTAGAGCCATTCAGCTTATTCACGCGGCACACAAAACGGTTATTAAATACAATATGCAGTAGCTGCTTATGGCTGCACTTCCGAAAGGTCCACTCTTTTCAATATCTAATTGGTTCGTTAACATTCAGCATGTTTGCGTAATGTCTTCATTTAAAAAGAGCCACGCAATGTATTTTCTATTTATATCTGGAGAGGGAATAATGGACCAGAAGCCTTTTGCTGGAGGCATGGGGGGCTGTTGGGGAAAACAGTCTGTTTTCAAGAAAAAAGCTGCTGTTGGTCTGTCCAATCAGATCTCAGCGTATTGTCACATCAAAAGGTTTTTCTGTATCAGGCAAAAAAAAAAAAAAAAACAGCCTTCAAAGAAGTTTTGCCAATTAGGAATGTACACAGTCTTTTTTTAACAGCAAAAAAAGATGCTGTTGTGCTGTTGTGCTGTCCAGTTTAATCTCAGTGCATTGGCATGTGAAGACCATAAGCTTTACTGTATCAGGCAAAAAAAGTCCCTTCATTACACAGAGATTATCTGCTGAAACAATACTCCCAGGATATGGATATGACCATCACTTAACACAAAAATATTCTTATTTCAATGCTTATTAATGTCTTTATACTCACATTAGTTTCATTTAAAAGTATAGACAGTAACTCATTAGCTCAATGTACGTATGTCAGTACACTTGAGACTTAAATAACCACCAGCATCAACAGGTGACAATCAGTGGTTCACAAGAGAAAAGACTGAAATATGACCAGAAACAGCCCTGGTTACTATCTCAAATGTGCTCTCTCACAATCTGTCTTCTCTTCGCTGTCTCTTCTTTCTCTTTCCATATTTACCTCATTTGCACTCTCTCTTTTTTACTTTGTATTTACTTTGTAAGTACATTGAAAGCATTTTCTTTTGTTTTTGTGAAGACTGTTGTTTTTTAAAAAAGGTTTTAAGTGATCTCATGCTGAAGCCTAATAGACATATTTTCATACGTGCTTGTACGTTTCTAAAATGCCAATGCCTATTACCTTCTGGGTCCTGCTAAGGTAGCAATAATGTGGCATAAAATATCTGTTGTGTCAATGCCTAATATTTTTTCAAATACAATTAAAGCTGCAGTGGATTTGAACTTTCGCAAAATAACTCCCAAAAATTGCATGTCAGTGGAGTGCTGTGCTTGCCAAGATTAAGAGCTATCCATTTAATCTCCCATTTAGAGCTGCCAGGAATATATCAACCCTGCGACTGAGCTGTTTGATCAGTAAAGTTCAAAAGCAAAGGAAAATTTCCAATAATACTCCCTCAAGGAAAATTTCCTCCATCAGCTAATACTGCCTAGGATGTAGAGCTAACCACATGACTGGGGTAGATTCACCAGCACTCCAGAGTAGGCAATGAGATAATTCAGCGACAGTCATAGAATAATACAAAAGGGTTCCCAAGTGCATTACAAACCACATATGGAATCGAGGTCTGGCAAAACGTCTTCATGTCCTACTGTCATATTTGTGTCACAGCGACAAGGTCGGTCGAGAGGCAGAACTGGGATACGGTATTCACGGCTGCCACCTCCCCCCCCCCCAGCCCCCACCCTCCACCCTCCCAGAGGCGGCTTCGCTGAGCGCAGATTAAACAGAAGCCCATTTGGAACCGAACAAAAATAAACAAACCGAATGGCCCACGGAAGCCTTAGCAACGTGGCGGGCATGTAAAATAAATCAGGCGCCCGTCTCCGTGGAAGCCCGAAACGGCACGGCGCGGCGCGGCTGGGGCGCCTGGCAACGGGCCGGCCCGCGCGGCGTACGGTGACCCCGCTCCGGAGTTAGCGGGATTAGGGTGCCGCGCCGCGCGCGCTGGAGAGGCCGCTGCCGCAGCACGCACCTGGCTTTCAAACGGAGAAGCGGGACGCGAGAGAGCCTGGCAGACGACGGCCCCGCCCGAGCCGATGACCCCCCCCCCCCCCCAGCCTTGCGGCCGAAGCGGGAATTGTGGGTCGGCGCTGATATTACGGTCAGAGCCGCTGATTTCCTGTCTCATCGCGTTCGGGCGTGGCGAGGCGGTTCGTGCCTCGTGGCCCGGGACTGGCTCAAAATAATTATTTTCATAATCAAAAAAGCTGCAACGAGCGAATGTTGTTTTTTCCAGTCGCAAACAGCAATGGCAACTTCAATCTCAGTTCAGTCTGACACCACTGAAAACTGACTTGATCCTTACCTGCGCACTGCGGTCTGTGGTGCTCTGTTTCCGCTTGTGCAGAATAAGAAAGTCATCATTATTTTGTGAGCTCTGAGACTTGTTAGGATTGGGTTCTTTGATTTGATACATAATTGAAACATTCTCTTGAGATGGCAATATGATCACAGGGTCAAGGTAGATTAGCAGGAAACCTCCTAATGCAAATGCTC
Source organism: Anguilla anguilla (assembly GCF_013347855.1). Taxonomy (NCBI): domain Eukaryota; kingdom Metazoa; phylum Chordata; class Actinopteri; order Anguilliformes; family Anguillidae; genus Anguilla; species Anguilla anguilla. Next base: position 13,078,598 of record NC_049206.1, on the reverse strand, counting down.
ATGCTAATTTCTTTTGAAAAAGAGTCTCTTTAGTCAGTGTGAAACATAGATCAAGGGGTTTTTTTTTGTAACTTGGCAGCATTTTGATACCAATTATTTTGTAGGCAGTGCAATTTCAGCAATATAACCAACTACAGTGTTTGTTTTGTATATGCAAGCAAATGGGTTTTGCAACATTAAAAACATTTTGTTGTTAGATTTGAGCTGGCAGAGTGGTGTATTAATTAAAGAACTGGGCATATACTTATGTAATTATGTACTAATTATTGGGGTACTGCTACTATACCTATAACCAAGGTAAAAGATTCTGCTGTATTAATGGATTTTGTATTTAAAAAAAAAAAAAAACAATGTACATCACTCTGGGTAATGTTCAAATAAAATAATTATTTATTTTCCTGCTGAGTAAAAGCATTGTTATGCGTATCTACTAACAGATGTTGGCTCAATTTTTCACATGGTCCCAGAAGAAGCTGCCCCAAATACTGGCAGCGAAACAAAGAGAAGGCTCTCTCCCACTCCTGCTGAACTCCACAAAATAGAACAGGCTACATGTCTCTCCTCAATTTCTCGAAACTGCTAATCCCCAGTTATTATGATCAGCGGTATTTTACGACTCCTCAAGGCCACTAATCAGCAGAGGATTTTGGGCGGATTAGCACATTCAGAAACGCCCTTTTTTACTGGACGAACGCCACGCTAACGCTATTCGTGGCGTAAAGATCATCGGGAGCTGAAAACGTTTCGCCGTTTCTCAGTTTCTTCCTCTCCTGTCTGGTTTACTGCTTTCACCTCAGAAATGCAGAGATTGTTTCCGCTAAGGCTCTCAGAACACAACCTCTCCGTAAACCAGGTCATTAAGCCTGACAGATTTACATTGCAAGCAGCATTTTAATTGGATTTAAAAACAGCTTTACGATTCGCAGACAGCCGCCATGCCCCCACCGTAGGCCCCACCTCATCGTGCGGGATGGCTGAAGCAAAGCGGGGTTAGGCTTTTTAAAAAAATGCTTCAATGGGAGGCCTCCTGGGAAAGATTTGTTACTGCTGTGTGTTGTGTTGGTGGGTCAGTTGGGAGTGGTCTTCCATCCGGACAGTGAAGGCCAACGCCCCAATAGAGTGACAGGGACATTCAGCTGAATAATGCTGCCTTTTCAGATGAGACTGAGTTTCCTAATCATTGATTGTCATTAACAATCCTCAGCACTTGTCAAAATCATTAGTTGCAGGTACTGAAATTATCTACACCTGGCATCATCCTCCTAAAAGTTGACTTATGATGCTGTGACTCGCATCCTCCACCCATTTTGTTTCCAATGACACACAATAAATGGGAAATCACCTCTCAGCTTGTCTTGTCTAGTTCAATCAATGGTTATTATTATTATTATTATTATGATTATTATTATTATTATTATTATTCACTATGTTCAAATCTTATTTTTGCTATACTTTTTGTGCAAAATGCAAAATATGGCACACAGCTGGTTAGCTGTGGAAAGTAGTTCTGTAAGGGAAATAACATGAGAAATAACATCTGGCATTACTGAGACAATATTCTATTGTGTCCACCTAATTTGAATGACTTTCCCACACACACAGCTCATCAGCTAAAAGGCCCTGCCCTTGGAGAAGTATTTAGCCTCAATCATTAAGCGATCTTTCTTTCAGCTCCACGGATGAGTTATGCAAGTCACATGCTTGCTCCTCTTGGCCCTAAGCTCCGCCCATGTCTCCGGGCGAAATTCATCGATCGCAGGCCATTAAGGGCAGAACTGACTACCACCAATAAACCATGAGGAGTTCCAAAACAACTCCTCCATTCAGAGGAGCAGGGCAGGGACGAGCAAGGGCACACATTAAAATGTTCACTTCGAATTAAACTCAAACTCGGTTTATGTGAATGCAAATGGTATGAAAAAGAACTCTGTCAAAGCTGATTTAGCCCTGAAAACCTGCGCAATATGAAAAATAAAAGTGAAATAATCGCTCGGTACACATGACACTGCAACCGTGCCCCTCTACAGCTATCAATGCCTCCGCACCCTCCCTTAAATTCCTCCCCATCAGCACCACAACGTTACTGCGTCCTCCATAGGTAACATATTGCATGACAGAAAGAGTAGTGACAGTAGTACTACAGCATTGCTATAAATACGTTCTTCCTGTCAGAGACAGAAGGGCTAAAATCAGGTGTCTTGTCTCTAAACTCCACCATACTCCCGTCACACGCTGGTCAAGCTGGAGAAAGGCTGGAGAAAGGTTGGAGAAAGGCGACTAAGGTTCACCCCACTCGCTATACAGCTGAGCCGCCAGCGGGGGCCCTCGGATTCCAGAACGAAGGCCAGCAGTGGGCGTTAGACACTCGCCGTTATGAACACAGGGGCGGTTATTAACACAGGGGCGGTTATTAACACAGGGGCGGTTATGAACACAGGGGCTGTTATTAACACAGGGGCCGTTATTAACACAGGGGCCGTTATTAACACAGGGGCTGTTATTAACACAGGGGCCGTTATTAACACACAGGCTGTTATTAACACAGGGGCTGTTATTAACACAGGGGCCGTTATTAACACAGGGGCTGTTATTAACACAGGGGCTGTTATTAACACAGGGGCTGTTATTAGCACAGGGGCCGTTATTAACACACGGGCTGTTATTAACACACGGGCTGTTATTAACACAGGGGCCGTTATTAACACAGGGGCTGTTATTAACACACAGGGGCTGTTATGAACACAGGGGCTGTTATTAACACAGGGGCTGTTATTAACACACAGGCTGTTATTAACACAGGGGCCGTTATTAACACAGGGGCTGTTATGAACACAGGGGCTGTTATTAACACACAGGGGCTGTTATGAACACAGGGGCTGTTATTAACACAGGGGCTGTTATTAACACACAGGCTGTTATTAACACACAGGCTGTTATTAACACAGGGGCTGTTATTAACACGCAGGCTGTTATTAACACAGGGGCCATTATTAACACAGGGGCTGTTATGAACACAGGGGCTGTTATTAACACAGGGGCTGTTATTAACACACAAGCTGTTATTAACACAGGGGCCATTATTAACACAGGGGCTGTTATGAACACAGGGGCTGTTATTAACACAGGGGCTGTTATTAACACACAGGCTGTTATTAACACAGGGGCCGTTATTAACACAGGGGCCGTTACTAACACAGGGGCTGTTATTAACACACAGGCTGTTATTAACACAGGGGCTGTTATTAACACACAGGCTGTTATTAACACAGGGACCGTTATTAACACAGGGGCCGTTACTAACACACGGGCTGTTATTAACACAGGGGCCGTTACTAACACAGGGGCTGTTATTAACACAGGGGCTGTTATTAACACACAGGGGCTGTTATGAACACAGGGGCTGTTAGTAACACACACGGGCTGTTATTAACACAGGAGCCGTTATTAACACAGGACAAACGCTGTCAGGAGCACCAGGCCTTCAGAGCCGGTTATTATCAAACCATCGGTGCTCGCGAGGAGAGAAGGCAGAGGCTGCCGTTATCACAGTCAGCGCTGTCAGGCGCCAGGCATCAGATACACGGACCAAACAGGACATTTGACCCCCGTCCTTTAGCCCGCTTGCCCCTCTCACCCATTATACGGTCTCCGGTCAGTGGAGGCCCTGCACTGTGCAGGCCCTTGCTAATTAGCCTCTGATCAGGAGTGCTGTCATCCCAACGGTACTCAATCACCAGCGATTAGCATCAACGTCATGCCACGTCTTCAAAAAGCACCTCAGAGTGCGTTTCCCCTGTCAAAATCGTGACCTTGTCCTTGAAGAGCCGAGACCAATCAGAAACCAACACTCCTACCCGTGAGATACTTTATGAATAACCTCTTGTGCTGCCAGCAGAGAAAAATATATATTTTTTGTTGACATAATACAAGTGTCTTGAATGGAAAAAAACACGTTGCAGTGAAAATATATCCGAAAATATTTTTGTTGAGTGTCCCTTGTAGTGTTGTTTCAGCAGAGTAGAACATTTAGTTCATGACTCCTGTCCCCTTGAGGAGACAAAAAACGAATTGCCGGGTCTTAGGAGAATTTGGGCCCAGGTCTCTTTTTCAACTCCATAACATAGTTTTCGTAACAGATGGCTGCTTGTTACTTGTTACTAATTTTTTTTTTTTTGAATGGTCAGGAGCTTTCGATATTTTAGGATAACCGTGCAAAGTGAAGCACACAAATTTGCGTGCTTGGAATTTTACATGGTACTTTCTGGCCAGGCTGAAAGTAATTCATTTAGCATTACTAATTCTCTGGTTAGAGTCCCATTGCCTTGGATACCGGATGTCCGGCATTAGATGTATCAATCCTGACTCCCAGGGGATTCTGGGAGCATAGTCCCCTGAGTTGGTATGCCAGTTCAGCGCTGCTATTCCTCCAATTACTTTATAAGCAAAGAAAACATTCCTTCAATATTAAGAAATACATTGTCCAAACACAGGGGGCTCAAGATCCACTTTGGCAGATCCCAGAACTCATTAAAAAAGAGAGATAAAGATATTCAGTGGTTTTAGAAAGTTGATTTCTCCCCAAGCACAGCCTCTTTCAGACAGAGCCTCAAACCAGCCTTTCAGCACCAACAAAGCGGGAGCAAGACACACAAACAAGCAAAGAAGAAACAAAGCTCTTTTCAGAGCTGCTCAATGTGGATCGCATACAATAAATACAGAATCACAGGGCCAGGCAGTGTGTTGTTTTACTGCCAGGGTGCTACAGTGTGTTGTTTTAGACCCAGGCTGCAGTGTGTTGTTTTACAGCCAGGGTGCTACAGTGTGTTGTTTTAGACCAAGGGTGCTACAGTGTGTTGTTTTAGAGCCAGGCTACAGTGTGTTGTTTTACAGCCAGGGTGCTACAGTGTGTTGTTTTAGACCAAGGGTGCTACAGTGTGTTGTTTTAGAGCCAGGCTACAGTGTGTTGTTTTAGAGCCAGGGTGCTACAGTGTGTTGTTTTAGACCAAGGATGCTACAGTGTGTTGTTTTAGACCAAGGGTGCAGTGAGTTGTTTTACAGCCAGGGTGCTACAGTGTGTTGTTTTAGAGCCAGGGTGCTACAGTTTGTTGTTTTACAGCCAGGGTGCTACAGTGTGTCGATTTAGAGACAGGGTGCTTTGTCATCATTGTTGTCATCATCATCATCATCACCATCACCATCATCTTAATCAGGCAGCTGAGGGCTTCTGCGTTGTGTACCCACTGGTGTGGCGTGCAGGGTAAATTGGTCATGAGGTCCTGATTAAATGTGATGCATGCCAGGCGTTGATTGCGGCTGGGAGCCTCATTGGGCAGTGATTGGCGGTATCGCCACCTGGTTTCAGTTAGGAGAGCGCGACACCTCGGGCGGATCAGGGACCTGCGGCCTACGTTCGTCAGCTGTCCCAACTACACAGCCCTCAGTGGCGTGTGATTAACCACCAAACTTACATGACCAAACAGGGCAGCCTACATTTGGCACTTCATATATGCACGTACTTGGACACTGAAGCTATTCAAGGGTACACTTGTGGGTTCACCTTGGGAGGGAACCTCCAATATTCTGGTTGCAGGCCATGCTGGTGCTGTGAGTTGTGCTCAGTCAGTGTGAGGCTGTCCTGTTCTCTCTCAGTGAAGCAGCATGGCCGGGCCCTTGTGGCCCCTCCCAGTGGCCCTCAGCGGGGACGGGGCTGAGGGTACACAATGAGGACCTCTGTGCTGATCTGTGCTGACCTCAGAGCCCCGCCTCGGGCCTCCCCGGATCCCCTGGAAGGATGGATGAAAGGATGGATGAACCTCCAGCGCTTTCATGTCGCCCTCCGCACGCTAACTGGCGGGGCATCAGAGAGCGAGGCCGGGCCGGGTCGGGACGAAGCGTTCCGGTACAAATCGCACACCATGTGAACACATCGCGGACGCTGGATCCCCTCGCCGTTGTCCCAAACGCTAACGGCCTGTCAAAATAAACGCGCTAGCGATCGTTCGCACGTCCGCAAACATTCGCTCTCACCGACAGTCCCCCTCTCTCGTTCACGTGAACGCGTTCGCACGCTCCCACATCCTCTTACACAAAACAGATTTGCATAGGGCTCAAACACACAAGCACAAAATATCATCAGATAATTTCAATTGCTGTCTCTTACTGAAATACTGTGAACAGGATAATCTTTAACTTTCGCTATCGCTCACTTTCTTTATTTTTCATAACATTTCTATAACTCTCTTTCTCTCTCTCCCACTCTATCCCTCTCTATCTCTCCCTACTTGCTCACTTTCTTCCACACTTCCTCTCAGCACAGAAATGAAGCTGATAAGCCTGGCATGAGGCTGTGTGGCAGTGTGAAGTGGGGGTGGGGGACGGGGGGGGGATGAAACCATTATCCCGTCATCTCTCCGTCTGTTATCACACCCTTTCACAATGGTTGCTAAAAAGTCGCTATAGCAATCTGGCGATTAATTATCTCTAATTACGCATTTAAGAATTACACTTGTTTCCCACTTAAACATCTGGCCCTGTTTCACTGTCCTCAGCGATACCCTGATAACCCAACAGCAGGTTTATACGGCATATACAATTAGCGCTGACTACAGGAAGTGCTGATATTTTACAAGATGATAATTAAATAATAATTTTTATCTTTGACATAATGACTTTAGAGGAGCCCGCATGCGTTTCAGTGCGTGTTTGGATGGATTGGGCCTGGATAAAGACCCAGTCGCTTGTGTGCCAGTGGAGACGGGAACGCTCCGCGGTGCGCTAAGAGCCGCGCACAAAGCCCTTCCTCCCTCATCCGAAGAGCGCATCCGAACCCAGGAGCTCGGCGAATGGCGGGCCGGCGCTCAGCGCGCACAAAGCGGGCCGCGGCTTCCTCGGCTCCCAGCGCTATTCAGACCCCGCGCTGGAGAAGGTGAAGCGGGATTGATTTCAATCAGCCAGAGGGGGGGGGAATGACTTCCCCCGTAGCGTCAATGGGAGTGCGCCGCCAGCACAATGGCCAATATCCTGTGGCGGCGGTGTCGTCTCGTGGCTGCGGAAGAGCTCGCCATTCAACCCGTCTTCCTGAACCTGGTTCTCGGAGATGAATCGCGATTCAAGTGCGGCTCTCCCCGCGCCCGCTCGCTGAAGACGAGCTCGCGATTCAATCTTCCTCCTGCTATCTGCTCCTTGTGAAAGCGCTCGGATAAATAAATGCAATTCAAATCCTTCCTCCTGTATCGGTGAGTGACAGATAAGCTTTCCTTTCAAATCTTTCTCTCACATACAATGTTTGTAGAAGGAAGGATTCATAGCCTCTCTTTGGCCTGGATTTGTAAGCCATGTCTTGAGCGATTGTGGCTTGCCATTATACACTTCCTTTTCAGAAGACGGGGGAAGTATAAAGTCATGACTCTTTTCTGGGACAAGAAAAGAGGCACGTGTCCTTGTCCCCACTTACAGAGACGCAGTCCACAGCTGCCTGTCGACATGGAGCACATTGCTTGCATTGAGATACATCGGCTATAGTCATCTGTACCCGTCTCCTTCAGATCTGGGAAAATCTGCTGGGTTTTTTTTCTCTCTGATGACACAACACAATGACTGACAGGTACCGTGGGAGCGCTGACTCAGATATTCAAAGGCAGACCTGCCCCTGAGGTAATCCACATAAACCGGCACGAAGCACAATTCTGAAGAGTGCTTAGCAAATCTCTACAGGGGGAATTGTCAGTCTGGTCAGATAGGCCATGCTCCAACACTTTACGAATAATATTTTGCTCTGCAGGCTCCTGTCTGCTTCGAACAGCAAACAGATTTACAGAGCGGGTCGATCTGGTCTTAGGACTCTGCTTTCTGAGATGCGGAAAACGTGGACTGAATTTCAGAATTCAGTAATCAACACAGAAAAAATTATTAATGCGGAATCCTGCATATCTTGAAAATACGAGGGTATCTCACTGAAAATTAAGGACACAATGCCTGAAACTGTAAAATTCACAAAAACTGGCTAAAATCCTAACGTATGTCTCCTATATTTGAGGCAAAGCGACTGCGTGCTGTAATACTGCAGCTCTGTTTAGCAGCTTTTCATGCAATAGTAAGGGATTAAAACCTGTGGGAGTTGTTTAAAAATAAAAGTTCAATACAAGTTCAATACAACAATGTGAATACAGCAAATAATTATGCATATAAATAAATGTATCTTACATGATAAGCATGAAATCTGAAATCAGGAATAAATTTTTTATGGATTTTATAGGGCCTTACTATGAGCTCCACTCTGTTAGAGAGCTCGTCTGAGAGGTCAGGCGTTCATGTGGACAGGAGCTTGACTGACTAAGGCTGAAATGGATAACAGTTCCAGGTCACAACCTCAGCTGTAGGAGCTGGGGGCACATCGGCGAGCTCCCTGGAGTCCACGTGAGTTTCGCCTGAGGGGAAGACGGCCCAATCAGGAGCCAGCGCTCCTCGCCTGGAGACCCCCTCGGTCCCGTCAGGCATCTGCTTGCTCTCGGGACCCAGCAGAACCGAGGCGGACTCGCGCATTGTCCCCCCGCTGAGGCTAATTCCTCCTAAGCTCTCACTGTCCCTCCTCTGCAGCGGGCAGACATTTGCTCTTTCACCACCCGCTCCAGTTCCCACAACCCCTTTCAGCCTCCCCCTGCTCTCCTGCCAGTGGCACACTACAGGCCGTTGCTAGGAGATTTAGAAATGCAATGCCCACCACCCCCCAACCACCCACCCCCCCACCCCCACACCACCACCAATATTCTTTCCCCCGCGGTATTCTGGGTAAGGTCCTGTCCTGTTTTCCCAGCTCGGGTTGCCAGCGAACGTGAACTTTGAGAATAAAAACGAGGGCGCCATTGAAGACACAGGACCAGCCGGTTTTCTCCGCGGGAGAGCAGAACAAGCAATTCGCTGCCATCCATCTTCTGGCCCCTTACTCCATTAGCGTTCGGTTCGCACAAAAGGGACGCAGGGATTGATGGGCTGTAATGAGGTGTCTGAAATGGCATCCAACTCCTTTTGGCCCCCATAAAAGAAAAGTGGGGATGAATGCGTAAAAGAGGAGAGGAGCGGGAGGAGAGTGGATTTCGTCTTTAAAGCAGTGACAGGTTCACAGCTGTTTGGACATTCCTGTTAGGATTACTCTACAGGATGGATATATCAGCATCACTTAACATTCATTTACTACATAGTGGACATGCTCTCAATAATAATAACAATAATAATAATAATAATCATCATCATCATCATCATAATAATACAGTGCCTTTAAAAGCTCTTTACAGTAGTGATGGGACATCTCAATCTAACGTTGATTAAACATAACTGCTGCTACTGGTATTAGTGTTGTAGGTAATACTGACTACGACTACTATAGCACTATGACTACTTCTAACACTACCTCTGGCTTAGTTTCTACTAGTATTGGTGTTACTTCTACTCCTATTTCAACTGCCTCATACTACATCTCGTGCTAGAAGTACTACTACTGTAGCTACTTCTAAGGTTGTTTCTATCATCAAGTTTGCTTCTGCTATGAATACTACAACTGCTAGTATTATAAATTGCACCATAGATACTGCTACAGGCATGACTACTAACTACTACTAGTGCTATGTCTACCACAGCTGCTGTGTGTAACTATTAAGCTAGGGGGTTTTTCTCCTCACCACTTTGCCACTATAGGCATTGCATTAGTGTAACTTTCAGGCTGATATGCTGTGAAACATATTGGTACAAAACATGAAGTAAAATAATGCTTGAACAGTTTGCTATCATTGCTATGGTTACTACTAATACTAGTGTAGGTAACTGATATTAGTGCAACCTGTATTACAACCAAATGACAACTACACCTGAATGAAGAATGAGTTGAAAAGAATGAATTGAATTTGTACAGTACAATGGACAGATTTTCATCACACTCGAGTAATGCATGAAATGCACTCTCCCTAGCGACCACTGACCCTCCTTACATTATTTAGAGAGGCCAGCTCTTGTGTGTGGGACAGCAGGGTGTGTAACAATATAAGGAATGAATACAGAAGGTCAAACCCGCACAGAGACCGCACTGTAGTGGGAAACACATGCCTGGCAGCCCTCCAGCCACATATAACTAAACTGAGGCCTGGTTCGAATCTGCTCAGCAGTTGCAGATAATGTTAACCTGGTGCCGCTGCAAAGTCGCAGTCAGTCTCTGGGACGACACCGTGGCCAAATTTCGGAGACCCCAAATCGCAATAACGTCCCCCGCGGCCTCGGGTTCCGTGCCAGACAGCCGGCGGTTCGGCGCTGCCCAGCCGCGAGATGAAACGCCTCAGCGCGTCCCCATTTAAAATTCGCTCCCCGCTTTATGCATTACAATCCGCGCATTTATCATCGCGTTCATTCATTTCGGCCAATGAAAGGCCACTAAAAACGACATGAAGATTAACTGTCTAGCTATCTAACTGTCCCCCCTCGAACACAAAAGCTTGCGCGCCAGCTCTGACGCCGCCATAAAAATAGCGGGCTGGTCACCGCGCAGGAATGACAGTGAATGTGTCTGACGGGGGGTTCAGGACCAGTGAGTAATAAGCCCGATGACGCGGCCCATGGGAATGCGTCTTTAGGCGCTGCAGTCGGCCTGCGGCTGGTCCGCGCCGCCGGTGCCAGATCCGTCCGCAGCGGGCGGCCGTGACTTTGAAGTCTGCCCGTAGCGTGTCTGCCTCTGCGCCGCGTGCCAACGGAGCGGAACGGATTTCAGCGGTCTCTGAATTAGGCGGGGACGGCGGCGCCCGCGCCCTCCGCGCCAAATAACTTCCCTCAAATGGCCTCCCTCGGACGTGTAATGTCTGGGATCCATCTCGCGAACGAATTTTACGGTTGTCGGGGGAGTCAAAGGTGACCCCGCTTAGACGGAACGCGCCTTGGGGGCAGGTCCGGGAGCCGCTCGTCAATCCCCCCCCCCCCCCGTTTCCCGTCCCCGCGGCGACACTTCTGCAAGCCAGTGGCTCCAAAGTCAAGGGGGAGGCGTGTGACCGGGGGCACGGGGGTCGCGACCTTCGACCTCCGAAGGGCCCTGTGAGCTGCTAATCAAAATCTCATGACCTCCTGAGCCAAGGACAGAGAACGGGACACTGGGAGAGATACATAGAGCAAGTTTGCGTGCGTGCGTGTGGGTGTGTGTGTTATTGAACATGTGTGCGTATGCATTTTGTTTCTGAAAAAGTGCACATTTTCATGAGTTATCCCTGAGAGTGTTCTTTATCTGAATATCAGCGAAAGCAGATGCTTCTTTTAAAATGATGAATATTCTTCAGGAAGTGTACTGTGTCTACAAGGGTTTTCACATATTTCAAAGAGAGTATTTGACCCTGGTTTAGTGTGAGTGATACTGAACATCTGTGTGCTCATATGTGGGTGTGAACACGGATGGAGAGGCATGTACCCAGAGGCATGGGGTTGTGGCATCCAATCTCTGCAAAGCCCTTCGAGCAGCAAATCAAATGTTTATAAGCCCCGAGGCCAGTTACAGAGCATTAGCGTAAGGGCAATAAAATTCTGAGGAAATGTGGGAGCGTATGTGTCTGTGTGTGTGTGTGTGTGTGTGTGTGTGTATGAGCACGCACGCGTACATGCGCGTGTTTGTGTGATGACCTTTATTACTTGCCCCTTAAAGGAATGTGCAATGAAGTGCGATTATAAAAAGGGCTTTAGGAGAGAAACGCAGGCTATGAATCAGTCTGTTTGGAGCCAGATGGCTCCAGTCCTCCGTGGACCTCAGTGTACAGCGATGGCCAGGGGATTTCTGCGGAGAGCCAACCAATGTCACATAATGCAGCTCATTCTCATCAGTGTGAAGAACCCCGATACGCAAGAACTGACTGGGAAAGCAGAGGAAGGAAACTCAGTCCAACGCGAGCGTGCATCCGCCTCCCTACATGTTTTTTCCTTGATAATCCTGTTTGTCTGGCTCCGCGGCCCCCATTCATTCTGAGTTATTACTCCAGAGAAAACAAAACCCTATAACAAATAAACATATTTTGCATTTACATGCAGTCCTTGGCATTTCAAAACCCTACAGTAGAGTCAGGCGCTTTTTTTTTTTCGGTTCATCCGAGGTGCGTTTTTTTTTTGGAGAAATTTATTCTAAACAAGACAGAAGCAGAAACAAACCAGAACGCAGGCTCGGTCTCTCGCTTTCCCACATCTTCTACCAAACACAACCTTCCACGTTTCCGCCAAGGTCTTTTATTTACATTTTCGGGATGCGGGAGGCAAGGAAAATAAACGCTATCGGCGAGGAACAGGACGAGGGCTTTTGGAGACTCGGGCATTTCCCCAGCTTGCACAAGGTCTGAAGATTTCAGTCGAAGTTCTATCGCGCTGAAGACATACGGGATCTGGCAGAGCCGCAGGACGCTGGAACCCTCACACAGCGCATGAGACGCAATGGTCTGCCATTTTAGGCTCATCCAAAGAAGGGCCCTGTGTTTTGTTTTTCATTTTGTTGCTTATTCTTTTTTTGTTTTGTTTCTTACTTTCCTTTTTTCCCATGAGCCTTCAGACACGTCAGTCTGCTGCGCGGCCTTGCTGTTGAGTACCTGGCCCGCGGGGTGCATTAGTCATGGCCGCCCGTTTGCAGCGGCTGATCCGAGCGGTAATTAGCCGGTCGGCGTTGTTCTGCCGCGAGTCCGACTGCAAAGTCGATGCGCTGTTAACCGCTTCGTCGATGCCGCTGCTGCGCTGTGGTGTTCTGCCTGTCCCCGGGACATTTTCTCACCGCCTCAATAAAATCATGAACCTTCAGACCAGCAGTGAGGGGAAAATGACCCCCGGCGAATATGGATATGATGAAACTGGGTCTCTGAACTGCGCCTGTGGTGTGCACTCTCAGCCCTGGGTCACTGTCACTAGCTTTGGCTGAGAGTGCGACAAGCACACAGCAGCAAATCACAATATGTGTGTGTGTGTGTGTGTGGGGGGGGGGGGGGGGGGGCTGTGAGTGTGTGTGTGCATGAGTGTGGGTGTGCGTGTGTGAGTGTATGCGCATTTGTGAGTGCTGCTGAGAGTATGAGATATGCAGGGAGGACGAGGAGTGGATGAGAAACAGTGAGGAGTCAGGGTGAAAGAGGGCTGAGCGGAAACGTGTGAGCAGTGCAGTGATTGGTGAAGAGAGGTGTGAGGGCCGCAGGATGAAGGACGGCACAGAGAGCGCGTAGCGAGGACTCACCGGTCTCCACGTTCCCTTCCCCAGAGCCTCGGCACCCGTCCTCGTCGTCGCAGTCGGCGCTGCCCTCCGCCACCCCGCTGCCGGCCTCCATCAGCGCCCCTCGGGTCCCCCACCCGGGCGAGCTGTCCTCCATCTCCTGCAGCAACAAACACAGCAGGGCGGGGTCAGCCGAACGGGCCAGCTCATAAACACACTAAAACCACAAATGAAGCCCGGGCGAGGACACCCCAGCAGGACGGACCGGGAAGCTACTCAAAAAGTCAAAGCGAGGACAAGAACTTCACCTTAAAGGTTTTACCTTAAAACGGGTAATAAGTAAACAGGAAATCTCAGCCGTGGGACACTGAATTTAAAAAATAAAAGAGCACAGAAAAGACACGGGATGAGGACTCATTCCTGGTGTTTCCAGGGGAAAGAATTTGTCAACACCCCACTAGCGCCTGACATGGGGAGGGGGGGGCGGGTTGCACGGGGGGTGATGTTTCTATGGAAATCTCAGCGGCAGCCCATCTGTGGCAAACGGGACAGTAAATGAGAAGGCGCTGGATGCGGTCTGTGTTTGGCGCGTCCTGGTGTGAGGGGCGCTACTCCCGAACCGCAGGCTTCCTGTGAGAGAAACGGCTCGGCTCGGCTTCCTGCGGGCGAGAAAGCGCTTATGCAAAACACACCGCCGTTGTGGAAATCCGCGGCTCCGAGCCGGGGGAGCCAGCAGCAGCCGCGCGGTTCATGTGCTCGGCTCCCTGGGAATTTCAATTAAGACAGACGAGCGGCTTAAAAATGAGACGGGGCTCTCCGAAAAAAAGTCCCGGTCACGGACCAGCGGAGCGTGACCGGATAACGACCGCGAGCCTGCGGTAACAGTTTCTCTGAGAATAATGCAGGAAGTCCACGACCAAAGTCAGGCGCATCTCTCAAACAACCAGCCGTTTCTCCGTTTTCCTATTTTGACTGAGCGTAAAGCCAATACTGTGGCCTTTTGCTATTGTGAATTCACACGTTTAATGTGAATTTGATTAATCAAACAGCCCTAGACTGTACACACATTAATTATGACTAAACAGTTATAAATATTAGTAAATATGACCAACAAGGAACTCAGCATACACATTCCAGAGAAAGTACCATTTCACCACCCCGTGTTTGTTGATAACAGAGAAACTGAAAGCTATTGTCCAAGGAAAGTTCCAGAAGGATACATCAGCCAAACCACAAGTTCAAAGCAAGCAAGTTAGGGATGGCATGCTAATCATAAAAACAAGGCATCAGTGAGGGACCCCTGATAAGTGGAGCAGCAGTCTGTGGACGAACAGGCAGAGTCTGACCACTTAGCTCAACTTAATGGTTTCCAGCACTGTTCATGAATAAACTCATGTGCCAGTACATCAAGAATCGCATTAAACCATGCACTATATTTTGCAAGAAAAAGTGCCACTGTTTTAGTTTCCTTATGTTTAGTTTCCAGAAACCTACTCCCAGACCAGCTCCCGTTTTACTGAAACCTAAAATGCAGTTTCAGGTGCATTTTATTCATGGAAAAAAATGTGACACATTTCTATTTACTGCTCACTTTTTTTGCTACAGTGATAATAAAAAAGAGGATTTATGTATTGCATATGGAATTGTTCATGCTACTTCTGTGTTCATAGAGTATCTCAGTTTGGCTGATGGCTATATAACTATTTTCTTTACATAATATATAACAATAGCATGTGAATATTTTCGACTGGTTTTAGTATGCTACGGGTTCAGATGCAAAAACTGATTCTCCAAAGTTTGAATGTGAATTACATTTACATTATATTTCCTGATCTACATTTCCCAGAGTGTATCTAATAAATGTTTCTGCAGAAAAAACAATCGTGCACTAGATTTAAATTTGCAATTCTGTCCCTCACTACTGCTATTACCACAGAGCAGAACCACGAAACAATAATAAACAAATACATAATGCAATAAGTGCAACAGGGCAACATTTAGATCATAGATGATGTCAGCAGATATAGTTATATGTCAGAGTTCCCTAAACAAGTTAATACCATAATGTGGTGTAATGATATGAGAAATGAGGAAAAATGCTGACCTGGACAGAGTTCAAAACACAGAGACCAAAGTACAGTTTGTGTGTGCATGTGCGTTTTTGTGCTTGTGCGTGAATGTGTGTGTGTGTCTGTGCATGTGTGTGCATGCATCTGTGCATGTGTGCGTGCATTTGTGTCCACAGTTGCTCTCAGTGGCATGAATTACTGACAATCCAAGTCATTTATAACTTGAAACCCCCTTTTTTCCCTGATGTGGAAGCTGATTGGATGCCATGTCACGTACTATTACAGCACAGCATTCAAAGGTACAAGAGAAAGATGCTGAATTCGCTTTAAAAAATCCCCTTGTAAATGGGAGGAGAGGGGGATTCAGCAGTGCTGGAGGTAGTAATATTCAGAGCAAGTAGCCAGTGCAGTAAAACGGCTCAGCAAAGGCTTTGTTCCCAAAAGAAACAGGGGTTTGATATGAAATTATTCCAGTTTTCCCCATGAATAAAGCCATCAATTTTTATCTCGTCGCGCAGGGATTCTTGATGTAGAATCACAGGAATTCAAAGGCTTCATTCATCAGGCAGAAACATAATTACTGACCTCAAGTAAAAAGATTTTCCGATTCCATTTTGTCAACACGAGGCTAAGTGCACACAGCGCTGGCCTGAAATTAATTGAACTGACTATTATCACTTTTTTTGACGCTGTACGTGCTTAGCAAACATTCCCCAGGCTTCAGAGACAAGAAGGCGAACACACAGGCCGCGAATTATCAAGCAATTGCAGACTTTCAATAAAACAGGCTTCAAAAAGGCTGCTTTCAAAGGATGACCTAGCATCCCTCTGAGGAGGACGAGCGCCAGAACTTCAGCAGAAACTGTCCTGTCCTGTCGCCATGGCAAAGCTTTAACAGAATTTCATTTTTCTACCGGCTTTGTCTGACCTTGCTTTCATCAAGACGTACATGAGGACGTTAAACAAACTCCACCAACCTGCTGTCCCCCTGGGCCTTATTTAACCGTCAAAACACGAGTGTCTCTTTGGAACTTGTCCTTGTGCGTAGTTCCCAAAGCTGGGGTTTTAAAGGAGACGCACTGGAGGAAACACCACCACAGGCAGAGAGACGGAGTGCGACGGAAACCTCGTGTCCTAGGGCGAAATGCCTCAGAGAGATAAGTGTTTTGTGCTTTTGTTTTTTTTTTTCTATCAAAGTTGAGCGTGTACCTACAGTGTTCCTGAGGCGCATACGGCCTGCTTTGCATTTCATAAGAGGCGCTTCCGCGAGCTAACGGCGGCACTTTAGCCACGGGCCGCCTCCTCTCCGTTACCGGGTGGGTTTTTGTTTTCCCTGCCTTCGCCCTCGTCTTCGGCGAGGCCGAGGCCTCCGCCGCCGTGGCCCGGCTCACGCCGGGGAAGCAGACGAAGAAATCTCAGAGGTGATCAGACCGCGGCCCACTCAAGCGTGCTCCGGCTGCGATTTCGTTCACCTCCTCCGCTGGTGCCATCGACCTCCCGTTATCACTCGAGGAACATGTAAGAATACGTAATTGGGCACCTCCACCACCCCTCCTCCTCCTCCAGCCAGCCTGCTTGAACTGTAGCCATAATGCACATAATCTCGCATTAGGGGAGGGGCGTGGAGGAGCATCCATAATCAGCGGCACTGGAAACTTCTCCCAAAAGATTTCAGGTAGAAGGAGAAAGAGAGGTATTATACCATAGATACTGACACGGAAGGATTCTGAAAACCCACAATTTCCATAAGAGGGGGATGCCATGAAGGAGCTATAGGTGGCAAGAAAATAGTGAGACCTGTCAACCTGTCAATCATGCAGAGGAATCTATGGCAACTTATGCAGAATATGGAGACAAGCTGCTATGCTGACAGGAACCCACAGATGAAGACTGACAGAAAAAAAGACCAACAGTCAGCCCTTCCACTCCCCTAAATATTTCTCTATTTTCCATAGAATCCAGGCAGACAACATACCCAGACTTTGCTCCAACAGCAAACTTCATTCTGCCAGAAGATATTATTTTTTTGTAATAAAGAATTGCGGGATGTTTCGCTTCAGAGAGTTCACATTCATCAAAAGTCAGAGCTTGCACTTTTTTTCAGCGTCTACTTCTTCCTCTTCCTCCCCAGCTGGTGTCTCTGCATCAGAATGAGAAAGCTCGCTGCAGTCAGACGAAATCTGGGCCTGTCTTTCAGAAGCTGTTTCCACACCAGCCTCTTTTCCCAAATGCACCCGTTAACTCCAACTGGCAGCAACCGTGACGGCGTCCTCCGAGTGGTGGGTTCTCCATTCTCTGAGAACCAATCAGAATAGGACTCTTATGTAAGGCCTGTTTTCAGATCTGGAAGTTCAGGCCAGGTAAGAGACTCCGGTACATTTTAACATGGATTGTTCTAAATACCCAGCTTTATGAATGGGATCCAACCTTTTTGTATAACAGGATAAACTATTAAAATTTACTGGGTTTTGTATTTTACAGGGTTATACTTTCACATGTAGTGCTTCTCTCTAAGGACCACCGAACATGCTTTATGGTAGCATAATAAACTGTAGCATACAATAACTCTGCGAGGGCAAATCTAATAATATAGTTAAATCACTTCTGTAGACCAATGGAGTACCCACTTCAGTCAGGACTGGGGGTGGAGTGCTACATTCAGCAATAGATGATACCACTACATTTTCCTTTATTGAAGATGTTCTTTACAGAACCATGCATAGGCAAATTATAACAATGCCACATAATAGCTTACATAAAACATTTTCAACCCAACAATAGAGCCCATTGGACGGCAGTAGGAAACAATCATACGCACCATTTAATGCTAATTTGGCTCAATGCCTCTGGCTACCACCCCATCAGTACCCCCACACCTCTATCTTTTCTGTTCTGAATTGTGAGTCTCTCTATTGCCACCACTAACCCAACCCTGGGCTGGGAGAGACTGAGGATGACAAGACCTGTCTGAGAGCCCTGACTTCAACCCCCATCGAACACGTTTGGGATGCACTGAAACGCAGACTGGGCACCAGGCCTTATCGCCCAGCATCAGTTCCCAACCTCACTAATGCTCTTGTGGCTGAATGGAAGCAAATCCCCGCAGCCATGTTCCAAAATCTGGTAAAAAGCTTTCCCTGAAGAGTGGAGACTGCAAAGGGGGGGGGACCAACTCCAAATGAACGCCCATGGTTTTGGAACGAGATGTTCAACAAGCACATATGGGTGTGATGTTCAGGTGTCCACATACTTTTGGCCACGTAGTGCACCTACGCAATTAGAACAGCCAGTTACAACATAACAGGCAATAGCTGTAACAATATTACTTTAACCGTAGCAGCAGCGTTATCCCTCATCCCATAATGCTAATCCTAATCCTAACCATGAACCTCAATGAATTTGCAACTGTGTGATTGCACAATGGTAGCACAGTATTAGCAACTAGCAATCAATTTATTTCCAGTGCACGTACTGTACTGCCTACTTTATACAGAAAGAATATGTACCTGGCACAAATCAAGGAGGGAATTTGTACTCGCTGTGAGCGAAGCACAACATAGCTCATCCAGTGCGCACGTTAAATCTCCTGCAATGGCTAAATGTTTACTCTGAAAACACATGCAGAGCTAGAGGTGCACTTAATTCATTAATGGATCATTTCTGCTTAGGGAAAGACCTTTCCTCTGATGCTCTATTATCATCATTATAATGCAATGTAGACAGGACTGGGAAGCCTGTTTGTTTTGGCGCGTGGCCTCAAAGTGAATAGAATTAAGAATGTTACCCACCGAGGACACTGAAAAAATTGCCCATTGCCATGAAAGAGGCATTCCGTCGATACCATCCTAAGCTCATTAGCCACTAATTGTGCGAAGAAACCAAGGCAAATGTCTAATTCAATAAGCATATTCATGAGTCAATCAATAATTGCCCGATAGCCAAAAGGGCATTCATCTATCAATCAAGGAATGAAAGACATTAAATCACAATGAGCCTGGCCCACTCAACTCTCAGGGCTTGATTGGAGACTGAATAACCTCAGACCAAGCACTGCCTCCGCAGAGACCATGGTAGCCCTTTGTAGTCCGTGGGCAGGCTCAGGTGGTCCTCTGTTGATTTGTTGCATTTAAACTTTCATAACTGAAAAGTACACCAGACATAGCTGAGGTTTTAGACCATAATGCTTACACTCAATTTAACAGCCTTTTCTTTAGCTTCCGGCAATCACAGGATGGCTCTGGTAATACCAACAGAGCTGCAAAAAAACAGTTTCTAATTCTAGATAGAGTGCTATCCTTATGCAGTATGGTCACCTGCCTCCAAGGATATTTCCAGTCTAGTCATTTAATATCTATGTAAGGTGTTCTCTCTCAGCCAGAAAAAGGAGACGGTTTACTGTCTCCACTCTCCGGTCTGCCGAGCCCTCTCTCGCCTCCACAGTGCACACAATGCCAATACATCTGAGGAATGAGGCCAGTTGTGTTGCGTATCATTTTTATTATCCAATTGCTTGACCTTTATTCAGTGAGTCTAAAATAACTTTTTTTTTTTATTATTTCCATCTGAAAATCAAGGTTCTGGTCCAGATTCGTAAATGCCAATGGTTGCGTGACCACTCAGGTATAAAGTGCAGGATCGGGGCAAATAGTAAAAAAAATTGGGGGGAGCCAGGAATGAGTATAGCTATGTTGGGCTGGGTCACTGACAGACTGCACAAAGAGGCTTCCCTACTCTGCACTCGAACCAGCCGTTTCCAGTTCACAGTCACGCTATCAGCAAGAGATCAAGGGCACAACCTGACTTTCAGTCAGTCTCTCGCTCTCTCTCTCTCTCTCTCACTCTTCCCATCTCTCTCTCTCTCTCTTTCTCTCTCTCTCTCTCGCAGGATGTTTGGAGCCCTGCTGAGCTAAGACCAGTGACCTACGCTGTATCCTGATTAGTTCGCTTCCTCAACCTACAAGGCGCTGAAAACCTTCCAGGGTCTCTCTCCCCCGCTAAGCCTGACCCCGTATCGGAGATCAGCGTGTTCTACAGGCCCGCTCGGCGATAAGCAGACCCGAGTGCTCCTCCACAGAGGAAGCCGCGCGATAGAGCAGAGCATGACTGACACCCTCGCCCCGCCCCGCCCTCCTCCACGTCCGCATCCCCGGCCCCTGAAGGAAGATAACCTCGCTGGAGGGACGTGCGGCTTTGTGATTTCCCACTTAAATCGCCAGCATCTCAGACGAGACCTCCTTCTTGGCTCCTGCGGTCTTTGCTATGCAGCAGACATTCTGCAAGGCCACTTAGCCTTAGCCCTGGAGGGCCACAGTATCTCCAGGCCTTAATTACTAACAGGCAATGATGTAAATCATTGTCTTAATTCAACTAATTTAGCTTCCCTCCAAAGTCCGGAAAGTAAATGTGATTTTAAAAGAGCCTGCACTGCAGGCCTCCAGGACTGGAAAAAATTAGCTCTGTCTTTATTATTATGCAAGGTGCAAGGTGAAAGTTACACATTATTATATGATACCCATATTTTCTTGTATTTTGGGAGGCAAAGGTTAATTCGCACACACCATACACCAGAGAATGGTGCCTGGTGTATTTTTTATAATGTGGATTTGAGACACTGCTGAAGTGTGAGAATCGTGTCTTTTGCTCCAGCACTCCCACATTTCTTTGCTCAAGAACCACACCCCAGCGGATGAAAACATATAAAAACACACCTGGTCAAACCTCTGTGTTTTTATTGAATAAAAACTCAACTCTTTTCCCTCCTTATCTGGTATGTCAGGCATGGACCTTGGCACGGAAGCTAATACGATAGCAACTTTGCATATCTCCAGGCCTTGCGGCGTTTGCTTACCACGTGAAATGCACTTTTGTCAGCTGCCTTGGATGAAAGTGCCTGCCAAATCGCTAAATTGTTAATTGCAATAAGGCAGTTGTGCAATCTCGGGACATCCCCAGGAGGCAGAGGGCAGAGTTATCCTCCTGGCCGAGATGCTGATTCACGGAGGAGAAGCGGAGCCATTGCGCAGTTCAGTGGACCAATCCCAGCCCTCGGTTAAGTCCCATACCCCATGTCAGCCTGTGCACTGAGAAAAGCAGCTCGTAAAGGGACAGAAGGTTTATTGTGCTCTTTAGGAAAGTGGAGGTGCATTCTCGGGACTGTGCGAGGGTGTGAGGCCAGATAAATCTTCATCTGCTTTCTCTCCCTGCCAGCCCCTGTGTTTCCCGGGTTCTGTTTGGCGCTGTACGCCAGTGTGTGACCGCTTTTCTCAGAAAGCCAATTAACTCGCTCATCCTGTTTGCTGCTAGTGGTTCACTGCTGCCACGAGTACCCCCACATCACCTTATCTCCACACACACCATCACTCTCTCTCTCGCTCTCACACACACACACACACACACACAGACACCATCGCTCTCTCTCTCACACACACACGCACACAAAGACACACACACACACACACCATCGCTCTCTCTCTCACACACACACGCACAAAGACACACACACACACACACACACACACACCATCGCTCTCTCTCTCACACACACACGCACAAAGACACACACACACACACACCATCGCTCTCTCTCTCACACACACACGCACAAAGACACACACAAACACACACACACACACCATCGCTCTCTCTCTCACACACACGCACACAAAGACACACATACACACACACACACACACCTTCACTCTATCTCTCTCTCACACACACACACACACACTCAATCACACACACACAAAGACACACAGACACAGGCACACACAATCATACACACATGCGCACACACACACACATGCACATGCGCACACACACACACACACACACACACACCCAGCAGCAGCTGTGCTGGTCCATGAGGCAGAGAGGCAAAAACAATCCAACTTCTTGACAGAGCAATAGCTTTGGTATCCAGAGTCAGATAATGTATTTATTTTCATTATCTTTTTTATTGTAATGCCGATTCCCCGAGCAGAAAACACAACACCGACACCCCTTTTCGTCATTCCCAACCGAGCGTGCCACAGTGTAGCTACCTGCGTCGCTGGTATGCAACAGATTCATTTTTCTTACGTTGTCTAGTCGATCCTATTCAATGCAAATCCCAGTTGCCAGGAGACACCCTCCCCGCTCAACTATTGCCTGGCCCCCTAGGGATGAGTTTGGGGCTGCAATAACACAGAGGGGGCCTGATTAGCTTAGAACTGGGGTCCCAAACACATTCCTGCTTTATTTGAGAAAGAGGGGGGTGTGGCGGGAAAGTACCAGCACTCCGGGAGTCCTACGCCGAAACACGATTCTGCTTAAAACTCGAGACAGGCAAAAACAGAAGAAAAAAAGAGCTTGCCATATCTTTGCTTCTGGGAACAGGCACTCAAGAGTACGCCACAAGCCAAATGGCACATAGAGACAAGCGTAAGTGATTGCGTTTTATTGCAACAGCGTGCACCGGGGTTTTCTAGCCAGGGCACATCTCGTTCCATTTAACCGCACCCCTCCCTCCGCCACGGCATCTGGCCCTCCACGATCCGGGACACTTCTGTGACTCAGGAGGGGGGAGGGGGGGGCTGGTCCCAAAGGCCCTTTCCAGGTCTGTTTCCAGCGGTCGGGCTACCGTGACCTCCTGCACGACCGTGCGGGACGGTCAGGGCGAGGCAGAGATGCAGGACCGAGCGAGCGAACTCAATTTCAGTCCGGCGCCAGCAGGCCACCTCTGCCACTCCGGTGACCTGTGAAGCCCACCGGTCCCATTGGACCGATTCGACAGGGAGAGACATTGTTTCCTTCAGAAACGCCACACCAAAAACACCCAGAGCAGAGCCAACCTCGAAAAAGGAGCGGAAAGGAAACAGATTTGCAGTCGCCGCGTTCTCCGCGGATGTGAAGCGCATCTGTTCACGTCGGGGACGTGGGGAGGCCAGTCGCTCTGCCCGTAATTACATTCCTTGTTTGGCTCCTCGGATTATTTTTTGTGTTTTTTTTTTTTTTTTTTTAAATATAATTCTCAGGAAGTTACCAGGGGAGCTTTAACACAAGGAAACAAAATGTGCTGTCCGGGCCCTGAGACTCCCTGAATAGCGTTTCTCATTCAGACGTATCCCACGGCAGCACTTGGTAATTAATTTTTGAAAGTACACATGTGATTAGATGCTGGCCGAGGGGGCTGTTGACAGGCCCAAAGCATTCCTCTCCGTCTGCGTGTGTGTGAGCACGTCGGGTGTGCGCTGTAAGCGTGCACGGGTGTGAGCGCTCGACATGCCAATGTTCTCCAAGGCCAGGCCGCCATCAGCTTACCTCTGAGATGAACAAAATAACACCGAACGCAGTGTCCCTGGCAAAAACATTCCTCCCTTACCTCCCAAAGAAGGTACTGAAAACAAACAAACAACGGTTTTAACAAACAACTCCGGGACTGGACACTGGTTGTCCGCAGCACACTGTTGTGTCAGAGCAACATTTTCCATAATAAAAGGTTCCACACTGACAGATCTAAATTGTGTCCATTTCAGGAGCACATCAAAATATTTTAATTGTTTTCCTTCAAATTCGATCTTATTTGGTTTCTGTCACTGATGTCAGTTGCGACGATCATTTAAAATACAACAACTGTCATTTTTAGTATGACCGATGTCTTTCATTTTATTTTTTATTATTACACGTGTTCAGACCCACAATTACATTGTTATATAAGTGTAATAGATGTAGAAATACATACCAGAAGACTAAGGACAAATGCCCCTGGGATGCATGAGCCCTGAATACTGTACCATCGCTGTGCAGCCACTGTTTTGTAAAACACGCTTTTTCACTCTCTAGCCTTACAGCCTTACTGTGCGTGCTGCTCATTCGAATGAGTTTGTAAATGTGTGGCGGGACACTGCTGTCTAAGACTGCTTTTAGCCGTCACAGCAAAAATGATTAATCTTCAGCTCACTGTGGCACTGATGTGGAGGGCCTTCCCTGGCAGTACCTCTAAATGTGCATCTCTAGCTTACTCTCACTGTCTCTCTCTGAGGAAGTAGGCCATTAGCCATTAGCCAGCCCAAGTTCAGCCACTGTACCCCATAACTCAGGGATAAAAAAAAACCTTAAGCATTGTCGATGTGGCACAACCAAACACCCTGCTAAACGGGCACACTCTCTTCATTGCGCTAACTTCAACCAACAAAAAAGTTTACAGTTACACGTACACTAATGTGCTTTCCAAGCCTGACGATCAACCTTTAAAAGAATGTTTAATCTGCCATTTTTATAGTTCTGTTGCACTGTTGCTGACCTTTTTGCTCTTTGCACTTTGCGGAGACATACAGCGCATCCGAATTCAGACAAATTCCCAAGCCCTGCTCCCTGCCTGCAGACAAAACATCATTTGGATAATTATTGTGACGGAAATGTGGCCGCTTCCTTTGGGACAAAGGAAATGTAAATGACATTACACCCTGGGCAATGCATTCTTCAGGAAATCAAATGGTATCAGCGCTACTCAATGAAACTGACCTTTGAAAATTAAGCTATCCCTAAATAACCGGACGCCGAGAAGTTCAGGATTTAGAGCTCTCTCGCTGAGAAGAAAGAAATGGTAAGTTAGCAGGAGCTATACTGAGAAATAAATACTGTAAAGCAACTCAGTATCCATCCTATCACTCCCAGTCTTTGTCAGTCCGGTTCCTGGGCTTAATGCACTCATATAGTATCATATAAAGCTTCCACTCTCTATCCGATGCAATTCTAGAGCCCACCATCTTGTCTGACGGAAAGCAGAAAAACTGCGGCTTCGAAAAAAGAGGTTTTAATGGACCAATAACAGGGGTCTCGGAGCGAACGGGCTTTGGTGCATCTCCACCCGAAAGCAGCTGCGAGGATGGCCTGCAATCAAGACCCCTCCTTTTAAATATTTACACTTCACATTAGACGCCTTTATGATGTGCCGGAGGAGGCTGAGGCAGAACTGCTCCACAGAGAGTCATACGCTAACCTCCATTATATATTAAATCATCGAGCGATCTTTACCTGCAGCTCTTTAACACCCATTACATCCAGAACAGTGTACCCAGACCAGTGAGGGGGTGGGGGAGCACTTTTATTTTGTTGCCTGAAGATTTAATATAAAAATTCTTAATAAATCCTAAAGTCTTGTGTGCATCTGGAAATGACTAAAACGCGTATTCCGGTGCTGCTGACTTGAATACAAATTTCTTGCAGGTTTAAATGTGGAGACAGAATTCAGTGTCCTTGCGCTCAACAATTATGTGAAAATAACCATGGGAAGTCCACAGGTTTTACTTGGAGTGCAGCTTCACAGCTCAACAACTTTCATCTCTAATCACCAGAGAACTCTCACAGTATGGCTTGATTATACAGTAATTGCCTTTGCACACTGGCATTTTTTTATAGTTAAAGCTCTTCCCTGTGTGTGTGTGTGCGTGTGTGTGTGTGTGTGTGTGTGTGTGTGTGTGTGGGTGTGCGTGTGTGTGTGTGTGTGTGTGTGTGTGTGTGTGTGTGCGTACATGTGCTCTTCTTGAGGCTGCAGCAGACAAACCTGTTTGACACGGCGGTCGAGTTGCCACCCCCTCCCTTATCTTCAATGAGCACGAAAGGTCTCAGGGAAGGGATGTGGAGGCTTCGCTAAATATTTCACACCTGATGGTAAAAGGGAGGAAAGGCCTCACAAGTGTCAACAAGACTGTGGCGCTCTCCTACATTTCCATGACAACGCAACCTTCATCACCCTGAACTCCACGCAAAAAAAAAAGCGGTGGGCGTCGCTCAGAAAAGAAGGTGCCGATATGTCACTTACGGAAGTGGATCTCAGAGCTGAAGGAGAGGAAGAGAGAAAGAGAGAGAGCGAGAGGAAGTGGAGGGACAAAGATGGAGAGCTTTATGTCTCACTGTTATGTCCTCATTGTGAATGGCTTTGGCCCAAATTGTGGTACACAGTCATCAGTCCACAGTTATTTATTTTTATATGGCACCACTCGGAAACAGGTGCAGGTTGCCACACAGCCATTCACAATAGATATGCAGCATGTGTCATTTTTCTGGTTGGCCCATTTCATGGCAATAAAGCATTACTGAATTCAGTGACAGAGAGAGAGAGAGGGAGAGAGAGAGAGAGAGAGAGAGAGAGAGAGAGAGAGAGAGAGAGGGGAGAGGGAAAAAGAGAGATAGGTAGATAGATAAAGAGAGAGAGAGAGAGAGAGAGAGAGCACTGTGTGAGCAGCTAAAATGAGTCGGGGAGGAACCTTAATCTGTCCCTGTTTATCTTCTGAATGGGTCCCCAGGGCGTCTGGGGAAGTGGCTGTTTATCTGGGGGCCTATTCAGATTTAATCACATTTGCATGACAAAATGCTCAAAAGTACACAATCGCTTTAAAGTAGCTTGTGTCGTCTCCACTTTCTCAGCAGCCCAATCCTGACCCGTGGCTGCATCCTATTGGTCTTTGACACCTCTCTCTGAATGGTCAGCTTGGGAAAATTCCAGAGTTAAACTGGGCAAGGAAGCGTATTATTTCCGCACATCACTCCTTATCACTGCAAGGAAAAGCAGGCCAGTATGGCTAAGATCCACCAGCATGGGGCACATGAAATGACAATGTGATTGAAATACAAACACTGCATGGAGGGTGCACATCTACTTATTTCCTTTTATCTGGGAACTTAACTATTATTCCAGTGGTTACCTGGGGGATCAAAGCAGGTAGGGAGCACAAGGGATTTCGCAACCAAATCAGATTTAGGGGAAGGGTCAGATTTGTTTGTTTCCCATTCCCGGACACTGTACTTTTCCCCATTCCCCACTGTTTGATCTGGTCCAGTGGGAAGAGTGGCCACTGCTGGACACACGAGGGCTCTTCGGGCAGACAAACAAGCCCGGCGTCCGCTGAGCTCTCCAGGGAGGGGCCTCTGTGGTCATTACGGCCTCCCCCGCCTGTCACACAACGCTGGCCCGGGCTAACGGGCCCGTGAGAGCTTCCGCAGGGAGAGCCAGGCTCTGACACAAGCAGCGCTCCAGCGTTAGCCGTCAAATGAACAGGCGTCGAGACAGCCCTGCGTCCTGAGCAGAACCAACTGTCTGCTCCTCATTTTCTCCCTCCCCCCCCCCCCAAAAAAAAAAGAGAAGAGAAGAAAATAAGAAGAAACGGGGGCAGGGAAGGAGCCCAGCAGGGTGCAGAGACGCCGTGTTCCGTGTGCGGAGACGCCGTCTGCGCCAGCGCCGCTCGCAGGACGGGCTGCAGCATTCCTGCGGCCCGCGCCGTGACCCGCACCCCAGCCTCGCTCATTTCACGGGTCCGCTCCCTCGCCAGGAGCGTGTGACCAAACACGCCATTCCCACTGCTGAGTCACCCTCCAGGGACACGAAGAGGATACACAACCCCTCTCCCACACACACACACACACACACACACACACACACACACACTCACTCACAGGCACACACACACACACACACACACACACACTCACTCACAGGCACACACACACACACACACACATACACACACACACACGCACACTCCCACACACACACACACGCACACACACACACACACACTCACACACACTCACACAGGCACACATATATGCACACACACTTATTCTCACACGCACACACACATACACGCACACACACTCACAGGCACACACACACACACACACACTCACAGGCACACACACACACACACACACGCTCACTCACAGGCACACACACATACACGCACACACACTCACTCACAGGCACACACACATACACACACACACACACATACACACTCACTCACACACACACACACACTCACAGGCACACACACACACACACACACACTCACTCATACACACACACACACACACACACGCTCACTCACAGGCACACACACATACACGCACACACACTCACTCACAGGCGTACACACACATACGCACACACACACACACACACACACACACATACATACAGTTTTCATGCAGATTTACAGCTCTATCTGGGCCTCCATGACCCCCATCACCCAGCCTGCACAGAGCCAACAGCCCAGCCACTGTCTGCACAAGGCAAGAACAAACGCTTCCCTTAAAAAAGATTTACAGCATTCCTGGCTGATATACAGCTTTACAACAGACACCAACTGATGAATGCTGAGATTTAGCAAATAGAGGAAATGGTTTCATTTTGCCAATAGTGTTGCCATGTTAACAGTTTACCAAGTTTTGTGCCTGTTTCCCATGCTTTTTACCTATTTTTGTTGATAGGTAACAAATCTTATATTGCAGCCTTATCACAGGATCTAGTGATATGAAAATCACTGTGGCCATCACTGCCAGAGCAAAGAGACTGCATAACTTCAAGGCAGCCATGTATTTTTGAAATACATATTTTTGAAAATATGTATTTGGAGTGTGTGGAAGGGTTATACCAATAATTCCACCCCTTACAATTGCAGTATTGGTGAGATATTAGTGACAGAGAGACTGTATGCATGTGTGCTTGAGTCTGAGAAAAGAGCGTTAAATCGAATGTATTGTGAGTGTGTGGGTCTGTGTGTGTGTGTGCTTGTATATGCGTGTGTGTGTTGTGTGCGTGTGCGTGTGTGTGTTGTGTGTGTGTGTGCGTGTGCGTGTGTTTGGGTGTACGTGTGTGTGTGCGTGTGCGTGTGTGTGTGTGTGTGTGGTGTGTGTGATTTCTGGTTGGGTGTGAGGCTCCAGGTGCCAGCTTACCTGGTTGAAGCGCTCCAGCATCTCCTTCGCTTCAGTCAGCACGGCGTCGATACTCCGCACTTTGACCTCTGGGTTCTGTCTCTGGGCCTGCAGGCCACTGTCTACCACACGGGTGCTATAACTGAGACAGAAGGAGAGACACAGAGAGAGGAAGTGAAGAGCCGTTGGTTAAAACAGTTGATCTAAAGACAATCACTGCATTTTCCTTCCTGTATCCTTGTTTCAACAGGCACCACCTACAGACATACTACTAGCAGTTGCCATGCCAGATGATGCCAATTCCACCTGCTATCCCCCACCCCAGACAGCAAACTTTGGAAAGATGTTCAGTGTTACTGATGCATATCAGCCAAGACAATACATTCACAGATCAAATGCATGCATTTCACAAAGGTCAGCAGCCATCGTGAGAAAAACATACATTTCAGCCCTGATAAAAAAATTCTTTGTGTGGTTTGTGTCCGTTCGATTGTACGCTCTTGTTAGACATTTTAAATAACACTTTTGTCAGCTTATGACACAATAATGCCATTAATCGTGCCTGAAATGGGACTGAGGAATGACATTCTAAAAAATAAAATAAAAAAATGGTTTTGGACTGTCTTTTGTACAATAACAGCCATATTTGGAATACAGGATGCAAAATGACAAGTGATCAGACTTGTTTCCATTGACTGCATATACAGGAGCACATTGACGGGAACAAAGAGAGGAAGAGCTCTAGACATAAAGACGAATAAGACCAATCCATGGTCACTTTTGAAAATCTATTAGATTAATTTATGGCCTCCTGTTTTTCTTTTACATTAGTAGCCTGCCTATTTTGAGAAGCAGCATGCGATATGTTGCTTCCAGTATTTTTAATATTTCTGAAATTTGATGAAGTACCCCGCCTTTACACACGCGCAGCACAGGCAGTACGTGTATAAAGGCGATAAGAGTTTGAGTGCATCGGTTTTCTGTCTCTGGCAACCTGGCTCTGCAGCTTAGCAGCCGGCTCTGCAATATAATGGTGCCGCCAGGTTGGAATCCACTCAAAGCATCCATTTTGGCTGCTCTCAGTCAGCACTCAGCGCAATACCATCCTTTTCTGTCCGAGGCCCTTTCTCTAAGCTGGCCCAAGAACCGTGCGAAACTCCCCACCAAACTCCGCAGGAAACCCATCAATACCAGAAGCCTCGTCGAGATGTTATGCGCTAATAACAGGCGCTACATCAGTGCAGAAAAGGAGCTAGGTGCTTAGGAAGCTTTTAGCCGCGGCGCTCTGCGTACAGGGTTCTCCAATAAAAGAAACTCAAGAAGTGATGCTGTATTCTTGCTTTAAAATGTAAAAGAAAATAAAAAAACTTTTAAGGGGGTCAGATCAGGCCACCAAAAAGTTTCATGACCAAAAAGAAGGAAGTTGGCGCCACTATCAAACTGCCATTGTTAGCGATACCCTTGCTAGCCTTGCAGAAAACTTAGCCAGAGGAAATAAAAATAATCCTGTTGGAAATATAAGAAACGAAAAGTCAAACAATGCAAGAAAAGTGAAAAACGAATAAACAAAATCCCGCCTGGACCGCAGCTGTCAGTGAATTTGGTAGACAATGTGAAAGATTTCAAGCAAAGTGCTTCATGATACGCCCATGAGTGGTGAAACAGAAGAAGACAGTGAAATAACCACTTTATTCTTCCAGCATGTAACGGAAAGACATGACATACGTTTTCTATTGCTTTCAACTAAAAGAGGAAACCTTACTTTGAGTGCAGTAACGCTAATATTTTGTGCTGAAACAAGTTAGGGTATACTTGAAAGGTAAGCATTTTCCACATGCGATTAGAGAGAGCGAGACTGTTTCGATTGCTAGAGACAGAATCCATCATTAGAGATAGATGCAGAACTCATGATAATGCCTCCGGAGAAATGGAAAGATGGAAAGACTTAAATGTGTGACAGAGCTATGGATGCGCGCATAGCAACTGAAACGGCTAAAATGTGAACAACGAGAGCTTGTGTGAAGAAGCAGAAGTAGTGTGCGTACAGTGAGAAAAGTTCACCCACACCAAAAACACCAAAGCAGCAAAGTGAGCTCAATAAACACAAACCATGTGTGAAATGTCCAAATATTTACGGTCCCAGAACCTGCTCCACGTAAGGCATGCAAGAATGCAAGTGAGAAGGCCAACCTGGTCGAAATGCGCTAATGGTGACATCACAGACTGACAAGGAAAGCAAATAATGCAGCAGGATTTTGTGTACGAAGGTCCAAGATGTGTGATATTTGAGCACTGTTTCAGGTGCGGAAACCGCGATGGATAACATAATCATGAGGCTCAGCTACAGAAGAACTGAGGCCAATCCTGGATCTGACAAGGCAGGCCAACCCAGAGCTCAGGGGAGACAAATGTAAACAAAGCGGGAGCGATCTGACCTTTGTAGATGTTGCGTCAGGGCAGGAAATTAAACTCGTACTTCCAGCTGAATATCAGAGTACAGCGCTATATATCAATCCAATCGCTGCCTTTTCAACTCAATCGCTGTCTTTCAAATATAAACAGTTCATGTCTATCCATTCATGGTTATCACCATTTAATTATTCCCCAGCCCTAAGAATAAATTGGAAGGGGCGTTATAAAGAATCCTGGTTCTTACCAATGCCCCATCTGTCCCTCGTAAGCCTGTCTGTGATGCTGTTTTTTGGAGAGCCGCAGTTTGCTCTCAGTCGTGAGGTGGTTGTCAGTAAATGGTGGTGACACTGAGAGCACACTGCTAGCAGATTCGCCTCGTTTGTATATTTTCCCAGCCGTTCGGAGTGGAGAGATAACATACCTTTTTAGCTATCAACTCGTGCCAGGAGATGGTAAAACATTATTTAAACTTGAATCATTTGTGTCGGTAATGTGATTGTGTCCGCAGTATCGGGACCGTTCCTTTCTCGACAGCAAATTAAGCACCTGGTTGAAGGAAGACGACCGTCTTCTCGAGAGACAAGATCAATAGTTTTCGGGCAGCCCACTTTACTGACAGAAATGATTAATTAAAAAGCCAGATCGCTTGCGTGCTGTGAAATGACTGAGCGTGCTTCAACTGCAAATCCAAATATTGACCGCATAACTGGTAAGTGGGGGGAGGAGGGGGCGGGGGAGCGTTATTAGGGTAATGAAACAAAAAACTCTGACCACTGCATCCGCTACCTCATTATAGTCATTTGAAGTGGGAGAACATGGCAGCCTGCTCTGCCAGGAGCATAGCCGTTGACTTCTTTAATTGATTTTGCACTGATATATGCCAGCTAATTACCGAGCACCAGACACCATGATGGAGCACCCTCAATCAGAACCGCCCTCCCCCCTTCCTCCCAATCTGTCTTTTCTTCTCTCGTCTTCTCTTAACTTATCTCCCTGTCAATCTCCCTCCCTCTGTCTCTTACTCTTGCCTATTCAATCCCCACTTTCTAGTGATCTTTTTTGAAAAAATAAAATTAAGAAAAAATAAATAACTTGGTGCTGGCCAAATCAACTTGCCTCCAGAAGATCAAGGAACAGTCTCTAAAAGTAATTTGTCTCACATTTCAATTATTTGCATCTCAGGTCAAAACTTCAAAAGCCCACCTAAGCAATGACAGGTCCATTTCTGAACTTAGCGAGCATTCAAGCAGAATCTCATTCATTTCGCCCTTCGCTGCTATTTTGAAGTTAACAGCAATTTTCCACTGCGCGCACCAAAAGATCTAAACGTTGAACTAAGGAAGCTTAAAGAGATGTTAAAAGTCACATTTTTATTATGCTTGACTGCTTACAATTTTCCAATACCTATGATGTTTATGTTAGTGGAAAGCACTATGCCATTAAAGTGATGTATAACATTCCATTTAGCAGTACTATATCATGAATATTGGCACTGCAAGGACGGTTGATTGACCATTATGCATCCAGGACATTTAAACGTTTACAGCATTGGGTATTAGGGGAGAACACAGTAAGGATATACTGTACTCTCTTCGTGCAGTCTTACTGCACTACTCTGATTCTATCTTTGAAGTAAACTAAGACTAGTCATCAATTGAGCCCAAACATGAAGATGTACATGCACATCTACCATCTCTGTGACATCTATTGTACAGTATAGTATACATAAAATGTTGTTGCTGCAAATAGTCCCTGGACTGTACTTACAGTGATAATTAGTCTTAGGTCATATACTCTTATATCGATATGGCAAGTGAATATGAGTTCCGTGTCTGTTTCTGTAATGTGGAGAATATAGACGGAATCACGGAATTCAGTAATCAGCTTGGAAATCTGGTGATTAATATGGAATCCTGAACATTTTTACAGTGTCAGTGTATTTAATTAAAATGCGTTTGATTTAAAAGGACATAATGCGTGCAAATGCATTATGGAGTTCTGAAACATCATTCCATAGCTGAAAGATGAGCAAACTGAACTGCCCCTAGCAGAGTCATGCTACAGCAGCATGTCATAGCAACCGCATACTGCAAAAACTCTGACAGCCTAACAGTGTTAAAGATGACACATTGCAGATTCTTTGTACCATTCTTTGGATGGTTATTATTTGTGAAACCAGTGAACTGTAGTACAGAGTATTGTGTCATGAAGATCCCCGCTATTCAAAAACTACAAAAACAAACATGAAGTGGAAACTAATTCGCATGGCGGATTTTGGTCCTCGGATTTACGAGCAACATTCGAAATATGTTGAAATACTCACCACCAAAATGGCAACACTGTTTGAAAAGGACATGCCTTTCTCACAGGAATTTATGGTTAGAACACACATAAAGAGAGCTTGGATGCCCTCCTCAAATAAACACATTAATACGGAAAAGCCACCAAGATAAACATTTAATCAGCGAAGAGCAAAGTTGCTGGGACATGGCAGGCACTTGGACGGTAGAGAGCTCGTTTTATTTTTACATTGTGCAGAACAGGCAGGGTGCAGTCCAGCGGAGCTTGTGCTGACTTAATCCCGTTTGAAGGACGTTGACGATAAAGATCCCGGAGCGTTTATCGGACCTAAACGGAACGCTTGGCTGCGGCGTGTCGTTATCCTTCTGCTCCAGAGCCGCGCCGCGCCGTTCCCCCCGTCAGGCCCGGGAGCCCCAAACGGGCCCTTCCCCAGCCTTGCTCTCGGCTCGGAGCCACAACAAACGGGCACCCGGGGAGACCTCTCAGAAGACCTTCCTGCAGGCCCGCTCTCCCACAGTCCTGCTCTGCGCCGAGTGCATGTTTACAAGGCACTCCTTAAAGGCAAGGCCTTCCTCTCGGACCAGAAGAAAATGTGCCTCTCGACGCGGTTGACTCACAGCAAGTTGAGCAGGCACAGACCACAGTGCTACAACACTGATTTTGCTATTTCAGGTGTTGTTATTGGTCAACTTTGACCAGGAGTTTGCAACAGCATGACATAAACGGTTCCATCCTGCCAAGAACGGACAAGCTTCTTGGGCCACCTACTGCCTCTGATTTGCCAGTTTGCCAGACACCTTAACGCTATTGGTTGTCATCAGTGCGATCTGCTCCTCCTCCAACTGAGCTAAGTCTCCTGTAGCACACTGCGTGCACATGCATAATGTCTCCTGGGTAAGCACAGGACATGGTGAGTCACTCATCTAATCAAAACCCTGGGTTTCAGAGTGTGATGCCTGGTACGGAATCCTGACTATACCAGTGGCAATAGGGCCAAATAGCTGCACAGGGAGGTGTTGTATGATTGATTAGTGTGGTCTGTGGAGTAAAATTCGGAGCCAGATACCAATGTTAGACAAAACTTTAGGCAAAGAGTTTTCTTCCATATGTACTGTCACACATTCAAACAGCAGAAGCTGTGATTCGAGAGCTGCATGGCCAGTCCTTGCACATGTCCATTTGGGATAGCACACCGGCTTGACAAATGCTCTTGTACTTCTGTATTTTTCGTCCGCATTCTCCAGTCGAACAATGGAAATCTGGAGGGCAGTATATAAGGCACAATGCGGTAAGCAGCAGGCTGTAATTACAGTGGGAAGAGAGAGAAAAATTAAATCAGACCACTAGAATGTCCAAATCGAATCTGGCAAATAGCAGGCTTGGCACATTCTGCAACTAAACACCATTTTAGACAGACCTAAATTGCAAGATATAAGTCCAGTTGATGTCAGTGAATTCTGTCCTGGAAGCTCCTACGTATGAAACAGAAACAGAGCTTGTATTAAAAGCATTCTCCTCTTGACGGACAGAAAGGGTTATATAAGAGAACTGGGGACCACAATCGCGCATTTTTTACATTTAATTGGGACTCTGAGCTGGCCAAAGGAGGACAAGCTGCTTCGACCGAGTCTGGTTCCTCTCAAGGTTTTTTCTACATGCCATCCAGGGAGTTTTTTTTATTCCACGGTCATCTTTGGCTTGCTTTGTGGGGGTTTAGACCTGGGTATACTGTGAAAGATTCTCTGTAAAATATGCTATATAAATAAAATGTGATTGATTGTTTGCAACCTCTGATACATCCCTGTAATGCCGTGTAGCCAGCAGAGGTATGTCGCTGGTGTGCGATGTACAGTGTTTGTTATTATTACCCTGCGGTGTCAGAGAGTGCATTTACGCATTTGTTCTGAAGCCTCCTAAGATCTATCATGTTACTTTCCAGCTCTGCCGTCACAAAGCGGGACTGAGCTCGGTGACAGAAGGTGTGGTTTGGGACGAGGTGGGGGGGGGAGGATGGGGGTGGGGAGGCCTTGAACCCAGACAATTTCCCGGCTGCGTTTCTGATCTGCGAGCCGCGGGGTGAGGGGGAGGCGGGGGAGGGGGGGTTGTACTGAGCCAGCGAAACCCGGGGGGGAAGCAGGGGCGCGGTGCAGGCGTCAACCTGTGGGCAGGGGCGCGGGGCCAAGCCCGCGTCCCAGAGGACCGTGGGATGGGTCGGCGTGCTGCTGGAGCCCATGTGGACGGCAGCTGTCTGGCGGTGGGAGAGCGGAGGCTCGCTCGCGACGGGAGAGGCGCGCAGACGGGCCGTCGCCCGGTGGACAGCGACCCGTCCGAGGACACAGACCGCGTACGCGCTACGCCGGCTGCTTCACGGAGCGATGCTGAAACGGACCCGTCTCTTCCTCATTTGGAAATAACGGAACGTTTCTTCGGTTTGTTTTTTTTGTCTCCTCCCGTGTCTTTCGCAAAAAAAACAAGACGATGAGGGGGTGCTGTGATTGTATCAGCATCCTTTATGAGTTTTAGCTCCTCGGTACACTGAGAACAGAACACTGAGTCTCCAATCAGTTCCCTGTGGCTCAGCCTTTGGGCTCTAGCCATGATGTGAGGTACA
The DNA here is from genome assembly GCF_013347855.1 of Anguilla anguilla. Taxonomy (NCBI): domain Eukaryota; kingdom Metazoa; phylum Chordata; class Actinopteri; order Anguilliformes; family Anguillidae; genus Anguilla; species Anguilla anguilla. The sequence goes on along the minus strand of NC_049206.1, from coordinate 13,042,315 downwards.
TATAGCATGTGTGTCCCTGCGAGAGAGCGAGAGAGAGAGAGAGAGAGAGAGTGTGTGTGTGTGTGTGTGTGTGAGCATACAGATATATTTAGATTCCTAAACCATACAATCAGTGTCAGAGTTTTTGTCTTGATTCCAGCATCACAGGGTCTCAAACATGCACACACTCACATGCACACGCGCACACACTCACACACACACACACACACACACACACACACACACACACACACACACACACATTCGTAATTGAGGTAATCAAGTTCCTTTATGGTCACGCTCTTTAAATACCTCATGTCAGTCATATTACAGTCTGTCGGTTCAAGCTCGTTTAAAAGGCCAGACATGTTCTCTGGGGGAGGATTCTTATCATTAAGTTATTACAGTCCTCAGCAGCTCTGGTCCCGTGCTCAACATTTAAAACACGTCTTCCTCAAACCGGGCTGGGCTCCTGGAGGGAATGAATGCATATTGATTTTTTTTTTTGGGACTTGGAGGTTTATTGGTGACTGGAAGTCTTTACTACACGTAAGCAATGTATTCCCTGAAATTCGACTGTCAATACCTGCTCAGCAAAAAAAAGAAGACCAAAAAAAAAAAGAATTGGGAAAGCAAAGAGGGACAAGGGTGGAAAATGTCCCACAGGAAGCCTTATGAAGCTGCTAATTGCTATTGAAGTACATGTAACCCATCGAAGTGAGGGAACGGTTAGAGGAGGTAAAGATAGCATGGCCCTCAAACAGACCAGCTGAAGGGGACACTGAACCAAAATTCACATAGAGGGATGAACCCATATATCTATGGTAAAGAACAGCTGTCACTGTTATAGCACAGCTTTGTGGCTGTCAAAGGCAGTCAAAGGATCAGCCCCAGCATACCTCCACAAGATATTCAAACCCTACATGCCAGCCAGATTCCTCCGTTCTGCTACCTCAGGACGCCTAGCACCTCCCCCTCTTCGCACCTGCACTTCCAGAACACATCTCCTGTCTGTTCTGGCCCCACGATGGTGGAATGACCTCCCTGTGGAGGTCAGAACAGCTGAGACACTGACCCATTTCAAACGACGACTGAAGACCCACCTCTTCAGCTGCACCTCTCCCCATCCCTCCCTACCCCCCTGTAAATGACTGTGAGCTTAGGGTTGTAACTAGGCAGCTGTTTCGTAGGTGACTTAGGTGCATTAACTGTCTTAACTACTGCTTGTACTTTTTCCATAGACTGCGTTGTTGCCGTTCTCGTTGTTAGTGTTAATCAGTTTAACCTTCAGGGTCCAAGTTGAACTATGCGGTTGTTCCCTGCACTTGGACCGGTACTTCTCTCTAGGGGTTTCGTCATACTTGTTCCTGGTTATGGTTATACACTTTGTTGTACGTCGCTCTGGATAAGAGCGTCTGCCAAATGCCTGTAATGTAATGTAATGTAATGTAATGTAATGTAGTGCTTTGTCCACTCTCAGTGCAGCATTACACTGTGGCCACATTAGTCCCGTTCAGATGCTAGCAGCGCTGATGCTTTGTTGTTTAACCCATGGTAATGATTCTTGTCTATTTGGACGTTGCTGTTGTTACCACCTGCTACCCCTCCCACTGCCAAGGCCCCCACTAAAACTAGAGGTTTTAACTTCTATCCCAAATTAACAGAAACATGTCTACTACAAAAAGCTCCTGGTCATCGGTCAAACACAGTTTGACCTTAGTGCCATGGTCTTACGTACAACTTCACTCTTGGCAAAGGCTGGGGAGAAGTCTGGCTTCCCTCAATGCTGGTCCCACACTGCCATCTGTTGGCACCAACCGGGATGTCACTCCCATGCCTGCTTCAGAGTCGGGGTGGGGCGGTTCCCTGGAGTCTATCCCAGCATGCATTGGGCAAGTGGTCAAGAGGCAGGAATACACCCTGGATAGGTCGCCAATACCTACGGCCAAACAATTCACACTCTTCAATTAGCCTAACCTGCATGTCTTTTGGTCAGCACTCTCTAGTTGAACAATGAAGTATCGGAGTACCCAGAGGAAACCCACGTGAGCATGGGAGAGAATGTGCAAACACCACACAGAAAGGCTCCAGTGCTATCCATTGCACCACCGTCCCGTCCCCCCAATCTACTGAAACAGGCCAAACTCTCAGAGCATCACATCACAGGAGCCCTCAGTGCTGCCCCCGGAGGTCAGCACAGGACTCATCGATCACAGTAATTGCAGAAGAGATGCCAAGAGAAATGGCAAGACAGGAGCGAAAACCTTATTATAGCAACAGAGGACGAGCTCCTCTCATCCTAGTTACAGTTAAAATGGTAAGAAGCTTGGCGGAAGAGTCGAACGGGTACCCGGAGGCGGAAATGCCACTGGGGATGGAAGGATGTGAGAATCCCCCCCCCCTCGAACCTCAGACACTGACCTTCGCTGATACGAGTGGTATTTCACATTCAGGCCAAAGAGACCCATTATTTTCTCCTTGTCTTTTGAATCTGCATGCAGTACTCTTTCGCCTTGAGCTTGGAAAACACGCAAATTCCCTGCGGTGAATACAAGAACTGCTTCCCACAATCCCGCGGGAAAACATGCACATAATCCAGCCAAACCTCTACGAACAGTACGTTTAATAGAATTCCAAATATGTGCTTTATAATTTCAGCTTCTCTTGCCCGGGCAGCAGACTGCACAATTCAACTTGCTGCCATTGCCAATTTTGCCCCTACTTTCCAAATTGACAGTGGGTGAAAATTAGTCAATATAAATTAAAATATTAAGAAAATTTTTTAAAAACTGCACGGAAACTAACAAAGAATTATCGTTAAAAAGCTGAGTACAGCTATTCTCTCTTTATCTTCCAAGTGAAATGTTACTCCATAGATGAGGCCGCCCTTATGTGAACAGTCAAATTCTTTAATGCCTGGTTGGACTGCCATCCCCTTTTATCTAACAAATGCTTATGCTACCAAAACAGAAAACAGGCAGACTGTAATGTGGGATGGAAACAATTCTGCAGTTCCTCAGTGCATGCATTCCTATGGCAACAAGAGAGCAATGCCAGAGATAAAATAGTACAGTTTCAGCATCCAGCTTTAAATTTTGTGACATGCTAAGCAACAAACATGATAACTTGAATAAATGTAGCTGTTATTTATACACAGACCAGATGGTGTAACTCCCTAATCCAACACTAGCTTGGATCTCAGGCTCCCTCTAGTGGCCACTGTTCATAGTATATAGTGAGCCCTGTTCACATCACCCTTGACAACCCTGCGTGAACCGCATAACACTATGATGCATAATTCAAATTACATGTGGTACTTAAGATTTTAAAACAATACGTCCCAATTCTCATAGGGGTATCCAGCCTTGAGCACAGTTTGTGCTCCTCATTGCACAACAAGGTCAAACGCTGTGCCAAATTAGCGAACCACGCACCCACGGCCAAATTGTTAGCGAGAGCAGTATGTTCCGTTTGTGGTTGCGAAATGTTTTTGTATCTTTTGTGCTGCATTCATTTACATTTAAGGCTGCTCCTAGTCTCAGTTGTCTGAGCACAATTATTTTGTAGCTCACAAATGGGTCTCGGATGAAGTTACCTTCGAATGAACAAACAAAGCAAAAGGCGAGACACCTATTATAAGTTGAGCAAATGCTGATTCAATACTTAATTGGAAACTTGAAGGTCACTGTACAAGGGATGCACTTTAATTGGGTGCATGACTTCTTTAGGATATATATGAACAACACCTCAATTCAGAGAATTTGACTATTTCAAATAAATTATTTTTATTTAAGTAACATGGCTATTGGAAGTGTCTAAATATTTGTTTCTATGCAATGAAATAGCCTAATTAAATTATAGAAGAAAACTAATTACAGAGGGCAGGCTCAATGTCATCTTTGTTGTCAAGCAATTCTCTTCTGTATGCACAATAATTTCTCTCTCTGTTCTGCTCTCTTGCAAGCTTAACGTTAGCGGTGTCTTCCTCTGGAAACGATGACAGCTCCCACCGTCGCTGGCAAGTTCACGCATTGTACGGCTCTTAAATGGACTGTGCCAATTTACTGCCAGGTTTCTGCTTCTCTTGAAAAAAACCCTTACTGCAAGTGGTAATTTGCATCATCTTTGTGTATTGAACACATCCAACATTGCACTCCATTTGCATAAAAATGAGTCATTCTGGCACTGACGTTAATGCAGATAGCGCTCTAGTTATAGACGCATGACCCAGACGGCGTACCGTGTCACCATCTCCCTGATAATGTAGTCGTAAGCACTTTCCACCCACGGCGGGCGCTTTGTGAATTGTACGCATTTTCACCGCTACTCGCGGCAGTTTGACGGCTGAAAAAGCATCCCACCTGAGGTAGCTACGTTTTTCATGCCCTCGCTGTCCCCGGCTGCAAGCTGTGGGACAGAACTGCAGGCCATGGGAACCACAGAAATGTCTGGAGATTGGAGAAGTAGGACAGCAGGTGCGCTAATGACGCTAAAGGCCTACCGCGCTACGCACGACGTCCTGCGCTAACGTTACCCAAACTTCCCCCGAAGCGCCGTCCCTCGTTATTGAACCTATTGTAGGACTCTGCTTAATAGAGATAAACACCCTATCCATTCTTCTTTTCCTCTTGTTTTTGTATCTCATTCCCTTGTGACCAACGTGGCTTTGTTCTTACGCAGCTCGACCCAGATCCGTAACTCTGTGGTATGTGGCGGGCGGTAACTGCGGTACAGCAGCGATGTGCTACACTGATTTAGCGCGTGAGAAATAAACAGTTCCGCTCCACACGCTGGACTCAGTCCATCAGCTGAGCAGGACACAGAAAAAGGAATAGAACTAAGCACACCAAGGAGAATCTGGCCTGTGCTTGAAGACACGAAAGGTTACTGCCAGTGACCACATGGTGCCTGGCTCTCACTCGACAGTTACCTGCAGGGTCTTCATGTTCCTAAACTCTGCGGTCAGTAAGAAGCCCCCTTCAGAATAAGGGAGAGCTTCCCATTCAGCTCGTGGGCCAGTGTGTGGCCAGTGTGTTCATTTAATGCCCTCACATTTCCTTTGCTCTGGCCCATATTGCTACTGCTTAATCGCAATGTCACCCTTCCGCAGTCTGCTGCCACTGTAAATCAGTGCCGAAAATGAGCTGATCGTATTTCTACATTACGTATTTGTATAGCACCCAGTTGGGTGTGTCCGTGTGTGCCTGCAGTTTGAACGTGACTGAGTTTTGTCCCAAGGTGAGTCATAAACAGCAAAATGCAACTCCAACAGAGTACATTTAACTCTACCAGAGAACATTTGGCCCCTGTTTGGCTCATATAATAACTGTCAGAGTTGATTCAGTGACGGGAGTTTTGGTTTGTGCAGGCATATGGAATGTACTCGTTCTTCGCACGCCTCTCTCCCCTCCCTCGACCTTGTGAAAGCGCATCCTCGCTGTTACTCATTATAACCGGGGTTGAGGAAGTGCCCGTCTGTAATTAAAAAGGAAAATAAAAGGAGCGGGTTCGGTCTTTTTGAGGACGGGACTCGGACGGGCTTGAAAGGGCCCTGGGGCCAGGCTCCTCCGGAGAATGAGTGATCTTCCCTGATCATCAGGGCAGGCCGAGGACAGCCTTTAATCACTTCAGACAGACAGAGAGATACAGAGTCAGAGAGGGGAAATGCACTCCGTAAGCCTGGATGGCTTTTTAATGGCTGTTTACTGCACAGTCACATGTGAAGACGGGACTCGGGGAAGCAGCTTCGTGCGGACGCGCAAATCCGCCGCATGACCTCATCGGCCTCTTCGCCAAACCCTCAGAGGATGAGGCAGCAAACGCGCCGAGTCGGATGAGGGGAAAACCGCTGGCCCGAGGGGCGACTTCCTGAAAAGACGTCTCATGAAAAGAAACAGGGGCGACGTGTCGCCTAGGACAGATACACACACACACACACACACAGGCATGAGAATGGCTGAAGAGGCACGCGCGTACATGAATGCTGTGGAATTTTTGCAGGACGTTCCATCGGATCGAGAGGAAAATTACGTGGAAAGAGGACAGAAAGAAGTGCCTGGCCTGGGGTCTAGCCAGCCGAGCCTCGAACCCTGAGTCTGACAGCGATTAACGAGCCCAGGAGCCAATGGGAAGCCAGGAACGGACCGGAGTCCTCCTTGGGTTTGATGGGTTTGGAATGGGAGACATTGTTTTAATTCCAGATTCAGTTCTTTAGTAACAAAGTCAGCACATTGTTCCAAACCATGTAGCTGCCCCTCTTCCATCAACCCATATGAGAAAATGATTAAAGAAAAGGTGTTGTCTTTATATAAACCCATGCATTTTGATGTTAAAACCACATCTTGACTCTTTAATAACATTTTTCATTACACAAAATGCAAGGCAAGTCATTTATTTTGGGAGAAAATCATACCATCTGTGGTAATAATAATGTTAATTAGAATTATAATAATTGGTATCGGTCAGTAATAGCTATATCAAAATAGCCAATTATAATAATTATTACGATAATTATGTACTGTTAAAAAAAAACGTTAAAGCTGTTTTACTTTGGTATGTGAAGAGAACTTTTTTGAGCAAAGCTATCATTAACAATGCTATCATTATTGTTATTGAGCAACTCACTGAGCATGTGTGAAAAAACACATCAGTCTCACCACTGGCGCCTCTCTGGGAGACGCTACTGAATCTTTGGCAGCTGTCTGTCCTGTGTGTAGCACATGCGTCCACAAGGTGGCGGTGTTGACCACTACGCGTGAGACTGTGGTGAACAGAGATCAAGAGGAAAGGCCACTGGTACTTCTCTACATAAACAACCTGCCTGACACTTGCAGGGTCTTGACATTCTTCAAAGCCTAAGGGTTGGAGGTCAGGCGCCGGACTTTTGGGGGCTGGAGGTTGGGGGGGGGGGTTTGAGTTTGGGGGGCTGGGGGTTGGGGGACAGGGGAGAGGGGGCACGGTGTTGAACTCAGAGTCATCAGACTAAATTTTACAGATTGCCCCCGGAGTCCTCCCATCCGCATGCTGTGAAGGCCCAGGATTGCTTAGGTCTGGGTCTGGCTGGGTGGTAAGAGCACAAGTCTCAGAGTGGAAACAGCCTGTATATCAGACACACACACGCACACAAACACACACACACACACACACACACATGCATGCATGCTCACACGCACATACACATATACACGCACATGCTCACATGCATGCTCACACATGCATAGACATATACACACACACACAGGCATATTGTAGAGCTTAGGGGTTACAGTGAGGAAAGATGGGAACAGGAAGGACGGGAGAGAACAGGAGCTGTCCGAGTTGTCTCTAATCACTTTGGCTGCACTTATATGATTAGATATACAGCATATTCAATCCCAAGGGAGAAAATCTCTTATGGAGATTAAAAAAAAATAAGGGGAGGGGGGTTGGAGCCTCCTCCATAGAGTACAGTAACCTGATATAGGTTCATAAGTTGGTAACGCGGGGGTGGGGGGGGGGGGGGGGGGGGGGGGTGGGGGGGGGGGGGGGTGGGGAGGGCTGGGGGGGGCTACAGTATGGGGTACATTCACAAAGGGGAGAGCTAAAAGATCAAAGGCTAAATCATTCAGAATTTCTTCTGAACTGGAGCTTGCAACTCTGAACTATACATCCACAAATAACTGCATGAGTATTTTCCATTATACTGTGGCTATTTTAAAGCAGATTTACTCCCAAACCTTTCTATTATATTCGAAGAAACATAGCTGGATATAGCTGAAATAATCCGTTTATTGCATTATACTATGAATGCTATGAGAAAGATGGAATAAAACAATAATAAAACCAAAGTCTCCTTGGAGGGTGAAACCACAAATGTTCCAATTCATAAAAAAACAGGACTTTTTATTATTTCAGCTGTTTCCAGTGCAAACAATGAAACAATAATCACTGCTGTCAGTGAAAGCCACAGGCTCTCTCCAAAACCTCTTAATTATGGTACAAGTTATATCCTAATTAGGATATGTTATGCACATCACAGGGGATTATATCTCCTACTTAGCAGAGAAGAGTCTTCTTTTATTTTTCCCATGATCCTGCTTCTGCACACCTCACAAATGAATACATCTGAATATATATGTATGTCCACAATATAATATATAGTTTATGTAAATCCAGGCCTGTCTTATATCTCCTACATCTTCAGGCCATTCAAAACTTTCAAGCACCTCAAGAATATCTTTTAAAAATATCTGATCACAGTCGTTTCAAGCCAGGCTCAAAATGGGTGACCTTCTGCTTTAAGGAAAATTAGCTCTTTGCTCCCATTGTGAATCTTAGTAAATTCCAGGGCACGGGTCCTGTGGCAGGAGTATAAACCCTTGTCTGTAAATTTGTTACACCTGGGAGAGCCGGGCAGGTCCACGTCCTAGAAAAAACAAGGCAAAAAGTGTCCCCAGTGCAGCACTTGGCAGGGCCCCAAACCGCAAACAAACCCTCTTGTACAGGAGACTCGGGTACAAGGCCGTTCTGCTAGCTGAACCTCAAACCCATCTCATGGACTTGAATTCTCCATTAGTCAAGTCTTCCTGAAATTCTACACTTTGATCAGAACACATGTAAGAGGGAGTTGTGTGGACACTGGGCAGAGTTAAAGATCACTTATCCATCACTGAATTCAGCAGCGCTGTATCTAGCAAACACTAAGATGTGACGCATGACCATTTTTGAGTGGGGTTCTATTATTTTTGCAGGTATATTGGGAGGGTGTCAAATTAACACCTCTGCAAGGCCACTGAAAGGAGTCTTTCATTGAAAGAAATGGCAGGAAATGGCATTAAAACATTAACAAAAAACCCACCGGCCGGCGGGAAATAAAAGAAAAAACATTCCCGGAATTCCACCCCGGTCCGAGAGCCGCGCACGAAATGCCCCTCTGAGGTGGCGAAGGAATGCGGGCCCCGATCCGCGAAGCTCGGGAGCAACCGTAAAATCACACCTCGTTCCCGTGACAACGCCACATCGGTTAGCTTGACGGGAGGTGCCCGAGGACGCGTGTCCATCGGTTAAAGCTACACTACAAATATGACAAATATGAGCGTCTGATATTCTGTTAATGTCTACTAGTTAGAACATAATACATCATTGTCATTAGCTTTTTTACAACTGACAGTTAAAGGTTTTCTGGAAACTTTGTGACAGTTCATGTTCAAAGGTATTTGTGTAAGAGCACTCTACATTAAAGGGGTAAAATTAGGAGGACCGTACGTGTCCCCCTTGCATGATTCCCTTGCAAGATTTTACTGTCAGAGCAGCATAAATCCTAAGTAGCAGAGCCCAATAATGATTTGGAAAAGCAAGCATTACCTTCAATAACAGGGTGATGAACAACTAGCCACAATAGCAATGCCTACTAGCATTGTGCCTCCATTGTGATATTGACCAAGAATGATCTGGAACAGTATGGCTACCCCTGGTCCAGGAGAGCCACAGGCCATGCTGAGTTTATTACACAGTTATCTAACTCGCCTCACTTGGTTTCCTGGGTCACAATTGGTAGCTCGTTCAGAAATTCAGCGGACTTTGTGACTCCATGACTATGACTGGAGACCCTTGATCTGGAAGAACTAGACCAGACTTAAACCACCAGGATTCACTGGTCCGATCCATTATGCTGTCCATTTGCTTTGCCTTAGCAGATGGCCGCACTCAGGGAAAATGAACTTATAGTCTTGCATTAGAGCTTTGCATCAGATCCTCAGGATATTAATAAATATGATCCAAGCCAGATTAATAAAAAGCATAATTTTAATTATGAAGGCTTCCTGGCTGAAATCCATTATAGTCTCCAACCAACCACCCTGCGGCAGTTACACAATAATTGGCTCCCGGCTGAAATGCGTTATGGTCCCTCCCCCCCCTCCCAACCCCCCCTACAGCCCCCCACCTTCTGCAGTGACACAAGAAGGCCGTCCTCTCCAGGGGTAGCACCCACCTCGGGGACTGCACCCCAAATAGGCCGACGGGACATACGTAACCCTCACCTCCACCTTATGCCCCAGACAGGAGCCCCAGTCGGGAGGGAGCGGTGGTGTGTGTGTGGGTGGGGGGGGGGGGGGCGTGTACGGTTAGCATGCACAGGCCTGCGTAGAGTTAGAGTCCTGCCCCACCCCCACCCCCTCCCCGGCCAGGCACCCCTGATTTAATGGGACGTGCAGTTTAAGTTCCTGGCCACCTGCTGGCTGAGCGTGCCAGGCAGAAATCCCCGGGAAGATGAAACTGCAGTGACAGCATTCCTGCTGCTCAGGCCTAATGCACAGCGGTGATGTCCCACTCAGACTATGGAGGTGGGGGGGGGTCACAGGGAGGGGGAGGGGGTGTGAATCAGGTGGTGTCTGGGGAGGCATGTGACAGACTGAAGGTCAATTTAATCCTGAACGCTGAGCTGCAAGCGCAACTCCTGCCGTTCGGTTTCTCAAGTGACATCTCGCTAGAATGTCACTGGGAGATACGTGCCCCCCCCCTCCAAGAGATCCCCCTCGGCCTTCCTTAGCCTGCCTCTTTCTTTATACTTTCTTTTCTGTTCTTTTATTTATTCTCTTCACCTTCTACTAACTGGGAAGGTCGACCGAGAATTAATGTTTCATCTGTAGAGACGTCCTGAGGAGGTAAGACAGGACGTAAGAGGGATTGCGTAGCTTGTGACTGGTGGTGGAGGGGGGTGGGGGTGGTATGGGGACAGGGGGTACAGGAGGGTGTGTCTAGAGGAAGAGTCAGAAGAGTCAGTTCATTCATTTTACCCGGCCGTGGGGGTTAATGTCCCCACTAGTCTTACATGCGGGACCAAAGTGAATCAGGAGATCCTTTTAATTTCTTCTCTAAAAGGTTACCATTAGCATGTGCACTAGACTCCTGTTAGATTCAGAAGAAAGAGTGCCCCCTACTGGCACACCACCTGACTCCCTCTCAGGGTTTTTGACTATAGGTTTTAACATTGTTTAAGTGTTTCCACTAGACCTACAGTAAATTAAGTATAGTAAGTAAACATGGCTTGAGGGAAATCAGCATTGTGCACAAAACATTTGAGTGGGAAACACATCGATGAGAAAGCAAAGATGAGGCTCATTTGGCCTCTGTCGCTTGTGGGTTTCCCAGGTGCAGAGAGCGAGGCTCTTTCAGGCTGACACCCCGATCGACCCTGACTCCACATCACCAGGAGGTCAGCCAAGGACACAGTTACAGATTGCAGGTTAAAGATTTCTTCTCTTTGTGCCCAAATGTCAGGCAGACAAGAATGAGAGAAATACTGGCATCCTGCTGAAGGAAGGACAAGGTAATAACAGAAAGCTACAGAGACTAAGGCGCAACTTCAGTGTGTTTGCATGCATTGAGGAGAAAATGCATGTGTGTATAAATGTGTGTGTGTGTGTGTGTGTGTGTGCGTGTGTGTGTGTTTCAGATGTGTCATCTTATTTGCATGACAACAGCCTTTAGCTTTTCTGGACCCACTATTTCCCAAAACGATCTATGGCCATGCTGCCAAAATCCATGGTAACCACTGCTCAGACTCGGGGGGCTGGGGGGGCGTGAGCGGAATAAAGTCCATCTTTGTTGTTGTTGTTAGTTTTTTTTTTTTTAAATCCAACAAGAGGCGGGGTTATTGCCACGGCGACCGGTTCAAGTCAAGTCCTCAGTTCAACCTCTAACTCAAGCCCTGATAAATAGCCATTATGTTCAGGCCTATAAAAAAGAACGGGGGAAAATATCTCCCTCCCCCTCGCGACTGATCTGTGTTCCTCTCGTTAAAACGTCTCGTTTGTTGGTAGCCCCTCCCTCAGTACTGTGGGTCTGCATCCAGCCCCCACCTGCTACACTTATCCGGCTGGCTGGCAGTGCCATATCGTCTCTGGTGGCACAATCCTGTGGCACAATGGATGTACGCAGCCAGTGATTTATCTGGGCTTTGATCCTGCAAAGTGCTGGATGAAGGTGCCAGCAGGTTTGAGTTTGCAAAAGGGGTAAGGTGGCACTGGCTGGGTTCTGTGCCCACTATCCAATGTTACTGGTTCCAAAGAAAGCAGTCAAAAGCAACAGAATCTGCTGGTATTTGATGTTACTCAGCAAGCAATTAATTGCACAAAGCAGTGGGTTAAACCGTGAACTCACCTCACCTCACCTGGTGTCAAGGGTCTAAGCAGCTCGCTGATGCTGATTTAAAGGTGAAAATTTGAATTGAAAAACTGTGAATTAAACACAATGAAGGCTGTGAACTGCTGCTGTAAGCACTCTGTAGGCTAAACTGTATGTGCTTTTAGGCCATACTGCCCCTTCACATCAAATAAAATCAAATCAAAATGTATTTATATAGTGCATTTCACAAACAATTGTCACAATATGCTTCACAGACAAACCTGGCCTAAAACCCCACAGGAGCAAGCCTAAGGCAACGGTGGCAGGGAAAATCTAGCTGGTAACAGATAGGAAGAAACCTTGGAAGGAACCAGACTCAGTGGGGAAGAACCCTTCCTCCTCTGGTCAGCTCAGGGGGTACGTTCTAATGACCAACCCGGTCAGTCAGTCAATGTTCATACCGTTAGAGAAACGCGCCGCTTTTCTGCAGAACGCAAGCGGTCCTGACGCATGACGACGTGTTGTTTTCATAAGAGCCGCAACCTACAATTTGTCACTTTGTTCTTTCCAACATTCGTCTAATTCTCGTTTTGTTTTTCTGGTACTTCTTCCCCTCAGACTTGTCACTCTATCTGCCCATTTTTGCATCAGTCTAATTAGAGTCAGGCTCTTTCGTACAAAAGAGACGGTTATGCGCTCCCTCCAGAAGTTCCAGGCCCCCGCTCCCACAGACCCGGCGAGAACAAAGGGGGGGGGAATGTCAGCCGCTCGTACCCGGCTCGGCTGGCAGCGGGGAGACGCTGGCCTCAAAGAGGGCCCTTCAAAGAGCTTCACACAGCCCGCCGAGCCACGTGAGGTGCCCTCCGAAAAAACCAACCGGGATCGGAACGCCCCCGGACGGCCCTCGCCTCGCCTCGCCTCGCCTCGCGCTCCTCCTGTCGGAATGTCGCGGTTACGTCGCGCGGCGCTCTGATGTGCCGTCGCGCGAAAGCTCGCCCCGCCGCGCTTGGCAGACCCGCAGAGCGGCGAAGCCTCGGCCGAAGCCTCTGTGCTCTGTGCTTCAGTGGATTTAACAGGCCGCTTCCACAATCGTACCCGTCTGTAAAATCTACGCTCGCGCAGACGTGCGTCAGCAGGTATGCAAACACGCGCGCAAACGCGCAGGAAGAGAGCGGATATTCGGTGCTCTGATCTCTGAGGACTGCAGTGACAGGGACAAAGGCTACCTTTCTGTGGTATTCTACAAGAAAGTGTAGAATCTGGCCACTGACACATATGCTATAAACTGTGTGATCCGGGCAATGTGTGATACAAATAAAGATAAAATAAGGAGAAACTTCCTGTTTGATTTGCACTGATTAATGTAAGGGTGCCAGACAGGTGAAACAAGTGACACCCAGCTAGCGAATTAACATTCGTTAACCATTTATTTGTGATTAATGGTGTACAACATTATTAAACTCAACCAAAAATACACTTACAGAACCTAGTTGGAAAAAACTGCACATTCACATTCTGTTCTGATCATTACCCTTAAACAACTGTGCAAAACACTGTCATTGTGGCAAAAAGCCATATGTGCCCCCCGCCCCATCATCACCTAAACTGCCCCAAAGAAGCACTTCAACCCCCCCCCCCTCCCCCCACACAGGGCACAGCCCTGAATTCACCCCAGTCGGAGGGTGGCACCCAGACGGGACCCAGCCCGAAAAACGAGCAGCGCTTACGGGAACCGGACGGAGTTCAGACGGGAGCTCTCATCGCAGTGCTATGTACCAGCCCTCTGGCGGGGCGTGGACCCAGCACTAAGACGCAAGGCCAGAGCTGGCGAGCCACTGGCGACAGTGCGTCACGCGGCGCGATGCAGTCGCCATTACCAATAACCTGGACCCGGGCTCGTCTGGATTCAGAGACACTGCAAATACCGCGAAACCTCGCGGCCAGGAACGGAACTTCTGAATAATAGCCGCTCATTAACATTGCATTAACTCACAGCTTAAGATTGTGAAGTGTGCTGGCAAGCTGTGCACAGTAAAAAGTCTGGTGTTATTAATTCAACTCTAACAGAGTACATATGAGTTCAATAGGGACCGTATGTACTCTGTAAGAGTTTATTTACAACTGATCATTTAACTGTGTGGCTCAGTATCCCACCAGTTATACTTAATAATACTTATACTATAATAATAATAATAATAATAATAATAATAATAATAATAATAATAATCCCTCTTTCTCTCCCTTCGTACCCAGATATCCGTAGGGGATGAGCAGAGCTCTGTAACAGCAGGCCACTCCTCTCTGGATAACAAGATCATCAGTGCTGATGAGCTAGAGCTTTGCTTCCGTTGACTCTATTGGCCACACATCCAAGCATGTCTCCGCCCACTTTCTGCCTCTCTCTCTCTCTCTCAGGAGGCTCCGCCCTGCTCCAAGGAGCCAGGCAGTGGAAGCGCCGGCCACACAGTGAGATCCACCACAGCCCTGTCTCTTAGCCTATCATTTCATCTTTCTCTCTCCTTCACCCTCTCCCTCCTAGTCTCTCCGTTCCAATCGTATTCTCGTGTTCCTTCTTTGTCCCTTTCTTACTCACGCTCTCCATCTGAACTCATACACACACGCATCCTCTCACAAGCGTGCACACATACACACACACACACACACACACACACACACACACACACAAGCATACATGCACACACACACACACACACGCACACACACATATATTTTGCTCTTGTCCTCTCTCCTGCTCTCCTGTCAGTCAGGACGGTAGTCGTCCAAGAAAGAGCCGCAGCACTGGAGCTGTTAATGTAGCGCGTCGCTACCTGGGGTAGGTGGTTTCAGAGGGCCTCGAGCTGGAGTACAGGTGAATGTTCCACTATTATTAAGCCAGTGACAACAGCAGGGAGCCCCGAGTAAGCACAGAGGATAACAAGGTCATATCAAGCCACTGCAAGCCCCTTCCCCCCCCCCCCCCCCCGCCACACACACATAAGCAGAGATGCCAGAATTGATTCCAGATGTCAGGATGATAAACACACAGATTGTCGTAACCTGATAAAGAGAGCAAACCCATTCCGACAGACTCTTTCTGTCTTCTGTTACAAACACATGAATTATGAGTTCACGCCCCTAAAAGAAGACCCGTGAGAGCACACGTCCGATACCATCTGCGCGGAGAGCCAGTTCCGTTACTCCCATTAACTTTTCATAACGCTCACGTGTAAAACATCATCCACGGGGCTCAAGAAACAGACGCGGCGGATTTAAAGGTGTACGCGATTAAGACGATGACACACAGATTGGCAAGCTGTCCACTTAGGATGAGAAAAGCGTGCAACGGCAATTTTGTTTCGTTTGTTCCCTCCGCGAGTTCGCAGGACAAACAGATTTGAATATCCTGCTGGCTGCACTCAAAAATAACACTTAACCAAATCAATCCAATCTCTACCACGACCTCTACATTCTTGGCTGCGGCTTTGAGAAAGGTTTCTTCTGCCAAGGGAATACAGCACACACAAACACCCAAGCATTTCTTCTTCTTAACCTCAAAATATTTAGACATTCAGCAAACTTACAAGAAACAGCAGAATGGCACAGACATATTTTGTCCTTTTTTTGGCAACAGCTCATGATTTTTGAGTTTTGACAAAGTGGTCAATGCCTGGAACTATTTGAATGCTGCCTTTCACAAAACGTGTTCTAAACCTTCTCTACCGTTGTCGACGCCCTAGACATCTTGGGCCATATCATGCTGTGTTCTGAGATAAGATACACAGACTTCACTATCTCTCTCTCTCTCTCAATATAAAATATCATAATAAATTTGTATCAAAATTCACTCCAAATTTCTTTATGTAGAATTTAAAGAATTTGTCACAATACATGTACCCTGCAGAGTATACCCTGGCTTAAACCCCCACAAAGCAAGCCAGAGCTGACAATGGCAAGGGAAACCTCCCTGGAGAAGCTTGGGAGGGACAGACGACCCACCTGGGTAACACAGTTCACCTGTGGGGAATTCCTTAATAAGCGGCAGTCTGCCGGCGCTAACATTCGGCGTTAGCGTTTAGCGATGCCCTGCCCCCAGTGCAGGGCTGCTGAGCAAACGCAGGGCTAGCCCGCGTAGCGGAGGACCAGAGGCCCTCAGGTCCTGACAGGGAAACAAAGAGCACACGCTCCTGCAGTGCCACAGGGGGGGGACTGCAGCGTGTTAGGGGAGCCCGGGGTGGGATGAGGGAGGGTGGTCTGAGGCGTCTTCAGGCCAGGCTGCAGCCTCTGTGAGCGCACATGCTCAGAGATGAGCTTCAGCGGCGGGAAGGCGGGCGGGCGGGCGTTTGATGCGCTCCTAGGGCTCCCTGCTGGTTGAGGGCACATTCCCTGTCTGGGTGGGGAGGGGCCGAGGCTCTTCTTCTGACACGGAGGGCCAACAGGAGAGCCATTGTTTCACTCCACGCTTTCGGGTATCCAGGGCAGGGTGTATCCCATAATACACCCGTATTGACCCACCCTTCTCACGGACGAGCCTCAAACGAGAGGTATGGGAAGGCTGGGATGGGCTACTCAGCCACAGCAAACCACAAGTACAAGACAATCCCCATGTAATCAGCATCTCTGTCTTTGACACATACACACACACGTGCACGTATTGTACACACCCATGAGAAAAAATAGTATACTCAGCATACGTGAAATACACTTCAATTATACTTCAAGTATTCTTAAGTTGAACTATTTTATCACATGAGCATGCTATGACATACTGTACAGTTGCACCCCACACGCATGTATACACAACGGGACACACACACACACACACACACGGACACAAGCATACATTTCCTACAGGCATGTCCACACAATGACAACATACCAGGCTATTATGTTCTAATGTGCTGGGCCGGTGGGGGAGGACAAAGCAGTGAAATCGGCCAGATCCCAGCCCCTCTCCGCAGAGCGTGTGGGTTCTGGAACAGGCCCAGTCCAAACAGCCTGTTCCGGCCGGCCTCAGAGGGCTACGGCGGGAGATAAAAAGGAAGCAGCACACATACCACACCCACTGGGGGGGGGCCACAGTTAGCATGCTGGATCCCACTTCCACACAAGTTCACTGGACGCTGCAACCGCACGCATATCAATTGTTCCTGTTATAATAATAATAATAATAATAATAATAATAATAATAATAATAATAATAATAAACTTATAATAAAAAGGATAAGGAAAGGCTTCTATGACAAGGGTTATTAGATATGAGCATGGTCTAGGTTTCTGAGAAGTAGAACCAAGGGTTTGGCAGAAACACAGCCACCACACTGCTCCTCCTGGTGGCTTGAACTCCACCACAAACCAGTGAATGCCTGGCACAGGCCAACTGTCAAAATCCATTGAGCTCATTGAGGGGCTGACTCTCGGAATGGCACAAAATCAAAGGGACTAACACCACAGCGTCTCACTCTCTCTCTCTCTCTCTCTCGCTCTCTCCCTCCTGAATATGGCTTCACTTCTGCCGGGGGAAACAATGCATCTTTTGAAACTGAGCGTTGGACTGAGTCGTGTTCGTCTGACCACTCAATCCCCCACAATCCCCTGCCCTCACGTGTTCCTAATGAAGGATGGTGGCCGTTGGCCCGAGAGCGCTCTTTCAAGAAGAGCCACACCCGCCATCTTCCCGCTGTGATTAATGCGTGGTGTCGTTTCCCTCCCAGGCAACTGACCGCTGATCGATAACAACCTCCACGAGCCAAATGAAGAAATATTTATATTCATCCACTAAACGTCTCTAAGGGCGTTGGTTTGTGCCTCCAAACCCATCCCCTACCCAATCTTTAAATCCCTTTTATCCTAACGTCACCTCCCACCCCCCCCTCAACCTTATCACTTAACCCGAACTAAAATAGCCCATCATCCAAAATGATGACGGGGGAAATGGGGATGATGTCAGCGGCGCACTGATTTGGCCCGGACGTTCTGACAGGTCTGAATCAGCAGAAGTGGGCGAGCGGGGCCGGGAGCTCCCTCTCGCTCTCCACCCAGCAGGCTGGCGGGCTTAACGCGGGCACACTCGCCGCGAGCTCGTATTTTTAGCGCGCTTCCGGACGCCCAATGTGGAAGCGGAAGACATCTGAAGAGCTATGCCTTCAGACGACAGGTTTATTCAGGGCCTGACGCCACCCATCGCTCCGCACGTCGGGGCTGCCCTTTCTGAAATGCTCCTTTTAAACCGCGCAGTAAAATTCCACGTGTGCTTTCTCAACTGTACGCCTTTCAAATTTACTGCCCGCCCGACAGTGCCCGTTGTTAGAATTCAATTTCCAGAGAATTCATTTTCTTGTCAGGAAGTGCTTTGAGAGCCTCGGTTTCACACAGAAAGCTACATTTTCAAAGAGTTTCTTTCACTTCTATTCATTTGTACTGTGTAAACAAATTAGAAATCAATTAAGATTAGGCAGACGCTCAATCAACATCTGGGTCAAAACCAAATTGATTAAACTGTAGCTCGGTCTGGAATAAAAATCAACATAGAGTGAGCCCCAAGGATCAGGGCCTTAAAAGCTCACATATATTTGAGTGGTTCTGGATACACAGGCTATACGCAATCTATAAATCTATAAATCACAACATTTTTTATGGGGCGGATGTCAAGGGAAGGGATCAAGGATACTTTCAGCAATCTCCTTTGGCCTGTTGTTTTTACCACATACAGTAAACAAACCCGAAGCTATTAGGTATATCAGTGCCCATACAAATGAGAATATAGACCCAGGTGTCGTAGACAAATGACATCATGTCTTTTACCTATCAGTTAAGACAATTCTACCGTTAATCTGACACCATGGAAAAGAATAGAATTGTTACTGTCGCAATTATGGATGAAAGTGCATCTCCTGACAATCAGCATATTCTTATTGATGCTCACAAACCAAAGACACGGTCATAAATTACTTTGTGCGCGAGAGCTTGACTGAGGCTGCAAGCCATAAGCAGTTGTGACTTTCCAGCCACCTCCCTAAGCTCTCTGTGAGATAAATGCCTCGTAACTCAAAGACAGAGGAAAATTCTTCTCTTGACAGTGCCACCCATGTAGAGAGAGAGAAAGATACACAGAAAAAAACTCAGAAAAAAAGAAACTCCGCTTGTACTTTGTTGTACATTTGTAGAGGACATCAGAATAGTTTTAACCCCGTCCAATCTACCCCGTGCAATACACAAGTCTGCACGCTGTATCTTTGGACATTTCCAATTCAAATTCCAAAAGGTCTGCAAAATACTTTATAGTCTGTATCCATGGGAACTCCCTCCTCCCCCCTTTCGCCTTACCTCAAAGTCTCCACGACATCATCGCCACTCCAACAGGTGAAGTCGTCCACCACCATCTCCCCTTCACACAGCAAGTCAGGCAGGCTCGAGAAGAAGGACTTGTAGTTCTGAATGTAGCGCAGTAACTCTCTGTAACACAGTGGGGAGCACAACGTTTTACAAAGCAATAGTAATAATGCACATATAAATGAATACAATACCTTCGATAATTATCTGGAAAAAACAAGTGACTGATTATTGATGATCACAGCAAAAACCAAAAAATCAGTCACAACCTCAACAAGTATTTTAGCCTTATATTTAGACTTAAAACCCGATTTCTAGTTATTTTTGTTAAATGAGACAATAATATTTCCAATGAGGTCACAGTTTGACTCATTTCAAGATTTGCCAATGGGGTGAGGAAACTTCACTTGTCAAGCAGTAACAGTAACTTAAAACAAGCCAATGCTTTCTACTTGAGAGAGAAAAACAAGATTTTAAGCCTCATTACAAGACTAAAACACTTAAGTCAAACTTTTTTTGCAGTGATGATAATGTTGATAAATTAACAGTATTTTTCCTTAGACATTAATAATGCAAGGTAATCAACTGTAAATGTACTGTAAACTATAAAAGCAAAGCCATTAATGACAAGCAACCTCAAATGAAAACCACAGGGGATAAAAATACTGAGGGCAGTCAATAAAAATGTATTTATTAAAACCTCTTTACTTTGCGAAATGATAAAGTGCATGCAATTTCCCAACAATCAGTGAACATAAATTTCCAAAGATTAGAATAATGTGAAACCAATTCATACTTTTTTCAAAGCTTGCCAGGAGGAAAATTGGCATTGCAAAGACATGGCTGCTCTGTTTGCTGTTATGATGTTTTGAAGCCATGGTAAAACTTATCAGAATCCAAACAGGCATATGCTAGGCCACCCATCGATTAACGTGAACAGGTTCATCTAAGGTCACAGTTCAGATTAACTGAAGCTAAATCCAAGTCATGTGATCAAGGCAGTAATGCGGATTGCCTGTTTCACCGAAATTGGTAAAGGCATTAACAAAGAACACACAGACATTCACACTATGAAACACACACCAGACCCATTACAAAGAAACAGAGATGTGCTGGCATTTAGATGACCCATGCTTACCTAGATATCTTTTTGAGACCTTCAGGTTCATCTTTCTTGGAGGATTTCAGAGGTAAGGAGCTAGGAGCAGTCAAACACCATGGAGGGGAGGGGTGTTGCAAGCGGATGAGATGTGAGTAGGAAGGGGAAAAGAAAAGAAGAGAGGTAAGAAAAAAAAACATCCGATACCAAAGGGGGAGGGAAAACGAAACAGAAAATGGTGGAATCATAACCCTGGAAAAGGCACATCATGCACATGCAATGACAACATCACTAAGGGGCTGAGGGAAGTGGCGGCCGTTTACTTCCTGTATCCTGCTCCACTGAGCACGCTCAACACAACAGCACTCAGTCTCAGTTGCAATGAGACAGCTCATATCCATAATCATAATTAAAAGCTGTAAATACAGCACCCCACAGTCTGGAGTCCAATCCTGACCAAGCTGCTGCTGACATAATTGCAAATTCATCAATCAGGTAGGGAGATTTCAATCTGCAGCATTTTATTGTACAGTACTCATACTGTACTGGAACCTATTAGAGATGTTGAGGTATTGCATGTGATTTCATGTCACAAGCTTTGTTTTCACATGTGGAAATTTTCATTTACATGTGAAAAAAGCCAAAAACATGTGAAAATGTCCAGTTCACATGTGACATTTTCTTGTGAATATTTTAATTCACATGTAAACATGTTAAATTCTCAAGTGATTGTTTCATACGGGCAGGACCATTCAATCATATTTTAACAACTACATCAATTATATTTCCATTCAATTCAAATCAATTATAATTTTTTATCATACGTTTTTAATCAGTTATTTTTTCCACTTCCCTGCCCTAATTTTGAATCAGTGATTAAGCCAATTGTGACTGATCACTTCAAACTCCTGGTCATACTGTAATTAGCTAATGACATAGCCAATACTCGAAGCTGTGCCCATTGAAACGGTACTGTGGCGAGGCAGGGACACTTCCTGCTGCCACAGACTGCATTGTCACCTCCCTGCAGAAGCTGCCAGTCACACATGCTGCGTCTACACTGGCCACGGGTCGGGACTCTGGGTCACTGATGAAGTTCTGAGACAGAATGAGTGGCAGAGGCAGGGTAGGCTGGCAGACTGGGTCACCCTGTGCCAGTGGGTGGGATGGGATTGAGCAGTGACTGGCACAGTGCAGAGCCAGCCAGAGTGCACAGGAAGTTGAAGATGCTCGCTGGGCTGGCAGACAGATTGCTCAGTGCGCTCTTTTCTTCCCTCTCCTCACGCTCCTGTCAGCCACAGCGGGCAAGAGCAGCTTGGATGAAGGCACAGATAGAGCTCCACCAATCACAGAGTATGTTGTTGGGAACAACATGGACAGTGATTGGTGGATACTTTCTAGCTATTGTTCAGGAGGTGCTTTTTAAAAGGGAAGGGCTTACACCCAGACATTATCCACCAATTACTGTTCGACTTGTTTTTGGCTTTGTTCTATTCGTCTTTGCCAATGCAGTCTGTGATTGGTGTAGGGCAAAGTGATGGTGCCAGTGTCTTATCCCTATTTTACTGTCCCTGCAGGAGAGCAGGTAGAAGGCATCGCATCACATGCCCATTAGCCTGCCAATCACAAATTAAATTATGTAATCTAATCTTTTAATGTGATGCAGAATGATGCAGAAGACAGTTTGGTTTCCACTTTATGATCCAATAAGGATGTCAGCCAAATTCAAGAAAGCTTTGGATTAAAAGTAGAGGGGGGGCAGGGGGTTGGATGAGGAGGGTCCAAATCACCCGGTGCTCACCTCCTTAAATGGGCCAATCGGCCCAGCGGGGCCTGAGTCGGTGGTAGAGATGGAGCCGCGGAGATCGCGGGCGAAGTAGCCGTGTCAGGCGTGGGGCTTACGGTCGTGTCCGTTCCCGTGGGCTGCCCGCACACTTTGTCCACCTGGTGAAGGGGGAGGGAAAGAGGGAGGGAAATCACAAGCAGGGTTAAAACACAGTAGCGCAGAGTCATAAACTTCAAGCAGCGCTATGAACAGAGCGAGGGGTGGGTGTAGTGTTCTGACCACACTCTCTGTCCCTATTCAGATCAGCAGAGGAAGAAGAAAAGGAGCCGTGGCAGCGCTCTTCCAGGAACTAGCAGGGGATTGTGGGTTTGGAGAAGGCTCGCGGAATGGAACACTCGGGTTTTCCATGGTTTATAAGTTCAATAAGGGAGTAATAACAAACAGACCTGCAGTTACTGAGAGCTGCACACTGTTATTGTGATCGTGTCATTGTGGTCGCACGCACACACACAGGCAGAAGAACACAAACACTCAGGCACAAGCACACGCATATCATTTACACACACAGATAGACCACTCACACACTTAGACTACAGACTACAGACTACATAGTTGTCACAAGATACATTAATCAGACATATATTATTAATTATTATTAAGTATTACTTGTAAATCTGCAAACACTGCTCAATATGTGAAACGATAGCACATGTGTAAGAAAGGAAAGACGGAGAGAATAAAAGAGGGAAGTAGAGAGAGAGAGTGAGAGAGAGAGTGGATGTTGAGAGATTCTGATTGATTAAGAGAGACAGAGACAGAGAGGGTGAGGAATGAATGCTGAATAGACCGACAGGTGGGAAAGAAAGGGAGAGTTATGGCTTTGGAGCATCAGGGGTGGAATTTAATCCCCTGACAGCAGCTATAAAAACCCCTCTAACGAGATGAGCACAATCAGGCCTCCCTAATGATGATCAGTATGTGCGCAGAGCTATCGACCGACCCGGAGAGTCATACTCACCCCACGCTAATTAAAGGCCTGGCAGCTTATGAGGAAGGCTAACAATCCTGCCTGCAAAATCAATGCTGCCCAATAGGCTTAAAAGCACTTCAGGATATTAAGTGGCCTTAAATTTGAGTGAGCCTTTCACCTGCACAGAGCAAACTGACCAATTGCTTTATCAGTTCCTGCAGTAATGATATTTCACCACCAGAGGCACTACATGACACTAGCAGTGATTAGTAGTTAGGCAAAAGCAGTCACAGGTGCGGCCCTGCAATGGGACCATAGATACCGAACAGCTGTACTGTTATGGGGCAGGAATGGGCAATGGTAGAAGAAGACTTGATAATGTGTTACCACTAAAAACATGCAGCAGGATTTTGGTTCCATCAGTTGGTGCCGCAGGTCAAATTTACATCTTTATACTTAAATTTGTCACATAAGAGCAAAATATGTGCATATTTATACTAAAATAAGCTAATGATGCTAACCAGCTTGTAAAATCAGATGCAATCAAGTTAATTCTGATCCAACCTCATAATACGAACATCCACCACACAATTTATATGAACTTTTTGTAATTCCAAAACGAAACGTGTTCATGTTTACATTGAAAATAAATTATACGACCAGATGTTTTGTTAAGCTGAAAGTAGAATCAGATAAACTCGAAGCAACGGGAAAATTGGAATAGGCAGCTACTGGTCCCTCAGCAAAGAGACGTTTATGTTTATATAACCGTCTAATAGCCTCATTCATTGTGTTTGCTTAATGTGAAAATCCAATCATCAAACGCGATGCCTGAATTAATATATCTGTTTTACATACAAAGAAAATGGTCCTTAGATGTGTGCTTGTGTTAACAGCAGGATTTTTTAGATGGCAATCTGTTGCGAACTATTACTGGAAACAGAAAAACCGCTGCAGAAGAGGTCTGTTGAATGTGGGTGGGAAAAAAAAAACATTAAAGGTTTTTTTTTCTAATTCATATTTTTCCCTATTTCACAATTCAGAAAACAGAATGGTTATTTGAGACCCATCCAATCACTGCAGCATCCTCTGCCCGTTTGGTATGTACACACAATTACTTGTACCCCCCTTAAGGCAGCATATCCTTAGACTACTGCCCTTTCCTTTCTTTCTGATGTCTTTGAGCCCAGCCACAGAGGCACTGGGGATGAGCTGCAGATGCATGACCCACCAGAGGGGTCGCTATTGCGAAGCATCATGGGGAAATGCCATTCTGACTGAAACCCTCTTTCCCTGGGCAACATTAAATCCAATGATAGCCAATTATTCCCTCCCTCTTTGGGGCTTCCAGCCACAGGCAGCAGTGAAAGTCTCAGGATGTGATCTGGACCAAAAGCCGTATGATCGCTGCTGCACTAAGAACAAGCTCTCTGAGAAGCACCACTCTGTATCTCGATAAGGACTTTTTCCAAACAGACAAACACTGCAATCTGCAGCAACTCCGGGGCTGGAAAAGAAACTACCTTAATGCAAAACATGAAATACTTTTTGCAAAGGGCTTGTGGTTTTGGATTAGCAGGTGGGCCCTTTTGATTAGCAGTTCCAGCCCTCTGTCTTTAGAACCTCGCTGCCTGTGGCGGGGGTCCGTGGGCGGAGTTGTACATGTTTCCGTGCCGACCGTATCGATGAGTGAAGTCGTTCCACAGAAAACCGAACCCCGCAGCTTGGTCTTGTTTGCTTAAAGAATGCCTCGGTTGGCTTTATAAATACCTTCCTAATTCATTAAGGCTACTTGTGGCGGCCTCAGTACCATGCTAACTGTGGCAATCTAGATCTCGCTCGTAAGCAAGGGAAGGGGTTGAGGGGACTTTATAGATGCGGTGGGTGCTCGAAAAATGGAAAGGATAAACATGTCTTTGCCCTATACCACAGACAGAAAAATCTGCAAACAGTGGAGGTGGGGACAGTAACAAACACAGCTGGTAAAAAAAAAAAACCTGCAGCAATTACTGAACCGCAGGCTGTCAGAAGCCATATGCTAAACAGACACAGATCCTTTCATTCCAGGCAAACAGGGAGCCGGCTCCTCAAAGAGGTCACGCCAATCACAAAATATGGTGAAACCAGAACAAAGGGGACACGTGATGCAGGCTGCGAGGACGTCGCTTCGCGTTCGTCAGCATTAAAGGAGAAGCACACATCACAGGGACCTGATCAGCCAATGGGATGCCTTCTGGAGATTTGGAGTGCGCCAACATTGGTAGCATTTTAGGATTCACAAAATGTCACCTTGGGACAGCGGTTCTAAACCAGTGGTCAAGAACTACTTAGAGCGTCTTGCGAAAACTACAAAGCAACACTAGATATAGCATTGTTGGTGAAAGCAAGAAAGTGATAACAGTTCTGTAGTTTCAGGAGAGACACACAGTTTTAAAGAGGCACAGTCAGCACAACCAAATATGTTAGAGGCGAACGGCGTGTTAGCCATGTTAGCAGCCTGCAACACTTTTTATGTACATGTGCACGCAGCTTAATGAATTGAAAAGCAGGAGTCTATGAAAGTCCATCCAGGTAGATAGCTGCTTACATTGGGCTCTCCCTGAATAACATTAGTACAACAAGAGAAGCAGAGACAGGAGTGATAGTTTCCATATGTTACAGAAGCCTTGCATGACTTTTCATTTCAAATGCACAAAACTTCAGGGACACAAATGACCAGCATGCAGAATATGGCTCTTTTACACAACAGTGGATTAGAGTTCTCATATTTATATTTATACATTATATTACCATATTTTGATTTTTTTTTTTGGTGGCCTTACCTTTTTACTACAAACCCCATTCTATTTACCAAGTTCATTATCCACAGTGCACAATAATAATAACAATAACAATAATAATAATAATAATAATAATAGTAATAATAATAATCAACTATTATGTGGTGAGCATTCAAGCAATTGCAAAATAGCTACTGTGTATCACCCTGTTAGCTGCCAAACACCAATGAAGGTCAAGGTGAGCTTCCTCCATCACGGTAAAGTACCTTAAGATCATCAAATAAGTAATATAAATTTGATACAATATCATTAATAGTTGGCGGGAGGGTACTTCTGGAATGAGTACGTTAACAGCAGGAAAGGTGCTAGGCTGGAAATATCACTCTCGTTTTGCTTTCTGTGCACTATTTCCCTGAACTGATATAAAAGAATAAAAAGAACCAGACCGCCCACAAAGACAGCCTCTTCTTTCGCCCTGAACCCTTCAGCTTTATTGTTAATGGGTGGTTTTGCTGCATATGAGATATCTTCTGGAAGTTTCTAAGGAGAGGTAAGCAACATGGTGTAATTATGGGGGGAGGGCAGGGCCACTGCATTTGACAAGACAAGAGGCCAACGCCCTTCAGGGTACAGAGAAAGTAAGGGTGCTACACCCTTCTCCCTCGCCCCACCAGCTTTCACGCACCAGTAAGCTTCTCACAGACTCATTCCAGCACTCACTCAGACACCTCTCTGGCCAACAAATGCAGTGTAATGGTTTCCCTGCTTCTCTCCCATATCTAGGGTTGGGTTTTGTTTAGATTTCGCCGATACCAGTGCTAAAACAATGCTTTTAAATCAGTATTGGTGCCTAAATGCTGCCTGAACCGTATTTAAAATTAAGAACAAATGACAACAAAACTTATTTTTAGTGATAAGGCAAAATAAATTGAACAATTTAATAATTTTATTTGTTTAAAGAATACTCTGTTCTTATAAATTATTCCATTTCTCTTTTGGCATTATGACTGAGTTTAGCGTTAGCTAGCTTGCTAAAGGTACCTGCTTTTACTGACTGAGTCAACAGAGCAAGTGTAATGTTTAGCGGCTAATGCAAGTGTCCAAAACCAAGTGAAATGCCTTGCTGAAGCATATAGCAGTGCCATCTAACCCCCAACCACAAGATCTGAATCAGCCATAACGGCCCCCTGTAGCTAACAAGAACTACATTTTTGTATAGCTATATCACATAACCACATTCCTTAAGTTTCAATATTAATGTTTAATATATGTTTTTTCATGAGGGCTGTGAGCCTCCCTCCAAAGCAGCTCTCTGTTCAGACAGGCGGACCCCTCTGGGCCCCTCAGGGCCCCTCTGGGCAGCTGTAGGCGAGGGGCCTGCCGGGGTTTGGCCTGGGGGAGCAGGCAGGGCTGTGGGCAGGCCGGGTGGCGCTGCTGGGTCCACTGGTATTAATAAACAGGGCTATTACAGGCCTGGAATTCCTCAGTCACCCAGACTCATTGAGCGGGAGGGGGGAGGTGTTAAGAGTCTGAGCCCCTGGGCCCAATGCCATGGCCAGAGACCAGACAGCCCCATACCTGCAGCACACAAACAGGGCGTGTCCCACGCAGAGACTGAGCGCACTGGACCCACAGAGCGACTGAACACAGCGGCTTCACACAGAGACTGAGTGCACTGGACCCACAGAGCGACTGAACACAGCAGATCCACACAGCCATGAACCTACACAGTAACTGCACACAACTGACCCAAAGAGTGACTGAGCACACTCGCAAACACTCCCACTTATCGTGACTGACACCGCTGAACAGAACACTGGTCAATATTAGCCCCTCAGTGCTGAACACCGATAACGACCAACCTCAGTACTGAACACTGACCGTGATTAACACCTCAGTTCTGAAGTCTGGTCTCAATAGAGTGATCTTCAGAGTCCAGCCCTGACCCCCTGCTCTGATCCTTCAATTTAAGAGTAGTTCAATTTCCATTCGTTTTCATTCCAACCACTGGGTAAAAAATAGTTTTTTTCTTTACATTTAGTTAGAGGTGAGAGAAGAGAGAGAAAGAGAGAGACAGGCATATACTGGGAGTGACTGTGGCTGTCTGTATTTTAGATGTACATGGTAACAGAACGTCCCATTTGCTTATTTTAGAAATAACTTCATATCTCATCTTCCTGTGTACCACGGAAACAGCTGCCGTGTTGCAAAAGACAAGGATATAAAAAGATAAAACAGAGCAAGTGCTCCTTCAAAAGTATTTATAGCCCAATAAATTGTGCTTTTCATCCCATCATAAAGACGTCTCCCTGACGACAAAGCCTACACCAGTGACAAGCAAAGCAGGTAAAATTGACCCTGTCTGAACAAACATATAAATTTGGTTTTCTGTTCTCATCCTCATAACGTCTCCAGAAACAAGACGAGCAGCCTTCTCCCCTGCCCCCTTCCCCAGATCTATACAGAGTCCAAAATGAAGGTAGTCACTGTAACAAGGACCTTCTTCCAGGAATCAATAGCTGAAGGTGAAGCGTGATCAATTCTGGCCGTAGGCAACTGAAGAAGTACGATGCCTGAAAAAGACAATAACCAGTGCTTCTAGGAAAAGACAATAACCAGTGTTTCTAGGATAACACAAAGAAATTGAAGGAATCCAGCATTGGACCAACAATATTTTAGCTGCAGAGAATCGGTGTCAAGAAACCACAGTTTGTCCTTTTTTATGTGTGTGCATACATAATCAGCTGGATATCCATTTAATACAAATAACATCACATTAAGAGACAACACTGGCAACAGCACCATTCCCATTAGAAATAAGATACAGCATCTCCAAAATACCTCATGGTGAGTAAGATTAATCCAGTACACAAGTCACTAATACAGGTCAATCATTCAATCAATCAATTAGTCAATTATCTCTTATTGAAACCCTGAGCGTAAAGATCAATATTGCACCCAGCTATGGAATGTGTGTCATTTATCAGACCACCTGCTCATTGTTATTGTTTCTGATACATCTCAGGCATTCCATGTCTGATTGACTGATAACTAAATACTGGATGCCTGTGAAAAATAATCCATCCAAAGATTACATATCTGAGAGGATCCAATAAGTGTAGGATTTCTAAATGTCAATGAGAAATTGCTTGGATCGTATTTCTACATGCAGACTCAACAGGTGTCTGTGTGTGTGCATGTGTTTCTGTCATGGCCTGCGTCTGTCCACCCATAGTGCACTGGGCATGTGTGTTCCTATGTGTTTTCAATGTATGCGTCCACATTTGATTGCGAGTATATGTGTGCAAATATGTGTGTGAACATGCAAGTACGTGTGTGATCTGCATATGGACGTTCATGTATGTGTGTCCATCTACAAGTATACATGTGAAAATCACTTCAGTGTGTCCACACTTGACAGACCGCTTGTGTGTTTATGCGCGGATGCATTTGTCTGAGAGTTTCGTACGATGTGTGAGAAAGAAACAGCAAGAGAGAAAGAAAGAGACAAAGAGAGCGAGAAGGTCAAAGCGGGTCAAAGAGCAGGAGGATCCTCCCGCTGGTGTTTGAGTGTGTCTCCTCTTGGGGAGTATTCCCTTACAGTATCCACTGGTGGTCCAGTAAAGAGGTTTATTTGTCCAAGGATTCGGCTCAGAGGCGCAGGAACTTTCTCAGAGCTCTTCTGACTGTTGCACACCAGTGCATTGTGGGTACAGGGCTTGTCTACCCAGAGCTAACCCTTTATACACTGCTCAATTTGCATTCTACATGGGAGTATCACACGCACCCCCCCCCCCCCCCCCCCCCCTCATCTACAGCTAGAGCTCTCACAGCACACAACTCTCACGCGCTATTATAAATAACTTACCATATATGTAAGCTCTCAACCGCACTGGAGTGAGCGAAGCCAAACTCTTGTCTTAATATCTTTGTTGTATGATTTACTCAACTAAAAGTACACGTTGGCAACATTACTACAATTATCGGTCTACACTCAGCCGGAGAAGCGGCAAGTTAAGGTGCTAAAGGAGATTTATGCAAAACAGCACGCCGAACAGGACCTGACACAGAGTAAGTCCGCTGACATAATGTGACACAGCTCGGAGGAATGATGCATGCCCACTTATAGTTCCTGAGCGCAGCAGAAAAACTTCTTGGAGCCGAGCGCTCCCGTCGATCCGTGCCAGCATTGTCACCGGGGTAAGCAAGAACGCTGCCAGGCTAACCGCTTCATGCTAGCATGCGCCTGGCGATTGAGAAAGTTTAGCTCCATGGGCAATTTTGGTCAAACTAGAGTTTCTTGTGCTTCTGTGTTGGGAGAGGAGCGAAAGGTCAGAGCAAAGACTACAAGAAGGTCCTACCATGTGATCCGGTTACAAGGTCATATGATGAGTCTGATGTTATTTGTTTTTTCAGTTGTGTGGGTGTGTAAGCTACACAAACTCGTGAGGACCCTTATTAGTGTTGTAAACATTGTATTAGAGCATTGTAAAAGTTTGTGCCAGCTGTGCGAGAAGTGTGCAAAAATGTTGTATGAGTGTGTGCACAGGTTTTATGAGATTGTTGTATGCATGTGAGAGAGCTGAATGCATGCGTATGACAGTCCAGCGTGAAACAGTTCACTTGGCTGTATTTTTGTTTACCTCAGTGACAATGCTGGCAAGGATCGACAACAGCCTTCAGCCCAAGACATTTTTCAGCTGTGCTGAGAGACACTGTTCTTTAAGGCCACGTCAAACAATTTCAAGAGTTACATTACATTACATTACATTCATTTGGCAGACGCTTTTATCCAAAGTGACGTACAAAAAAGTCCATTTCATGGTCGTAGACAACTGCTGAACACGGGTTCAGTAAGGTACAATACTTATTTTGTACAGCTATTTCTAGCCGAGAACAGTGAACACTATTCTGGCCTAACATCTGCAAAGCCAACTAGGCAGAAGAATAAGCTACAGTATTAGGACAAATACAAATTACCAAGAAGTGCTGGGATAGTTATACACTCATATTGGCCAATCCATTAATGTAACGTCACCAGTGTGTATTTTCAGTTGAATTAATCCTACAACACAAATGTCGAGACAAGGACTTGACTGGCTCTACTCATTCTGTGAAATCCCATGCTGTATGTTTGTACACTGGAAATTAAATTTTCAATGCTTATCAGTCCCCGTTAAATGGCTTTAGAATGGCATCCTTTTATCTGTTATTTTAAATACAGCACTGATTCCAAAATGTATCAACTGTACCAGCTTTGCATATTTTAATCCAATTTCATACATGCCACAAGAAACCTATTTACAATCTCATTACATGACCCACCACTTTCTTCGCACCCCCAGGCACCAACATGGTCCAAGGTTGTGGTTTGGATGCTCCTTGTTTGTTTCCTGAAAGATGGCTTAACATTTTAATTTCCCATGAACCCCTCTGTCATGGTTCGCTGATTTACAGCGGCCTCAGTCTCCACCTCTTCTCTCACATGTGGCTGCCATTTCCCTTTCTGTGACTATCTGACTGACTCAGCTCCAGTCCTCCATGTTAGGCTCACTCCACTTCCTGTCTCTTCTGAATGATGTCAACAGCAATTAGGGAAAAACCTCTCCCTTCATAACTCACTATAAATAGTCAAAACATCTGAGTAAATTGACCAACAAACACAGCTGAATACAGATGCTTTTGCCTTTTCCCCCTCTGTGATCGTTGTTTACCATGTTCTAATCACTTGCATATGGCCTCAAAGAATGGTACAAAAATATGTCTCTATAACTGACCTTTGGTGGGCATTCAAATGTCATCTCCATACGGGTAGTAAACGGATTCGTAAAAAGGACAGCCACGACCATGGGAGCATCTCAAATGGCAGGAAGTATAACATGGAGGAGCAAGTGAACTACAACTCTGAACTACAAGACAGTATAACACAAAGAACTGTGTGGGGCAGAGACCGTGTGATCACATGACTGACACGCACCCAATCGAATGGCTCCAGCGACAATACGGTCGCAGCTTTTGTGAAACTAAAAACCTTGCAACGTCAAGATGGCACCATGTAAATGTGGCTCTGAGGGTGGGGCTTTTGGGGGGTTGACTCTATGAGCAGCTGTTAACAGCGGGCAGCGTACCAAAACACCAGCGCTTCTCAGCGTCACACACCTGGTGTACAGCAGTGAGGTGCAGCCCCATTGGACACTGCAGTGAAAGGAGCTATATTTGTCCCAATGGAGAGGGTCTGATTTGTGAACTGTGGGCATGTCGGGACCTGCCCCAGCCATTACAGGCAGGAAGGGGGTTGGGGGCTGGGGGGCGAAAGGGGTTGGGTTTGCCCGGCGGGGAGAAGCTGGTCTGAATCAAATCATCTCGCATTCTGGGCACTAAAACAACAGGGCTTATGAATGGAGTCATCATCACAAACCAGCCAAGCAACTCCATTAACCCACGACTATTAACAGTGAGCAGCAATAATGCCTCCACAACCTCAGTCTGTGAGTTTAATTCTTATCAGGACCCTGCACAAATCCCTCACCCAATCACGTTCAATAAACAGAACAGGCTCTGTGGTTAGGGGATCATGCTGGCCGTGGAAATTCATAGCAGGCGGATTGGCCGGTATCGTAAGCAAGGTGAAAGAGATGAACCATCCAGATGATTTAAAGACCTGCTCACCTGCACTCTTTAAAGAGCTACACAGCTGACAGCGTGGCACTTCTAAATGAACGGGAGAAAACCCTATCAATTCTCAGTC
Organism: Anguilla anguilla; assembly: GCF_013347855.1. Lineage (NCBI taxonomy): Eukaryota > Metazoa > Chordata > Actinopteri > Anguilliformes > Anguillidae > Anguilla > Anguilla anguilla. Next base: position 13,009,519 of record NC_049206.1, on the reverse strand, counting down.
TTGCTTTTCTGCTTGACCTTCTCTGTATTTAGATATACAGGCCTACTGGTTATGAGATCAGCACGCTACAAAGAAAATGGTCAGCCGGAAAAAAAAAAAGAAAAGAAATATGATGTGTTACCGTGCCAAGCGATCAGCACATAAAGTTGAGTTCAAAGGATATGGATTCTGTCAATGGACTCGAACATAAAAGAGAGAGACAAATTATTTTAACAAAATACTTGCAGTATGACACAATGTATTGTTACGCCAATAAAACATGTCTGAATTTTAATCTGGGGGGGGGGGGGGGTGGGGAAGGAATGGAGAAGGAGAGAGAAAACTGAAGCAGAACTGTGAAAACTGAACCTGGAGAGAGCTCGTAAAGACTAGTCTCAGCCCACTAAGCTTGATGGAAGGCCTGCAGGCTCAAAGGCCCAGTCCTTGCCGAATGTCCTCTGCGCAGAAATGTACCAGCCGCCTCCCGAGCGCAGTTTACGACTTTTTGGTGCAGGACGCATATTATCAGCAGATAGAGACAAATTGGCGGCGTGGAAGGAAGTGGGAGAATTTCCCTGTCCAAGCGTCTCTGCTGTGTCAGTGCAGCGGAGGACTGTATCAGCTAATGAACTCTTGGACTTGCTGAGGAAGCAGTCCGGCCAGGCCTGGACGCTCGGGCCAGAAACACCCGCCCGGGCTCACAGCGTTCGACCACTGTTGGCCTCCATCAAAAAATAGAGCCCAGTACAATTTGTGTTATCTAAAACAGCTGTTATTAACCTTTTTCTCTTCTTCTTCTGTGAATAAGGGAATAATTAGAATGTTTGCTTAAACCTCAGAAGAACAGGGTCTAACGGCACATTAATTCAGCTATCCCTGCGATGGTGATTTCATCCGAATGCGCGCATTCTTAGAATAGCTTTCCGTCACGCACTGGAAACCGTTAATCACAGCGGCCACAGGCAATCAGTCTGTCCTTGGTTTAATCTTGGAACGGGAGCCGGGGAATGCATCTTTCTTGTCTTCCTTGTTCCTTCGCTTGCTTCGACAGTGTCGAGCCCTGATCAGGCAGCGAGGGCGTGGTCGGGTGGGGCCACATCGCAAACCATTCTGCATCGTTGGTCACCAAGTGGACACTTTGCACGCTGAGAACTGCACTGGGCAGTAAGGATCATGGGAGCAGGGAGTAACAGAGAGAAGAAAACGAAAAGAAGGTAAATGAGCATTTCTCTCGATGGGAGCTGGGAGTGAGAGAAGACGCAGAAGTCATCAGCAAGAAAAAGAAATTGAGGTTTGAGCTGTGGCTCGACTCTTTTCTATGTAACAGGGGACGTGGAAGCACTACATGCAACCCCTCCTTCCTTCACGGATCCCTTGACCCACCCCCCACCCTACCCCCACCCCCACCCCCAGAACCCCAATGTGAAAATATCACCACAGCTGGGTAAAATGACACCCAGCCATCTCAGTCATGTGTAAGCACCGAGTGTGAGAAACGATGTATGTTTTGTTATCCGCACACTCTGCCACTGGAATGGAGAAGACCACACCCCCCCCCCCAAAAAAAAAAAACTCTGGCTTTCTCCCTCGTACCCCCAACACCACCCTCTGGCCCCTTGACCCCCCTACCCAAGCTTTTTGGACAAGAAAGGGAATGTGTTCCCCTCAACGCGACTGTCAACACCTGCCTTCCAGCCTCGCGTCTCTACAGTAACTTCACAGGAGCCGCACAGCCGCACTCCCAACCATCAAAAACCAAAGTAGGGGCATATCTGACGAGGCGGGGGGCGGGGGGCGGGGGGCGAGGGACGGGGGGTTGTAACGCAGTATGCCACGGGCCAACTGTCCTTTCGGCAGCTGTTAAACATAAGAGTTTGAGGGGAAGCGCGGAGTGGAGCGGAGGCTGGCCTCCCTGCGGCTGCATGGCTCGCGCTGCCTCCGCGACGCATGCCTGAGGAACTGCGCTACACTGCAATGCGCCGCCCGGGCGAAGCCGAGGCAGCGTCCAACGCAGAGCTGCGCCGACGGGCCAATTACCCTCACAGCAAATTACGGGGAACGGGGAACCATGGAAACCTAATAAATCATGGATGCGGGCCACGGGCACGTCTGAAACTCAAGACGAACCAAATCGTTTGCTAACCTTTTCCCCCTCTTTTCTAGCGCGGAAAACAAATACTGCAAAAGAAACAACACATTTTTAAAATCCTTCCAAAATAAACAGAGGAGGGGCGACATTAAGGCTGAACTGAAAGGATAGTCTTGCGGTTTTGAGATTTACATTTTTCTTCATTGGCCATAAGCACCAGGGCTCAGCGTTGAAGCTGCAGCTCTGAGCTTCGGACACCCAGAGGCCACCGCATGGATCAGACCCCAGCAGTGCTCCATAGGGGGGGTCCCTTCCTTTGCCAGGAACAATTTTCCGGCCCTTTCCACCTCAGTGGACCCAGTCTGAATGGATGGCTGGAACTCAGTGGGCTTTGTCAAATTCGTCCCTTTCTCCTCTGTGTCAGGCCCCTGCTTAATGAATACCAAGCAGGCTGCCAGCCCCCAGCCTCAAGACCTGCGTGTTTGGCCAGGGTCGGCCTCCGAACCCAGCAACCCCCCACCCCCCCCCCCCCCCCCCCCCCCTCCCCTCCCCGCTTTCCCGGCACCGTGGGCCCAATTAACCAAAGATCGACCTGCCGCGACACGCAAACGCCCTGGGGGAGGCGGCCCCCGAGCCGGGCACAGGCGTTAACCCCGCCTCCAGACACACGTGTGTCCTGGGGGGGGAGGGCAGGCGGGGGGAGCTTTGGGATGATTGGAGGGTGTGTGGGGGTGGGGGGGGGGCGCTGTGAAGGTGAACAGGCGGGGGAAGGGAGGGAAGGGGACTGCGCCTATGGGATTATCAATGGGGGATGATACTGAAAGCTGAGAATAGAACACTTGTTCATCCCAGGGCATACACACACACACACACACACACACACACACACACACACGCATGTAAAAATGCACACGCCCACACACACACGCCTGCACAAACGCACACACCCACACAGACACACAAAAACACACACACACACACACACACACACACACACACTTAAATTTGTGTGTTGCAGAGTCTGATACAGCAGTGAGTGAGAAGCTCATTGTTCAGAAAGTGAACAGAGAGCACAATCAAAGAGATCTTATCAAGGGCTCCACTAAACAAAAAAGCATAGTTTCGCATTAGCTGTGCCTAGAACCCCTCACTCACTTTTGGTGATTATGAAATCTCTGGGGGTCATTGTCATGTCAAGAGAGACCTGGCCTGGTTTTGTTCACAAACCCACTCTAACTTCTGTGCTCAAACTTCAGCTGTTTGGACCAGCCGTTACATGCTAATCAATCAAAATTATACGTATGAAAGGAATGAAATTACATGAAAGGGCATGTTTTAAGAATCATGGCGCCTAGTAATGCTTTGTTCATAACTGTTCAAATTCTTGGCAGTGGATTGTAAAATCTCACAGATGGTTAGCCTTGTGTGGAACTGCTTGTTTAGACTCTGAAAAAGATGTGCTGTACTGGTTGTCAAGCTTGAAAACTTGTACACTTTGGCAGCATAGAGAAATGCTGCTCTTGTCAATACAGCTCTTTGAATGCGGTTCTGATTTTGAGTGAGGGACACAGGTGGCGTGAGCAGATAGAGTGAAAGCCAGAAGCGAGAGACGAGAATGAGAAAGAGGGAGAGAGGGAGGAGGGAAGAGCAGAGAGGAAATAGAAAAAAGAGGGACGGAGACAGCAAGAGACGGAAGATAAAGCAGCGGACAGCAAATGACATATGGGTGACATATTCCCCCTCAAGAGAGAAGAGAAAGAGAGAGATAGCTATGGTAACAGAGGGAATGAGAAAAAGATGAAGAGGGAAGGCAAAAAATAGGAGATAAAGCAGGAGAGGAAAGCCTAGAAAGAGAGAGAGAGATTGAGAGAGAGCGAGAGAGAGAGAGAGAGAGAGATTGAGAGAGAGAGAGAGAGATTGAGAGAGAGAGAGAGAGAGAGAGAGAGAGAGAGATTGAGAGAGAGCGAGAGAGAGAGAGAGAGAGAGATTGAGAGAGAGAGAGAGAGATTGAGAGAGAGTAAGAGAGAGAGAGAGAGAGAGATTGAGAGACAGCGAGAGAGAGAGAGAGCGAGTGAGAGAGAGGGAGGGAGAGGGAGAGAGATTGAGAGAGAGCGAGAGAGAGAGATTGAGAGAGAGCGAGAGAGAGATAGAGAGGGACAGAGAGAGAGCGAGAGACCTTGGCCTAAGGACTCTCCAGCAGTATCCCTCTCATTCCCGGCTCTGCCCAGGAATCCCTCCCTCAGCTGAGATCAGGAGCGAGAGCGCGCAACGCGTCAGGCATGCAGGCTAAGCGGGCCGGGCTGGGTCTGCTCACCGTGGCGACGAGGCGGGGCCTGTGCAGCAGGGCGTACTCCACGGCCCTGGCGACCTGGGAGCGGACGCCCAGCAGGGCCAGCTCCAGGTCGTGCGCCCCCGCCATGGAGCCGCCGGCGTCCTGCAGCACGGCGAAGTAGCGGCGCCAGGGCCGGTCCAGCTCCGACAGGCCGGCCAGGCAGCCGCGCATCACGTTGAGGCAGTAGCCCACGCAGGGCTTGATGAGCGTGAGCCCGCGGCAGTGCGAGCAGTACTGCATGCGCACCAGCGCCCGGGCGCACTCCCGCGACAGCCCCGCCCGCTCCACCGCGTCCATGGCCTCCTCGCCCGCGCCCAGCGCCCGGCTCAGGGCCCGCCCCGCCTGCAGGGCCCGCGCCAGCTCCTGCGCCAGCTCGCCCGGGTGCGGCCCGAACGGGTTGACGTCCTGCCGGGTCATGCGGAGGCAGTCGTCCCGCTCCGCGCTGGGCTCGGCCGTCCCGGGCCTCAGCAGCCGCCGGTACACCGCCGGGAAGAGGCCGTCGTAGAAGCGGTGGACGGCCGACTCCACGGTGGCGTTGCCGCCGCGGATGAACAGCGAGAGGTCGGAGAAGAGCTCGCCGACGGGGCCGCTGGCATCCGAGGCCAGGGCCGGGTAGGAGCTGTCGAACAGAGAGCTGACGTGACTCTTGGAGAAGGACACCACAGACTGGAGGGTATCTGAGGAGAGAGAGAGAGAGAGAGAGACAGAGAGAGAGCAAGATAGAATTAGTAACACATTTATTTTAACAAATTTATTTGCAAGTAGCAAATAAGATCGACAAAAATGTTTGCAGAAGAAACACATATAAGCAAATATAAAAAATGTCAAAAAAAAATGGAAAAGACCAAAGGAAAAGATACCAAAATCCTAAACGTTTCACTTAAAAAATGCAAGACAGAGAATGACATTGTGTTTACACTTTCTAAGTCAATTCAGTTTGAGCATAAGCTTGTGGTCATTTTAAAAGAGCGCATTTAAAAGGGGAAAAGGGCCTTCCATTTCCCCTCAGCACCACTCCACTTGCCTTCCATCACGCATTAATCTTCATGAGCACGGAGCAGATTACCGCCATTTAAAAACCGCACATCCAACCTTAACCGCTTTAATCCTCCCCCCGCACAGTCCTCAACTCCCCAAACAGCAGTGAGGTATGCAAATGATCAATCAGCGCGCCGCACTCTGGCGCTTGGCCCCCGCACACGTACGGAGACCTCACCTTTAAACGCCTTCACCCCGTGACTGCCCCTGCCCAGAAGAATCGCGACATAGCTCAGGAGGTAAGAGCGGTTGTCTGGCAGTCGGAGGGTTGCCGGTTCGATCCCCCGCCCTAGGCGTGTCGAAGTGTCCCTGAGCAAGACACCTAACCCCTAATTGCTCCCAACGAGCTGATTGGTACCTTGCATGGCAGCCTTTCACCGTTGGTGTGTGAGTGTGTGTGTGAATGGGTGAATGAGAGGCATCAATTGTAAAGCGCTTTGGATAAAAGCGCTATATAAATGCAGTCCATTTACAAAGGTGGACAGTAGCGAAAGACAGAGGGAATATTGACCAGCTCTGGAAAAAAAACACCATAAGCTGCAGAGTGAGGACATCTGCCAAATTTCAAAGGGTTTTTTTTCCCGTGCAGGAGGTGAACTGAAGCTGTCTAAGAGCGCGTACGTTTCAACACTACCCTTTCAACCGAGGCACTCACGGCAGGCCATGGTATTTATCTTGGACGTCGGTGCCATAGCGTGCATGCAAATCAATTCCACATTCAGTACGTTTTTATGAGACTGCTAAATTCTTTGGGCAAGAAGAAGGAAAAGAATAATGCATCAGCTTCGCAAGTACTCCCAAGGGTCCAATCAACGTTACCAAAAGGCTTAAATATAACATCCAACAAAAAATAAAAATAACACCACCCCCAATATCCTCTATATTTAATATATAAGCGGGTGACTAGTCTCGGTATAATTCAGCAGTAATAAACTCCATGAATATAAAGAACTTTCAATAAAGGTCTTTGTCACATCCAATATTTTTTGACTGAAACCTGAACCCTTTGACTAGTTCACATATTATACGGCACATTATGGTGAAATTTCCAAATAATAAAGCGAGTAAATAGCATTCTTTAAATAAAAGAAACCCAGAAAACTGACTGCGTGAAACAGCTAGGGGGACTAATTCCAGCCTGTGACATAAGTGGTGCTAAAACTACATCTGGGTGTGATAAATTCAAATGAATTAATTCCAGAGGGGCTGGAAGCCAAGCGAATGACGGAAGAGCCGCCTGGCTGTGTATGCGCAGCGTTCAGACTGCTACTAAGCGTGAACACCCTCAGACAGACAGAGCGGCAGACAGGTGGAAGTAGTTCTGAGACGCGGGTCAAGCCTGTGGCCATTTCACGAGCTCGGACATGTTTTCGCAGAGGACGGCACGCGTTCCTCGGACCGGCTTGTCTGCTCAGCTATGATGTCACCCTGCCCCGCCCACCCTGCCCTGCCCCGCCCCGCCCCCTCCTCTCCATGTCCTAGCCAGGAAGTCCTCCTCAGGCACTGATGTATGTCTGGCAGATGGAGAAACAGCAGCAACTGGAAGAAACCTCTAGAGATACACACACACACACACACAGACAGACACATATGCACACACATACACACACACACATGCATGCAGACACACACAAACACAGACAAGCATAGACATAGAAGACAAATTAACTAAGAAGCACAGACACATTTATCATACACAAAGATTTGCGCTGTCTCTCCCAAACACACACACACACACACACACACAAACACACACATAAACACAGACGAACACACATATAGAAGACAAATCCACAAAGAAACAGACACATGAATCATGCATTAATCATGTATAGAGATTCCCCCTGTCTCTCACAAGTGCACACACACAGACACACACACACACACGCACTTTCTCTCTCTCCCTCCCACAGCACAGACAAAATCAACAGCAGCCATCTCATACACAACAGCTGCAATAACTACCATTACTCAAGAAGGAGCAGTGAAACAATTCAATTACTTCCTGTAACAAAACAGCAATGAGACCACTTAATCACAGGCCACTGAAATCAATCCTCCTTTTCATTCTTTGTGAAGCAGCCATTTCAGTTTGACACACCAAAGCACGTTTCAAATGAGATGTTCAGAAATGAGCAATATAATGAGAGGGAGTCACAGGGAGAAGGAGAGAGAAAATGAGTATGGTATGATTAAAATACAATTTGCACGGCCAATAAATTAAATGAGACATGATCGTTTACTGTAATTCAGAAGGGAGTCAGAATAGTCACTGAGTATCAAGTCCTGGAAGTCCTTTGAATAATATCAAATCAAAACTGACCTTTGTTACTGGTTTGAACTGTGGCTTTTATTTGCGTAAATTTGCAGCAAATTAATCCGAAACAATAATCAACCAACCTCACGGGATAGTTAAAAAGAGATAATGCGCGTGAGAGAGAGAGAGACCTGTCGAAAACGATAAAGAAACGAGACGGTGGAGATGACGGACGGCGTCGCCCTCGTGCCAGGCGGCCCGGCTGAATGTCAGCGCGCGCGTGTGCGGATGAGCGGGGTTTTTGGCCTGAAAGCCGAGACCACAGAGCGCTTTCTCTGGCCGCGCATGCCAGGGTCACGTTACGCCCGTCCCGGAGGCCGTCTGGTGCCACGGAGCCTCCGTAATGAGGCCAAAAGGGACAGGGAGCGCCGCGGGGATCGCGCGCCGGCCCCCGACCGCCGCGGGAGAGCAGAGGGACGCGGGGTCGCGGCCAGCAGGGGCGGGGGGCGCAGTGGGTTAAACAGCAGCAGGGGCGAGGCGCTTTGCTCTGCTGGTGTCTGAAAGGCACGGTTTAGCAGTCATCCCCGATAGACATGACTCACAGATGGGTGAAAGCTCTCCTGTAGTACTGCGTTCCCCCGTAGTGTGTAAATGCTTGCGTGCGTCGCAGGAGTGCGCGCACTTTGTGTTCAGTGCCACGCGGATGGCACAAAGGTGACTCAACAGCCACAACTGTCAGGTCCATATAGGGGAGAAAAACAAAGCTGGAAAAAACAAGACTCAATTTGAATCTGAGTCGACGACAAGGTAATTTCCATGGAAAAGTATCTAGCGCTTATTGCCCTGGGAAAAGGTGAATTAAGAAAACCGAGATAAGCAGAGCTTTGGATGGAGAGATAAGAAGCAGCCTCTGCTCCGGAGCGCTGGGGATGCGGCCCATTGCATGGACCGCCCAAAACGAGCTGCTGGAGAGGAGGGACTGTGACGCCATGAAGTCATTGTCTACAACCACAAAGGCTCCTGGGAAAAAATCTACCCTCCTCGGGGGGGGGGGGGGGGGGGGGGGGAAGCACATAAAACTATCAAGTGTTTGTGTGAAGGAGCAATTACAGATGCAGGGAGGAATTCTGGACTTTGAGAACATGAATCATCTGCTAAACACATTCGGCTGATATTCGCTCTCCCCCCCCCCCCCCCCCCCCCCCCCCCCCCCCCCCCCGTCTGGACATTTATTTCTGTGGTAGCGTTCTGCTAACGCCCCACTAATGCGAAAGAAGTTAAGTTTACTGTTTTACTGCAGCCCAAAATGTCACTGCCCCCAATGCCACCGTGTAAATCACACGAGAGAGGAGCTGCTTTTCATTTCTGGTTTCCGCGACCACAGCTGACCACAAGAGGAGTTTCGAGGAGCGCTCGGTTCTAATGCCCTGAACCCTAGCGCACACATACAGTACAGAGGCCATAAAACTCTTGTTAGGGCAAGGCTAACGCGAGGGTGCGACAGAGGAGGAAAGGGGGTGCCTGGATTTACAACGCTGCAATTCAGAGGTTACACAGCCTCTTAAAATTGCCGCCACAACGCCACCGTAAATGACTTCAGCTTAATCGCGACAGCTATTTTTAATCTCAATTGCCTGGGAGTCACCGGGCTCCTACAGTAATGACTACGCTGATCGCCACGGCTCCACCGCAACAAAAAAAAATTTGAAAAATAAGAGCGGTCGACGTTTCCGTGGCTCTCGACCGCGATAACGGAAACTCTCCGACCGTTCCCCATCCCGCTCGAGGACAGAGCGAGGTGACGGCGGAGTTTTTTTCCCGACGCCTAACGGGCAGGATCGTTAGCGCCCTGAGCCAGGCGGGGCACGTGGCCCTGCCCAGAGGGGGCGGGGGGGGCGATAATAAGGAAGGAGACACTGGTCTCGAAATGCGCCGCTGCGGTCCGCCCTGAGCCGCAAGTTTGGACAGCGATGCCGGGCGCGGGTTCGGCTTGCATGCCCATAAAGCATTTAATCCCGGAGAGGTCTTGTGTTTCACGCGGCTCCCAGCCCAGATATGCGCTGCAGCGGAGGCGCATGCTTGCAGATTAAATATCATGTTTTAATTAGTAAAAATGCATAGCGCAGAAGGTATAACTTCGCAATTCGTAAACCGAACCCCCAAAAGAATCCAATGACACAAAATAAATGCATAAATCATAGTGATGCGATTGGACGTCGTGGCGGTATTAACGGTCAGTCATTCTGACCACCGGCCTCGACTTTGACTTGAATTCAACTAAGCAATTCTCTTACTGATAGTATTTGACCTGAGGGGTGAGGCACCATGACCACATCTGTGAGACGTCTTCTGACCCCCAACCCCCCGCCCGCCTCCACCCGCTCGCTGACGCTGTTCTTTCAGGGGGTTAGCAGGTGGGGTGCAGGAGGGGGAGGGGGGTGGGGGCACAGGAATGCGCAGTCCATATCTCCATCAGCTTGGCTGTAATTAAGATGGCAGCCCAGCTAGCGCAAAACTCTCCAACATAAACAATTCCATGGATGCCGAGGGTATAACCATGACCTGAAAGAGAGGGGGCGGTGGGGGGGCAGCCAGGGGGGTCCAAAACCCAGCGTCCAGCAAGTAGAGAGGTCAGGGGCAGCTTACGGAGCCTTCGCCCAACCCCCGGGCCCAACAGGCTGTCACTCATTCACACACCCGTTTACCGAGTGGGAAACTCCACACACTCCAGGCTCCAAGCTGGCAGAAAAATAAAAACATGAAAGATGGCTGCGAAAACAGGGCTTGGGCCTGCTCCGCACGCAACTACAACAACAACAAAGCGAGCGGGCGTGGCAGGGAGGCAGCGACGTCCAAATATGGGAGCTTGTGGCTAAACAGGTGCTCCGCCTTTTCCAGACAGAGATTAACCAGGCTGCTGAAGTGAAGAGAGAGATGTGGGGAACACAAAACGCTCCCCCAGCTCACGGGCGCAACTGCTCTGATCCTGACAGGCCAGGATTACCGGCAATACCCACTTCCTTTCCTCACCCGAAAATGTAACTGACCCCCCGGTCACAGACTCAGAAGGCCGGCGAATCACAGACACAAGAGCACAGCAGCACATCTGTCACAAAGATACTCAGCACCGCCCCCGCCCTGCCCCCACATACAGTATCGCTCTGCGTTGGAAAAGTAATACAGTCTAAATGCTTTCCCATGCGTGACAACACATCGGCATAATATCAGCGGCCTTCCTGGTGCGTTCGTCTGAGATGTTGCCGTGACGCTCGATGCGGCCAGCCCTCGCAGAGCTCAGCAGTTTGGGCCGAGATCGCGCCTGCTTAGCGAGCCGTGTGAAATGCTCCAAAGCAGCCGCCTGGCGCTCCACCAGAATCCTAATTCATCTGGGGGGACTGACAGATCTCTTTTACGCTAACAAATGACCGCATCGCGCGGAGCCAAGCGCGCCCGTGCTTTCCAGAGACGTCTCTCCGGAGGAGGGACGGGGGACGACCAAGAAACCCAGATGTGGATCCCAGACAGAGGGCCGCCGAGCCGGGGCTCAGGCGCGGCGGAGGCTGCAGCCCGAGCGCCCGAAAAACAGGAAGGATTAATCAGGAAATGATTGTTTTGGGGGGGAGAGGACGGCCTGTCCCGGCCTACCAGCTGAGGCGGAGCTGAGGTAATGCTTCTGAGCCCCGGCCCGCGGCCGTTCCCTGGACTCGGACCCGGGCGGCCGCCCCGAGGGCTGAGCGTGTGAACACCGCGGTGAAGGCGGTACTCCCGGGGACGGGGGGCCACGCCCGCTCACCTTCCAGAGCCCACCGGGTCTCTCTCTCCGCTGACTCATGCTCCCGGGCCCGCCGCTCGTTTCCGTCGCTCGCTCGCTCGCTCGCGCGCTCGCTTGTTTTCCTTCTGTTTTTCCTCTGCTTTTTCTCTCACGCCTTGTCATCCCTCCCTTCCCTCTCTGCCCCTGAGAGCAAAAGCCCGAAAACCGACCGTAAACACTTTCAGTGTAATTACATTTCTCAAAGTGAAAAATGTTTTACCGAAAGGCTTCTTTTTTTTTTTTTTTTTTTTTTTTGCTTTCCGCATGGATTCAAAACCTGCTTCCTGCCGTATATTTAAGTTAAAGGAGAGCGAACCGCGGTAAAAGCCGCGTTCTTTCAACGGGCATTTCTATCTCCCCATGAGCCACTTTTTTCCCACATGGGGCCATATGACCAACAAGAACGAATCGGTAAATATGGGCAGTAACTTAGGTCTAAACCAGGTGTATCAACGTTACATAGTCTGAGAGCTCTGCGCTTAACACTGCTCAACTCTCTTTGTTTGGGGGCATGAGAAAAGCAACAAGCAAGGCTCAGCAACCAGAGCTAGCCTCACTACACCCTTAAAAAGATAGAGTAGGTGCAATGAAAGGCATTGACACTGATGCCATGTTTAGGTTCTGATAGCACAAAGGGGCTTCCTGTTTTCAGCACTGACCTGTAACAAGCGCATGTGTTTCGTAACCTTCAGTCAGACTGTGAGAAACTTTCCTCAAAGGCAGCTGTAGCACATTAAAATCATTAATTACTATTACTGGGGCCTTGCAAAGAAAAGAATATAAGAAAAAATCATTTGTCACCCTCAGTTAAAGTGCAGAGGGGCTAAACACATACATCTGCCCACGTTCAGAAGGTGATTCATCGACAGCTGATGCGCCAATTAATTCTGAGTTGGGATGTTGGGATATTTGCAGATTTATGTCTGATTCTCAATCACACACCCTTCAAGCCCCGCACACATGCATATGCATCATACACACCCTGTACAGAAAAGCACTCAATAATGCTTCCTCCATTCATCAATGGGGCTTTCCTTCGCTCTCACACACACACACACAGACACACACACACACACACATACACACATACACACATACACACATACACACACACACACACACACCCAGAAATTACTTAGCGTAGCGTACCGACCAGGGATGACAGAACTGGATGCAGTGGGAAAGGCCTGTCCAATTAAGCGGGAAGCAGCCATCATCTCATGAATCACGCTGTCGGAAAGTATTTGAGAACGCGCGGCTATTCTCCGCAGTTCTTACGACAGCGGGCGTCTCCACACAATGAATTAGGCGCTAGAAAAGGAGGAGAGCGGGAGGACCGGGGCGCCGACAGCACCGGAGAAAATGAAAGGGGCTCGGGAGGAGAGAGAGGAATGCGCTCGTTTTACGGTTGTCCTTTGCGGCGTGTGGTCTTGGCAGCCGCCGCGTCTTTGAGACGGGACCGAGCGGCTCCCCGTCGGCCAGGGAACTCCTGGCGCGACGCCCTTCTCACAGGGCTGCTGTGCGTACGATAAAGCCGCACTTCATACATGACAAACACAAGTCAAAACACATCACTTACCGCATGCTATGGGTCATTTATTGAAACTCTCAAGTGAACAAAAACATATTTAATATACAGACATAAGCTGTCAGGAATCGTTCTGAAAGGGAGAGAGAGGTGATCGTGATTGGGAAACTCTGTTCTCTCCTCTCAGACCACGCCTTCACTCTGGCGAGCACAGCCTTATGTAAAGTTGTCCTGTTTTCTTCTGTCGTGACCTTTGACCCCGCTGCAGGTATAGATTCCGTACAGAATGTGGAGAGTACACACACGTCCTTTTTTCGCTGTTCATCTTACAAAAACAAACGTATCTCATACTGTGACGGGAACACTGCACATCAGGGCACAAGAAATAATCAGCCACCAAAACTCGGCCAACCAAAATAGCACAGCAGAGTTGAAACAGAGTAGCTGGAAAGATCCAGCGATACTGAGAAAGCAGTGGAATTTCCCCGTGATTCTGAGGCAGTTCCCTCATAATCACAGGAGGGCCTTATGGGAAAGGCTGGCTCTGTGGGGGGGGGGGGTGCTGTGAATAGTGCACAGGTAAGGAGGGCAATGCCATGGGGTGTCAGGCTCCTCAGGATGAAACCCATCCAGGACGAGACTCCCAGCTCCAAAAACACCTGTTTTTTAAGCCAATTCTAATCCATCTAATCCAGGCAATTTTTTAGACTAGATTTATCAATTTGAGAGGAAGAGTTGAGTTGTCCAGTCATCACACTGGAGTTTTATAGTCACCACACCGAAGGAGTTAAATTCATAATCTGCTGGCAAAGGCTGACCGGAGGCTTGCTAAAAGAGTTTAGCGGTACTTCAGATTCACCCCAAATAACCCAAATTACAGGTTTTCCAGACCCCCCATGCCCCCACGTAAAAATGCCTTTCATTCCATTGAAATTATCCCGCAATTCTTGTGGAATACACACAATATCCCTTGCCCAGGCACACACACGCACACACTTCCATTTGGGGGTCTCACCTAATGCTATTTCTAATGGCAATAGTAGCATCACAAAATCCACTAACCTCTCGGTACTGGTAGGACGATATTTATCCATCTGTCTGTATTTACACCCACCTGAGCTAAACACACTTTGACTTGAAGTTGCACTCTTGGCAGCATTGTGACATTATTACTGCTGTCTGAGCAATACTGAAGCATGCCCATGGCTGTGTCATTACTACACCCTGGATACAGGAGTCTGGCCAGTGACTTTAAATCAGTGCGAGTGTTGTGCAGCATATAAAAACAAGGGAACAGAGAAAGCCTATTTCCTGTAAAAGCTATAAAAGGATGAGTGACAGGAACAGTGGTGCAGCAGGGGCGTGTCTCCCCTCACACAGCATGCATTCCTCCAGCCTTCGTAAGGCATCTGAAATGCCTTCGTTATCACTGTATAACACCTTTACAAATCATTCATAAGCACATGTTAAGGAGTTTCGGTCAAAGGGTTCGACTCAATTTAAGTGACATCATGTGTTATTTCAAAATTTAACATTCACTATACCAAATTTGAGATTAACATTTTGGTATGTCATAAATCACTGCTTAGGAATGATGTAAAAGATGCTATATCATGTTAATGAACAATACGTGCTTCATGAAGGCCTTGGGAATATCCTACACGTATCCTACGCATGAAGGATGACCGAGAATTCAGCCAGTAACTTCATTATCATCGGCTTTCTTTCAAGGCTGTTTCACATTCATTTCTTCGCCAATCAGCTACAACAGAAAAAAATGCTTCTGGTTTTCAGATTACCAGGTGATGTAATCAGTCAGTTTCTTTCACAAACCCAACTGGTCTGCAATTGTCAGCCAATTGAGACCAATCATGCTCTGATTGGGCAGTGACCAATCTGGTTGCCAAGATGACACTGATAGGTCAAGGCCCTCCTCCAAAAGCCCACTTACTGTAATGCCACACTAAAGTGGATCAGTTCGGCCTCGGGTCACAGCAGGCTTGGAGTTTCCTACCAGTGCTCCCTGTCACCCCCTTCACTTGCACTGGCAGAGGAGCTTTCTGACTGACTGTTATGGAAGAGCTACCCTTTCAGCCCACCGTGTCATCAAAAAGTCCATCTGAGACCTTAAGTGCTTTTCGTCTCCCAGACAAAGTGTTGAAAGGCGATTGATACCAAAGAGCAAATGACGGCACTCAAGCCAAACTGATAGTGACTTTAAACCACTTCACTGCTCTGCTCTCCCTGTGTCTGCTAAAAAAATTATTTGGCACCTCCAACAGTGCCAAAAAATGATGATTGCTTATGTACGGCACTTTTGGGCTTTATTGACGGTCCGATATCCGATACACCCTGCATAAAATAACAGATGAGTCATTGGGTTTCATATGGTGGGGGGAGGGCGGGCTGGATTATCAGAATATTCCGTCTTGGGAACCACAGAATACTGAACATAGAATTAAATAAATGCACGGGAAATTTAAGGGCTTGTGCCAAACCCATTTCCTGAGAGTAGCAGTAAACTGTCCCAGAGAAACAGGAGAAGTGTGTAAAATATTGGGAAGAGAACATATGGGCTACAAAACAGGCATTGTTACAGAATGGGATTCTGGGATGTTGCTCACTCCTCCAGCTTCCATAAGATATCCTAATTATTTATTTCTTTGGCAGCTGTCCCTACGCAAGGAGACATTCCCCATTCATACTTTTCATGTGTACCACTGGATATTTACCAAAGCACTTCAGGTTAAATACCTTGCTCCAGGGTACAAGGGCAGTACCTCATTTGGGAACTGATCCCATGACCTGTTGGTTAAAAGCCCCATTCCTTATTCCAAATACCACACTACTCATGCAAGCAACCATGTAGCACCTATCAACTCTATCAGTCATCAGACCCCCCTCCCTTTCAAACACATACACTAAACACACACACACATACACACGCGCACACACAACACACACATGAATCTGTGTGAAACTGACACATTACAAGGGAGGCTGCATTCCTACACTGAGGCAATTCCAGAGCAAGGACTGTCCCACGCTGGAGTGGGCACAGGGTGGGGGAGAGGGGGGTGGGACTGTTGCTGGGATCCAGGCCGCCTCAGACTGCAGAACATCCAGAAGCTGGTGGCTGAATGCCCCGGGCAATCGGTCAGGCCTCCAGAACCACACAGGGAAACCAAAGAAGGAAGCAACTTCTGGCCAGAAAGAGCTGGCTTATTGTCTTTTTGTGTGAGCTGAATTCCCTTTCTCAGCCCTCTGTGTGTGCATGTGTATGTGTGTGTGTTTGTGTAAGCGTGTGCGGTGACTGGTGGGAGGGAGGGTCCAATCTAGGCCCAAATAGACTGTGGGGCCTCCAGTGGTTAACCAGCAGGGGTTGGCCCCCAACTTCTTGTGAACCCCCCCTCCCACCCCGCCATGTTCAGACCACATCAAGACAACACAGTTCCAAAAGACTTAATCACCCAATTTGAGCCTCTTTCTAAAACAGGGCCCCTACATACATAATCTCAACATAAGGTAAATCTGGACACTATGGGAAAGCATTCTTAAGAGTGTTGCAGGTTCTTGTTTATTTTACAAGCAAAATGGATCAAAATAGCTACTGCAAATAACTTGCATGCTATCATGATAAATCCAATCCACCAAGTTAGATGTACCATTATAGAGCAAAAGGATGGCATCAGTCACAGAAGAAAATAACACATAAGCAACACTGCAAGATCATTCACAGAGCAAAACTGATTACTATCAGAACGTTCAAAGTCCGGACACATGCCGATCATCACACTAACACAACCCTTGTACTAACCATTCATTGAGTTAAAATTTAATTCCACGCTCACTATCAGAAGGAGACCCAGACTCCTATAGGCATGGTCTCTGCAGCCTCATAATGTTGGTAGAGATGGAGAAAATGTTCTTAACCTGTGCAGGCCTGGCGGACGACATCCTTTCTTTAGTCTGGGTTCCTGAGGGACTTCCACAAGCTCAGCTCTACACCACCCCACAGTAGAGATATGCATGCGTCAGCAAAGCTGTCAACCGAAAGTTCATGATATTTTTAAATTTCCCAGGATTACCTTCTGCTTCCACTATTGTATTGTATTTCAATAAAAAGCCAACAGAGAGCTGGAGTCACTGAGATATTACACATCAGGGAATGAGTTGACAGGATACTCAAAGATCCAGAGAGTAAACTGGGCATGTGCAGAGCTGGACACAGCAAACAGCAAACAGGTCGTACCCTTCTTAAAAAGACAATACCGGGGGACCAACCCAACCGCATTTTTCATCCCATTCAAACACCCTGTTTTTCAAACTAATTCATAAACATCCCCAAGGACATGAAAATGAAAACGTTTTTACATTATAAATGAGAGTGATGGAGAGAGATGGAGGAATTGAGAGACGTAAAAATATCGCCAGAACACTTTCTCAGTTGGCACGTGTCTCAAAAATCTACTGCAACCATTCTGACAGAAACAAATATGACCCCACAAAAAGAACAATTACCACAGATGAAGTCAACGGCCAGAAAGCTTTTGTGCTCCTCCAAAGCCCCAAATTTAAGATAATTGTTTAATCAGATAACCTGATCATTTTAGTGTCTGGGAAACCTTCACAGACTGGTCCAGAATGCAGAAACACAGACTGAAGGAGCCAGTATACCTAAAATATTTGTTCTTGGACAAACCAACCAGGATGGACACAAAGTACACAACAAATGGAGGCATGCATTGTTCAAGAGCTCCCTTTCTCTCCTGATGTTTCATTTCATATAGTGATTTAGATGCTTTTTGATTAAAGGAGCTAAAGACAGATGAACAACCTGAAGAGTCCTGAAGCAAATCATATTGTACAAGAATCACCAGAAATAGTTTGCCAGACTGATATTACTTGCGAGAGCCTCAGATCCCACTTGTGAATGAAGCCTGTCAAATATCACCTTGAATAAGCACTTCATAAAGCATGCATGGATCCAAGCCTCTGCATATTCATAAGTGTCAATGGCAGTTATGAATATGCAGAAGTTTCCACCCATGCATTCTTTATGATGTGTTAAACTGACAGCACAAGCCCCAAACATATATAAGCATACATTACAGCTGCCAACTGGTGCTCTTTCAAGTACAAATACAGTCCTTTTTGTCCTTTTCAAGTCTGTTAAAACATTCTGCTTGTGATTTCAAGTTAGCTGAAAGGGATTCAATGTAAATGGACCTAAGCGTATTATTACCCCGCTGAAATGTGTCTGCCAAGAAAAAGAGGCTAGTTTTGCTTTGCATTTTTAGAAATCTATTTATTTATGGGCCAATTGTTTCCAAATTCAAGTGACGTTTTTATTATTATTCAGCCGACTCTGAAAGAGAGAGGCGGCTTTGGAAACTGGGCTGCTTGCCTTCTTAGTTGGCCGTATAAATGTTTCCTTGGAAACTGGGGTACCCGTACAACGACCCCCACAGCATGGGTCAGAGTGCGGCAAAGCAACGAGGCTTCATGTGCCCTGCGTTCCCTCCACAAATCACAGGCCAGCAAACCCACAGAGAGCTCCCAATCCCAAATCCCCAACCAAGGGGGAGGAGCCAGTCGACCAAAACGACATCACCTCCCAAACTCACCCACTTCAAAAAAGCCTATAATGACACTGAATTTCATTAACATATATATCTATACTGATGAACCAAAAGTCTGTTGTAGTTATTGCTGTGGTAGCGACCATAGTAGCAAATGCACATAATAGGACATTTTCTAATATTAGAAATGAATGGGAATTTATTCAAAGAAAGAGGCTATGAAATGATTTTCTTAGGGATAAAAGTCAGGTGGGGGTCATCCCCAGTGCTGTCACGCTCTAACAGGGTGGGGGGTGTGTTTGGCAGGGAGATCACACTAGCTGGCCATCCAACCAGCTCAGAGGACATCAGCTCCCATTTGAAGAGTAGATGAGATTGATACCACATCACTTACAGATACTAGCACTGAAACAGCACACTGTACAGCCATTAAACCACTAACGTGTGTCTACAGACCTGTATACATACATGCATATGTCTGTGCATGTTTCCATGCTTTTGTATGTTCGGAAATGTAAGTGTATCTGTATGTGTAGGTGCGTGTGTGTGTATGCACGTGTGTCCATCTCTGTGTGTGTGTGCGTGTATGTGTGTGTGTGTGTGTGCATGCGTGTGTGTGTGTGAGTGTGTGTGTGTGTGTGTGTGTGTGAACAAAATCACAGATCATCTTGAAGACAGACACACAGTAGTGTCCAGTTCTAAGAGCTCTCTCACCCTGGAAGGCAGTGGCGTGGCTGGTTAAGAGGTATTTGACATCATAGCTGTAGGAGGCAATGCTCTGCAGGGTCTCAGCCTGGACAGCCACTCTGTAGCTCTCCTCCATCTTACGGGTGCAGCAGGTGGGGCCGCTGTGCTGGCAGATCTGTAGCTGCACATCTGAAGGGTGGAGCAAATGGAAAATTTGAGAATATCATATAAACATAAATATTGCAGAAGTAGCTATTTTTCATAAACTCTCTCTCTCATTAGGTGATGATATTATCCTTCTCAACAGTACTAGCCATAATAAGTCTGTTCCAGGGAAAACGAGAGATCTACTGACAAGGCCTACAAGTCAACATAACGTCAGTACTGACCCAAAATGAAATGCAAGGTCAATACATTCTCATATCTCTCACTCAAGAAATTACATGATGACATCAACCCCCCCATAATAAGTTTACTATTAAATCTCAGTGCTCAGGGGTGTGAGGCTGGGTGTCTTGTCCCCCCTGACTTGGTTTTGCTGTGAAACTGGAACCCGAGACTGTGGTCCCCGGGGGCCCCAGGGACCTGTGCCCCCCTTTCCAAATCCGTCCCTGAAACACAATAGGCTGCACCCCGAGTCGGAGCACCGCGGTCGCTTAATTACCCGCCGAGATTGCGCCCAAGCGCCAGCTGCGATCATCCCCGCAGAGTGAAGTCACCGCGACCCCCCCCCTCGCCCCGCCGCTCCCCCGCCCCCACGGCTGGCTCGCCGCCCCGTGTTATCTCCAGCGGGAAACTGATACTCGGGGACCTCGGCCCCACGATCCACGTCCGGAACCCGACGGAGAAAGTGTTTCAGAAATAGACCATGGCCTCACAGGCTGAAGCTCCAAAGAGGGGGGGGGGGGGGGGGGACAGAATTTTGTAAGCACGCTATAGCTAACAGTGAGCACTGGACCAATGGCCCTGAGGGGTCGCGTGGCTACAGAGCCCAAGGTCGTCATCTCCCAACGATTCATTTAGCATCGGTTCAAATTTAGCATTTCGTGGCAATGCCACACTTACATAATGCAGGTGGTTCTGCGGATTAGCTCATGAATACTGACAGCTTTTCGCAAATCATCAAGCAAAGTGTCATCGAACGAAGCAGTCCTGGCAATCGTGTTGCACAGAGAACCAAGAATATCAAGTATGTGATGTTTTCAGCATGGCGGTGGGATGAATTACACCATTCCAATGGCAGTCTGAGCAGTTAAAACGCCTTTTAAACACCCAGTTGCAGTTCAGACTGAAATAGACTCCACAGCCCTGACAAACCTGCCTCTAGTTTCTCAAACTTTGCACGATTAAAACACAGTCAGACACATACAGAGACTTGGCATGGCAGATGGTCAAATTGGTTTCCAGACTATTGTAAACCAGACTTACGCAAGCTGAGAATGGTTATTTTCTTTAACCCTTCTCAGGTTGCATAAGTCTTGTGATTAAATGCATTTGCAAGTATTTTACTGAGGTCAGATCTTAATGTAGCTTATAATGAATCCAATGTCAGAGGCACGACATGTTGGCCTGTAGAACTGAAAAAAAGACACAGGTCAAATGGTCAATATTGTAAAGACTCAGTTTGACCAAAATAAATGTGCTTTAAGGAAACAAGATTCAGTTACTGATCAAAGAGAAAAACAGAAATTTCTGCTAAGATGATAAGTGTACATATATATATTTCAAAAGAGCGCAATTTCCTGAAGTGGCTTTTTGATTCGCTCTCTGAGTGCAGGAATAAACTTCCATAAATGCAGGTAATTAATGCTGAATTTGGTCTCTCAGATGTCATTTTTTTTCTGCCTCGCCTCAGGAAGTGCTCCTCGCTTTGATGTGCTCGTCTCCTTCAAAGCCGCGGGGTATTTACTCAATATTGATTTGCTGCGCTTGGGAAAGGTCTTGTTTGAAAGAAAACACTTCTCCGGCAGGGTCTGCCGCATACCTGAACTTTTTGGATCCCCCTGAATCGCGGCTGAAATGTTTGGCTTCGGGACTTCAATCGAGCGATGACCACGGCGTACAGAGGCCAGGTTGGGGGCTGGAGGGGGGTAGGGGGGCCAGCTAGCGGCTCATTGGATGTGGTCGTGACAGTCTCCCCTGGGAGGTGTGTTATTGGGGAGGGTTACGCCACAGTGAGAGGTCTGTATCCAGACAGCTGTCTGACTGAGTGAGCCCTGATCTCGAGCTCTGAGACCACTTCTCCCTTCCTTATGTTATAGACCACCTCAGTCCCCTGGTCTCTGCTGCTGTTATAGACCCCCTCAGTCCCCTGGTCTCTGCTGCTGTTATAGACCCCCTCAGCCCCTGCTCTCTCCTGCTGTTATAGACCACCTCAGACTCCTGCTCCCTCTCTCCTCCTGTTATAGACTCACTCAGACTCCTGCTCCCTCTCTCCTGCTGTTATAGACTCACTCAGACTCCTGCTCCCTCTCTCCTCCTGTTATAGACTCACTCAGACTCCTGTTCCCTCTCTCCTCCTGTTATAGACTCACTCAGAATCCTGTTCCCTCTCTCCTCCTGTTATAGACTCACTCAGACTCCTGCTCCCTCTCTCCTCCTGTTATAGACTCACTCAGACTACTGTTCCCTCTCTCCTCCTGTTATAGACTCACTCAGACTCCTGCTCTCTCCTCCTGTTATAGACCCCCTCAGACTCCTGCTCCCTCTCTCCTCCTGTTATAGACTCACTCAGTCTCCTGCTCCCTCTCTCCTCCTGTTATAGACTCACTCAGACTCCTGCTCCCTCTCTCCTCCTGTTATAGACTACCTCAGACTCCTGTTCCCTCTCTCCTCCTGTTATAGACCACCTCAGACTCCTGTTCCCTCTCTCCTCCTGTTATAGACTCACTCAGTCTCCTGCTCTCTCCTCCTGTTATAGACTCACTCAGACTCCTGCCCTCTCTCTCCTCCTGTTATAGTCTCACTCAGACTCCTGTTCCCTCTCTCCTCCTGTTATAGACTCACTCAGTCTCCTGCTCTCTCCTCCTGTTATAGACTACCTCAGACTCCTGTTCCCTCTCTCCTCCTGTTATAGACTCACTCAGACTCCTGTTCCCTCTCTCTTCCTGTTATAGACTCACTCAGACTCCTGCTCTCTCCTCCTGTTATAGACTCACTCAGACTCCTGCTCCCTCTCTCCTCCTATTATAAATTCCATCACAGACTCCTGTTCCTTCTCTCCTCCTGTTATAAATTCCATCACAGACTCCTGTTCCCTCACTCCTGTTATAAATTCCATCACAGACTCCTGTTCCCTCACTCCTGTTATAAACTCCATCACAAACTCCTGTTTTCTCCTTCTCCGTGTTATAGACCCACTCACAGACTCCTGCTACTTGTCTCCAGCCTAGTGGAGGAACTCTCGCCTACCTGCCAAAAGAACAGCAGTTTGCCCAGAGAAAAACTTGATAATAAACTGGATAAAGCAATATTAAAGAGTTAATTCATTATCAACTGTTTACCAATAGATTCCATAGTCATCAGTGCAACTGATGTGTCCATTCACCATAATTAATATAACAGCATAGTTATTTCATAATATTAAACTGAATCCGTAAAAGGAATGACTAACCAGAGAGGCATTTCACACCTTCTCCTTGTGTATAGCATCCAGTTCTATCCTGTGTCAACCTTCAACATTAATACTATTTTAACAATGGTGGAACACTCCTATCACCAATCAAATCTCCAATGAACGTGAAATGGCATGGCAGCTGAAGGAACACACAATATTTAAAAGCAATGGAACTTAATCATATGCCTATTTGCACATGAACTCCAGATTGGGAAAATAATGCTCAGCATCCAGTCAATCCAAGCAGGTGGACCCAAACCTACTCATCTTAAATAGGAATGATCTATCACATCACACAGAGGTGCACTAACCCCTCAGACACACAAACCAATTCCGAGAAAAAAAACACAGGGGATGGTGCTCTCAGGCACTTAGGAAGACTGTACCTTAACTGAGCTTAAAAGCAGTGAAAAGAAGGGAAATCTATATAGGCATAGGAGAGCAGACTGGACTTGGTGGGTGAAACTAATGGAAGTGGGTAGTAGAAGATTCCAGATTGCTCTAAAAGCAGTCCAACTCCCATTAAGCGAATGCTAGGGTGTATGCATTAAGCTTGTCATTTGTGAGAATGGCAAGAAAGGGCAGATTTGGACAGTGGAATAAACGGTAGACAGTGAGCAGGTGTGTTCGTATGTGGGGGCAGGCCAGGCTGTCCAAGCTCACACAGCACAAGATGTATTTGTGTTCTTTACTCAGTTTAGCCAACTGTAGAACACCGCTATATGCAGGGGGGAAACTGGATAAAGAGTGGAGCTTTCTTGGCTACCTATCAAACAATACACAGAGAAAAGAGTCGCCATGAATTAAGAGATTTCACACTGCTGTATAAGCCATCTTAATGCCAGCTTTGACTCAACAGTGGCCTTTGCTTCAGTCTGAAAGAGGACCATTTGCAGGCTGTTAGGTGGCTTTTTAAAGCTGACTCTGCCTGAAATGGCTTAAAGCAGTCTGCAGTGTGAATAGAACATGTCAATCACTGCCGGCTTTGACCAGTACAGTGTGAATGGTTCTGGAAAGTTCTGGAGGTGTGAACACTGACCATAGGTTTAATCTTTTCAGCGGCAGCAAATCACAGGCTTGTTTTATGTTGAATGAAATTACAGAAGCTATTGAGCTTCAAATCAGCAGAAACGCAGAACACGGCGTCAAGGCTGTGAGCATAAAAACAGGGCTGCGTGTCCATCTATCACTTTTAGGACCCCTGTGATTCACCTGAGATGTCTGAGGCTCAGAGCTGCACAGATTTGATGACCGGGTTCGTTGTAAGAGGAACGTGACAGAACCAAATTGCACTATCTGCTGCAACCTTGTATTTATCAGTGAGGATTTGCCTCCCCACAGTCCTTCGATTGATACATTCCACATCACAAGATCAGCAGGTAATCTCTGCATGGTTCCCTTGGCTCAAAACCACAGCACGGGAACAGTCATAACTTTTAAAAATAATCCGTGCCTAAGCAACTTTGAAGCATTGCTCTTCTAAGGCATACACTGGCAGTGGTACAGACCAATTCTTCATTAATTGAAAGCCCTCAGAAGAAAAATTAAGTGCCTACAAGACTCCAAAAATCAAACTTGTACTGTAGTCAGTCAGAAACTCCTCATAACATTAAACTTTGACAATGACTAGTAACCATCTGCATTGTCTTATCTTTTCACAGATTATATGCGGTTTTCTTTCTAGGACAAGTGAGGCTTAGACTGACTCTTTCTCTCTCTCTGCAGTTTAAAATCTGCACTACTAGGGTACATTCCCTCCCCAAAAAAATACAAAAAAAAAAACTTTAAAAAGCTTAGGGGTCAGGTGTTTGTACAATTACTTATTTCTATGTTACCCTGTAACAGAACACAAAGCCAGTCAGAAAATAAGGCTGCTCTGGCGTGCTAGTTTGAAAATAACAATTGGTGACTTTCCCTTTCTGTCTAATGAAAGGCCAACTCATTAGGTTTCCCCTGCCCCTGCCCTGCTCCACCCTCAGCCCCAGCCCGCCTCTGACTCTGACCGGACTGGAGTTTCACAGCGTCAGAACTCCGGAGCTGCTTTACTTGGCGTTTGATCTGAAAAGTCACTCCAGAACCCCCCCGCCCCCTTCACCCCCAGTCCCCTGTGGAAGTGCTTTGAAGAGAGGCCTGCTCGGCTTTACCCAGGGCAAACTTCTCCAGATTCCTGAAAAAACAAGCAAACACCAAACAAGACGTGTGATGATCTTGAGGTGCACTTCAGCCAGACCCAGGTGCTCTAAATGAGAGCCGGAATGAGCAGAGGGTTGCAGCTCTTCAGCTCCAGAGTTCTGTCTGGGTGCTGTGATGTGGCGAAAGGAGAATTCACAGAGCAGTCCTGCCCTACACCATCACTTCACTGGCCAAAAAGGATCAAGTCACTGCCCACTCATTAGAGGCGACAGCGATTAGTCGACCACTCGTCACATCTAAATGATCACTGGCTGTAGAAATGAAAAAAAAGGAAAGCATTCTTTAAGGAGCGCCTATAAGAAAAAGAACTTAAAGCTGCGTGGGAAAAAAAATCAGGCTGAATATGCGGTCCATTTCCTGTTGGTAATAATATTATACATATGCAACGCTTGAGAAAGGTTAAAACTGTTCCAGTGTAAAGTCTTGGGAGCCATAGAATAACTGAATATCAAATTACTCGAAAGGAAGCTCTCCTGCAGTACAGCGTACGCTCTAGAGAGTAAAATAGACACTGACTCATAGGACAGTGCATCACAGGAGTGCACACACCACAGCTGCAGTGTCCTGGGTGCCTGTGGCACAGTGATAGCAAGGGAGAAAACTTTCAAAAATATAATACATTCACATCCCTACTCCTGCCAGCCCTCATTGGCCTTCCTACAATACATAATGACTAACTATGACATCTGTCATTTTGTGGCTTTTTTTGTTTTGCCTTTTTTGTTAACATCTCTCTAGACTAGATGGCTTCCCTCTAGCATTTTCTGTCTGCGGCCCTGCCATTCCTGACAGAGCAAGCCACAAGGACATCTCTGCCTGGTGAGCCGTCACGTAACCGTAGCAATGGCATAAAGCATACTGTAGTTTCAACTGTATCCCTAGACCCACTCCCTAGACCCCCCCCCCCCACCCCCACCCCCACCCCCACCCCCGCACTGAGACACGGCCATGACTTTAGCGTGTGATCCCCAACACTGCCCGGGGGTGGCTCATCCACAGGGATATTGCATGTCATATGACACTGATGGGTTTTTGGACAGACAATCCCATTATAATGTAAGGGACATGAAACCGACAGGCAAGCGAAGCCTGCTGGATCTGCCTGTTCAAGAACCGGCACAAATCAATTCCAATTCCAAGAAAGCAGCAGGCATAACTACATATAGGCTACCTTCAGAATTGTGGGAAACAGAAAAGGAAATGCTTTGAAAAACCTATTTCCCCAACTTCTCCTTGTGTCAAACATTCTCAATCATAGATAAAATAAGAAACTAATGCTACCACAAAAAAAAAAAAAAAAAAAAATGAAATTGCAAAATGCCACACCGCGTAGATTAGAGGTGGGGAGAGGGGCGTTAGCGCAGCCTTGGAAATGACAACCACCTCCGGTGCTTTTAAACTCAAACTCTCCAGGGAATGTTTTTCAGTCATGTCAACAGTGCTGTATTTAACCCCAACCACAGGACTGTGTCAGGCCTCAGTGGCATTACTGTGGCTGTCTGACGCTCAGACTGATGGCGAGACCCTGTTTTATTCCTGAACTGAATTAGATGTGGCCCATTCCAACTCCCTTTCCACTTCAAAATAGCTTCAAAGGGGCATCTTAATGCAGAGCGAAAGTACAGGTAGGCTTACAAACTCACACTGAGTGGAAAATAATAGGAACTTTTGGGTCTGGGGGAGGCCCACCCTTCAATCCCATTCCGCCTGACTGTCTGACATTTAGCCCCTTCTCTCTCTCTCAGTCCGACTCTGTTAGTTTCAGTTTAATTCTTGGGAAGAGCAGCTTCTAATGGCTCCTAATGGCTGCCAACGAAATCAGGCATGCAAGAGAAATGTGTTTGCATAAACAGTTTGTCAGAGGTGTACTTTGCTTTGTCACCGGTACTTAAGATGTTAGGTCTCCCTTTTGTTACACCATAAGAGAGTTGGAAAAAACGAATCAGTGCTCCGCTTTACTAGCTGCCGAAAAAACGCCGATTGAAACCACCAAATTTGATGGAATTTGTTGCGATTGTAATGTGCTACTTTTAAATTGGGAATTCCTCTCTTATTTTCCCCTGCCAGATTATATTACCATTTTGCAGAAGTAGCTATTTTTCTTCCCAATTGACATACTCAGAATACCACTGGAATTGTTGTATTTTGTTGCCCTGTCATCAACATCAATTATAAAGACCACGATCACATTATTCCCTTCCTAACTCTTGATGGCTCCTAGTCTCATTGTGTGGCAACAGTTAAACCAAAGAAACACGTTTATGTGTCATTCCTGGAATTATGCTCATATGTATTTTCTATTTTCTTTATGCGACATGAGGACATTAAGGTGTGTATTTCCAGCCGGTGAGCTCACTGAATTTCTTTTTAGCATCACCGGAGCTCGCTCTTGAGCGCTGAGTCATATGTCTGGAGTAGGCAAGTGGATGGATGTCTCTGTCATAATTTATCAAGTCGGCTTTCATAATGTAGCCTCAATTTACATTTCACAGCGCGAGTGGAACCACGAATCGTGCATTGGCTATTGAGCCAGGAGCAACAGCATCATATAGCCAAAGTTCGCAAGAATCACTTTAGCGTAAGTTTAAATATTTGTGCTTGGCCTCATTGCTGTGGTACTGAATTTAGGCAACCAAAATGTTACTTATTTAGAAATGTTTCATTCTGCCTGGATTACATTTGTCAGTTAGCCAACCTGGTTAGGAATACCGTACGTTTTGAAATAGCTGCGCGTTTGCACACCGAAAAGCTACAGCATCCAGGCAAGCACGAGTCTTTCTTACGCACTAACCTGTCCCAGGTGTTTCGGGTACCCATTTCAATGGACCAATGTGGTGTAGCTGGAAAGCCGTTTTCACTTCATGGCAGCTATGCGCGTTTACACTGGACACATTCGCCAGCAGCGTGGATGACACCAAAATCCACCAAAGGTTAACGCGTGAAAGTATTCCTCGGGACATTGCAGCATGTCAATCCACAGATATCCAGGAAGTATGTGGAAGAGATAGCTATGCCAATATGGTAAATTGTGTATTAATTAAACAACTGAGAGAGAGAGAGTGAGAGAGAGAGAAAGAGAGAGCGAGAGAGAGAGCTGTTGAACGGTTAAGAACGGTTAGCCCTTGTCTTCAAAAACGGTCTCTGACGGATTTTCACATAGTGGAGTTCAGAAGGGTAGACTAGAAATCGCTTTCTTGGAGTTAAAATCCTATGGAAAAACAATATTGAACACTGGTTTCCTTGCTGTCCCGTTTCTACTGCTAAGCGCGAGAGTAGGCTTGCTGAACTACTTGCATGCCTCTCTCTCTCTCTCGCTCTCTCTCTCTCTCTCTCACACGCACGCACGCACACACACACACACACACACACATTTGGATGACTCGGCTGACTCGGCAGAATCGAATAAGTGATACGGGTTCATTGGACCCTGTAGTAGGTTGTAAGGGGATTAATTCATAAACGATTGCTCGCTGAGGTGGCATTTTTACATTGGTGAACAATATTCAGGGTTTCTGGGGTATTTGGGTAGCGGGGGAATAACGATTTACGGTGAATGAGGAGAGGAAATTAAAACTACTGTTTTGAAGTCTTCGTAAGATTTATTTTCCGTAATTGTGTTTTTTAAATTTTTATTTGTGATGGTGTAGTTGTCTGTGTGTGTGGGGAGGGGGGAGAGAAAGTCCTCTCTCTCTCGCTCTCTCACACACACACACACACATTTGAAAAAAGACATGATTATTGGCTTTTCACTATAATTAGTCTGACACTTGTCACATCTCTTTTAAGGCTAGACTAATCAAATACAGACACCCTGCAATGAATTACTGTATTAAAACAGAGATTGCAGAAAGAGTAATATATCAATGATTATCATCATTTTATTCCTTGAAAAAATACAGTGCATAATTTCCCATAGTTTGCTCATAGCCCAAAGCAAAACTACCTGTTTAATTGAAAACTGGTATTATTATTATTATTATTATTATTATTATCTTTTTTGGATGTATGGAATTGGATGTAAGTGACTGAGAGGAGTTTATGTTATTCATGTTATATTTATTGTTGTTTCAAAATTGATTTCTTACAGCCCGGGCAGCAAACAGTGGCCACTAGCTGGCTGCCATCGGTACAGCTGTCCACCGGCCGACAGCTGACGGCACTCTGATTGATAGGTGCTTGCTTTCTGGAAGGTTTCGCCTGTAGGCTACATAAAACAATTATCTAATAGAAAAAGATGCTTTAAGTAAACAGTTCATAAATTGGGGATAAATGTGTTACCTACATGTTATTATTAGTCGCTCAGTGATAGGGCTACTTAATTAAATTCTGTTTGCTTGTTTGACATGGTTCTCCAGTGGCATCTAAGATACAGCTGAGGAACCAGGAGCTAGCCACACCGAGTGCAGCATAGCCATGAAGTATGGTATTACCAGAATACTTTCTGGCTTTAAGTGTTGAGGGCTACAGTCAAATACAGATTCTGCAGTTGCTAAGGTGAGAGGTGGAAGACAGACATGTGTAGCTGGCAGTTGAAGTGTCATCCTCCAACCTCAACACCACCTCCTCATCGAGGGAGTCTGACTGTTAGTGGTCACAATAACCAAATATTCTGTTCAAATTGTCAGATTCTGCAAAGGACATCTCATTAGATTGGCAGCGAGAGCATCCAGCCAGAGGCTCCTATAGATCTGGGGTAAATTAGATTTCTGCTGAGCTGCTAGGAGCCCTGAATATCTTGTATTTGTAACTGGAGCTGCGCCAGGTCTGCGCTTTTGTAACTTAGCCTTAAGCTCAAGGCCAATGTTAGTGAACAAGAACCAAGTGGTGTTTTAATTCCTCTAAGATGGCAAATCAAAAAAAGTCCATGTGGGGGGGGGGGGGGGGGCACTCTGTGAAGAATATCTGCACAGCGACTACATGGGTGTCACCTGCACACAATTGTTCAGTTCTATTCCTTTGATGTTTCAAGTCAGAGTTCTGTGAGTAGGCTACAGCTCAGCATCAAGTTTTTTTATGTCCTGCCAGCTGCATGTTATTGCACATGGGCCATGCAATTGCTCCGTGGTTCACATACATATTCACAATAAGTTTGTTCTGCTCCGACAAAATGCTGTGTTGTTGTATCCCTGTTGGCCTCGCAGATTGCATAGTTTTATTCAATGTCCTACAACACTGCAGAGAAATGTTACTCTTAGGACAGTGCCCCATGGGATTTCTTGGCACAATAGCATGGGTATATAATATATCCCTAACCCCCTTGGCTGTCCATTCCATTCCAAAACACTATGGTTAGCCAACTTTCCTGCAAGGCCTCAAGATCATTGTCTTGTTTAACGCCCACGTGCTGCTTGAATATTCATGTAATTCTTAATCGGTTAGCCTCAACGGTTCACCTGTCCTCGACGGACAAATCTGACCGCAATTTGCAGACACCGTTTTCAGCTGACTTGAAAACTAGCGTCTCTGTTTTACTCTGCAATAGAAATTAGATTCAATCAATTGATTCAAGCACTGAGATAGCATGATTGTTCCTGTACCAGTATAATGATAATATGCATCAGATTTTCAATATGTATAGGATATTTTAAATTTAGAATGCTAATTTGGTTAAACTAGCACGTGCAGAAGCATGAGGCAGAGGCTGAATATTATTTTTTGAAAGTGTGATGCGTTGAGCACTTGTCTGGCTTACGTTGTATATATTTTCTTTCCATGTATAAACGAAACCAATACGCTGAAACAATAATACATCGCGTTACAAATATAAAGCACAAGTTATAGATTTTCAACACAAAAAAGTCAAACGTAGCCAATATACCTGCTTTGCAAATCCCCAACTGACCTGATCGCATGGCAAGCCTGCCCCAGGATAAACTCTGCGGTGCCAAACTAGCTAGGCTAGCTCTGGACTGATAAATTATCTGCACTACGGACTGGGCACAGAAAATAAACTTTTGGCAACAAACCAGCGAACACAAAATGTA
Source organism: Anguilla anguilla (assembly GCF_013347855.1). Taxonomy (NCBI): domain Eukaryota; kingdom Metazoa; phylum Chordata; class Actinopteri; order Anguilliformes; family Anguillidae; genus Anguilla; species Anguilla anguilla. The sequence continues at coordinate 12,978,423 of NC_049206.1, read as the reverse complement.
CTGAACATCAACAAAACTCAGTTGGGTGAGTTACAATGTATTTCTTGTTTGCATGAGTGCTGTTACAATGCGGCTTGGCATATATCGCTTACTAAAGTGAAGAACGTTTACTGACCAGATTGGACAGGGAAATTAAGTTACCTGTGAATACAATAAAACTAATCTAGCTCGATGAACGCACGTTGTAGTCCCAATAGTCTACATGTAAATCAGTTCCATACTCAGTGCATTTAGCAAGTCTAGCTATGTCGAACTCCCTTTGACCATAATTATCGTGACATCTAACCTTGGAGACGATATATTTCACAGATAAACCTTGATCGTGCCACAAGTGATTGAATATAGGCTACATGAAGTCAGAGAAAAATAGTAGCACAATTACTGCTGAAGGCGACTGTATTCCGCACATCAAAAGCACCATATTTGTGCGTATTCCAATTTCGCTAACATAAGGACATTTTCCTTGAAAATATGGTGAGCGTTCTCTGTCTTTCACCGTATCATTCACTGAATACACTGACAAAGGACCACTGCACTGGTCCTGTGTTTATAAGCGCCAGTACATGGCTTAAACAGTACGTAGTCTATTAGTCCGATATGCGTGGGATAACGTCGCCCCCTAGTGTCCTAAAATGAAAATGCTCAATACAGTGGTTCGCTGTGCCAACATCTCAAGATCGTGTCGTAAACAGAGACTGTAAAAAAATAGGCCGTAAAGGACTGAACCGTTGGTCTTTGCTTTTGACGTTTCTAAAACGTTTGCGTTGGCCGGGAATCGAACCCGGGTCAACTGCTTGGAAGGCAGCTATGCTCACCACTATACCACCAACGCATGTGATATTGGAGTTTTTGCTGTCGGTTCAACTCTGCAGTTTTCTTTTAAAGATTTCCTTTTGCCTAAAAGAATTGGGATGTCAGGTATGTCATCCAGCCAAGTTACGCCTTTCATGTTAGCCAGCCCTATACATCCTCAACCGACACACAAACAATTACTAGGTTTGTCGTGTACAATAGCCCATTGAAAACGCTTCCATTTAAACATTTGAAATACATTTCATTTATTTCTCATTCATGGGAAAGGAAAAATGCTTCAATCCATATGTGTTTTTTCAGCTAGAACGTGTGTTTGCATGCATGTCTATGATGTATATCTCTCACTCTACAATAAAGATGAATTACTATTATCACTAACTCATAACAGAGTACAAAACGAAATAATATCTGATGAAAAACACGTTTTCAACGTACAGACATGCCAAGTGACTCACACATAAAGCACATACACTCACCGGCCACTTTATTAGGTACCCCTTGCTAGTACCGATTTGGTCTTCTGCTGCTGTAGCAGCTTCAAGGTTCGACATGTTGTGCCTTCAGAGATGCTCTTGGTTGTAACGGGTGGTTATTTGAGTTACTGTTACCTTTCTATCAGCTCGAACCAGTCTGGCCATTCTCCTCTGACCTTTGCCGTCAACAAGGCAGTTTTGCCCAGGGAACTGCCGCTCACTGGATATGTTTCCCTTTTTCGGACCATTCTCTGTAAACCCTAGAGCTGGTTGTGCGTGAAAATCCCAGTAGATCAGTTTCTGAAATACTCAAACCAGCCCGTCTGGCACCAACAACCATGCCATATTCAAAGTCACTTAAATCACCTTTCTTCCCCATTCTAATGCTTTGTTTGAACTTCAGCAGATCGTCTTGACCATGTCTACATACCTAAATGCATTTAGTTGCTGCCACGTGATTGGCTGCTTAGATGTTAGCATTAACGAGTAGTTGAACAGGTGTACCTAATAAAGTGTATAAGTCATTCATTCAAATCTAGGCCTGCCGTATTCCAAAGAAATGCTACCCAATGTCTCCTATATTCTTTCAATTAACTTGGCCCTGGGTTCTTAAAATCTGAAGACAATGACATCATTCAAAATTAGTGTCACAACAATGTCACTAAAAAATTGCCTCATGCAAGGCAATGTATGGACCAAAAGACAGGATATGTTTCTACTTCGTTCTCAAGTTTATTTTACAAAATGTAAAAGTCCTTATATATTTGAATCTTCAAATATATACTGATTGTAAAATAATACTGTACATACACACTTAGACAAATACATGGAATACTTAATTATCCTCATGGCAATATTTCCCTAGCAGCATGTACATTTGCATTTATAAACAGACATTTATAACAACAAAGATACAATCATTCACACTACAGAAGGGGGCAGAGCGGGTGTACATACATGAATACAGATTTAAAAATACACATATTAAATACATTTTACAAACATATCCAAACATATGTTTGCCCCATTAACGCTTGAACACACGGGGCCAAGCTACTGGAATACTTGAAGAATGTATGACACATTGGGTAGCATTGCTTTGGAATACGGCTTGTTTAATTTGAGTTAAGACAAGCAGTTTTGGAGGACAGGATATATTTTCGTTCTTACACCGCAGATGCATCAGTAATTACTAGGCTACGAATTGGTCATGACCGTCATGAAAGAAAAGTAGAGTTGGCCCGTACGGGGATCGAACCCGCGACCTTGGCGTTATTAGCACCACGCTCTAACCAACTGAGCTAACCGGCCATTTCCGTCGAAGGTTAAATATATTTGGAAAACGAATCTATAATTAAGCCTCGTGGATTCAAGTTGTAATGTCAATATTTCCGGGAATGATATCAGGACCTCGTGGCGCAACGGTAGCGCGTCTGACTCCAGATCAGAAGGTTGCGTGTTCAAATCACGTCGGGGTCACAATCTTTTGATTGTCTATTGCAAATCGTGCCGCGGGATTTCAGTTAATTTGTGGATCCGCTGCTGTTGCTTGTGGATTGGCTGCGGTTATTTGTGGATGAACAACATGTATTTGTGCAACTCTTACATTTATTTGTGTATGAATAATTGATACAAAATGTGTTGTACCTTATGGGACATATATGTGTTTTGTAGTTGTTCCAATTACCTCCGGTATGCACTTATTGTACGTCACTTTGGATAAAAAGGATTGTCAAATAAGTGTAATTCGCGGAACGAAAAGTTGGGCTCGTCCGGGATTTGAACCCGGGACCTCTCGCACCCTAAGCGAGAATCATACCCCTAGACCAACGAGCCACACTTCAAGAACTTTTGACTGGTTTAATTACCATTCTATGGCAGTACAATGCAAAGAAAGGCAAGGACATCAAAATTGCTAAATCAGTCGGTGTCTTCATTTTTGAACCGTGCACGTGTGCATTTATTTGACATGACAAAGCAACACGGTTTTCATCCTACTTTCAACGTACAGTTGTTTTCCGCTCTCACTGATATTTACATTTCACCATATCGCTAGATAATGTTAAGTGAAGTGGCGATATGGGTGTGTTATTCTGGTAAATTGCACACCATCTCCCAGTGCATGTTTCTCGTATGATAAATTTAATTGTGATTTGGAAATTGAAATAACAATTACATTAAAGTTATGGTAGCTAATCCATTGCCATCCGGGTCCCTGGTGGTCTTTATGTGGTCATGTGACCGTTTCTCAGCCATCTTGTCGAAACGAAAGGATTCGCATAGCAAAGCCTGCACTGTCAGTTAAAACAGGTAAGCAGTGGGTGGAAATTATTGTTATGGTTGTATAATAAAACTGAACGGTTGAAATATATACTCACTGTTGGTGTTGGCTCCGAAGTGATTGACAGTTGTGTTGAATCCCGCATGGTTGCTTGGCCGTAGAGCTTCGGTGTCTAGTATGGTATCAGAACCGTCGTGGGAATTATTATGGCCGCGGTAGGTAAATAGGAAAGTCCGATGTGGCAGCAGGCTGTGTAGGCCGCACGGAGCGTTCTGGGGTTTATGAGAAACTCATGTCAGCATACTTTCTTTTAGTTTTGCGACATTTTTTGACGTGCGTTTCGGGCACTTTGGTGAGATTCCCAAATACGACTTTGGCTTTGTGGAATGGAAGATACTGTGAAATAGTGATGTGATTCTTGTTTTTAAAAGTTGACAGTTTTTGTAGATGGCTAATGTTAGGTGGGCAGACAGCTATTTGGGTTTGTAGATGTGTTCTCCGTAATATTACATAATATTTTTAGCTTGTTAGCCGTAGCATGTGTGTAACTAGTTAGAGAGCTAGCTAGCATCTCGATGTACGCATCCGCTTGTAGCTATGAGTTGCTAAATGGCCAAATGAAGGAATTGAAAGTATTCCTATGGTGATGTGTGTTGTGCTTTGTCATGACTGTCACGGTTTTTCCAATTGAATTAAGTTTTGGAAAACCAGTGCCCTGGTCGCTGGTCAGCTACAAACCCATACTGGCTAGCTGCCTGTCGTAGCGAGGAAGACATCTAGCTATAACCAGTCGTAGTTTTCAGTTTTATGTCAGTTGTCCTGCAAGCTGAAAAGTTTAATTTGCTTGAGTTAGCCAAGGTTAGCCAGCGGAATACCCTTAGCTAAACAAAGTTTGTCCGCAAACATGGAATTAGGTGAGGATGATTTCCATATTGTCAGAATGTAATGAGCAAGCCAGCAAAGTAGCTAACATTAAGTGCGATCTGCGACGTTGGACTGGTTTAGATATTGCGTTCCATTGCTAACAGCTCTGTGAGCTAAGCAGAGACCGCAACACATGTTAAAGGTAACCTCAAGTTGGCTGACGTGGAGTAACGTTAAACCCAAGCACAACAAACACTTTGCACGGATTTATAGCAAATGCTAGTAATTCATTTTTATGCCAGGTGCAATTTATTCGTCTAAGCGGCTAACTACGTTCTTAATGAGTTAGTTACTCTTTCTTGCGAAATCGCTAGTTTATTGAGAGTTGCGGTGTCCTGATGCTGAAATAATAGACGAACCCTTCCCGTCTTCCCAAAATCTCGTCATCTTCATATATTTTGCTCTTGTATCGCCGTGAGAGGAATGACCAGCAGGGGGCACTGCCAGCAAGGGAAAGCCTCTTGTTGAATTAAGGGTGCCTGGAATACCCTTCCTAATTGGGCAAGAGCCTAAAATAGTTGTTGGGAATGAAACTATATACCATGAGTCTGTTGAGAAGGGTAGGGGGTATTCTGCTTTTGGCACTCTTGAAAAGAACTTTAATTTCTATATGGTGGTCCAGCCTTTGGAAGCCATGTGCCTATGAGCCCAGTTTCAATGGAATAATAAGCATAATAAATTATATATGGACCATATTTCTTACAGTTTTTTGCATAAAAAGAAGTATGAAAAGCTTTTATTTTTTTATTTTTACTAGCAATATTTGTTTTTCTATTGGTGGAGGTTACAAGTTGCCAAATAAATCAATGTTTGAAATTGTAATTTTTGAAAATAGATTAGAAAAAGCAGTTTTACAATGTTTAAGTGCAGTTATTTTCCTTTGCTTGTAGAATTTCAAGGAACAATGGCAGAAACCCAGATGCTGAACTTTGGACCCGAGTGGTGAGTAAATTGCTCCATGTACCCTCCTGGTTGGGGGATCAATGGTTTTTATCAGTTAAAATCTCAGCTGATTCTGGAGCAGTGTGCCGAGAAGCCGGTTATATTGATGTATCAGAAGAAAAAGCTTGCTTTTGGAGCATTAAATATATGCAAACACTGCCATCTCCTATGCAGTATGTGTCTGTGCTGAACACCTATGTGAGAGTCACTGGTTTATGTCCCAGCCAGCCCTTCCTTGGTCATCAGTAATTATTGTACGGCATGTCTCCTTTCCTTCTGCAGCGTGTCAAAACATAGAAGGTTAAAGAAATGGGGAACAATGAATTGTGCCAATTAAGTTTAGTGCAGAACGGAGCATGTACAGCGACTAACTGGGTAGTGTACAATAGGCTGGGATTCCCTGCCCTGAACGAGAGCGTTTAGCGGTTCCCCTCTCCTCCTCTGCTGCAGGCTTCGCGCCCTGTCCGGCGGTGGCAGCGGCGGCGGCGGCGGCAGCAGCAACAGCGTCGCCTCCCCTCCCCTCTCACCAGCGCTGCCAAAGTACAAGCTGGCGGATTACCGCTACGGCAGAGAGGAGATGTTAGCACTTTATGTAAAGGATAATAAGGTAAGGCCATCCGCCGAGGTGCCTGGCGGGTGTAGCGTGGTTTCAAACTGGACTGCATAGCAGTTTGAATTCACTTCCAACTGCCCTTCAAGTTCTGTTGTCAAACGCAATGGTGTTCGCCGTTTTTATTCGTTTTCGGCTAGATGGTATGTTCTGAAAGTTCTGGAGAGTTCTTGTATGTGCAAACTTATTTGACCAATATATCTGATTCTGATTCTGAATATCATTCCCTGAAAGCTCATTGAAATGTTAGTGTTGGTGGTAAAGGGAATTATTTTCCATTATTCCTGAAGCTTAGTTGTTAGTTCATTTCAGGAGGATGACCTTAAGTATACGAAACCTGGTTGAAAACTGATCTTCTGTGGCTGGGTCTTTAACTGCTAAAAGACAGCTTGGGTATTGTAGGAACAAAATACTTGAGTTACCAAAGTTCCCTTTGGTGATGGTTTCAAATTCTAGCAGAATTTGTCTTTAGTGTTCTCCTCCTCCTATTGGCAGATTCCTCTAGATCTGCATGATAAGGAGTTCCTCCCTATTTTACAAGAGGAGCCCCTCCCACCGTTGGCACTCGTACCATTTACAGAAGAGGAACAGGTGATTTCTTCCCGCAAACATGAAACCTCTTCATTACAATCGTCACAAGCAAGTGGCACTCACAATACCTGTTCTGTACAGAGAGCCAAATTTCTGTGAGCTCTGACCCGCATTGTGTTTATCAAGCAGTTCATCTTATATGAGCTCATGACCCAGCTGACACAAAATATTTTCACAATGTTCCTGGAATGTTTTGTCAGTGTTATAAGCTTGCAACTGCATCGCAACAGTACTGTGAGAACGTTTCAGCTGGGAAATCCTTTCCCATGAAAAACGTAAAACAAATTGCCCCTCATCATTGAAAAGTCGTTTTTGTGCCAGGCGTGTTGCAGGAGCCCTGTTGGTGATGTCTTTGTGTGCGTCTCCCTCCACAGAGAAATTTCTCCATGTCTGTGAACAGTGCAGCTGTGCTGCGACTCACAGGAAGGGGAGTGGGGACGGTGGTGGGGGCCCCGAGGGGCCGAAGTTCCTCGCGGGGTCGAGGTGAGTCCGGGCAGGCCCGCTTTCCCAAAGGTGCCGATTGACAGGAAGTGATCTTCAGACTTTAAGGCCCATCCGTAGCTACACTGTCATTTTCCACTGTGCAGCACATTACTGTTGGGTTTGAGTAGTGTGCGTTGTTCACGTGAGCAGTTCATCTGCAGGAAGATTACGTTCTTTCTGAGCCATTTCCACTCTGACCTACCGCAAATGAAGGAGCATGACAGAAACAGCTTAGCATAATACACAGAAGTTGTTATGACTACATTTCACTGTTACATGACCACTTGTATGTTTGTGTGTGTGTGTCCTCCCAGGACGAGGCCGAGGAGAAGGAGGCTTTTACCAAAGAAGCTTTGATGACGGTGAGGGAGGGTTTGGTCGCGGCGGGAGAGAGATGCACCGCTCACAGAGCTGGGAGGAAAGGTATCCTGTTCCCTCCTACAGTCAATTCAGAAGTGCAGTGCATGGGCGTGTATGGGTGGCTGTAGAAAGGTATCCCTTTCCCTCTGCAGTCAGTTCAGAAGTGCAGTGCATGGGCGTGTATGGGTGGCTGTAGAAAGGTATCCCTGTCCCTCTGCAGTCAGTTCAGAAGTGCAGTGCATGGGCGTGTATGGGTGGCTGTAGAAAGGTATCCCGTTCCCTCCTACAGTCAATTCAGAAGTGCAGTGCATGGGCGTGTATGGGTGGCTGTAGAAAGGTATCCCTTTCCCTCTGCAGTCAGTTCAGAAGTGCAGTCCTAGGGTGTGTATGGGTGATGGAATAAATTGTGTGATGTGCCTGTTTTGTTATAACCACTCGATGGGAAAAAGTTAGTGGTTCTGAGTTTCAGCTTGGTTGTTTATTACCGATCCCCCCCCCCGTAGGTTAAGTAATGTGTTTTTCTGTGACTCTTACCTTGACACTGTCTTTTTTTTTCAAGGGGAGACAAAAGATTTGAAAAACCAGGTCGAAAAGATCCAGGTAAGAGAAATGTTTCCTCAACTGGTGTTTTACTCATGATTTATTTTTATGTAATAAATGTTTGCGTAAATGTACTGTAGAAGAGTGCTGCGATTTTCTTGAATCCATGAAATGTGTGATTCCTTAGCCCTCTCAGGTTGTGGGCAAGTCGTCCCCAGGTCAAGTATATGAGTGCAGTCTGCTAATAGTTTTTTCTCTTTTCGGACCCCATCCTGTCACGTGACGCAGTAGATGTTGCAACAGCCCACTTCCAGCTGAATCACAGTAAGTGAGCTCCTTCTCTTTTCCTCCCAGAGCAGTCATGTACATGTCGCTTTTTAGCTTTAGCAAGCCTCTGCATTATTTCTGAAATTAATTGGCTTGCTAGCTGGTGAACAGTTTCACCAAAACTGAATTATGCGGTTTCCATGTGGAATAGAAATATTTGTTCCATAATGCTTTTCTGTGAGCATGACATTTTGTGATGTCTAAAGGGAGGGTTTGGGTCAAGTTCTTGTTCTGTTAAAGAAAAAAATTTTATGGGATGTGTTGGGCTGCAAATGTGTTGGTCTTTGTTCAGTCGAGGACGCCCTCTGCTTGTTGGAAATATGTGGAATAAATGGGTTCGAGAGGCGCGTTCCTATGCCCCAAATCCCAACCCCAAAACGAGCTCAGTCACAGCTTCCTGAAGCCCGCCCTCTCCCCAGCAGTTAGGGCGAACTACGAGGAGGGCGTGGCCGTCCCGGGCCGGAAACACGAGTTCACGCGCTCCGAGAGCGAGAACTGGCGGGTGTCCCGCGAGGAGCAGAACGGCGGCGACGACGACGAGGGGGGCTGGCGTCTGGCGGGCTCACGGCGGGACGGCAGCGACAGGTGGTGCCCCCCCAGCCCAGGTACGTCGGCCGAAAAAATCCCCTCCTACCCAGAGCCCGGTTTGAGCTCGTTTTCGGAAGTGACCCCGCAAACTCCCCCCTCCCCCCTCCCCCCCTTCCCCTTTCTGCAGAAGGCCCGCGCTCAGCCGGGTGGGACCAGCGGCGGCGCTTCCCGTTCGACGGGCGCGAGGAGGAGCGCGGGTACCGGCGGGCGCAGGACGACGAGCGGGACAGCCTGCCCGAGTGGTGCCTGGAGGACGCCGAGGAGGAGACGGGCACCTTCGACTCCTCCGGGGCCTTCCTGTCCCTCAAGGGCAGGGCCGCAGAGCTCTCGGGCCTCCCGCAGATGAAGGTAAGAGCGCCAGCCCCGACCCGCCCCACAGCGCCGCTTCTGATGGGCTCCAGCGTACGCTACTGAAATGTGCTAGCTTGGCAGGTACGAGCACATGCTCGAAAAGTCACTAGAAGTTTGTAAGTGACATTGTACATTAATTGGCATATTCATGACATTGTGTACTCATTTTCATATGAATATGTGTTACACAACAGAGGGAGATTCTCTGAAAAGCTGCCTATAACGGCATGGAATATTTTATTTTATGTATGTTGCTTGATTTGTCGCTAGGCTCTTTTTTGAAGTGGTCACGAAAGGGGCTGGGAAGTCGCTAAATCTAACAACAACAACATAGTGTTGGCAATATTGAGGTTTTTAAGGGTTTCTTACTGACAAGTGTATATGTATATATATACATATATATATATACACATATATATTTAACTTTAGATTGTTGAGATTTTATCTGATAGCAAGAGATCAATAATAAGATGCATTGTTCATAACAATCCATGTTATACTTTGACATTTAATATTTATTTTCATTTTCTGTTTCTGTCCTATCCTTGAAGGCATTTATACTATGCAAACGTTAGTTTGCATGTTGTTAGTTGTTTTGGTTTCTGTGTAACTGGATTTTTTTTCTTTTCCTTATCAGAAGATACTTTTTCTGATCAGTATGTGTGAATGTACCCCAGTGGGGATTTTGACAGCTAGATTTCCTGAGAAGACATTTTGTTCTCTTTGTGGGGCTTTGATTTCAAGGTTTAATTCAATTCTGGGCCTTATACTTGGCTTCTCATTCTGGGATTGTTACGATTAATGTGGTTCGGCAATTTCGCTCGCAGCTGGGATTTCTAGTAATGATTTTTTTTGGAGCGGAGCGTGCATTTCAATAGCAGAAAAAGCAGTAACTGAACGTTGACTGGGAAACCGGCTGTTGTGTTTAGTCAGCACAGCCCTCTGTGGTCACCTTGAGCTTTACGCTGTGCTGGGCTGACATGAGTCCCTCAGCCTTCCCACTCACATCCTCCCTCCCCCCCTCAAGCAGAAAGCCCCCAAGGAGCCCATCCTGGAGGAGGCGGAGCTGGACTTCCGACCCGCGGAGGACTGCGAGGCACACGTCGACCCAGACGAGACCAAAGAAACGGACACCCCCGCTGGGAAGGAGGCGGACGGGAGGGAGGGTGAGCGCGCGGGCGCGGTGCATTGCATACATTATAGCTTGAGTCATTTAGTGAATCATGCAGATAACTGAGGAATTGGCTCGCTTGGTATCCCTGGCATATCAAACCGTAGATTACAGAAACTCAATTAGCAGTTCAACACTTATAAGGCGCACCTTCAAAAGACTTGCGTCAGAGATCATAAGGACGATACTTGCCGATATTGCTGTCGTATGAAGCTGGGCGAGGCTGAGTTAAAGCATTTTTGCTTTTTTGTCGGTTTGTTCTGCGTGAACTCATGACCCCGCCCATAACACGGTCCCGCCCTGCAGACTCTGGGAAGTCGGAAGAAGAGGCAGCCCCTCCCCTGTCGACGCCCCCATGTCCAGCAGAGCCCCAGCTCCTGCGCCCCACGCCCTCTCCCCCCCATCAGCCCGAGAGGGAGGAGGACACGCCTCCTGCCCCCGAGGCGTGGCCGGTGCCCAGTAAAGCCCCGCCCGCCATCGCCCCTCCTGCCAGCACAGTCGCACAGCAGCAGCTGGCTCCCCCCTCCCTCCCAGGTAAGTCATGTGACTGAAGCGTACCAATCAGGCCTTTGGTCCTAACCGTGCCGCAGGCCGTGACCTCTGTGGTTCTGCGGTCTTGCAGAAACCTCCACCCCCACGTTTGCTGCCGCGCAGCAGCGGCGGCCCCCCGACATGCCCCAGCTGGTCCCCGGGCCCCTCCCATTTCCGGCAGGCATCATTGCCGCCATCGGGCAGCCAGAGGCCTTGCCACACGACGCGGATGACGACGAGGGACTGAAGCACTTTGAGCAGGTGTGGGGAGGTGCAGAAATACCAGACTGTGTCTCGCTGCTTTGAAACCTGATTTAAATCCGTGGCTCAAGGCCATCTCACCTTCGATTTCATTTAATTTTTTTTATTTAATCATCCGAGTGGATTCTATCAGTTTCCCAATTACCAAAGTTAATTGCCTCCTTTCCTCCTCCGCTGTGCCTCCACCTCCCCTCTCTTTCTCTGTGGGCCTCTCGTGGGGTCTTCGTTGTCGCTGCCCCAGGAAGCGGAGAAGATGGTGGCGTACCTCCAGGAGGACGACAAGCTTTCCGCGTCAGGCCTGGAGCCGGCCAAGCCCGCCGCCCTCCCTCTCTCCCACGAGGCTGCGCTCAAGTGGTTTTACAAAGACCCTCAGGGAGAGATACAGGGTGAGAGAGCCTGCCCCAGCCTGCCCTACAGGGGAACAGAGAGCCGCTAGCCTGCCCTACAGGGGAACAGAGAGCCGCTAGCCTGCCCTACAGGGGTACAGAGAGCCGCTAGCCTGCCCTACAGGGGTACAGAGAGCCGTTAGCCTGCCCTACAGGGGTACAGAGAGCCGCTAGCCTGCCCTACAGGGGTACAGAGAGCCGCTAGCCTGCCCTACAGGGGAACAGAGAGCCGCTAGCCTGCCCTACAGGGGTACAGAGAGCCGCTAGCCTGCCCTACAGGGGTACAGAGAGCCGTTAGCCTGCCCTACAGGGGTACAGAGAGCCGCTAGCCTGCCCTACAGGGGAACAGAGAGCCGCTAGCCTGCCCTACAGGGGAACAGAGAGCCGCTAGCCTGCCCTACAGGGGTACAGAGAGCCGCTAGCCTGCCCTACAGGGGTACAGAGTGCCGCTAGCCTGCCCTACAGGGGTACAGAGAGCCGCTAGCCTGCCCTACAGGGGTACAGAGAGCCGTTAGCCTGCCCTACAGGGGTACAGAGAGCCGCTAGCCTGCCCTACAGGGGTACAGAGAGCCGTTAGCCTGCCCTACAGGGGTACAGAGAGCCGCTAGCCTGCCCTACAGGGGTACAGAGAGCCGTTAGCCTGCCCTACAGGGGTACAGAGAGCCGTTAGCCTGCCCTACAGGGGTACAGAGAGCCGCTAGCCTGCCCTACAGGGGTACCGTTAGCCTGCCCTACAGGGGTACAGAGAGCCGCTAGCCTGCCCTACAGGGGTACAGAGAGCCGCTAGCCTGCCCTACAGGGGTACAGAGAGCCGCTAGCCTGCCCTACAGGGGTACAGAGAGCCGCTAGCCTGCCCTACAGGGGTACAGAGAGCCGTTAGCCTGCCCTACAGGAGTACAGAGAGCCGCTAGCCTGCCCTACAGGGGTACAGAGAGCCGCTAGCCTGCCCTACAGGGGAACAGAGAGCCGCTAGCCTGCCCTACAGGGGTACAGAGAGCCGCTAGCCTGCCCTACAGGGGTACAGAGAGCCGCTAGCCTGCCCTACAGGGGTACAGAGAGCCGTTAGCCTGCCCTACAGGGGTACAGAGAGCCGTTAGCCTGCCCTACAGGGGTACAGAGAGCCGCTAGCCTGCCCTACAGGGGTACCGTTAGCCTGCCCTACAGGGGTACAGAGAGCCGCTAGCCTGCCCTACAGGGGTACAGAGAGCCGCTAGCCTGCCCTACAGGGGTACAGAGAGCCGCTAGCCTGCCCTACAGGGGTACAGAGAGCCGCTAGCCTGCCCTACAGGGGTACAGAGAGCCGCTAGCCTGCCCTACAGGGGTACAGAGAGCCGTTAGCCTGCCCTACAGGGGTACAGAGAGCCGCTAGCCTGCCCTACAGGGGTACAGAGAGCCGCTAGCCTGCCCTACAGGGGTACCGTTAGCCTGCCCTACAGGGGTACAGAGAGCCGCTAGCCTGCCCTACAGGGGTACAGAGAGCCGCTAGCCTGCCCTACAGGGGTACAGAGAGCCGTTAGCCTGCCCTACAGGGGTACCGTTAGCCTGCCCTACAGGGGTACAGAGAGCCGCTAGCCTGCCCTACAGGGGTACAGAGAGCCGCTAGCCTGCCCTACAGGGGTACAGAGAGCCGTTAGCCTGCCCTACAGGGGTACAGAGAGCCGCTAGCCTGCCCTACAGGGGTACAGAGAGCCGTTAGCCTGCCCTACAGGGGTACAGAGAGCCGCTAGCCTGCCCTACAGGGGTACAGAGAGCCGCTAGCCTGCCCTACAGGGGTACAGAGAGCCGTTAGCCTGCCCTACCGCGGTACAGTGACGCTAGCCTCCCCTAAATGGCACATTCTCTTGCCTGGCTGCATTGTAGCCGTCGGTAAAATGTCGCCAGGATTGTTAGCAGAGTTAGTTCTGAAACGCCCATCCCCTCTCTCTCTCTGTCTCAGGGCCCTTCTCCAACCAGGAGATGATGGAGTGGTTCCAGGCCGGGTACTTCACCATGACCCTGCTGGTGAAGAGGGGGTGTGACGAGCTCTTCCAGCCACTCGGCGAGATCATCAAGATGTGGGGGCGGGTCCCCTTCACACCTGGCCCCTCCCCCCCGCCCATGCTGGTAAAAACAGAGCTCTGTGGGCACCTCTTAATTTCAGTCAGGTCATTACTTTACTGCTTGTACCAGTCCACACACAATGGAGGGCAAGTTGAGTTTGCAGCATTATCCCATTTGTCATAATATTAGCCCTTTATCCTGAGATTTGAAGTAAAGCATGACCGCCTTACTCGCGGTTATGTTGCGCTCTGTTTGTGACACCGCTAGCTGTTTGTTCCACAATTCAGTGCTGTATTGTAGCTTAGCTCAATGAATGATGTGCTGATTGTTCAGATAACCAATATCTAGAATGTCTCACACTGATAGTGTTATTAAGTAAATAAGTACTTGAAGTACTTTTCTTCAGAAGAAAGGAGCTGTACCCTCAGAATTCCTTAATCTTACATTTTCACTTACATCATCACATTTTTTTGTCCTGTTGAAATAGATTTAAATGCATTGAACCGAACCCATATTTTTCTAGAATAAAATGCATGCAGCACGTGTAGCACTGTCTGTTTTCACTGCAGTCTAGCTGCACTGCGCAAGCAGCCGGTGCAGTCGGTTTGCAGTCAGTCTGCGGGCAGTGATGAGCCTAGTGTGTGTGCTGCCAGGCACGATCACGACTGACACAGCTCTGCCCCAGAGGACGGGTCAGTGCCGTACGCCCCTCTCCCTCCAGCCATTCCCTGACCGCGCTGTGTGTTTCTCTGGCCGCTGTGCGCAGGGCGACGTGGACCAGGCGAGGCTGAAGAGACAGCAGGAGCTCACAGCCCTCAACCTGTACCAGCTGCAGCAGCTGCAGTACCAGTACCTCATCAGGTAGGCCCAGTCTGAGCCTGTGTGTGTCTGTGCGTGTCAGTGGCACTCTGAGTACGTGTGCCTGTGTGTATGTACAAATGTGCTTATCTCTGTGTGTTTGAGTACAGCAGCACCTCACAGTAGTAATATGTAATCCATTATGTAACCAGCTGAGAACATAGACAGAACATATTCACTTTCACAGTAATAACTTGGTCAAGAGGCTCACTCTACAAATATATGATTTTCATTGTCTAGCACAGGTATTCCTCTTACCTCACTGAGCCAAATTAAAGCAAACCTGTCAGAAAGAGGCGCTGAGTCATGTGAAAATGTAGGCTCTGTAAATCCATGCCAGTCGGTGATGTAATCTGGCGCCCCCTTCAGGCAGCAGTATGCACAGGCCCTGGCCCAGCAGCAGAAGGCCGCGGCCCTGGGGGCCCCACAGCAGCCACAGCAGCAGCAGCACCTCAACCTCCTGCTCCAGCAGTACCAGGCCCTCAAGATGAGGTAATGCACCACAGAAACAAGGGACGCTAGAATGCATACTCTGCAGTAGTCATGTGATTGCCGCAAGCAGGCAGCCATTCTGGCTTAGGATGGAAAGTTAATCCACTGCGTGGGTGTTGTGTGGTGCATTAGCGGTCAGGACACCGTTTACATGACCTTGAAAGTCATATGCAGTCATGCTGGTGTGGTTAGCTTTTAATGCAGTGGCTGACTATTGAAAAAGGAACGTGGGTGTAGGTGTGTGAGAAAGAGATCTCAGTCTTCCTTGCTGACTAAACTAATGATTGAGCCATCAAAGGAAGGCCAGCTTTTTGGATGGGTTGTAATGTTAAAAACATTAACTACAGGCCTCACTTAAAAAGAGTAGAAGAGTAAAGTTAATGTTGATATGAACCGTACAGGCCTGGGCCTGGCTCCTCCTCACCTCGCTCTCCCTCCTCCTCCTCTTTCAGGACGTCTGAACAGAGCCTGGTCCCGCCCGTCACGCGCTCCATGTCCGTACCGGACTCGGGTTCGGTCTGGGAACTGCAGAACCCGTCCCCGCAGGCCTCGGCGTCGGCCACCGTCGCGCACGCGGCCCGCAGCGGTAAGCCGCCGTCCGCAGGGGGACCGATCAGCGGCCCGCTCGCCCCGTGTGCTAGCGCTAGCGCTGCCGCCGCCGAACCTGCGCGACGATGCTAACGCGCAGACTTCAGGCTACGGCCAGCAGCAGACTGCTGAAGTGGGTGCGCAGTCACGCCCAGCGAGAGCTGTGTGTGTGTGTGTGTGTGTGTAGCCGCCTCAGCAGTGGGATGCATTGAGAGTGAAGGGCTCATTTAGTCAGTGATTCAGCACGCTGCTCTTCAGCCTTAGGAGGCGTTGGCAAGGTGCAATTCCTGCCGCTCGCGCTGAATTCATCTGTCACCGGACGGGATTTGTCACCAGGATTTGTTCTCTGCGTTTTAACCCGAGGGCACCTCCTCCTTAATGCCAATTCAAATGAGATTGGTTGGCGGGAGCGTTGCCGTAGCGGCGAGCTGAGTCACCGCGCGCGGCGTAAGCAGGCTGGGCGGCGCGGCGGTGGCGAGGTGTTGGCACGCCGGCGGCGCTGACGCGCTGCGTGTGTGTAGCCTAACGGAGTGTGGTGCTCTCTTCCATGTCGTGCGTCAGCGTGGGAAGGGGGAAGCGTGTGGGATCTTCCGGGCGACTCCGTGGCGCAGGCTCCCTCCCTGGAGCAAATCCAGCAGCTGGAGAAGGCCAAAGCCGCGGCGAAGGTAGGACTCTGCGGCCGCGCGACCGGAAAGCAATGGAGCTGTGCTCCAGGACCTGCAGTCACTGGGCAGAAATCGCTGTGGAAGTGTTTTCTCAGGGTGTCATTTTCACTGATGTTTCTATTATGTAACACAGTGGAAACCAGCCCTGTTCCTAGAGATCTACCATCCTGTAGATTTTCATTTCTACCCTAATTTGGCACACTTGACTATACTAATTAGCATCTCTAGAGATCACTAGCAGTTGAATGTGGTGTGCTTTGTTAGGGTTGGAGTGAAAACCTAGAGGATGGTATATCTCCAGGAACAGGGTTGGTTACCACTGATGAAACACATCCACTGTTAGACTTTGCTAGTGGCTGCAGGGCTTAGCCTGTGCTGGGCCGTACCGCATTGCATTAGCCAGCAGCTCTGGGACCTCATGTCCGACATTGGGTATGACGAGACCTTCCCTTGGCCCTCGCAGCTGGAGCAGGAGCGCAAGGAGGCGGAGCTGCGGGCTAAGAGGGAGGAAGAGGAGCGCAAACGTCGGGAGGAGGCCCTTCTGGCTCAGCAGGAGGAAGAGCGCAAACGCAGGGAGGAAGATGAGCTGGCCCGACGGCAACAGGTAAGAGACCGCGAGCAGAAGAGAACTAATGTTTTTTTTTTTTTTTAAATGTTTTTAAAATTAATTTCTGTATAGTGTGTGGCAGCTTTACTCGAAACATGGTCCTCGAGTGCTGGGAACTGCTGGTTTTTCACCCTCCCTTTACCTGGGAGTCAGGTGTGAAGACAGTCTGGTCAATCTGTAGCACTAGCTGTTCAGTGAAGAGAGAAGAAAACCGGGGCCAGATTTGGATTTGAGGTCCGGTTTTGAGTATCTATAGCATTAGCCATTGCCTCTGTAAATGCTTTGCTAGCCTTTTCAGCATTAAGTCGCATTGAGGTAGTCGCTTTCTCATTGTGAGTGAGCTGGGGATGATTGGTGATTGGAAGCTCTTAAGTTTTTGGGTGAGGGGTTTAAGGGCAGTGCTGAATGGAAACTGAGTGGAGGAGGTGTGTGAACAGGAGGAGGCTCTGAGGCTGCAGCAGGAGCAGGAGGAGGCGCTGCGCAGGCAGAAGGAAGAGGAGGAAGAGGAGGCGCGCCGTCTGCAGGAGAGGAAGAGGCGGGAGGAGGAAGAGAGGAGGCAAAGGGAAGAGCTGCTACGCAAGCAGGTGGGCATGTCCCTCTCTGTCTGTCTGTCTGTCTGTCCCTCTGCCTCTCTCTCTGTCTGTCTGTCTGTCTGTCCCTCTGCCTCTCTGTGTCTGTCTGTCTGCATGTCCATCCCTCTGTGTGTCCATGCCTGTTAATATGCGTTTGCTCCCGGGTCTGGCTCAGGAGGAGGAGCGCAAGAAACAGGAGGAGCTGGAGGCACTGCGCCGGCTGGAGGAGGAGAAGCGCCTGGAGGAGGAGGCGCGGCTGCTGCAGCAGGAGGAGCAGAAGAAGCGAGAGCAGGACGTGCAGCGGCAGAGGCAGCAGGAGGCGCTGCGGAGGCTGCAGCAGCAGCAGCAGCAGCAGCAGCTGGCTCAGATGAAGGTGAGGAGCTGAGGGGTAGCACTGCTCTCTGGTTCAGCAGCAGTCCTGTCAATGGAGTCTGCTCAGACTGCTGAAGATGAAAAAGCCCCTCAGTACTAAAAGATTACTGCTGATAACCTGACATTTGTGTTTATTGATCATAAAATTTACACAGCCTTTGCACACAGCATTGCAAGAGAACGCTTGATTTGAATTGTCACGCTTGATTTGTCAAAACAAGATGTCACGCTAGCTTGATTGTTCAACATGAGCAGATTAAAGCCGAAATTGCTCCTGGGGTTTTTTAATATTATTGGCCTGTGTGGCAAAAAAATTATTATCGGAATGACAAAACATAATTTGCAGCTTATTAAATCACACTAATCCTGTTATATCATCCTGTTTCTGTCACAGCTATCTTAGTAAAATAATGAGTGAAGTTAATTGTTATTTTCGTGAGTTGGCATATTTGGCAAAAAATAGTTATTTTTATCATAATGCAAGTGTATTCATGTAAAGCACAGATTTTGAAATTTGAAATGTCCTCTCTTCCAAACACGTAGCATTCTGGTTTATACTTAGTCGCACGACCCTTTCAACAAGTGTTGCATGGCTTAAATGACTTATTCTCAGTTGGGGAAAAAGTGTCCCGCGCCTCTTGAATTTTGTTTTGTCACAGAACATCATACTTTGTCGCGCAGTGATTGGACAGCCAAATGGAATGCCGAAATTCATTGGCTTGGATATGTGATATGTTACGTGTATGATATGTTGTTTTCCCCCCCCTCCACTTCATTATGTTTCGTTTATCTGAGCGACAGACCGCCTCATTTCTGCCATTCAGGATGTATTCCTCCCTTATTTCTCAATAGTTTCTCCTGGTGCCGCCATGTTCTCTCAAATGTAAACGTCAGCAGAGGCTCATGTATTTGTAGAGTGAGCCTCTTGGCCAAGTGTAAACATCAACAGAACCCTCCCCACAGACCTTCGCCAAAGTACGAATGAGGAACGTCGTGCGGCACTTTTGTATTTGTCGCACGACACTCGACGAAAGGGTCGTGCGACAGAGTATAAATCGGGCCCTACGCTCTCCTCCTCTCCACAGCTCCCTTCTTCCTCCAAGTGGGGCCAGCAGGCGGCCGGCTCCCTGCCGCTGTGCCAGGCCCAGAGCGCGCTGTCGCTGGCCGAGATCCAGAAGCTGGAGGAGGAGAGGGAGCGGCAAGCCCTGGAGGAGGTGAGTGAGCCTCCGATTCCCCCCTGCTGCTCTTTCACTTCCCCCGCCCCGTTCAGCATTGTTCATTTTCAGGGTCGTCTCCAGAGATTTGCCAAGCGCCCGTCTAGCCCCGATGAGGGCAGAAACGGGCTCATTTACTGTGTTTTCTGGTTTTTTTTTAACTGCATTAGACCTTGAAATGTGCTTTTCTGTGTGTGAGTGTGTGTGCGTGTGTGTGTGTCTACCGGAAGTGGCTCTGGAGCGTGAGTTGCTTTGCAAAACAAATAGCTTTTGAAGCGTGCTGTTAGTGAGCTGTGCTGATTTGGTGTGTCAGTGCTGCGCAGTATATCATATTAAGCGGTTAGGCTCTCTTCACGATTCGTTGGACGTCATGGTTCATTCACGAAAGGGTGCAAGTAGCTTATCTGGAGGCGTACATTTAAATGAGAACAGATAATCCGATCCAAATGAAAATAAATTGTTGCACATTGGCTGGGTGATATGGCATAAAAAGGTACACAGTATTTTTTACAATAGATCCAAAATATTGAGTGGGCTCTGTGGGACGTGCAAATTAACGGAAAATTGGCTTCTTTGAGCACAGTCATTTTTCCAAGTATTCCTTTTTTATGTTGGTGTTCCTTTTTTATATTTGCATCCTGACTCCTGTGTAAGGGAAACTTGTAGTAGCTTAATTTTGTATCCCCTGATAAATTGTATTTAATATTAGAATGATATTCACTGCGTGTATGTATGAGTTTGAGAGTGTTGTATATGCCTGTGTATGAGAGAGCTGTATGCACAGTTTGCACGCAGTGCGGATGGGTGTGGTCATCTATTTATGCACACCAGTTGTATCTGCCTGAGAGAGGGTTGTATACACGCGTGTGTGGGAGAGCTGTGTACATGTACGCACACACGCACACTCACACACACACACACACTTACACGTACACACACACACACACACACACACACACACACACACACACACACTCTCACACTCCCTGCATACGGCTGACAGCGTGTGACCGGGCCTGCTGTCCCCACAGAGGCATCAGCAGCAGCAGGAGCTGATGAGAGTCATCCAGCAGCAGCAGCAGCAGCAGCAGCAGCAGGCTCAGTCCCAGTCCCAGCCCCAGTCCCGCCTCCCAGGCTGGGGCTCCGCCTCCCGCCAGCCCTCCGCCACGCCCAAGTCCCTGCTGGAGATCCAGAGGGAGGAGGCCCAGCAGATGAAGCAGAGGAAGGAAGCGCCGCAGCCAGGCTGCCCCCAGCAGACCCGAACCGTAAGCCCCGGCTGCCCCCAGCAGACCCGAACCGTAAGCCCCGGCTGCCCCCAGCAGACCCGAACCGTAAGCCCCGGCTGCCCCCAGCAGACCCGAACCGTAAGCCCCGGCTGCCCCCAGCAGACCCGAACCGTAAGCCCCGGCTGCCCCCAGCAGACCCGAACCGTAAGCCCCGGCTGCCCCCAGCAGACCCGAACCGTAAGCCCCGGCTGCCCCCAGCAGACCCGAACCGTAAGCCCCGGCTGCCCCCAGCAGACCCGAACCGTAAGCCCCGGCTGCCCCCAGCAGACCCGAATCGTAAGCCTCGTCTGACCCAGAGCTGTACCGAGTGCCGGTGTGGAACACGTTCACGGTCCGGAACGCGTTCGCGGTCCCTGCTGCCAAGCTGCTGTACGTGGGCATAGAGGCACTTACTATCTGCCAGTGACTCCCGTACAAACAGTAGTAACGTTAACTGATTATGCCATAATATGCCAAATTGAATTGACACAATCAACGTATATCATTTTTTATTTTATTATGACCATTTCAACAGAACTGGGATGAGACGATGGAATTATAACGGGATTGTAATAAGCTACAAATTATGACGATGACCATTTTTGCCACACAGGCTGATAATATTTTTTAAAACCCTGGGAGAGATTTCGGTTTTAATTTACTCATGATGAGCAGGAGTGACTCTGTTTAAACTTCATTCAAATTTAAATTTTGTCTTTGCATCTCGTAAGACTTGAACCACAACAAAATGATTACCTTGATTGAGCCAATCTTTCAGCCGCTGATATTTATGTTGTTTATTGATTAATATTTACACAACACAAATGTCACACAAAGACGATTGGCTCAAAGAAACGGGAGTGCTTATTTCGTTGGGTTTAAGTCTGGGTCATCGCCCATTTTAATCTTTATAAAGAAAGATGACCTCTAGCTGCTTTTATAGAATGCAGTGTAATTGTGTGACTCATTCTTTGTTTAAAAAAAAAAGTAAATAAATAAAACCTCAGAATCCTGCGATAACGCGAGCCATGATAGATAAAATAAATCTGTTGGTTTATAAAACTTGCTTTGAAAAAAGATGTTTGTCCTGACCTCTGTGTGTAACTGTTCTCGTACTGGGTCGTCTGTGTTTGGTGTTAAATTTATCAAAGCTGGCAGACTGTCCCTCAGGGCTGAGCGGAGCTGACCTCTCGGTTTGAACCTCCTGTTTTTGTGTTGTTTTTGTTGCTGTGGAAACAGAGCAGCAGCAGCAGCAGCAGCAGTGTGGGCTCCGTGTGGGGCTCGGCGAGCAGCGGCAGCCTGCAGTGGGGCACCGACGCGGGGAGCATCTGGAGCAGCCCGGCGGACGCCAGCAACGCCAACCTGGGCTTCTGGGACGAGGCTGCGAAGGAGGCCGCCACAACCCCCCCGCAGAAGAACCCCGCCAAGAAGAACAAGAGCAACGCCAACCTCAGGTAGCGCACACTCGCGCACTCGCTCGCTCACTGTGAAAGCGCGCGGTCGAGCGGCGCTAGCGTTCGCGTGCGGGCGCGGCGCTCGCTGGGCTGTGACGCAGGGAGGGAGTGACGCAGCGGTCGGCTAGCTGGCTAACCCTGCGGCGTCTGTGTGCCCGTGTGCGTGTGCAGCCACTCATCGAGCGGCCGAGCCAATAAGAAGGCGGAGGAGGAGGAGAAGCTGCTGAAGCTGTTCCAGGGCGTGAATCAGACTCAGGACGGGTTCACACAGTGGTGTGAACAGGCCCTGCACACACTCAACACCGCCAACAACCTGGATGGTGAGTTACGCACGCACGCACACGCACATGCCCTCCCCCCACACATGCGCACACACCACACAAACCCCCCCTCCCACACACACATACACACACACACACACACACACACACACACACACACACACTGCACTCAAAAACGTTCATGTACACACTGCGACAGTTGCGATTTTTGCTTGGTTCTTTCTACACTGATTCTTCCTTGGCATTGCCCTCAGTGTGAGAGAATGAGCCTGCTCTCAGCCCGTCTGCTCTGCCCCAGCAGTTCCCACGTTCACATCGTTCCTGAAGGAGGTGGAGTCTCCCTACGAGGTGCACGACTACGTCAGGGCCTACCTCGGAGACACGCCCGAGTCCAAGGAGTTCGCCAAGCACTTTCTGGAGCGCCGTGCCAAACAGAACGCCAACCACCAGACAGCGCCGCCGCAACCGCCGCTGCAGCCAGCGCAGCCAGCGCAGCCAGCGCCACAGCAGAAAGCACAGCAGCAGCCGGTGAGGGGGGGGAGGGTTTCCCAGGGAACCAAGAGAGCTGTTAGAACCGGCACACAGCCGACCTTTTGACATTAAATCCAAAAACGTTGTTCCACGGGGTATTGTGTCACATAATTTGAAGTACTAATGTTCTATTTCTGTTTTTAAAAAATGTGTATTAAAGACCAAGACAAGGGTTTTTGGGTACATTGATAACCTGAAGCGTTTCTGAAAACAGCTCCTGATGTGCACGTGTAATGGTGGAGCTAGATAATTAACTTCCCCTGACAATATAGTCTAAGTGTGTGTGACAATTCCAGAGAGGTGCCACAAAATACTTAGATTTCTGTGCTTCGGAGCTGTTTATAAGTTGATTACTGGATCATGTGGGGAAATGCCTGCCCCTCTGACCCGACTGACTATCCACTATATTCCAGGATTCCGTGTGGGGTGGGACCCAGCCAGGACGTCAGTCAATTTTTCAGTCCAATCACAGCAGCCTGCAGCAGGCCCGCTTTGAGACGGTCACATCAGGGAAGAAGAAGAAGAAGCAGAAGATGGTACGAGCCGACCCAAGCCTGCTAGGTAAGAACTGAGGCTCGGCAGACCTCGGACCAGGACCTTGCCCTCGGGTTGCCAGAGAAACTCAGATTTACAGCCACACTATTATTGTAAATTGGCCAGGAAAGCAAATCCTTCCCACCCCACTAACCCCAAAACAAGACTGATCTCGAGGCGCATCGGTGAATTTAAAAAAAAGAGAGAAACTGTATATCTATCAGAATTTGAGCTGGTGTTCACAGCATATTGGTGGACAGGGGACAGTCTTTCTGCTGAATCAAATCAGTCCTAATGCCTCAGTGTAGTTACACAGTGCTATAGGCCATGCTGTCTTTCTGATAAGACATTAAAATCCCCGACCTAGATTTCTCAACCTGGGGGCCTCTCAATCCCCCAGTTTTTCTGGCTCAGTAATTTCCTTCTTGTGTGTGGTGAGCATTTTTGCGAAATGGCTGCCGTGCTTTACCCAAGCAGGTGCACCACATAGCTGGTGGTTGAGATGAGGTTTCTCCTTCATCGTGAAACACTTCAGATCGGTTTTCTTCTAGTTTGGCTTATGATACCCGACAACCCTGTGAAGTACAGGTGCATTTAAAAAGCTGTTCTCCTATTGCTGAATGTACTGAGATCCCTTTGTGATCATGTGACTGAATGTGCTCTCTGATTCGGCAGGTTTTTCTGTGAACGCCTCATCAGAACGGTTGAACATGGGGGAGATAGAGACGGTAGAGGACTTTTGAGGCGGTGGGACGGGACTGGTGCCAAGCCCGCCAAATATTTCTGCTCCCAGACAACTGACATGTCGTCCCATCACCAGTTTTTTTTTTTTTTGTTGTTGTTGTTTTTTAAAAATTTTCCCACTTTTTTAAGTTGATTGTCTGGTGGGGGGGATGCAACCGCTCCTCCCCCCAGTCAGAAGGGCCTGCGACAGCATCGTGTTTTCGGTGAAGTGACGACAGACCAGCCAGTCGGAGGCGAACTGGACTGGAACTGTGGCTTTACAGAGGACGCGGATCTGCTGGCCCGAGCCGCCAGATGTTCTGGATGTGGTTCTCCTGGAAGATCGAAACCCACTTCCCACCTCACAGGGAAGGTTGAAAGGGAGGGTTGGGGTTACAGTACACAGTGGGGAGAGGAGGTGGAGTCAACATCCCATTTTTTTTTGGAAGTAGCGTAGTGGGTTGTGGTCAATTTGGACGGGGGTAGAAAGAACATTAGAGAAAGGAAGAACCCCCTTTGCTATATTTATTGGAAGATTTTCAGCTGCCCTTTTTTATTTTATTTTAATTTCAGTTTACCCCCCCCCCCCCCCCCTTTCCCATTTTCTGCCAGTTGTTCGTGGGAGACGATTTGCAAACTGATCAAAATGGTGTCCTGTTTTAAGGACATATGCAACGGTTCCAATAGTTATCCATTTCCTTGTAAAATACTAGCCTGTTTAAAAGAATAAACTTTCAATTCTGCAACTGTATAATAGAGTATGGAAATGAGGTGTCATACTTTTTTATTTGGAAGAGGCTATCCTCTTGAATGGGTTTACAGAAGCTGACTTTGTATAAAAAAAGAGTATATACTCCCATTTTATGCATGGGTGTGTGCAATTGTATCAATTTTTTTATGTGCTGAATATTTTCAAAAATGAAATTTAAAAAAGGAAAAAATGTTATTTTGGGGAATGTGGGTTTTCCACAGCTCCGGTGCACCCTGTGCTACAGAACAGACTTGAACGGCACACACAAACGTCACAAAACTGTAGGAGGGGCTTTGCGGTCCGGTATATAAACCCTGACCTTTTTTATTCAAGCCACTGTTTACCTTTTCTATAGGAAATAAAACTATTGGAAATATTCAGAGTATCACTTGTTACTGTGTCATTTCCAAGCATTCAGTTCTTAGTCATCGTAGTCGTACGTAAACGGGAGTCGTACGCGTAGGCTATGAAAATATTTCAAGTGCTTACTGAGCGTTTTCCGTCTGAAACCTGCACACACACTCACGGTGAAAAACAGTCAGAGCTGGAGTGGAATAGCCCCGCCTTTTTTTTCTTTCTTGTTTTCTTTTTGCCTCACCGGACCTAATTTGCGAATGTTCAACAAGAAAACGTGTTGTATTGTAATGAAACCTCTGTGCTCCCTTTGGCTGAACCCTCCTCACGCACGCTCTCACAGAAGCGCGCTCTCACAGAAGCGCGCGCACACAGGAGTTCTTTCTCCCGCTCAGGCTTTCCAACAGCAAGGCCTTCATTTGTTCAGTTGCCTTCACACTGTTTCGGGAGTTAATGACCAGTCGTATAAAGGACTGCTTTAAGGGGGTTGTCAGTAGGTCGCCCCACAGCCACAGGAGGTTCTGAGCGAGTCTTCTGAGGTGGCTGTTCATCATCGGCAGGGCAGCACTTCAAGAAAACGGGGAATTTAATAGGTTGTAAAGTTGTCATGTGGTGTCAAGATCTCACCTGGGTCCACTTAAAGTTCTGCCAGTTCTTATCGCCTCAAGTTTTCTGCTAGGTAGTGTGCCATTTTAGGGAGTGGGGGGAAAAAAGTTGGTAAGCTAAGTGCATGGTAGGTTTTGGTTCTTTGGTTCTTTAATGCCTGTAATATTAAACTTGCCAACAGTTTAATGCTACAGGCACTAATTAATGCTAAGGCGGACTGCAGGCTGGACACATTACCTCCAAAGTCAGAGTTCCCTGAACTTTACCCCTTCAGAGACTCAGGGTTTGCAGAAACAAAACATTTTGGCCTAAAGGAGGATCTACTGTAATGTGTGAATACCAGACTATATACCTCAATATCAAATTTTCAAATTTACCTCACTACTTCATGTATTGACAATATGTATTTGTACTATGTAGTAATTATATCCATAGAAAATGAGTGTGTGAATTCAGGTGAATGTGTACAGTACAGTATGTGTAGCAGCCCTTATTTCACAGAAGCCACTGTGTGCTGGGTGAAATCCGCCATTTTGTTTTGAGCGTTTCATATTTGCATGTAAAGTGGGAATGTTTGATCACACACACAGTCTTTACAAACCAAAGTGCTGGGAGCCACTAAATGAGCATTGATGGGAATTTGGAGGTGATGAAAATGCCCAGTAACGTTTCGTTTTTTGCTGAGCGTGTGTCCCAGGACTTTGAGTGTGGGGCTGGTCACTGCAGGTACTGACAAGGTTCGTATTGTACGGTCAGTGCCCCTCCCCTTCTCTCTCTTTCCTTTCTTTTTCAGCCCCTTTCTATCCCTCCCTCCCTCTCCTTCTCCCGCCCTCTCCACTTCACCCTTTCCAGGACGGTCTTCACGGACGTGCGCGTCGAAAGCAGAGGAGATTCCATCCAGGCTCCACACAGCAAACATGGCTCCCAGCAGTGTTCTCGGTCTCTTCATACTGGCCCTCCTGAGTCTGCGTTTGGACCCCATTCATTCAGGTAGGGCTGTTATTTGTTCATGCGTGAGGAGAGAGATTGGTGGATGTGCGGTGTCGCTCTTACAAAGTACCAATTACTTCCCTCTCAATTTTTCAATAGGGCCTTCTTTGAAAATCGGATAATGATTTGATGTGTGGAAAATTAGATCAAAATCTTTCTAGATGGGTTTTGGATTTTTTGTAAAAAGTAATTTGTTTTCCTATCCCAAATCTTTAAGCTTTAGGTCATTCTTGTTTTTTGTTTGTTGTCAGAATTTTAAAATGTGCTTCATAATTCTGCTGTACTGGTAGCCATTTGTATTATAAGGACTTCAAGGTTTCAGCTGATTTTGGTTGCTGGACGCTACTGTATTACTGCACTGCATGCAGTTGTGTGCTCACAAGTTTGAATTGTGAAGACCGTCTCTTGACCGTAGATGAGGGGGCCATTCAGTCGCTGTCGTAGTTCAGGACTAGAAAGAGTAGAAACTATCTAATGTGAATACTTTAGATGAATCCCCTGTGGACTGGCTGTTCTCTGCCTAGCGTAAAATTTTGTTGTAATCTGAAAGTCCTTATATTACTGTATCTCATGACAACATTCTACATTAGGTGTTCTGGAAAAAGATATAGCCTTTTTTGGAATTATTACGTTGTGTAAATGAAGGTTGTTATCTCATTTTTAGTGAGTGATGTACGGACATATCACTTTACAGCGCTCCCTCAGTGCAACTATTAAGAATCTAATTGGTTAAAAAGGAATACTGGAATTGTGCAGTAGTTAGTCTCAGAGTTGTCACTATTGCCATTGGCCGGTGACAGTTGAGTCAGTCTTTGAATCTAATAGGACAGCAAATAGGACTGATCAGTTATTTTCAAAATGAATTCTGAATAAATGTTCTCATTATTTCGGTGTGAAGAAAAGGCAATTACTTAAAAATGGATGAATGGTGACTCAAGCAAATTTCTTGTGCTCTCCCTTAAATATTGTCCTACCCCAAAATTCTATTCAGACATCGGGTCTCTGGTTGTGTGCCCACACTACTAGAACACAGTTTCCTGACAGCATTGTGATGTCATAGCAATGTTACAGACGCTTAGTGGACGTTGTTCACCAGGCAGACAGGCTGCTTGTGTTGTCATTTTTCTGTGGTAACTAAAAACCATAAACTCGAACCATCAACCATCAACAAAATGGAGGTTCTTTGTGATATTATAAATAAAATGGTTGAAAGTGTTTTAGCTAGACATGAAGCAAGCTGGTGGGAAGAGACTCCACCAATCTCCTGCTTGGGAGTGAAACCGTTCAAATATTTACTGTGGCCAATATGTGTCAGCTACTGGAGCAACAGGAGCCAACAGTATGAGCTGGAATGAATGTTCAGACCGGCTCAGTTAAGTTTTTCCCCAGCAGCATGCCAAAATCTAGTTTCTTTGTTCCAGACAATGATATATTTGTTCACTTGTTTATTTACATGCGTATACAAGTTTTTACATTTGTACACGCAATGTATGTATAAGTGGGCCACGTATGTATGCTTGCATACAATCATACGCACGTTTCCCACTCATAGAGACGAAATGGCTTGTATGTTTGCTCCTTGCTTCGACCTTGGGTTAATGCGGAGGTGGGGCACAGTCTGCCAGGGAAGGGTAGACAGGGCATTTGCCAGCCTCATAGTAGTGACAACTAGTCTGGAATTTCCCCCCCCCCCCCCCCCACCCTGTAGGGTGAGCTGAGGACATGGGACACCTCGTCGGTGAGTGTCACTACGGTGATGGACTGGTTTCTGACACGTGGAGCTTGCCCCCCTGAGCTCTGAGTCGCTCAGATCCTAGCCAATGACACGCCAACAACATCCTTTCATCGGCTCTCTGTCCATCCATCCCCGTATCTGTCCAAATGGCTCTTTCTAGGGCCTTTCCTATTGTTATGAGGAAAAGCAGATTAACGGGTCTGGTTCATTGCACTGGTTTTGAAGCAATTTGAAACTGTGCCTAGTTGGTAG
Organism: Anguilla anguilla; assembly: GCF_013347855.1. Taxonomy (NCBI): domain Eukaryota; kingdom Metazoa; phylum Chordata; class Actinopteri; order Anguilliformes; family Anguillidae; genus Anguilla; species Anguilla anguilla. Next base: position 12,949,907 of record NC_049206.1, on the reverse strand, counting down.
TGTGTCTCTGTTCTTGTGATTATTTTGGTGCTTCCTAGTTCTGTTCTCAAGGTTTCTCTGTGGATGGTCAGACCCTCTGGCTTTCAGACACCATGTAGGGTAGGATGATTTTGTTTATTTTATTTACTTGCTTACTTTTTTTTTTACACACAAGCTGTATCTGTATCTACAGTACATGTAATATTGTTACTTAAAAATGATTACCACCTGCAGAATAGGCCATTTGTAGTGAACCAGTCATGTATATTTATTGGTGGTAGGAAAGTAAAAAAAATAATGTTGAATTAAAGAAGAATGTGAATAAAATATATGTATGAGCGAGCTTCGATGTGTGTAGGAAAATCACAGTTGGGAGGGGAATGAAATCGGCAGGGGTGGGTAGTGATCTGTCTAAGAGCCGTTACTCGGAAATAGCCAACGAGAAGCAGAAAAAGCTGGTGGCAACACAAACAGGAACGCTTGTTTGCGCAAGGCTGCCACAGTAACACTCAGAGTTCCACAGATTTTCATCCTTTCATAAGCGAGCGCGTCGGGGCACACCGCCCCCTCTGGCACAAGCGCCCTTTTGTGCCCGTCCAGTGAAGGCTGCATTGATAGGGTGGCTGGCCAGGGGTGGGGGGGCAGGGGGGAGAAACTCGGGAAACATACCTGCAGCCTCTTCCAACACAGGAAGCCTGCACAGCAGAGTAAACATGTTATTAATAAAAATACTCCGCTGGTCAGTGAGTCAGACTGGCTGCAAACATTGGGCCCGGTTTGATTGTAAGCAGGCTTTGGAGGGATGCGAAAAACGGTAGAAGGCAAAATGGCTGTAGTCGCCTGTAGTCGTCAGTGTCAGAGGCCGTCCTCAGGTAGCTTTCCTCAGGCTGCCAGACAATAAATTATGGATTTTCATTTCATATCTTATTTGCATATTTCAAAATGTGTGGTCACTCACTAAAGCTGTATCAATATTTTGTATAATGTAGCATATATAGTCGAATATATGAATATAGCTGCTTGTGTATGTGTGTATAAAGCCCTCGCGCACATACACGCGCACACAAACACACACAATGTTTACATGCATGAGCTCCAGAACCGTTAAACTTGGGACAGAGAGAGAGTGCTATGAAGGTTACCTGTGGTCTGCACCAAATGGTTCTCTACAAAGACCTCTTTCATCAACGGCTCCCGTGCTTCCTTGGAGGGCGGGAACTTTGCACGGCTTCGCACTGCATCATCAAAGTGCTTGACCAATGCTTGTACAAGTTGCGGCTACATTTCAAATAAAGCTGGCCTGAATCTCTCCCAACTACTACTACTACTACTACTATCTGCCAGTTGGCACACTACACGCTATTGAGATTTGTTCACAGCAAACCACAGCAAAGTAGTCATTTCTTGAAAGCTTTGGAAGCCCCTCCCCCTTCCCTGATGGTTTCCAAGCCAACCCTGAAGCTACAGGATGGTTCTTAGTTTGTTACTGAATTCAAAACCCATTCATTCCAGTCCCCCTCTTTTGTCTTGGTTTGTGCATTTCATTTTATGTGTTTCAGTTTGAGTTCATGCTACATTCTTTGGTAGAATTAACCAGAGCCCTGAACCATTTATCTATCAGTTGGCCTGACGGCATTTCATGATGTGCAGACTTAGTAAAAGGAAATGACTCTCTTAATAAGGGTATCAATCCATTGATGCTTTTGAATAGAAACAGTGGCAGATGCTGCACCCACCCCACACAAGGATAGCCAGGACACGTCGTCGGGGGGTGACGCATTTGATGTCACTACGAAGGACCCCTTCCACGACCTCACGGACAACGCCTTCACCTTTGAGTATGAGGACAACACCCGTTTCCAGCCACTGGATGAGGACAACGGTAAGGGTGCGGCTGTTTTTGTGCTTGTTATCAGACCGCATTCTCACTCACCAGTAGTTACTTTACTCAATAAACAGACGAAGATAACCGCCCCGCCCCCCCCGTCACTGTTGAATTGGTGAATCTCCAATCCATGTTGAATTGCACTATGTTGATTTGCACTATTTGTATGGTCATGTTGTATGTGGGTGATGTATATTGTATATGTATATATGTTTGGGTATATTGTAAGTCTTGCACCAAATGAGGTGCCTTCTACACTTGTATTGATGTATGTTCTTTGCTGAACTACCAAGTTGAATTGCTGTGTAGTCCATACATTTGGTGAATAGTGATTCTGAACAAATCCATGGAAGTGTAAAGTCACTTAAGAGGCGTTTCGCAGTCAGTTCAGCCTGTATGTTCAGTGGCATAGAGGATATGGCCGGAATGTGGAATTCTGCAGGAGGAACATCACACTGCTCTTCCACCGGAATGTCAGTCAGCTCACACTTAGTCGATGGGAGCTGAAATCGCTGTCTCAGGAATCATTGAAGAGTGTTGCATACATCATTGATTAGGTTGAAATCTTGTGACTTATCAGCCTGTGACATGTGTATCAGTGTCATGCTGCTCAAACCACAGGGTAACTACTTGTGCTCTGTGGACGGGGGAAGTGACATTTAATTAAACACTGATAGTGACCTTGTGTTGCATTTGTGAGTGATCCCAATCGTGCAAGGAAGAAGCGCCCCGCACTGTTGCCGGACCTGCGGATCCCCTCACTCTTAGAGCACCGTGGTGGATCCATTTTATCGTTCACAACCTGTATTTTTAGCAAACACTTAAAATGTATTTATCCCAGCGATAGATATTTTGTTCCTGATCCGTACAACTTGCCTGCAGTCGTTTAGCGTTCCTAATGTGTTTATGTGTATGATCTCTGCAGAAGTGCTGGGTCCGGGCGCCATCACCGCCATCGTCATCGCCGTGTTCCTGGGGGCATCGGTGCTTCTTGCACTCATAGTTATTATGCTCAGGAAGTTCTCAAGTGCCTAAAAGTCCCTCCCCCCATCACTGCCCCAGGAACTCCCACCCTTTTAGCCCCTCGGTCTTCTACTCCTTTACACACACACACACGCAAACGCAAACACATACATACATGCACACACACACGTATACATACATGCACACACACGTATACACACATGCATGCACACGCACACACACGGACACACACAAACATGCACACACACACACAGATCACTAGGGAATGAACATAAATAAGACCCCACTTGGCCCTTCTTTTTGAAAAACATTTAGAAATGAGCCGGGGTGGCCTGTACAGAGGCAGAAGAGGAGTCATTGGATGGGGTCGCTGGGTCAGGACCACACCTGCTGGGACACGGGAGTGTGCGTCCCTGCGACAGCCCCTGGGACTTGTGACACCCGGTGACGATAGTGGGAGGAGTCTTCATGAGCATGCTTTCTCAGTGGGGCACTGTTCTTCCATGGCCAAGTAGGCCCATGTCTCACAAATGAGATTTAGCTACACTTAGTTTTATGCGTGTTAACTCATTGCAGCCTGCAGCTGAAGTGGACATGTGTATGTGCAGAAATGTCTCAATTTGGAGTCCCAAAGTTATTTTGCATGCCGGCCTTTATTTTTGTGTTATTGAAAAGTAGCTGAGCATGCGTGTGTGTGCTTGTGCATGTGTATCGTTGGATGAGTGGGTATGTGTGTGTCTTGAGTGCGTGTGATTTTTGTTAGCCTCAGCATTTTGTACTTTCCTTTCATAAATTGTGCCAGTGTGCTAGGTTTGATTTTGGATGAAATGTGAAACGTCAGCACAGTCTTCATTTACCTGGTTGGTACCCATGAAAATATTCAGTCCTCTTAAGATTTTTGAGCACGCCTGAGATATTTCAGTTGCAGTGTTAAATCCTGTACTTACAGTAAGGTAAGATTCTAAGTGTCAAGTCTTTATTGCACAATCATGTCTCTCATTATCTTAATATTACTTAAGTTCAATGTTTGCAGTAGTGAATGTGTTCACACCCATCACGTCCAAGAAGAGGCTTTATAAAAATATTTTAAACAAATGATTAATATGCATATTGTTAAATAGATGTTTTCTTTGAGGAAATTGTAGTTAAACACAAAATTAAGTTTTTCAGTATGGTTAAATAAATATATTAAGACTCAGAAATAATTGTTTAGAAATGCTTGGCTTGGGGCCGTTCTTCTGTATTTCTGTGCTAGGAAGCTATTTTATATAAATGTAAAGTGTTTTATAACATGATAAGCTTAGGGGTGCTTGATGGTTATCTCTATTAATGCTTAAGTATTGCTGAATTACTTTATTATTAATAGTATTAATAGAGTACAGTGTTTTCTTTAGTGAAGTAGAAATTCAAACATTTTATAACATTTGCTAATACTTAGATTTTATAATAAATGTGTTACTGATAGTAAATTGTCAAATAATCTAACTGATATACTATGGTATACTATGTAAAAAATACTGTTCGGTGAAATTATCATCAAATTTTCATAACTTAAATACAAGTTGATTATTATAAGGTCAGCAGGAATCTACCCTTCCTATCTTGTCTTTTTATGTGCTGTATGTTTCGCTAAATGTAATGAGTTTAAGTTGTATCTGTGTATTTGTATGCGCATACGTGCCTGTGTGTATATGTGGGCAAATGTGTTTGCCTTTGATATAGATCTGTACCTCCTACCTGTGAGCTGGTAACTCACTACAGATTCACAACAGAGTACAGTTTTACTGTACTCTAGCTACATTGTCTTTATAACCATGTGAATTGAGTCATGTTACTTTTCCATCGGCAATAAATAACTTTTCAACTAAACTAAATACCAGTGAGAAAGTCAGCAAAATATCATTTGCCACTCAGAACATGTTAATAATGTGTAAGTGTGTGCACCACTAAAATGAAAAGAGACGGCATGTGTACAATTTGTCCTTCCATTTTTGTTTTGCCGTGACTTTGATATGGATAGTTAATGCCCTGTTTATTCATGGATTTCTAATAAACTGCACAGAAGTTAAACTTCTTCCCCCAAACCCTGTGGATAGATGTGGTTGTCCCTACCAGAGAGACAAGGGACCTGCGGTGTAGAGCTGGAAGATTGCACTTTAGAGAATCGTGTCATTTTTTCACTTATATGTAACACGTATTGTGTATTTAATTAGAAACATATTTAAGTGGTATTTGTTTTTATGTACCTTGTAGCTGATCCACGTGAACAAAAGAATACTCTGGACATACAACAGAACATCCCGAGGCGATTTGTGTTTTGTGGAAATCTATGCAGGGCGACTAGCATAGCAGACGGTCTCAAGAAAGATAATGACCCCAAAACCGCAATATTGCCCACCCTCCCCCATTTTTATACTGTCGTGTATGACTGATTACAGTATGGAAGCTTAAGTTCGGCATTGCATACAGTATGTGCAGTGTACACTGCAGTACAAATGGTGCTTGGTTTTAAAGGAACAGCGCCCTGTGATGACATGAAGCTATCCCAGACAACGGTCTAACTGTAGCTCTCACGTATGCAAGTGGCAGCAGTTGATCTAAAAGTAGTCAGTAAATAGAAAACCATGCCTGCAGAGAGAGGATGTGGTGTAGTCTGACAGACAGTCTGACAGATTGGCTGTTTTCCAAAAGCAGTGCTTGACGAGAGCATTTACTAGGTCCTGGTTCTTTCAAGTCCAACCCCGTGACATTTCAAGATTTCCCCCAAAACATTTTTCATTGGCCTATGTTTTAGATTAGATCTTTTGTCTTATTTGCATATTTGATTTGCAACTTCCACCACAATTTCATACATTTAAAACTACATTAAATACAAAATTGCATGATGTTATAACTACTGCAAGAACACAAACTGCCATTTATTTCTGCTAAAACTGCAAGAGAAACATACTCAGGTCTACATTTGTAATTAATTATAGTTTCAGTTTCAGAAAAATCATTTAAATCGTTCAAAAAACTCATGTAAATACGTACATATGAATACATGTGCATAAATATGTGCTAAGACCACACAGTGCAACTACAAATTGGTACATGCTGTAAATGATTCCACACAATTAGATTCTTGAAATACAAACATAATATACACTGTCCTATTGCATATCTGTTCAATTGAAAAAGCCCTGAGATTCCTAGTAAATTGCTAGCATGTGCTATTCTGTAGTTGTAATTTTTTCACAAATTCTAATCTGCCCCTCTGCTTAGCTAGATGACCAAACTGATAATAATAATGATAATGTGATAATAATTTTGTTTAAAAATAATAATGACACCATAATTGCTAGGGAACATTAAGAAACTACAAAGATTTCATGATTGGAACATAATGGGATGTAAATGAGATCATGGTTTTTAGCTATCAGGAGCCTTTAAATTGTTCAGTTCAGTTTGTATTTTTTAAAATCCATTAAAATGTTCCATAAAATTGCTGTTTTCAGTATGCGGTATGTCAGCCATATGGAGTGCTTGCCCCTGTACCCTTTGGTCAGTATTGATGTTGACAGCTGAATAGTAATTAGAGGAAGCAGTGTCTGCATCATGTGACAGTATGGTTGGGAGCACATCACTTCCACTACCCCATTTCAACACTGTGCTTCCAGCTTGCTCATGTTCTCAATATTTACCTTTTTTTTCCATTTTGCTTTGGTGTTGCATTCAAATATCATTATTCAGTTATTTGCCATCATGGAATTAAAACAGTGCATCACTCCAGTGTATTGTCCTCTGTGAGTGAGAGTACTGTTAATATATTAAGCATGTAATGTGCTCACAAGAAGATATACAATGGCTTGGAATGCATCCTGTCTTATAGATGACTTCTGGTAGGAGAGAAGATTTTAGATGGGCAGGTCCCAAACAAGGTATGGTGAATTTATCATTATCATCACATACCATTGTAGAGGAGTAAAAACTTTTATTCAACCACATGTATTATTGTAATTATTAAAAATAAAATTTTACCATTATAACAGTAAGTACATTTATATTATTTTTATGTCTATACTATTATCTTTCACAGGTTTTGAATTACTACAGTGGGATATTAATCTTATGCTGGCTATAAACAGTGTAGTGTTGTTCATTATTCACTTGTTCTTGTGGTAACTTGTCTTCAAAGGATAGAGACCTAGCACAAATTGTATTGAAAAAAAAATCATTTTTTTGTTTTGATATTTCCTGAAAAGCATTAAATATGCAACAAATTCATTTAACATAACTTTATTCCTTTGGTAGACATAAATCCTGAACTGTACCCAAGTTTTTATGACACTTCCGTAAGAAAAACAGTCAAAGCATGTTAAATCAAAGCACGTTAAATGAGTCTGTATTTTTCTGTGACTTGGTTTCAATATGTTGTGTAACCTCCATTTTCAACTGACTGACGTGGTATCAGCATGATTAGATTTATCTGTGGTAAGTCATGTATTGCTCGGTAATGAGTACATTCAAACTCTGCATGTCTGCAAAGCCCTATTGTAGTTCCCCTCAACGCTTGCCCGTCCACAGCAATCCAGAGACATTCTGCATTCTGCATTAAAATTCACAGAAATATGTCATGTTTGAGTTTGTCCCCTGCAGAGGTTAACTTCTCGTCACTTTTGTTAACTTCTTTTCACTTAGAAAATCTACAAAGCATGCAATTTGACTAGGGGTGCCCAAACATTTGCATAATGCTATACATCCACCCGTCAATATAATTCTTGTTAGGAAGCAACGGGTTCCTGTAGTATTTTGTAGTTCCTGTAGTATGTCGTACTGTGTAGCCTTACTTAAATCATTGATGGGTAATTTGTGGAAAGGACCCAACCTTAGCTGTGCTTATGTTTTCTGACCTCAAATGTCTTGTTAAGTTGGTGGTTTTTTTAAAGGTCAACATTCCCCCACTCATTCAGATTGTTTCTTCAAAACACCCCCTCAAAAATAACAGAAATACAATACAGTAATTACATTGAATTTCAATGCAGTTTTATAAGTATGAAAATGAATATTAAGCAGTGCTGTCAACTCAAAGACTGAAACTTCTCCACCTCCACCCCTGAGCAGTTTCTTCACACCCCCATGGACCGAAATCTTCAACCAGAAATATTTCTGGCACGCAAGCTGTTATCTGATACATAGCATTTTCTTTAAACTGTCCATGTTATTTAAAGTTATAAAATCAATGTGATGCCAGGCTTGATTTGGAGAAATGCTGCGCATGAATGTAGATTTCTTTCTTTAATTCAGCAATAGTGCCATTAATAATAATTAACATAAGAATTGTTTGCATTAAAATAATTGTTTGCTGTCCTCATTCATATTTTAGGCTCCTTACTGTGAATAACTAATACAACTTAACACAAGAGCAATAACAACAAAAACAATTGCAACAAAATGGGAAAAAGATGAACCTCAAAATCAAGATGTCTTTGAAGACTTCTGTCAGTTCAGATCACAGACAGATGGTGACATCGAAAAGCTTGCGCAAGGAAGTGGTTATAACCATTTGCTCAGTTTTAGCCATTGCACACAGACACATAAGCAAAAGACAAGTGACAACTTTGGTGGAAGCATAGGCAGGTAAGTGCCAAATTAAATTAACTTTCCGCAAGAAAATAGCGTAGGACATGAAACAGCAGTAATTGCAAAATTAAAGTGATTTCAACCACTTAAGTAAATAAGGTCATAATGCTTAGGGCACATTGAATAATGTCTGTTACTAACTATGAATACGGTGCTAAACAATTTATTCTTTTGAAGGTCAGTTGCTTTGGTCAATGAGTTACCTACTTCCTGGCCTCCTGATATTTGTAAACAGATGAAAGCAGACAGTGAAGAAGGAGCACTTTTCACAGATATCTGATTGAGCGCCACGGGAGCATGACTCAAAGGTTGGTGTGTGAGGTGTGAAGAGTGAGGAGGCATGCACAGGCTGTGCTTCTGCATAATGGAACAGAGAAAGATTTGAAAAAAAAAAACTGAACAGTTTGTGAGTGCTGGCCTGTCTTTATATTCCCTATAGAAGTCCATAGAACAAGCAGCAATGTTATTAATGCAGATTCGTGTTATAATCCTTATAATATTAATTACATGAATTAATTGCATTTACTCTCTCTCTCCCTCTCTCTCTCTCTATCTATGTAAATACTATGTATATATATATATATATATATATATATATATATATATATATATATATATATATAGTACTGGCCAAAAGTATTAGAAGTATTAGAAATCTGATTTTTTAAATTTAATTTAAAAATTTGTGGACAAATACACCATTCAGTGAACACATTCTGTCTAATGTAGACTCAAGTGGTTTTTCTGTCTAAGGTATTAACAGTGGTTGGTGTCGGGAATTAAATAATTTTTTAGAAGTAATTTTGATTGGTTGAACATCAAAAGTATTACATTAGTTCATTCTTATTCAGTGTACTGACAGCTATTTGTCTTGTATCTGTCTAAATGAAGTTTAGTTTAGTCCTACTACATACTGCCAGGTCAGAAGGTCAGAAGGTATACAACTCAAAATTATAATTTTATGGTGTAATTTAGTAAATTCCAGAAAAGATATGTACACGCACACACACACACACACACACACACACACACACACACACGGACGTCCATGCTGTTGTCAATGAGATATACACATGCAAACACATGTAGACATTCAACACACAAAGACATACCTGTTCTTTTCAGACCAGCTGCACAAATCATCTCTGCAAAGGACCCTGTATTTTGAAAGACCGCCATTTTCTTGATTTCCTTGAGTCATCCATTTCTTTCTCTTTTTCTCAAACAATCTCAGCTTGCTTTCAGGAGACCAGTTTCAAGTGTTGTGAGTCTTAGTGGCATCTAATGCAATTAGAAAGTTTTAGTTAAGATAATGTTTCCTTTTGAAATGGAACAATTATTTTTCCGCTGTAGGCATTTAAAAAGATTTTTAAAATGTATAATTAGAACATTTTGAATTAGCAAACATTAGTTAAAGGAACTTTTTTAGTATGACAACAGCAATCTCGGTTACTGTCAGAACAGCCCACCTTTATGTTTGCATATAATTCTCATGATTTGTAAAAAAACAAATGTGAAAGTAAAGATACTGCCAGCTTGTCTGTGGTTTAACGCAGTGGTTCACATCCTCTGTTCTGGCACTTCCTTGTGTATGCCTATTTAAGTTCCAGCCAGTCTCTTGATCAGTCAATGTACCTGAAAGCACATGTTTATGTTCTTCCTTATTTCAGCACAAATTTTAACTTTTATCTTGCTTGTCATCAATCTATCTCCAAACTCCAAATATTTTTCACAATTGGCTTTGTTTTAGTGCCAGGTGTCCACACTTATAGAGTTAAGGACTTTGCTCATTTGTGCTGTAGGTCCATCAATTAATCAATTTAAAAATGCAACCTCTTTAAAAAAGGAATAATTGTTACAGCACATTACAGAAAATGAAAGCATGACTGGTCTGATTAAAAGCCTTTTAATGAATCTAGAGTTTTCATTGTTTGCTACAGGAACTTCAGTTGTTCCCTAAATGTGGTCTTAAGACTGTAATTTATCCCTGATTAGATATTATGTGTACATTTTTAGTCACAATTAACAGCTGCGTGTAATTCAAGAATTATGGTTGGAATGAAAACGAGCATAAACAAGAGGGCTCCAGGACTGGGGTAATTAGATGGCCACAGACCATATTGTTCTGATGCAACAAAGTAATTTACATACAAAGTTTAATTGGTTCTTCTTAAATGAAAGTAAATGTTAAGTAAATGTGAAGAACAAGGCAATGCTAAGTTGAGGCCTTTGTAGTGATTATTATAGACAATACCTTTACAAATGGGCAAAAAAAGATACACAGAGACTGGTGGCAAATTTTATCCATGAAGCCAAACTACATTTTGCTTTCCAACCTCATTAAAAACCTATGGGAGTCATTCTTAACAGTAACGTACTTACCACTGTGCACTTTCAGGGCACAACTAAAGGTTTAATTACTGATAGTGTTGGTGTTCAGTTTAGCTTAATAATTATCTGACCTAGGCAAGAATGAGAAATTGATAGGCAGGAATAGTGATGATAAACATGTGAACCGATCGCAGGTATTGTCTCTTACAGCGTCAAGATGAGCAAGTGCAATCTCACAGACATGGACAACATGATGGATTCTCTGCGGCTGGTCATCTACATCCCCATCTTTGTGTTTGGGCTCATCCTGAACACCACTGCCCTGTTGGTCTTCTGCTTCCAGCTCAAGAAGTGGACCGAGTCCACCATTTACATGACCAACCTGGCGCTGATGGACCAGCTGCTCCTCTTCTCCCTGCCATTTCGGATGTACAATTCCAAATGGGCTGCCAACAAGAGGGTCTTCTGCTCCTTTCTGGAGAGCCTGTACTTTGTGAGCATCTACGGCAGCATCTACACCATCACGTGCATCAGCGTTGACCGCTACATAGGCGTCAGTCACCCATTCAAGGCCAAGCAACTGCGCTCCCCGCGGAAGGCCCTGCTCGTGTGCGCCACTATCTGGGTGCTGGTGTTCGGCGCCACCGTGCCCGTCTACGACTTCCACCCCGGCGACGAAGGCAGGTTCCGCTGCTTCCACGGCTTCTCGGACAAGGGCTGGCACCCGGCGCTCATTGGCTGCCTGGAGGTTTTCGGCTTCCTGCTGCCGGCGGCGGTGCTGGTGGCCTGCTCCGCCCGGGTCGTCCGTGTGCTCCGGCGCTCGAGAGAGCGCAGCCCGAAAAACCAGGCCTGCATCCGGATCATCTACAGCGGCCTAGTCGCCTTCCTGGTGCCCTTCACCCCCAGCCACCTAGCCATCCTGCTGCAGTTCTTTGTGCGGCGAGGTACCATCACTGACTGCACACTACAGGCCAACATCACCGTGTTCGTCCAGCTGGCCATGACCCTGGCCAACGTCACCTGCTGTCTGGACGCCCTCTGCTACTATTTTGTCGCCAAGGAAGTCCGCACCTCGAGTATCAGGAGGTCCTTCCGCCAGTGGAGAAGTACAATTAACTCTGGCAGTCTGGCAGGAATGGATCCTCAGAATTGGACTGAGCTGAGTGCCACACAAAGGATTGGGGGGCCAGAGGGCAGGGGGCAGGAAAGCTTAGTGTGTGCGTCACCAAAGACAAACACCCCAACCACAGCCAATGGAAGAGCTGAATTAGTTCGGCCTAATTCGACAAACAGTCCGAGTGTCTCTGGTTAGAAGTTGTACCCTGTGATGTGACAAATGTGGGTGTTCCCTCCTACAAAACATACTGAAGGTATCTGTGCTGTGGCTTTCACAGCAGCAACTTCCTTTTAGCAGTTGGTTGGGGGTTGCACTTTAGAAGGGGAGGATTTAGCGTGACTCAGTGTGGACATCCATCAGTTAAGAACAGTGATGTCATATACTGGAAACAGGAATGTTGATGTTCTGGCTAAACCAATTGCCACTGGTATCACAGCTAGTTTACAATGCAAGAAATCAGGACAAGAATCTTAAGGTTTACGGTTTAAGAATCTCAATCAAAGGTTTAAATTGTAAACAAATCTTCTCTTTGCAAAGAAAAATCATATTGCACTGCAATATACAATGCCCATTTGCAAGTGTAAGCCCATCGAATCATTACTAAAGTGCCTATCACTTCAAAAGGCTCACCAACAGGCACCCACACCCAGTTCACCCAGCTGAGCTGCCACAGCTACTGCTTCAGCCCTCTGAGTACTGAATAGCCCTAACAGATTACATAGCCAGGCTCAAATCTGTGCCAAATGCAGCCCAGCTGTGACAGGGAGTCCACTGCAGGAGGACATAACCGACTTACACCCATGACGGGTAGGGTGGTTTCAAATTGGCGGGGCTTCCTTAGGTACCAACTGCCTTAGGTCCTCCCAGTGATGAGGCAAGGCCCTCACAGGCAAGCAGCTGTCATGAGTAAGAAAAAACATAGTTAGTGCTATTATGCCTGCCATACTGTATAGATTTTAGTGCTGAAACAGTAACCGCTTTGCATGCAAGCTCATGCGACTCAGCTCCAGTGATCCTTGTGTAAATGTGGAGACGCAATTCTAAACGGAGGAGACAGAAAGTGAGAGTCATGAGACTGCTGGGTAGATTACTTTATTAATATTTTTTATCGCCTTCAATGCCCTCACACAAATCTGAGCATAAACTCTGATCTTTTATCCCTTGCCATAGGCACACACTCTTTTCACTTGAGTACAGTTAGTGATACATAGATCTTCAGTAACAACCACAGATGTTTGCAGATGAACACACCCAGTCTGGTTTTCAAACAGAAAGACGACATGATGTGTGGCTGCTCAGAACTACACACAGAGCCACACGCACCACAGGCTCACTTGCTCACAGGAAGTCAGAAACAAAATGGGTGTACTGTATACTGGCGGTGCTAAACTAAACAGACCTTTCCTCACTTAAAAAAGGAGTGAAATATTCCAATGGTGAAAACTGGAATGGTGAACTCTTTCAATGCAACCTTTATGTAGTTTAATTTGAAGATTCATTTAATCAGTGGGTAGGTGGGTGGTAGGTGGCCCGTTACACCAAAAATTACAATCACTTTCTGGAGCACAGAGACCCATTTTACTTGACTGTGCTACTGTCCAACAGGGGGCACCAATGATATAAGAATCAGTCGCATAATTATCTATAGATCCTAATGGCCAGGCTTCAACTTTCAGGCAGCATGCAAACAATAACCATGGTGATCATGAGTCATCTATTTTTACTGTTTAAAGTTGATTCTGCAAGCTCACTGACCAATACCTAAATATATCTTAATACGCAAAGACTGTGATTGTTCAACAAGGAAGAACACAGAAGTCTACGAAAAGATGTTCACCTTGTTTTGATGGTGTTACCCAGAGCCATAGAAAGAGAGAGTCGCGTCAACTCCGTTCACTCCAACGGGCCAATTATTTTACAGCAATGGCAGATCGTGGAGAGTCTGAATAGTTCCAAACATTGGGAGCTAGTAGCAGCAGCGCCGTAGAGTAGCAGTGTTTTTGACTCTGTGATACACTTTTAAAAGGTAAGAAGATAAAATCAACAGCATTTTTGATACTTTCTTATTTGCACATTTGAATCGAATTAACAATGAGTTAAAGCATGTTAGCTCATTATTTTCCACCAAAGTAGTAGATTTAGCTAACGTTAACAGAACATTATGGTAAGAATTGTTATGGTAATTGTTTGTTATGGCCCTTCTATGTATTTAGGTTGTTATCTGACCCTTTTTTGTCTGCCAAATAAATGTCATAATTTTTCACACATTTTGTAGTGGAAGCATTACTTTAGAAATTAAATTGAATAAGAGTTGGTGAAATAATTTGGAAGTTGGTGAAATGAGGATGATTTTTTGTTGTTGTAGTCAATGAAATCCTTTTATATTGGAGGTCATGAATTGAATAGACTGCTTTTACCTAACCCCTACATAGCGTTTCTTGAATAAGGTACTTTGTAAAAATTAATTGTACTGTACTATAGCAATAGATATGTTCTTGGGGTAGGGATCTTCCTATTAAGGAGTACTTATTACAGCCCATATTGAATCGAATTGAATTTATTTGACAATTAAAACACATATAAAACTGCACTGCAGTTGTTACAGACATTAAAAATCATTGAGGATAAAAAAAAAACAACACAAAGCCGAAAGAGGCTTATTTCCATTGTGGTCCTCCAACACTCAACAAAACAAGACACAAAAAAGGAAAAGGCAAGTACAAACCATAGGGTCTACTACGTACAACAGAATCACAATCCTAACATTAGGGAGCAAAAGGGATAACTACATAGGAACCTTATCGATCAGCCAGGATTTTGTTAACCTTTTAAAACTTCTCAGAGAGGGAGTTGATTTAATTAACATACCCAAACTATTCCACTCCGAAGCTCCTAGGTATGTAAAATAACCTTTTCCAGCAAGACTTTTAAATCATATGTGTACTCCATTTGGATTTGGATCTGGATCTTATGGCAAATTTGTTGTGACTTTACTTTACTGATTATTCATGCATCATTCAGCATTTTGACAAGTTTCACAAGCAAACATATGTATATATATATATATATATATATATATGAATAAAAAATCATTTTTGCAGTAACCTAGCTCTGAAAAATGTTAATAAGCTGCCTAGCTAGGCTGTCTAATGTCTAGCTATAGTGAGTAACAACAAAAAATAACAAACAAAAAAATTTTCCTAATGTATTAGTTGCAAGTTGTTCGTTTCTACCAGCCACCTAGCTAGCTGACCAGATGTAGCCTAAGCCAGACAATGTTTTTGTTGTTGGTTGTTACTCACTAGCTAGATATTAAACAGCCTAGCTAGGCAGCTGACTAAAAATTCTGATCTAGGTTACAGCAAAAATGATTTTTATTCAGACAGGACAATGAATATGAAACACGATATTAAACCCGGTCAACATTTAACGAACACAACTGTCTGTCAAAAATAGGTGACACGCCCACAAACAGCCGACTGTGGGGACGCGGCGACAGGCGGCCGTCGCCGCGTATAGTGTGGCTTAACCGTAACCCCGGGCACCCACCGCACGCGTACCGTAAGCGGCGCGTAACAGGGCGAAGTAGCACGGCGCGGCGCGTAGTGTGTCTACACAGGTTACGTTTGTGTCGCGCAAAGGCTTGCTTAAAGCTCTATATTCCTAGTGGTTCTCACAGTCTGCAGTGGGATTACATCGTGTATTTCACGTTTGTTCACGACTGTTGATTATGGGTTGAGTGAATACTTGGTGAGAGACCTTTTTCAGTTTGTTAATTTGGTAATATTTCGTTAACTCATGTAAATACGTGAGAAAGTAAACGCTTTAAAGAATTACCATAATCTTAAATCGCAACGTAGCCTGCATAATAATTAATCTCAAACTGTATTAATTTATTTGCTTGGTTAACAAGCGTGCCAATTTTATGAAGAATATGTAATGATCATAATAATAATAAATAATCCGTAATCAACCACTGGGTATTCGCGTGTCGTCTGGTCATTCACGTCAAAACATTTATAGGATCAGATTTAGTAAAATCAGCTAATCATCAAAAAGATAGCGTAACAGTTTAATCTTGAAGGGATATGAACACCACAACGCCATGAACACCGGAAGCTTTGAAGTACAAGTGCACTAGACCACTAAATAATCTGATTTTTTAAAGCTCTGTGGATTATCTGATTTTTATTAACAAGCCCTTTTTAAAAGCACGGCGAACGAAGACATCGGAGAAGTCAAATAGGCTGAGCAATGGTTGGTTAAAAACTACCTTCCAACAGTCGAGCTAACAAACCGCTGCTCGGTGCATTCACTTCTACATCATTCAATAGGCTACGTCTTTCTGTGGTGTATTTTCAAATTCACCCCACCCCCTCGAAATTAAGTTTGCCTTTCCCCAGGTTCCAGTTTTTTTTGTTGTTGTTTTTTTTCCTGCAAGGACAATACAAAAACGAAAAAAAATTTTTTTAGCTGCTTATAAAATATCTGGGAGGGAACTAGGGACACCCCCAGTAGCCTAATATAAGGATGAAATATAAATCAGAGCACGTACCTAGCATTTTAGAGCATATGTCTGTGTATAAACAGGTCATCACGACGCGCGACAAGCAGAAAAATAGAACAGAAGCGAAAAACTACGCTTCAGTTCGCTTGTGTCGCACAAGCTTCGCAGCTGGTTCGCGACGCGTTCGCATCTGGTGTAGAGGACGTCGCCCGCTGCCGTTGTAATAACAGTAGGCTACTTCAACTACGCTTCAGTTACGCGCGTAGTGCGCTCGCGGTTGTCACGCGTGCGGTGGGTGTCTGGTTTAAGGCTCTGGTGTTACCTATAGGTATGTTTGTTCTGTCAGTGCCCCCAGGTGGCAAATGTTGCAACTGCAGGACCAAGTGGGATTCATTCAGCCAGTTTTGCTTGGGGAATAGTAGAAAGTCACAGTGAGAGGCAGGTATGAAATTGAGCTGGGGAAATCCCATTCTTTGCAAAAATCACCATCAGAACTTTATTGGCACGGTAAGACAGGACCTCAGTTTAGCTCATCAATCAATCAGTTAATCAATTTATCTTTATTTTTGTGCAGTACATTTGCAAGCTTTACAATAGACATTTTACAGACTGAAACAAAAATAAAAAATAAAATAAAAACTGGAATATTATCCACTGCCCCCTTAAAACACAATACAGATGAACTTCTGTAGATCAGTGGGCTGCAGAGAAGAATAGTTACATACAAATGCAAGGGTGATGAATAATTCAGGTTCTATGATGGTCATGTCCTTTATGTATCTGATGCTGAAGAAGCCACCAGAAAGGCATCCTTATCAACCTATATTCGACCTGTATTACTAAATGCAAGCTTTTCCGGTTGTGTTTCAAAGTAATTATGCCCTTCTCTACCACCCCATAGCACCATCACCCTTTTCTCGGAAAGGAGAAACTAGGTTGTGGTTATCTCACTTTCTAGTTTTAGACAGAAGAAAAATACTCATTGTGGGTGTAACATTTGTGCCACTTATCTGAAAAAATGATCGGCTCATCTTGTCTTGCGAGCCGAAATGCAGTATGGGTGAACGTTATTTTAGCCACCATGTACAGCGTGGTGGTCGTCATGGGGTTACCACTGAATGGGCTGTGCATATGGAAAAATGGCCATGGCACGGGTTGAGGACATCCAACATCGGTTTCCTTGTTCAATGTTGCACTATCCGTCTTTGCCGTGGCTCTGCGCATCTATTATTACGCGACAGCGGCATGGCCCTTTGGAGCCGTGACATGCTCTACCTCCAGCAGGCTGTTCCGTGTCAACGTGGAGGCTACACCAGCGCCGTCTTCATCGCTTTCATCAGGCCCGACTGCTGGCAGTGGTGTTCCCTCTGCGCGCGCGGGTGCTTCGTACTCCGAGTGTTAACTCTTGCTCTTTCGTGTTAGAAGATTTGGATGGTTGTAACCTAGTGGCTATAATTTATTTTTGTTGGACTCACCCTTTTTGTTTCAAATTATTAATAAATTTTTTTTTTTTTTTTTTTTTTTTTTGCTTGTGTGGTTATGTGGTTTTTGGTCTAAGAAGCACTATAGTAGACCAGCCTAAATCATAGGGAGGCATCATAGTTTTTGGGTGCCATTAATCCTGGATTTTCAACAAGGACCCCAGGGAGTCCTTGAAGGAAATGTAGGGGGTCTCTGGCCAACTGATATGTGCACAGATAGACTCCTCCATCAGCCCCAGTGTGTTGTGAGTCCCCTAGATGCCTTTCAGTCTGGATGGGGGTCCCTGAATCAGAAAAAGGTGAAAACCAGCACAAGAGTAGTTTCAAAAAACACTGGTAATTTAAAATGTATGCAGAAGTATTTAGTGTTGTTTTTCTCAACCAGGCAACAGTACTGGCGAGAAGAGGAATAGAATTAATATCCTATTATTAGCCTCGTTCACAGGACCACTGCTGCTGCACATTTTAACCACCTCTCATCAAAGATGGGTTAGACGACCTTTCAAGACGATAAACAGGAAATGCTGAGAAAACCACAAATGATAAAATCTTACATACCCTTCATTTGCAGATAGAAGCTCTATTCAATACTGTTTGGTATGAACATGTAATTTGTCTCACCTACATTTAATCTGTGATCTTTGTTCATATAATATTTGCATGAAACTCTAAAATCCTACATATATACACTCACCACTTTATTAGGTACACCTTGCTAGTACCGGGTTGTCTTCTGCTGCTGTACCCCATCTGCTTCAAGATTCTACGTGTTGTGCATTCAGAGATGCCCTTCTGCATACCTCGGTTTTAACAAGTGGTTATTTGAACTACTGTTGCCCTTCTATAAGCTCGAACCAGTCTGGCCATTCTCCTCTGACATCTGCCATCAACAAGGCATTTTTGCCCAGAGAACCGCCGCTCACTGGACATTTTCTCTTTTTTGGACCATTCTCTGTAAACCCTAGAGATGGTTGTGCTTGAAAATCCCAGTAGATCAGCAGTTTCTGAAATACTCAAACCAGCCTGTCTGGCACCAACAACCATGCCACGTTCAAAGTCACTTAAATCACCTTTCTTCCCCATTCTGATGCTTGGTTTGAATTTCAGCAGATCGTCTTGACCATGTCTACATGCCTGAACGCATTGAGTTGCTGCCACATGAGTGGCTTTTTAGATATTTGCGTTAAGGAGCAGTTGAACAGGTGTACTGCGCTTGTAACCGAAAGGTCGCAGGTTCGATTCCCGGGTAAGGACACTGCCGTTGTACCCTTGAGCAAGGTACTAAACTGCATTGCTTCAGTATATATCCAGCTGTATAAATGGATACAATGTAAAGTGCTATGTACAAAAGTACATAGGTGGTAAAGTACATAGGTGGTACAAAAGTAAGTCGCTCTGGATAAGAGCATCTGCTAAATGCCTGTAATGTAATGTAATGTGTACCTAATAAAGTGGACGGTGTGTGTGTGTATGCAGTCCATAAGCATTTGGACACTGACACAATTGTTTTGGTTCTGTACTCCAGGACATTGGATTTGACATGAGGTTAAAGTGCAGACTGTCAACTTTACATCCACGTCGGGTGATCCGTGTAGGAATTACGGCCGTTTTTATACACACTTTCATAGAATAGCAGCAAATTTGGACATCACACCAGCTCCTCCTTCCTTTCACTTTCAGCTGAACGATTGATATGCAGTGAAATACTACGCACACAAAGGATGTCAAGCAGTCCGCATTTTTCTGTGTGCTTATGAGATTAACAGGAAAGATGTCCAACTGTAGTATTCCGGCGGACAAAACGTCTGTTGTGGTCGCCATTTCGTACAGCGTGGTGATGCTCGTGGGATTACCATTGAATGGGCTGTCCCTGTGGATTCTCCTAAAGCGGCACGGATTGAAGTCATCCAACACCGTTTTCATGGCAAATCTGGCACTGTCCGACTTCCTCTTGACCCTCCCGTTGCCTCTGCGCATATATTATCACTCAACAGCGATGTGGCCCTTTGGAGACGTGGTATGCACTACCTCCAGAATGCTGCTTCGTGTCAACACGTACACCAGCGCCGTCTTCATCACTTTCATCGGCGTGGACAGACTGCTGGCGGTGGAATTCCCTCTGCGCTCGCGGATGCTTCGCACCTCAAGATCTTCGGGAATCGCTTGTGCGGTTACGTGGGTTCTCTTCATTGTCTTAAATATCCCCCAGGCCATAGCTGGGAACAAGGACATGATTGATTGCAGTGAAAAAGCACGTTTAGAGTGGTGGGGTGTAGCAGCTTCTCTAACAATATTTGCATTGCTAATGGTAAATGTCGTATCGACGGCAATGGTAATGAGGACTCTGCACAGACTTAAAACAGAGTCGATCAGACGCAACAAAGGGAGAGTTATGCTGATTTTCGGTGTTAATTTATTCATGTTTGCAGCATTTTTTGTACCGTTCGGTATGCTGTTGTTTTTACGGTCGCTTTGCGTAATACAGTACAACCCCGTTCTTCGTATGGGGACTGTATGTTTTGTCAGCTTCAATATCTGCTTTGACCCATTAGTTTACTATTTCTCACTAGATGATTTCAGGAAGAAAAAGGCTCAACACACATTGGACACTTAGGGAATGGCGCTAGAACCAGCCAAGGCCGTCAAATTTCAAATGATAAAAACGGCACACTTCACCAAGTTTATGTGCTTTGCTGCAACGTCGTTTTGAATAATTATGTAGCACAGCAAAAAAAAAATCCTATAATTGGCAAAGGATAGGCTATATGTTTCATTATTTGCTAACAGTATGTGTTTAGCTTTTTCACGCTTTCTTGTGTAATAAACGTTGCAGGAGACTCTAGTTGATTGGTTTGTGTAAAGGCATTTAGTATCTGTGTACAGAGCTATAACAAGAAAAAACATGTATGCAAAGGTAAACAGATAAATAAAGCTGTGGGCAACAGTATATCAAAAAACAAACAAAAAAGAAGTAATTCAAATCAATGTTCCAAAGTGTGTTTATTAATTATTGCCATATCATGTATTTTGTGTATTTTTGAACTATTTTCAGAAATCATAAAAAGGATGTGGTCATTCATGTGGGACTTCAAGTTGTGAAAAGCATGTACTTCATATAATATTTTGGTGCGAAAAAAAACTTAAGACTGAGGTCTGGTATTATGGATCAACTGTCAGGGGGCCATAAAATATTTCCAAATACCAGAAAAGCACTGTGCTCTGAAAGATTGCATAAAAACCCTAGATACCTATTCAAGAACAGGTGTAGACTTAAATGGCAAGTGTTTCCATCCCTATGCATTTATTGCAATTTTAAATTATATATATTGTTTACAAAATAAGAAGCCAAGCAGATGCGGAAGCAACACATAAATTCTGGTGTTCCAGCATTCATCAGGGTAAAGAGAAGTTCTCAATATGGTGGTAGCTATCAGTCATGGGAGAACAGTTATCAATGTATAAACTTCAGTTGCAAATGAATACAATATTAGGTTGTGATTAGTTCCAAATTATACAAGGCTTAATTGAGTTTAACTCATGACACGGCTATTAAATAATTAGATATTTTTAAAAGATGGTAATGTCTTTGTTACAGCCACATAATCAACAGACTTTCATAATGCAACATTTAAAATGTTGTCAAACAGAACTCCTTATTAATAATACAAAGAGTGAAAACAGTCACTGCGATAGATTGGCGACCTGTCCAGGGTGTATTCCTACCTCTTTCCAATGCATGCTGGGATAGGCTCCAGCACCCTCCACGACCCTGACCAGCATAAGTGGGGATAGATAATAGGTGGATGGATGGAGAAAATAATCAGTTTCTACCTTAGCGTTACAAGAAAAATAGTTTCATGTTTTTGTTCACCTATTTCATAACTTGACAAAACAGTGTTCCTTTCTGTCAAGGGTAGTTCATCATCAAAGCCCAGAAATTTCTCAAAACCTTTTAATGTTGCTTCTTTAGACGAGTCTTGGACAGTCCTTGAGAGAAGAAAGATTGGTGAGAGTGTTGAGGGAGGATGACATATTGTACTCCCATTTTGTTTCACATTCTTGGGCTTTGTTCACACTGGTGAATTGGCTACTGACTCTAACCAACACTCAAAAATGGTCAATACAATTTTTCAAAAAGAACAGGAAACTACTAATTTACTATTTAAATGCCATAGAAAATACATCAAGTTCTCTGTTTCTGGAAATTGGCCTACAAAATATTGCTGTCTGTTTAGTGTGAATATGATGTGCAAAGTACCATAAAGTCTCTCCACTTGCCTTGCAGTAAAACTAGTGAGAAGAGGAAATGATGGCGTATGAGGAACAAGCTGCGCTTTCACAACAGGAAATGTTAAAACCTAGCACAACTAGACACTCAATAGGACTGATGTAGTCAGGTATAAGCTTACATACACGTGCACATCACATCTTTCTATGGTGTGTGGCAATGTGATCTTTCAAGATGAAGAACAGAGCATGTTGAAATTCACAGACTGGCCTATCAGTCCTATAAAGTCCACCATTGTTATTGCTTGATGTGAACATGATGTGGATTGACATCAAAGCAGCTGAACTGACTATTACAGCATATATCTCTCAATGAACTTGTGAGAACTGGAGGATTTAGAAATGCGTGTCACCCAAAGGCTGACTGGCACAAAAAAAAGTGATTTGGGGTCACATCCAAGTAGTGGACAATACCATGGACTATCAGGGAACAGTCGCCCACACTATTTTCCAGCGAGCATTTAACATAGGGCGGCAGTGATTCCCCAGTAGGAGACTGCCGTTGTACCCTTGTCATGCAGAGGTTGCTTGAATCCCAGATAGGAAATTGTCGTAATACCTTTGAATAGAGTAATGCAAGCTGTGTGAGTTTCTTTGGATAAGATACTAAAGGATTGTAATGCAAGACCATTAATTTGGGCTAGGGAATTCATGCTGAGGACATTCCCCTAAATATTGGACATTTCTCGACAATTACAATTTTTAAATGGTGCCACACAAACAAGTAGTCAGGGGCCAACTGCAATAAAATCAAGAGATGAAATGATTACAACAAGCAGAAGTTCCACATTTTGGATAATCTAGTTTATTCACAGGTAGGAGGGCTTTACAAGCAGACAGAATATACAGTAGTATCAGTCAAATCAGGTATTGTAGACTGAACATTAAATATTCTAAAGTTCTCTTGCAACAGCGATAACTTCAGTTCAGTTTCTGAACCAAGGCATTGTCTTTGTGGTCTTATAAAATATTCTAACAGTACAGGTGTTTCAAAGAAACATGCAGAGGAAAAAAGGTAGAAGGTGGGAAGAATTGGCCATGGCAAAATGGGGGTGGAACTTTGGCATGTTGGTGAGCTCAAATGGGTGGGACCAGCGGGAAAGGGCGTTTTGGGAAACAATAAGAGCTGCACCTGGGGGACACCCCTCTAGCAAGCTCCATCTCAAGGAAAAGGATTGTTCTGGAAAAGCTAGATCAGTGACATCAATTGTGCTAACCAAACATTAATAAATAGGTTAAAGACTTAAAAAAAAAAAAAAAAAAAATCATAATGTAATTTCAGAACCAAAAGTCTGGATCATCTGAGTTGGTCCAGAACAACCCTCTTAATGTGAAAAGGAATCATCCAGTTTCCGGAATTTAAAGTCCCGGGGCCTGCCTGTTTCCACCCAGACAAAACACAAGGTGATTTGATCGTACAACAGGAGAAAAAAGGAATCAACAGCATTCATGGGAAGGAGAAGAAACATATTTTACAATCCCCCAAAAGGAGAAAGTAGAAACAATGATACAATCATGTGACAAATAGCAAATGGAAAAGTTTGTACATAGTGAAGCACTGTTTGTACATGGGATATCCTGGGATATCAGTGGATCAACAGTGCACTGTTCCCCCACAGGAAGGGGGATACACATGAAAACAAAATAAGAATCTAACCTCTTTTCTCTCAGCTGATACAGTAAACATTCCTCATTTCACTTTGGAAAATCATTAAGAACAGTATGATTAAAAAACAAAGAACAAAACTTCAAGACTAAAACTGATCTTGAAATTTCTTAAATATATTCAAATATACAGATTTTATTGGTACGACAAACAACGCATTTTATAACAGAACGACAGAAAAATAAACAAATCAGGACAAAAAATAAAACCAGACAAAACAAACCAAAATTAATTTCTTAAACGAAATATAATACATCATGCTTATAAAGTGCAGTCAAACTAAATACGCTGAAGAGAGCTACAGTATTGGAGGTGAATCTGCGTAAATGTCAGACGTTGCCAAAAAGCGGAACCCCTGTCTTAGGCTTCTTCACAGATGACCGTCTCTACCACAAATGTGTTCTCGAAATGGCGGATGGTGTGACAGTTGCGTGCTTCGCGCTTGTCAATGCCTGCCAAGAAAGAAGAAAAAACAAGACAATCAAATTTAGGTTTTGCACCAGTTCAACAGCCAGGCAAGGCACTGTCAGTATGTACTGCAACTAGCAGTATGAGTATGAATACATTTTTTAAATTGTGAGCTATGCAAATTTTACGTATGCCAAGCAAGCTACCTGAGCACATTCATAAAACACCTGGGAGAGTAAACCATTGCTAGAACTGTCCTTGACTGACATGTAGAGGAAAAAATGCTGACAAAAAAAGCAAATAAACTTTTGATGTTAACTAACCCCTGATGCTAAATATGACATGACCTTATATTTACAGTTTTCCAATCAAAAGTTTTCAATGACAATTTTCAATGACAGCAACATTCTTGTGGTAAAAATCAGCCATTGCCACATGAGTCTATAACTACATCTAGGAGCTCTCTACCCACTGATATCAGTAGCTGCAACTTAGCTCAGTTTTCTCAGTTGCCCACGGTGACACAATCTTTTGAACTTCAACAAAACACACCATTGTTTCCTCTCTGAGGGACAATTAATGGATGCGTGGAAATACGATTCATTCAGAAACACCAACACCAGCGCATTAGTAAAAGGGAAGCCGTTTCATCTGGGGCCTTAGTGTTTCAAAAACCCTTGCATTTCCTCAGATCACGCCACTCAAAAATTTAAATGTAATCCTGTTCTTCTCCTACATCACATTCTGAACACTTGGGAGTGTGTTAAGACTGTGGGTCTGTAGAGCTGTAAGAGCCATGTGATTTGCCCTGGGCATAAAAAAGAGATCTTGTTGACACTCACGTCTGCGAGATCCCCGCCTCTTGAGCCGATAGGTGTCCTTTCCTCTGCACATCCTGTAGATGAAGGCCCCCAGCTGCCTCATGTTTCGAACCCGGCCCGTCACCACCATCTCCTCATGGACGAGGTAGGTCTGGGGAAGGTAGGTCCCCCTCTGTAGAGACAGACGGGCACATCCCTCGTGAATTATTCGTCCAACCATCTGTCAGCCTAACAGGATGCACAACCCGTATCAAATAGCCCCATTTTCAGTTTATTTTTTTCCCCTGTTAACCAGACCTTGTTTGCTTTGGCTCCCCTGGCAGACACATACGACAACTACACACTCTCACACCATTGCTACAGCGGCACCCAGCTTACAGTGGCAACCAGTTAACAGCAACTCGCTTGCTCCATTTTGTGCAATGCGATGGCCGTGCCAGAGCTTTGCCGCAACGTTGCAAAATGGTTGACGGAACATTACATGATGCTGTACCTTGACGTTAACCAGCAGCTCCCAGAGGTTTCTCGGGGGCATGACGATGGAGGTGTTCAGCTCGATGATGTAGCACTTGTCCAGCGCAATGTCATGGTAGGCTGTCAGGCCCTGGCAACATATAAAAAAGAGTTTTAACAATAATGATAACAGCAGCCTTTTTTTAAGAGCAAAATAGTTCAGCGAAGGACTATCAAGGACACACAGTCCATCTAACAATTGATTTACCAACTATCATTCCTCATAAACAAAACCAGCCACTCCACTAAATACAAATAGTGTGAATTCAAGAACGAATGGAGGCTATTGCTAACCACATCTCTTCCAAAACTGTAAAACCAAGTGACCATTGCTACCAACTACTGTATAAAATAATAATAATAATAATAATAATAATAATAATAATAATAATAATGTCTTTGCTGGGCAGCCATCATTTTTGCATGGAAACTTAAGCTTCTTATATGCTCAGACAACTGCTCATGTAACCAGATCTATTTTTCCTTGGACGATGAAGGTCATAGCGCAGCAAATGTATTCTCACCCGGTGGAAGTCATGGATGATGTCAGCGGGATCACTGCCGCCAAAGTGGGGAACGGGCACATTGATCTGCTCGTAGTTGTCCTCCAAGTAGATCCCCACGTTCTCCTCCAGCTCCTGCCGCCCCCGCAGCGGGGCGTAGATGGGGTCCTCGTACAGCACGCGGCAGTGAAACATATTATCCTCAGGCTCCTGCACAACAGCACAGGGAACGAAGAACCACGTCATCATCCATTGTCGCCATCGCCATTACTACAGCCGTCGTCCTCATGCATCCATTAACATCGCCATTACAACTACTACCATTATTGTCACCACCACTATCGTCATTACAACCGTTAGCATTGTAATCATCATTAACATTGGCATTATTACAAGCATTACCACCATTATCATCATATAGCCATTACCATCACCATTACAACTATTACCTTTATCGTCACCATCACTATCCTCCTCATTGCAACCACTGCCATTCTCATCATGAATATCGGCGTTATTACAAGCTTTACCACCATTATCATCATACATCTATTACCATCACTGCCATCATTACAGCTATTACCATTATTGTCACCACCACTATCATCCTCATTGCAACCACTACCATCATCATCCTCATTACAATCAGTGCCAGCATCATCATCATCATCATCATCATATACTTTCCTGAGATTGTCGATCTCATCACCACCACAACCATAGAAAATGCATCAGGTCGAATAGCAGCTGAACTACATTGAGGTCAATCTGTCTGCAGCAGTATAAGCTGTACTTTGGTGAGATGACATTTCGATTACTGATCCTGTCAGTATCTGGTAACACTGTGGCCCCATTTCTCAAAAACCCTCTTTCTACGCTGACTTTTCTTTCCACTTTAAAATGGAAGCTGAATCAGATAAAATGAGCAGCAGAACACAAAAAAAAACTTTGCCCCTCATTTACACTTGAAACATGGAAATCTAATCATCGCTTGAACAAGCACAGAACACAACTAGAACACCTACATTCACAATGACCCTTTATGTATAAAATTGGACACCCTTGTGATGATTCAATGATTCATCGTAATAATTCAAGTACTGCTATGTACTGACTGGTTAAAAAGATTGAATACTCCCGGTTTAGTGACTTGTGCACATGCACCAACAAGCTTTTCAATTTGCCCTTACTGCTGATTACCACGATTACTGTGCCTACACTAACACCCACAGGGTAAGGACTCAGACACAGTTTAAATGTTTACCAGGTTATGCATGCGGCTACTAACATTACCTCTAAAATGTCTGCATTCAACAGTGCATGTATTTGTGGTTTTATAAATGAGATGCCACACAGATTACATCCTGCGTGATGTCAGTTTAAAGACAAAAATTAAGCAGTCTTACCTGTGGTATGGAGTAGTACCTATAGACACATATCGATGCCAGCACAAGCACACACATGAAGACCACCAGGCCAAAGGTCAGGCAACATAGGCCACTGAGAGGAGATCTTTTGGGCCGAAGAGGAAGAACCAGCTCCTCCTGTTGAGAAAACAAGAAAGAAAATAGGGTCACATGCTGCTTATAGCACTGACACACACAGACAATGGACTGTCTACATAATCCCCATACACAGATAATGGCAATGATGATGGGTGTGTGTGTGTGTGTGTCAGTGTGCGTGCTTGTCTATGTGTGTGACAGAGACAGAGCGTGAGTAATAGCGCCACCCTTGTAAGGACCTGGTACAATGGAATCCCATAAACTGAAACTCGTAATCGCACAGGAAATTCCATATTTGTACGTGTTAAAATAGCGCGTGCTGCTACAATTTCATGACGAGGGCTTTCACAAAGATCTGGGAGTAAAAGCGTGGGTGTACTTTGTGAAGGAGTTGCCAAGTTATTCATAACGCAGAGTATCTGAGCAAGTAGGCTACAGGGTATGAGCAATACCAATCCACCCCCAGTCTCTCAGTACATCTGCTATCGACACGCGCTCGTCCTACATGAATCGCGCCAGGAAGATTGGAAACGCTCCGAAACGAAGCAGAGTACAGCTGACACGGCTACAGATATGCCTATTAATAGAACCCGCCACACTACCACATTCCGCCATTCCTTATTTGTACCGCGTTCGTATCCGAGGATGAAACGTAACACGAAAAGTGTGGGAGATCTACTGCCAAAGAAAGGAGGCATTGTAAGATGCGCTCCCCAAGAGACAGTATTAATAGCCTCAATTACGTATGATTGTTCTGACGCTAGAGGCAAGCGTCATTTTGTAGAGCAGTCTATTTTTCTAATGTGATTAAAACTAACAGGTTCTAAAAATGTGACTAATGAGCATTGAGTGTTCGGGATGCTGTAGCATGTATGATGCGTCTGTTTTATGATACGAAATATGTTGTAGCTTGGCTGTCGTTCCAAGCGCAGTCTCAGACACCGTATATGTACGACAAAGAGGAATGTTTAGCCTACACTTGTGGAAATAATAAAACATTTTTAGAACATTTCTAACATTAGGCAATATTGACTGAAGCAATAAATTAATATCTCATTATAAAATAGACCTGTCATGAAACACAAGGAAAACACCCTATTATCAGTCTGAACACTGTCGTCTGTATATGTAGCCAGGAGAGAGGCACAGAGCCCCACGAAAGTCCTGGTGTTGTGGCAACCACCATCTGTGTATCAAAAATAACCTCACTTGAAGCTCAGTGGTTGGATGATGTAGTTACAAAGACACTATGATGCAAGGAAGGCTACAAGTGACAGAACACAATGTATCTCGGTGGAAAACTCATAGGCGATGAGCCTACACGATCTAAGATTATGAAGGACGTCTTGCAACACATCAGCTATTATTGTCAAGCAATAGCTATCGGCTGCAGACAACGTGTGTACAGACAATGATACATTAGCATTTAGGCTGGGTCAAACGTCCCTTAATTTGTGGTAGCTCTTGGATCCGTTTAAAAAGAGAGTGTTACACTGGTTTATAGGCACCTACAACGTCTATCATATTCTTGGCTACTGCAGTCTCAGGCTAGACTCGATGAATATGGCGGTTAAAACGTCCAGAAGCTGAATACATTCTCACGTCAATCACGGTGAAAATTTATCGAGAAGAAATATGTTACAGATTCAAACCACTGGAAACCTGGTCTCTTTCAGCTGTCTTATTAAATTAAATTATTTAGACATCGCCCTCATTTAACATTCAAGCGCTTCAGCCTCTCATCCTGTTGTCTCCCACACCTGCACTTGCTCTTAGAATATAATTCACAGGTAACAAGAGAATGTCAAGTGCACCATCGACGTCGAAGGTAACCGGATCCATTTAGATGCTGGAAAATATTGTCGAACACCGGAGCCACGGTAACCCCTCCTATGACATCTGCCATTTTGTCTGCCACCTACTGGTATGGTACATCGTTTCCCCTGATACACTGACTGTAGTTGACTTGTGCACTGGTGATTTTGATCTATTTCAAACTTCCTGTCACAAAAAACCTTGATTCTATTTCATGGAATTTGGGATTTTAGTAGGCTACAGCCTTTTAAAAATTGCAAGCTTCACGACCAACTGTCTTCCGTCAGTATGGATAGCTTATTAATTGCATTTACTAAAACTGTATGTAGGCTACTGCAGCAAACAATATGTGATATTATCACATGCAATCCATGAAGTTGGTCCCTTTCCTTTCACCTACTTTTTCCCACTGAGTACATCCCCAGACTCATTGTCATCAGCTGTCCTGTAAAATTGTTTTCTCAGTAGGCTAAATGTCAATAGACCATTAACGGTGGACACAGAGGGGCTCGGACTCGAATACAGTAGCCATTTCACTGTTGACAGCGCGCCCATCATCTATAATAGGGCACCTTTAATGTCAGCGCCAAAGAAAGAAGAACAACCCTACATTGCACCAACACATATGAATGCACTGAACTTACGTGCGGACAGGGGATGAGAATCTCCGCTTTATCTGCATCGTTCTCCTTCTCGGGTTTCTGTCCCGCGACCTGCTGAAATGTAATCTTCACCATTTCTGTCTGTCTGGAGGCTTTGACGCTTGTGGAATTCCTTCTGGAGCGAGTGCGGATTCTGATCTTTATTTCAATGCCCCAGCCTTCCCTGGTGCTGATGACATAGATTTTCTTTTTTTTCTTTTTTTTCATTTGGCTAGGATCTGCCGGAAGTTTCGTGTTTCATTTGTTTATTTATTTATTTAAGACATCTTAAAGTGACAGGCTTCTAATACAATAACGAGCTCTGGTTCAGAGCATTGGTGAGCATGACGTGTGTAATCGAGTCGTACGAACACCATTAATGTAAGTAGGCTATAATAAATGTTATAGTGGATTTTTATTTTGATAAACCTCACAAAAATGTTCGGCTTCTTATGAATACTTATCAACATTTCTTGGCGCATTCCTTCTTACAAACTGCTTTTTAAGGCAAGTCACTGACCCAGATACCACACACTCAATCCCAACTGCAAAAAAGAACACCTGAAAACTACAGAATGTTCCGCAATGAAGGACATAAGGACACCAGCTGGTGCTGATTCCGTTAGTAGCGTTGAATGGGACAGTGTAGCCAACGACTAAACATTCTGTGGTACATACCATCAGCCTTATTGTTAATTTAATTTAAAATTGATCTTCAGTTGTATCACAAGCTAACATTTCACAATCACTAAACGTGCAGGTAAACTAATATTAGTACAAGATCCAAGTGATAATTAACCAAAGTAGGTAACTGGAGAAAGACACAAGTATGACACAAACCAGGGGCGTGCATAGACATTTTGAGGGGCAGGGGCTCAAGCCAAGAAAAAGCCCCATCAACGTCAGCACACTACTTTATGACATTGTATGAAAACTCACTCTAATATTTATTTATTTGGTCCAGTGAGGCAGAGGGCCATTTCAGCCAAGGAGGACAAAGAAGCAGCGGCTCAAGCCACTGTAGCCGCCCCCTCTGCACGTCCCTGACATAAACATCAGAATACAATAGAGAAAATAATGATATTGGACTTATTATTCAAATGTTTTTTTGTTTTTGTTTGTTTGTTTCTTTTTTGCCCTTTGACCAGTCAGGTTTATTGGTGAGTTTATGAAAGTACACTAGTGCAGTACCGTCTGCTGTAAACCAGACATTGGTTGCCTTGTGCAGCAGAATGATGACACAACTCTGAGAATGTAGGTGCATAACCATCTGTGGGGCAGGAAGGAAGTGGTATTTTGTTGCAATGGTATTAGATTCAATTTGAAAGTGGCAAATGCATCCAAGGTAATGTTGGATATGGACATATCCATTTATTAAAACAAGCTGCTGTACTGCTTGACTGTATGATGCAACCAATGCCTGTCCATTGGCAAGACCTCACAATACAGGACTATGTCAGGTGACCTGTACCTATCAAAAACACACAGGGAAAACCTGCAACCATGCAACACAAATTACAGCAAACAAACTGAAAAACTGACAGGCTGCCTCAGTGTGTAATATAAAGTAGGGAAACACAGCAGTCACTGTTTATACACACCCATTTAACAACACACAATATATTCTCTCAGGCACAGATACATCTACTGTAGGGATCTTCATACCAATTTGCCAACAGAGAATGCTGTTAAAAATCAGAGCCACATCATTTTAACACTCTAAAGAGTGTAAGGAAAAACATTTGTTCAGTGATATGCTATGCCATAATTTATGTATTAAGGCACTTACGAGAAGGGCATCTGTTACAATCAATAATAACTAAGAAACTAATGACTGATAAAACTAAATCACAAAACAATTTTTGCTTGCAGCATGTGGTTCTTTTTGAATTTCCGTAAGAGACACTTGTCAGGAATGACTAGACAAAACTGAGGAAACAAAAAATCATCACATTGTCTTAGCCATGTATCCTATCACAACGCAATAGCTTTGAAACACTGGTATTGTTGGCTGGGTGAATGATATGAAAACTTGCTATTGCTGCAGGCGTTATGATATTTCAAAGATTGCAATATCGAAACCACACATAGTTACACATACACACACACAGACCCCCCCCAAACATAAACACACGCCCCCACATGCCTACGCACAGCATCACACTCTCAAAAATGACTCCAATCACACACAGCTGCTTACATCTACAGTAACCCACGCGCATGCAGACGTACAAAATCACATGCAGACAAGCATCTGAACTCACTTCCATAAATGCACTTGGAGCTCCCACATCCATAAAAGGCATCCTCTTCCTTACCTTCCGCACAAATGATGCACATGCAACAAGCACATTTCACATTCTTGGGAGACACCCGCACATTCGGGCTCCCCCACATGCACACGCATGCACGCGCACGCACAAGCACAGACGTACATGCACACGCACACGCACGCACACACACGCACACACAAATGCGTGGACACAGAGCAAGCATGAAAGAACAAGAAGCCTGCCTCCCCCTCGCTCTCATTCACTCCCTCTTCCACCTGGAAGTCGACCAACAGCAGGTCTGCGATCAGCGTGCTGAGGAGGCTGATGCTGGAAAGATCCTGCACTAGCTGGGATGCCGCCTCCACCTTCACTTCCTTCTTGCTGGTGCCACGCAGGATCTCCTTAATGGGAAGTAGGCTTTAGGACGCTTCTTCCATGGCTTGTACAGAACATGCACAAAGGATTATGGTGGGTTGACTGCAACCGCTAATGTTGCCTGAGGCTTTCTTCCTGTCAAGCAGACCATAGACGATAAGACGTCAGTGGTCAATCTTCTAAACTAATTGCAGTTTTTCTCACTCAGTAAGATACCAAGATGTACTGACCCGACACTAGTAGGACCTGACCTTTACTGAATACACCCTGAGGCCAGAAGAAAATTCTCTCCAGGCAACATGGGTTCCCTACCCTTGTCCTGGAGAACCCCTGTGTATGTATTTTATTTTACTAAAGTTTCAGACTTTTGTGCTGGAATAGATTTTGTCATGTAGGTTAGACTTGTTTACCATGTGATTTGTCCAAAGACAAAATACAAAAGAACCAAAAGAACCAATAGGTTAAAAGTTTGCTGAAAGTATTAAAATGAAGGTGTAATAGAAAATATATAATAATAAGGCTGTTTCTGACATAATGCGGCATTAAGAGGGTAAATCATCCCTCATTAGGCATTTAAAATGTTTAGTAAAAAACAATTAGCAGATCTTTTTACTTCAGAAATTTCAGTTTAAAACCATGCTCTCAAGGACCAGGGGCGAGATCTCCTGAAGGCAGTGCAATAACGTTCTTGTTCACATCTTCACAGTCCTGAGTATATAGACTGTCCACACTGGACACACTTCAAACAGATGTATTACCAAGAGTAGGGTTCTATTTGCATTTAGCCGGAATTCCAGTAAAGACAAAAATATTGTAATTACTAAAAGGTAAAATATGAGCTTCTGCTTGTACTTCTTTTTGGGAGTGTATGTATATGCACTCTAAATGTAATTTGACTGACTTTTGGAAGAGGTCAGACTTAGATCTGTTCATTTCAATAGTGAATTGTGAAAACACCGCATGTTTCTTTTCAGCCTTAGCATTTACTTCACACAGAGGCTCTCTGATTGGTGCTAAAATGGCCTTTGCCAACAGTTGACCAAGACTTGTATTGATTCAGAAAAGGTGCCTCCACTGTAACAAAACAACAACAATAATAAAAAATTTAAATAAAATAATAATAATAATAATAATTGTAATAATAATAATAATAATTATTATTATTATTATAATACAGAATCCTTAGAGTTATCAAAGTGCTTTGCAATGTACAAACATAAAAATGTAATAAGAGCGGACCAAGAGGAAATTAGTTTTTTTTTTTTTTAAAACCTTACAGCCCACATTTTTATATAGACACCATTTATGCAACTGGAAGTTTAAAAAAGCATCTCAGATAAGTACCTCTCAAAGGTACAATAGGAACATACAGGGCAATGCTATTTTCAACCACACCAGATAGCAAACCCCCCCCCCCCCCCCCCCCCCACCCCCCCACCCCAGTGACGAAGACTGCGTTCTGTTTTAGAGTACTCTAGCTGCATCATCGGGCCTTCTCCTCAGCCAATTCTCCTCCTACAACTGATGTCACATCCTCCGCTCCATAATCTACACCCACCTGGCATTCCCCCCCTCCCAGACAGCACAGATTAGCAGAAGGCATGTGCTAAGTATTCCACTATTCATACAGACTTAGAAAATGTGCAGCAATATGGGCCCTCAGGAACACAGTGGCCTAACAGTCCTATATGTAGTGTATCTGTTATGTTATACATGTAAATGTAGACTTAATACATATTTCTATGAAGGAGGAAGTAGTGTAACCACGGGGAGAAAAAGGTTTTTTAAAAAAGGTGTGTCATTCCAAACAAGAGATTTACATTGGATTGCATGCATTAATGAGAACTAATAAATTACATTCATTAGATTACATTCAATAAATTACACCAAATCACACTGCCTTTTTATTATGAATGTTTAAAGAGTATGCCAATTTACAGAACATACTGACATGTAGGAGTAGGTATACAGACCCACAACAAATGGCATCCTGCCTGTAAAGACCACACCCAAAAATAACGGTTAATTTGATGGCCTTCTCAGGCGCCCTTCTTCCTCCATTTGCCTCAAAGAATTCCAAAATCGGTTCTGTGTGCGTTTATCGATCACTTTGATTACATTGTTGTCTATCGCAAGATGAGAGTTCATTCAAACTAGCCATATATATTCATTTTTTTCAGTTGTGTCTGAAGTCTTGGCTTAAAAAGGCATCTTGTTAGGGTTACAATAACCTAACCGGGGCTGAGGGTAAGTCGCTTCTCACAAGTCTACCCGGAGATGTGTTTAGCCCTATTTTCTTGAACTAGCTACACCCATCACATTTAAAGGCCATTCAAAAACGACAAGAAGACTAGAAGTATGAGTTTTAAGCTAATCAGCCGGAGACGTTCATGCTTGCAACGCCATACTTTATTCAACCTCTCACACATGACCTGCGCATAGAACTACGGCAACCTTCCTAAGGCACAAGACCGTGCCCATTACTACAAAGACAATTCACAATTCATTCTGCTGAGTAACCCTGAGCTGCACGCCACACAGAGCCGCTTGGAAAACACACTGAAATGGGTTATTGTGACTTCGTCATTCCCACGCTAATTTTGATTCAGAGGCGCGTGGCCAGATGGCATGGTATAGCACATAGGCTTACGTCCTAAATCCATCACACGTCGTCTTTGTAAGAGCCCCCCACCCCTTTTTTTAAATTAAATACAAAAAAAAAAGAAAAGACTTTGTGTAGAAAAACACGTTTATTTCCTGTTTCGTGTCCATTAAAAAAATATTTCTCAACACTTTCAAGTGGTTGCTGTATGATGTTAACAGAATTCCAGGAATATGAAACTACAAAATATTAACAAAGAAACAATAGATTACACTACCAGCCAGCACTACGTGGTGTCTAATAGACTAAAAAAAACCTTGAATTAATATAATGTTTCTCTAGATTTGGCGTAACATAAATATAATTTTAAATATAAAAGGTGGTGAATGTGAAAATAAGTTAAAATGAAAATTGGACTGAGAAGAGGGCAGAGAAAACGTCTGAGATCCGCGTGCTGATAGCGAAGGGTAGCTATCTGCGCAACAGCCTATTAGACCAGCGATGCGTAGCATTCCGCAGCGGGCTGGCTGTACTTACGTCGGGTGGCCAAGTGCCTTGTGAGCTTGTGCCCTCCCCCCATAAGGGTCCCTCCATATAATAACAATGCCAATGTACTGCCAATGGAAAATTAAATGGTGATATATTTTTGCACTATAATGATAAGGGGTTTAGCACACAATGGATTCCAAACCATGTGAACTTTGGCATTCTATTACAATGAATTGAAATGCTGAAATGTCACTGAAATAATGAAATGAACAAGTTCTTTAACATTTAAACAGCTGGGTATTTACTGTTGCACTTCAGGTTAAGTACCTTGCTCAAGGATACAATGGCAATGCCACACCTGGGATCAAACCTACAATCCTGTTATACTATACTGCCATGCCAGATATTATGTTTCTAACATTCCCAAATTCAAAAGGTTTAAGTATCTTTGCAACCCAACATTATTCAAGACTTGAAACAGAAAAGATTACTTTTGAGGCCATAATGTTAGTTTTTAAATCTGGGTTTTCAGCAAAATATAGGTTATCAATTAACTGAATTAGATAGCTAACTTTGATGACTAACTGGATTGGTAGCAAAATAAACTAAAGAGCTACCTAGCTTGCAGATGAGCTCCTACCTCATTTTCTTAGGCCCTGACTATATGGCCACGCCCTTGAATTTGTCACTTGCTGCGATGCCGTGTTGTTTATAAACAAACATTTTGCCCTAACAGAGAAATTTACAATGCAAATTGAGAGGACATAAACACAATGTGAGGCGCTGAATTTCTTCCCCAAATTGCATTCTGGGCCAGATTATGTTAAATGCACACTGCTTGTTCAGCCAAACCCTCTGTAATTATACAGAGCCTTATCTCAAAAGACTACATTACTCACACTCAATCTCAGTATGATGACTGGAAGTAGGAGGTTGGTACTCATGATGAAAATAAGTGGAATTTTTATGGAATGGACTGCATTTATATATGAATGACATGATTGATCCAAATGAGTACAAGCCTGAATATAGACGGAATCTACATGTCTAAAGGGGTGGAAATCTAGGTTGAGAGATGTTTTGACACAAAAAAACTAGGTTAGCTCAATTTAACCAATTTGGATGGTATACACAATCTAGACGTTTAGCGAAAACTCCAGATTTCGTTGAAATGTGAAAGTTTTGTAGCCTGCTAGGACATAGCCAGGCTATATCAGGGTAAACTCCGAGCAAAATTATGGCTAAACTGAGCTAACCTAGTCCGTTTATGTCAAAACATCTCTCAACCTAGATTTCCACCCCTCTAGACATCTAGATTCCATCTAAATTCACACTTCTGTTCACTGGGATTGGTCAGACCATGCTTTAAATAGACTACTTGCCTTTCATGCTCAAAACCCCATACTATCCTATTACAGCTTAAGCAATAGGCTATTACTGTTACTGTTACTATTACTGTTTTGAATTTTTATTGATTATTTTCATAATTAATTTTAAATGTGATTAAAACCAGGGGCACAAATTAAGGCCCATGGGACATGTGTTATTGAAAAAATGGGACACCTTTGAAGATACATACTTCATTGTAGCCTATTATACAAAAAAAAAAAAACAATGTTTTGTTTAAACAGACCTGCAAAATTCTCAACAGCAATCTCTGTCACCTTATTGCGCTTTGAAAGACATTTTGCCAGTGAAATTTGAATAAATGAAGTTGTTTCCATTCATTTTTAATTGGGAACCTAAAGGGTTATATGGATTTCAGAAATACATGGTCTCTTTTAAAAGTCTCTTAAAAAACAAATAAATAAATTGTTTTTGTTTTTTTAAATTAAACTTTCTGAAAACCAGGATGTGTGCAAACGGCATAGACCAAAAATTGTTTCCAAAATGGGTATAAAACAGAATCCATTTACACAAAAGCTTTACTGATGCGCAGCATACAGTTCGCTTTGCAAATCTTGCCATCTAGAGTCCGTCAATAAAATAGCCAGTAATTCCTTGAACCAAGGCTATTCAACAAACTGATTATAATCCACAGTTAGCCTCTGGCCTATTTATTATTATTATTATTATTATTATTATTATTATTATTTTAAACGCACATGAGGTTATAATCAAAATAAACGGGCAGGCAGCCCTTGAAATGAATTTGGTTAAAAATTTTTTTTTTTTTTTAAACTTTATAGAAAAAAAAACTTTATTATAGAACACCCCGTCAAAATACACAAAAATCGGTTACGACACCCTGAGCCACTAATTCCACACGTACGATGGACAATTTATAAAAACAAGACTGTACGGATGCTGAGAATAAGGTAGCCTACTGAGGCGCCAAACCTCATGACTTCAAAGTCAGGGAACACCGTCACGTCCACAGTTTATTACCTCCTTATTACCGCCCTGTTGCTCCAAGATTTGCCTGTATTGGGCCATAAAATTTGGAGACTTGGAAGTTTATTTCGTAATAGAAATAACACCTCTTTTCCTTTTCAAGTTGAAAACCTGAATTTAGTGGTGTAGATCTTTAGTAGGCCTATGTCTTACTGCACAGTATTTAAGAGGCTAACGCGATCATCTTTCTATTCATACCGCGTGGATTATTATTCGACAGCAAGGTTCCTGTTATCACCTCCCTGAAAATTAGACTACATCAACAAATCATCATCAGCAACAGTTGGCCCAGCTAATGGCTGTAACAGTATCATGACTGGCCTACTCAATTTCTGAACGTATATGCAGCATTTTTTAAGTTTGCAAAAGTTGTAACTTAATATTCTGGAACGTGTACGTTTGCCCAGTGACGTTTGTCACTTACAATAGGACATGAATAGGATAACTGAATATAGCCTACAGCCAGACAATAAAGTGCGGAGAACACCAAACAACGGGGAACAAATCAAGCGCGAGACAACACCTGTCGTTTTCTATGGCCTTCAGGGCTCGGACTTGATTCATTTTGTCCAAGGGGTGTCAGCCTGCAGCTGCCAACTGGCGGCATCGTTACATTCACAAGGCCTCACAGAAATAATGTCGGGGTTATGTCGCCCAGTGTTAGGCCTAATTCCGGACAAGAAAAAATAACGTAAATAAATAAATAAATAAATGAGGCAAGCCGAACAGAGTGATGGCAGGGATCCAATTTCTAGGCAATACGATTATTGTCTAACAATCTGCATTATGTGCCTAAACTTCGCTCATTAGATTACACTGATAAATAAAAACATACTAAAATGAACATGTGACGTGACAGAATATCTAGCATCGTTTTAACCACCAACTCAATTACATTTTAAAGAGAAACACCGTACATCATGCCAAAATGTTATTGAATAAAATAAATAGCAATTTAAACTATAGAGAAGTAGGCCTAGCTAAACGTTATTACCAGCAAACTCCACAATATCAAACTATAAGCTATGAGAATACCTGCAACGTAACTGCATGGCATAACACAGCGTGCTTTTAATTTTAATTCTCAAAGTTTGGAGGGACGACGAGCCTCATGATTCGTAGAATCTTCACTTTAAATTTTACAGTCCAAATTATATTTCCACGTCGTAGCCTATTCATTGACTGTCATGGAGGCAGTGGGCTCTGAAGAAAATATATTTAATCGGGAACAGAAACATAAAGATGTTTCCTTACAGTTCGAGCCTGTGCGGCGCAACCGTGGAAAATGGGGAGGGAGAGAAGGGAGAGAAACAAAGGCTTACAAACTGATTGGCTAATGCTTGGTGCTCTCCAGTGTCTCCTGGCTCTCACAGCCAAACCTCTATTCATATGTAAATTAGGCCCTATAAATACCTACTACAATCGTCTAACGCCAAAATCACAACTCGTAAAGAGTACACAATAAACGCCTGGTCTGTTTGCCTTAAGTGTGTGGATTTTTTGTAACTAGCACCGCCTGCCATCTGCCCTCTTCAAGGATCGTGACGTAACAGTGCAACAAAGCCACAGATTTCCGAACTGTGTGGGTTGAAACCAACATGGCAC
Organism: Anguilla anguilla; assembly: GCF_013347855.1. Taxonomy (NCBI): domain Eukaryota; kingdom Metazoa; phylum Chordata; class Actinopteri; order Anguilliformes; family Anguillidae; genus Anguilla; species Anguilla anguilla. Next base: position 12,910,104 of record NC_049206.1, on the reverse strand, counting down.
CCTCATCCCGACTCAACAAAAACGGATATAGCAGGGATGAAGATGAATACTACGGTGTTAAAGGAGACAGAAAGGTAAGACACCAGAACTCTGCTGTTTGAAAGCTAGTACTAACTACAGTAGATGTTGTGTCATGAATGTAAACTTCTTGCTTGCAGACGAGAAAACCCTTGGTGGAGAAAAAGAGGCGAGCTCGTATCAATGAAAGTTTGCAGGAGCTCAGGTCTCTGATCACGGACACAGACGTAAGTTTTGTCAGTTTGAATGCGCCGCCCGCAACTGATGTGTGATCATAAGTTATGCGGAGTATCCTAAACTATAAGTGTGCTTGGTCCACATTGTTGCATCCGATTGTTTATATTTCGCCTACATATAATAGCTTCAACCATTCCCCCGGCAGGTCCAGTCAAAGATGGAGAATGCAGAAGTTCTTGAAATGACTGTGAAGCGAGTTGAACAAATTCTACAGAATCGAACTCAAGGTATGCTTTTTAATATATTTATTTATAAACAAGCTAAGCACACTGATGAGCCTCGTTTGAATTTTCTGCTTGCATACTATGCTTCTTAATACATATAGCCTAATGTATAATTGTACCTCTGTTTCTGTAGAAGCGGACACTATGAATCGGGAGGCGAGCGAGAGGTTTGCAGCCGGCTACATTCAGTGCATGCACGAGGTGCACACATTCGTGTCCAACTGCCCTGGGATTGATGCGACAGTGGCTGCCGAGCTGCTCAACCACCTCCTGGAATGTATGCCATTGAACGAGGACCACTTTCAGGACATGCTTGTGGATGTAATGTCAGAGACTTCCAGCAATGGCAGCACTTGGTCAGCGAGTGAAGGGATTTACACAGCACTGTTATCACCGGGGGGTCGGAGTATGTCGAGCTCTACCTTATCGGACCTTTCACCGGCGCCCTCCATCACGATCAGCGAGGATCTGTGTTCTGATCTGGACGACACTGACAGTGATCAGAGCCACATTTCTCCCGAGGCTATTGAGAACCAGGAGGTCCAAAATATGCCCACAACTACCTATTCAGCATCTATGTGGAGACCGTGGTAAATTGTGAATCGTGGTCTTGTCCTTGAGAATGATTGAGGAGTAGTTATGCGTTTCCATCGGATTGCAGTTAGCCAAGTGTGACGACAAGACTTTGAGAAGCGAACAGCACTGTTCTCGTCTGCGTATCCCATTTAGACCAGAGACAGACTGACCCGTCTGTCTGTTTTGTAAATATCTGTCTATTCACAGGGGACACCGCAAAGAAAAGCTCTTTACAAAAAAAGATCAGAACCTGAGTTTTCATGCACACAATTCACTGAAGAAAAACTATTAAACATAAACACCGATATTATAAAAAAAAGCTTATAACTGCATGTACATGTTTAGGTGTATATATTATCACATTATAGTGGGGATTTTCAAGTCAATTGGGTATTGCTACCTTCAATGAAGGGAGGGTAAATTACAAATGTAAATAGGTCATTCTTGGTAGCGGGGTTGTTGTTTCCCACAAATTTAAATTGCTCTCGATAATGCAGTGCCTATATATTGTATATTTTGTGACTCAATCCACCGTTGGTTAATAAACAATAAATTAATAAAAGAACATTTGCAAATAATGCATATTGTAGTAAATAATGTGAATTTAATGTCAATGTTTGTGTGTGACTTGTGTTAGGCTAGTTCAGTACAATGTTTCCAAAAGTGAACTTGTCTCCAGTTGCCTGCGTCGATGCAGTGCGACATCAGATTGTATCAAGATCTTGTTTTCAACCCATTAAATGCATAACGATTTCGCCAAACACATTGCGGTCTGCTTAATCCAATGGATACTTTGTTTTGCACATGGCCTAACTGAAGACGTTTGAATAAAAAGTACTTTAAGCACAATCAATCCTTTGTTTTCTGGGTATTAATGCTAATTACGACAAGACGCTTAGGTAATTGCACCCAAATAACAGGTACTTTGTTTGCTGGGTAATAAGAATCACCAGTTTAAATGGGAGAAAAGTATTTACAGTCTTGGAATATTTCTGTTTAAAAAAAAAAAGAACACACCTCCATTGCTGAGTGTAGTTTGTTGGTTGGTTATAACGGCTACCGAAATAAGCGACTGAATTCCATCACACATTATTGCTTACGTGTGACAAACGTCACTGTATTGAAATCACATGAATAAATGCGCGTATGCAGCGACCAAATCTCTCATAAAACATTCTCTGCGTTTATCGGGTGTGAAGGTCTACCATGAAACTTCCTTCTCTGCAAGGACGTGTCAAAAGTCACACAATTTCCTTATTCATATGGTGATGCCCCTTGAAATGTCTCGACTGGGTATCAGATGTATTTGCAGACTCCCAATTAGAACCTACTGGCTGAATGCTGTTGAAAGCTCAGCATCAAACTTTGGCTGAGGGATCTTTTAGAATGCACTGTGGAATTAGATTTTCCATATCTGAAGCATAACAAGCAATCATTTAAAATAAGTGGTTGTTTATATTAAATATAAATGTTTGTTTAGGCTACATCTTTCTGTTCGGCAGTGTCATTGCAGGAAACAGTTAATTGGAGCATAGCATGAAGAACTGTACCATGTACCATGTGGACCTGCCAGTGCATAGGCTACATGTCAAACTGGTTATTTTTTAAAGCAATACTTAAACCATGTTTAGGCTAACTTGAACAAATAAATGCTTTTTCGTTTTACATGAAAAGTGACACATAGGCTTTTGGTTTATGAGGGCCAGAAAAGGCTCCAGAAGAGAGGCTTCAGGCAGAAAAACCACTCGCTAACCAACTAAACACCCGAGGATGAAATATTTTATTAACCACCCTATGTCCATAAGTACCCTACACTGCACCCTCTAGAGACCTGGGAGCCACTACAACTGGGGGATTTTTGGAGGGGAACCCCCCTCCAACAGTTCCCATGGCCCACATGAAAGAACCCCATCTGCAGTGGAAACCGCTGTTCATGCCGTGCACTGACACCTAGGCTGGGCCTTGCACAACAAAGTGTTGCTAACGACCCTCAAAGTACACAGACACAATAGCTTCAGCCAGCAGGAAAACGTTAGATCCTGTCTCTGAGCAAATGTAAGGCAGGCACCACAATGATGTGTTGGGTCATAGCCATATATAGCTACCATCACCTATAAATGAACACACGTTTGTGTGCATGTATACACTGTTATAAAAGGGGAATGGTACGGGTCCATATTTGTTCTCTAATAATGTTCCCTCACTGGGTCATATTTGTACCTTAGAATACTAATGCCTCTGAGGGTACTGCCCCAATGACAAGCCATTGTGCCCTGGCATTTTTGACATTGTAGGCCTACCAATGATTTATGTCTTCTTTCAATGTTGTAAACTACATTTCAAGTAACCTTTGTATAAAAAAGGCAAAACTTATCGGTGGAATTAATGTGAAGTTTGAAGTTGGTAAGTGTGAAGTTTACCCTCCACCCCAAAAAAAGGAAAAGCTAATAAACACTGAAATGTGTGTTAAGCGTTTGAACTACTTGGGCAATCTGTCACAGATAAATCAATCACCAGAGTACATATTAATTCGTGCAAATCCACATATTAAGATTCGCAGACTGTTTTCGGCTAGTGATCGAACATAGGTTAACAAGACCGGATTAGCAGTGCCCAGACGCGACGTCCCCCGCTGATGAGGCTTTGTTGCGGCTCACACCTCCGCCTAAAATTGGGAGAGGTGCGAAAGACAGGACATGTAAATGGGGAGCGAATCTGTGATCAAAGCTGGTGTTATTAGCCGGGTTTCCTTTTACGGTCTGTGAGCCTGCCTGCCAGCGTGATACCATCGAAACCAAGCCTTTGGGCGTACGAAGGTAGGTCTATGAGAGATGGACAGCAGGCTACAATAGCTACTTAGAAAACTGGAGATGCGTCCCAAGGATTTTGACAGTTGGACCATTTTTATTTGGATCCGGCTATTGGGTCGAAAAAATGTTGTTTAAGAAGGTCCATATACCGCGAATCAAGCTATTATTTTAAACAACTCACCTTATGTAAAATAGCAAGGTTATAGAACTGTTTAAGTTCGCACTAGTATAAGTCTGCGGTACAGTAGGCCTATCACAAAGCAGTTTCAATGTAAATTGGTTTGGGTTCAGGGCCTACTGTTGGCAGATGGTCCACAAAGCCCAAACAGCAGTTTTGACAAGGGAGAGCCCCGGGCCTGTCGTTCATAACGCAGGGTAATCTTTCGTTTCCAAGATAGTATTTAGCATGTTCTATAACAATACAAAAAAGTATTGCAATGTTTTAACCTCTTGTAATGCTTCTAAAAAGTGTCAAGCATTATCACTTTGCCATTGGGTCATCAAACTATTTTATTCGCGCGTTAGCCTATATTATGCATTGATTGTAGCCAGAGAGGATGAACTCCTACGTACGACAAATCAATCAACCAATCAAGAAAGATTCAGCAGATACTTTCTGTCCAGTTTAACTCTTCTCTCTTCATTTTATTTTATTTGTAATACAACTGGCATTAATTGAACCTAAAAAGACAACAGCTAGCCACGGACACTGTACGGACACGCATTGTTGCCATTCTGAAACAGAAGTGGACGTACCAAAAGAGTTTGTATCATTGCAACGATACTAATCGCTGTTACCACGTACAATATACGTATTACGGATGAGAGACATGGTGAACAGTGTACACAGCTTTCGGTAAAATTCAAGCAATGAAGGTTAGACTCTTCCAATCCAACTTTAATCCAATCAATTTTAAACAACTCGAAATGTAGCTAGCAAGGTCGTAGGTAGGCCCATGTCATTTCATATAGCGTGAACATTAACAAAATATTTGTGAAACATTTGCTATTTTAAAAGGTCAACAGTAGCAAATGTAGTTCAGTAACTTGTCTCACGATCATAAATTTGTTTTTACCAAGGACTAACAGTACTCGTTCAGTTATCTTACACCCACATTCAGTATTCAATGATTAAACCAAATTTGGATTTATGCAGCCAGGACAAGGGTTTGGAAAGGCAGGGTTACAAACAGCAGTCTGCTACCACCATTCAGCCACAGGTGTACATTAAAATGAGTGGCTAACAACTTATCAAATGCATAAAGACACATTTTTATTAAAAATGTTATTGCAATATAATTTATGAATAAATTCACAGCACAGGAAAGCCATCATTTCCAAAAAAACTGGAAAAGAAGCTACAGTTTTTTCTCACTCCATAGCTGTCTGACCATACAGTAACACAGAGACAAAAAATATTTACATTTAACTTTACATTCAGTCACTAGTGTTGTCCTTTTAGTAGATAGTTTTGCATTTGCCTCATGAAAGACATTTGCAAAAGATAACAATGACATGAGGGATTCATAGCCTTAAAAATGAATAAACAGGAAACACAATTACAATACTCGGGAGGAAAAAAGTAATCCTACTGCGGAATGCCAGTACTGTACTCTGACCTGAGAGTATACAGGACACAGGTATGGTTCACAAACAGCCTTATTGTTCAGTGTACTGTATCACAAATGGTATGCCATCTATTACCCCACTACCCTCACAAGGGCCGACTGTCAGTTAACAGGTCCCACGAAATACTGGCTCTATATATACACACACACAGAGCAGTCTTTGGACAGTGAGACAATTTTTGTTTTGGATTTGAAATGAAACTATGAATATGTGTTAATGTGCAGACGGTCGGGTATAATTTTCAGGTATTTAAATCCATATCACGTGAACAATTACAACCCTGTAATTCCTACATGGATGAATGGATATGGATACAAGTACCCTTGCACCCTTATTAAAGTTGACAATCTCCACTTCAACCTCATATTCATCATTTCATTTCAAATCCAGTGTGCTGGAGCACAGAGCCAAAACAACAAATATCGTGCCACTGTCCAAATACGTATGGACCGCACAATGTATGTACATACACGCCAGACAATTCAGCTGTGTAAATGATGTTGGTCCATTTAGTTTATAACACATCCTTGCCTGTACCTCTGTTTGAGCACAATGCTTTTATAGTTATGTATACAAAAATATGTTTTTGAAGCCTTGCTCGCAAACAATTGGCTACAAGGTCCTTTCTGTTTATAAATAAGTAACATCTACACTATATACATATATCTCTAGGTCAATGAAGGCAGAGGAAACTGATCATTTCCACCACTAACTCATGTGCGTCTTATGATCAGGACATTTCTCCCTTTTTATTAGAAAAAATATTTTAGTTTTTTTCCCCCACAACATATAAAATACATAAAAAGGAGAATAATCTGAGGGAGGACAAACAGTGCAGAGAACATATGTTTAGACCTGCTTTGACCAAATTCAAACTTGACAGGATATAAAAAAATAAATAAATACTGACATACAAGAAAAACATGTAACTGTGTAAAGGATGTGGTTGGAGACAAAAATTGATTGTCACGTCACACAGCTCTTCTGACTGGCTCCACGGTAGTCTGGGCGGGGTCAAGAGGGCACTGGCTGCAGCGAAAGCAGGGGTCAGCACCTTCGTCCTCCATGACGGACATCCTCACTTGGAACATTTATGGGACTCTGTGACAGACTTGAGCATTTAAAAAAAATTTTTTTTTTTTTTTTTTAACTGACCGTATTTACGTTTTTTTAATAAATAATCACAAACATCAAAAGTTTGACCAAGGACACTGGCATCAGTGTATGGACACGGTGTTGACTCGAGTGGCAATCTCCCGCAGCGGTTTGCGGTAGCTCAGGGGACACAGTGTAGCAGTTCTTGGACTGTATCCATAGCTCCCACAGGCAGGCCCGGTCGTCTCTGTGCAGGTGCTGAGAGTCTCTGTGCAGGTGCCGAGAGTCTGCGAGAGTCTGTGCGTAGGCCCTTCTCTAGGCGTGCGCAGGGAGCTGAAGTGCTCTGGCCTGCGCTTGAGTCTGTTGGCCAGGAGGGGGCAGTGCTAATCAGTGGCTGTGGCAGTGTTCGGCCTGCTGGGCTTCCTCACTGCCTTTCTGGGCCTCGTCATTCGTTTCTCCCATTTCCAAATCCGGCGACTCCTCCTCTATCAGGGCTGAGGAGGCGTCCTCACAGCACGCACATGCCTGTACACACACACACACACATAGATCTTTAAGGTCCACTTGTGTGACATCCTTATTTTGACCCAAGCCAAAAAATCATTCCCAAGTCTGAACAAACATTCCCACTCCCTTTTGAACAAGCATTTACCCTGCAGTATTGTCTTGTTACATTCCTGTAAGTTCCGAACCCCTGTTTTTACTTATGAACTGAATAGCCTCTATTCTATAAAACTGACCATATACCACTCTATAGCACAGGTAACAGCAAAAAAAAAAAAAAAAAGAATCTGCAGAATAAAGTAACTATATGGGCATCCATAGCCAACCTCTTGAGCTGAATTTCTTCTGTTAGCTTTAAGGCTCAAACAGACTTAAATCTCCCATTTTAAGATGATGGGAACAAACTGGCACCAGCAGGCTACAAGCTGGACTATACACAAACCCTGACTACAAGCTGGACTGTGCACGAACACGAACCAAGCTGTCCTAAGAACTGTGTGATATCCAAGTTTGTATGCCAAGGTTTGTAGTTTTCCCGTGGAAATACAGTTATTTGTTTCATCATAGTGAACTGGCCTTAAACTGTCACGTTGGAAAGAAAACAGTGAAATTCTGTGGCGAGGAGAGAGAACTCACCTTGACATTGATGGCTTGAGGCAGACCTCCTTTCTTCATCCAGGGGTGCACCTCCACCAGCTCCTTCTTCTGCTGCTCTGTGAAGCACGGCTGGCTCTTCTGCATCCTGTGAAGCCTCTCCCGGTCCTCCTTGAGCACCTTCTGCACCTCCCTGTGGGGCCAAATGTGGATAAACATAGTCAAACAAAGAAGCCCTCAACTAGCCGCTCTGCCTGACCCCCTCTGGTACAACTCTTGGTGCATGACAGCCACCTGCTGGATGTAGACTGCCACTGCAGAAACCAACTAACATTATATTCCCCACGTCCAAGATCCCCTGAGACATTAGAATAAAGGGGGGGGGTCACACCAAATCCGGGAAGGGCGCTTGGTGATGCACTGAACCCCCAAGCTGTCTGTTTTTATGGCCTGTCCATAGAAAATTTATAGGATGCATGGAGTGCCAGATCTGGTGTGAACCACCCTTAACGATGGCAACAACAGTTGTGATTATTGCTTTGTGCTTCCATACCAAAGTGATCTACTGAGACGCACATATGTCAGTTATTGCCTCCTCATAAAGATCATTAGGCAGTCAAGTCAAGCCATTGCTTTACTGGTGTTTAAAAGAGAAACACCCCAGACTTCAGGCCCCTACGACCAGAATTATGCGGGTTGGGCAGGTACATCAGTCGGGCTGACACCAGGGGGCACCGTCGGTCTCTCCCCACTCACCGCGAGGGCAGCTGGTAGGTCATCATGACGGACTCGTCCGCGTCGGCCATGAGGAGCCAGAGCGGGTCCTGCAGGACGCACTTGGCGAAAGGCTGCGGCGGGGCCTCCTGCTCCGGGGCCTGGGTCTTGTGGCTGTTCTGGGACGAGTCGATGCTGCCGAAGTACTTGCTGCTGTTGTTGCTGACGTGGCTGCTCCCTGAGAACAGAGGTCAGAAAAGGGTGAGTTTTTGAAACAAAAGCCCTCTGTTTACATTAATAACAAATAAACAAGCCAGTGGTAATTGTGGTCTTGTTAGAAAATTCATTAGGTTTGGTCAGTGCTGACTTTCCTGACGTCTCCTTTTTGGTGACCTGTCATCTTTGGTTTCTATGAAACCATGATTTTATTCTCTTGACTTTCCATGACATATATTCTTTAGCGATAGTTAGCAATAGTGCAAATAAGCAACAGTGCTAAGCCATGCCCCTTTGTCTAAACTGGACAGCATTTGCTTCAATGGAAAAGCCCACTTCGGGAAGTGTGGATTTGGGAGCCCATTTCGGAACGTGTTGGTGTCTGGCGGTGCCCTGCGGACGGACGGACCTGTCCCGCTGGCGGAGCCGCCGCTGGCTGAGCCGCCGCAGCCGTTGGACCTGGAGCCCAGCGATCCGGACGTGGCCGAGCCCGTTCCGGAGCGAGAGTCCTCCTGGAGCAGGATGTCCATCAGATCGCTCAGGGTGGAGTTCGCGTCGCTGTGGGAACCCATCTGAAAAACAGAGGTCGCTGACAGGTTAATCACAGCGCCTTCACCGGCACTCTTTTTCTTCTTTTTACCTCCTCCCGTCCTCTTTTTTTTGAGCTGCCCGTCTCCTTTCTAATCTCTTCTCCCTCATTCAACCCTTCCTCTGTCTCCTTTCCCTTCCTCTGTCTCCTTTCCCTTCCTCTATCTCTTTATGAGGTTCAAATTAACACGATACGTGGGCACGTTGAACACAGCACCATGCTGCCATTTTATTTTCAAAATGGCCGCCCATCAGCCTGGTGTACGGCATTAGAGCCGCTGTACGTCAGGGCAGTACACCGGCTGTGAATAGACACCATTAGTGCTGCGATGTGCGCATATCTGAGCCTTCTATTAAGAGGAGGGCACGTTGCTCTCATTACATACAAATGTTTAAAATTTCTTTCACACTTGAAAGAGGAACAGACTCACATATTCTCGCTTAGACAGTTTGTGCAGTTTGAAAAGGAGTCGGTGAGGTTTTATTCAGAGAAAGGCTGTATACTGCCAAGACTCATTCTTGAATCAATGAGGGCTGTGGCACTGGCTATAACGGTATATCAATCAAGAGACAGACTTGCCTTGTATTAAAAGGCACTTGAAAATGAGACGCGCTACAGCCTACATCGCCATAAATAACACAGAAGGACAGACATGGAAGTGTGCAGGGAGTAAAGGGTGACACATGCTCAATCATCCGCGAAACTCCCTTTTCAAAAATAATCACGGATTCACACCATCCTTCCATTATATGAGCAAAGCTCTTAGCTCATCGACCGTATTACTCAGAAGTTTTATTTGTAAACAGGATAAGCCAAGCTAATAAAGCAACAGGGGAGGGTCCATAACAACTGAAGGAGGGTCAAAGCAAAAGGTCAGCCAAACCTGCAATGCTGTGTAGGGATACACACACACACACACACACACACACTCTCACGCTCGTACACACACGTATGTACAACAACAGAATGTGTCGGCTTCGTTGGACTTCATGCAGAGCGATAAGAAATGACACTTTTAAAAACTGAGGGAAATAAACACAGCAGTGCAGTGCAGAGGAATATTTGGGATACTTATTTCAAAACAATCCAAAAAAAGAAATAAAAATGCAATGCAATCATATGGTTCGATTTGGTTTGGGAGAGGTGGGGTTGGTCGCAACGTTGGCCTACCTCTTCACTGCCACAAACGAGTCTACAGCACACTTTATCCCAAGAAAGACCCTCTTGTGACTGTAACCATGGTAAAAGCACATCGATACTGCATGTGGGCTTTGGAAAAGCAGGTCCTGTGGGACCAGGGTCATTGGCAGACCCTCCAGACGTCTGTGCTAGCCCAGACAGATGGAGTGAACGCTAAAAGGTGTAAGGGACAAATTGATTAATATCAGCTTTTTTTTCCTCTTTATTTCTACCCCACAATGGCAATGTAAATCAACCAGGTCAAGGCCTCATTGTTTGGTTCGCTCGCATCGGTCAAGCGAACACGAATTTCACTCTGACCGGAGGTAAGGGGATAAGCCCCATAAGAAAAAGACAACCGCTGCCAGACAGCGAAACTATTGGGCTTATTTGTCCAGGCCTACGCGTGTTAAACCTGGTTAAGCTTGATGAGTAAGATGACCACTAACAGTCAACAGTGTAGAATGCATGCTCCATTTTAGGGGCAGTCCTTCCGCAGCAGTGCGGTGAGGGACAGAGGGGGGTGCAGGGGCCCTCAGCACTACTGTGTGCTGCTGATCTACAGGGGGACCGAAAACTTTAGCTGACGCGTCGTCACGTGAGAATTTCAAGTAACATTTTTGTGGAAGATGTTCAAATAAATGCTGCTTTGCATGTGTGTGATAAATGTACAAAGTTTCAAATGTGTGCGGAATTCCAGTTTTTAGGAAGTTTTAAGTGATAAAACCAAATCAGCTCAGACTGAAACTGAAGCTCAATATCTCCGGACGGTAGAAATGGCAGTTGGAACCCTGCAATTCTAGGAAATGCTGCTGCCATGTTGTAGCAGCTCAGAGATGTCACTGCTGTCTCACAGCACTGTGAGAAAGGTGTGTATTGGCTGGACAGGCTGCTGGTTGATTCGAGGAGAGGCAGAATGAGGCCCACAGGGTAAAATGGGGGAGTACACCGCCCAAGGGGGAGAGCCCGGAGGAGCTCCTACCTGCTGCTTCTCCTGGCCGGATTTAGCCGGGCCAGCCGCACTGCCCTTGTCCATCACGCCGTTCCCCTGGGAGCCACCGGGGGGCGTCGAGCTGTCCATCTTCTCTGTGGAGCGGGGCGTTTCCTCCAGCTGGAGCAGGTTGAGCTGCAGGGGCGAGCTGCAGCGGGACTGGAAGAGGGGGGGCGAGGCCTGGCCGTTGGCGCCGAGCGACTGGGGCGTGGACGAGCGGGACACGCCCTCTCGGGGCTCGGGGGCGGGGCTCTTGGGCGCCTCCGCGGGCATGCCGTAGGGGAAGGGCTGGGCCTGGAAACGCAGCTGGGCTGGGAAGGGGTTCTGGGAGGCGAACTGCGGCTGCACCTGGAACGCGGGCGTGGCCGAGAAGGGGGCGGGGCCGTTGAAGGCGGCTTGGGGCAGGAAGGAGGTCTGATCCGGGTAGAAGGGCTGGTGAGGGGCGCCCCCCATCTGGGGGAACATGTAATTGGGCAGCACCAAAGCCACCATGGGCGTGACCAGCGGCGTCGAGTAAGGCGTGGGCGGCATGGGCAAGCGGGGGTCTTGGCCGCACTGGCTCGCCCCGAAGCCTGGCAGGGAGGGGTTGACTTGGGCGTTCGCCGGTCCCGCCCCGGGGTACATCTGCATGGGGTAGGCGGGCATGACGGCGGGGTAGGCCATGGGCAACGTGGTGGACTGGGAGGTGTCCGAGGGCGACCAGGAGGTCTGGTTCAGGCCCTGCCGGGGGGGGAGCAGCGACTGCTTCCTGTGCGACACGGTGCTGTCCGAAGACTCGTGCTTCTTGACGCGCTTCGACTTGGTCTTCTTGTTGCGCCCGCCCCGCCGGTTGGCCGACTCCGCCCGGCCGCCCGCCTTGCCTTGTCTGCGCCCTTGAGCGGCCGCTGCTGCTGCGGGAGAGAGGAAGCATCGGTGTCATAACCACAGAGTAAGAGGAGGCGTGGCTTCCTGTGCACACGCTATTGTATGCAAGCGTGCTTTGTGTGACCAGGACTTTTCAACCTTTTCTCATTCAGGGACACCCAAACAAGCTCAAAGGCTCTAGCAGGGTTTCAAATCCTAACCCCCCTAAAAAATAAAACAACGCATAACATTTAAAAAATATTTTCTCAAACCTATATATATATATATAGTCATTGCATTTCACGTCTGCCCAGGGATCCCCTATAGTACCTTCAAGAAACCAAGGGGTCCGCGAGACCAATATGAATGGGGACTCCCGGGTGGGAAGTGAGATGACACATGAAAAAAATAACTTGGTTCATAACATGCTTTCCACTAACATGACCACCACAGCCAATAAGAACGCTGCTTCTGGTATACGCCCTGCTCTTGCTACAGTACATGCTGAACACATGAACTCCATATCTGAACACGCTGTGCTGGGGAGCGGATCCTGGCAGTCAGGGAGGCGCTGGGTCAGGCAGCGTACCGTCGGTGGCGGGCTGCCCGCGCTGCCGGTCCAGGCGCACGGAGCAGTCGGCCTGGAGGGAGAGCATGGCGCGCAGATCCCGGAAGCGGGACAGGAAGACCTGCTCCTCCTTCTGCGTGTGCGCCGCCAGCACGTGCTTGGTCAGGCCCAGCTTCTTGTAGGCCTCCCGCTCCTGGCTGGGCAGGGACACGGCGCTGGAGGGCGGGGCGACCGCTGGGCCCTCCCCCATCTCTCCTGCTCCGCTCACGTCTCCAATTATCTCTGCAGGGAAAGGAGGGAAGCACAGAGTTACAAAAGACACGCACACGCCCACACACATGCACACACACGCGCGCACAGGCTCACTCACACACACACGCATACACACACACCCATATACATGCACTCACTCATACACACAAGCACACACATGCACTCAAAACATACTCACACAAACACTCACACACTCTCTCACATGTATACACACACACACATATATATATAAGCACACATGCACACACACTTCTGCGCACTCACACATGTACTTCCACTCACACACATAGATATACACTCACACGCACACATACCCACAAACACACGCATGCACACGCACACGCACAGAAATCCTCTCAAAAGACCCCAGAAAGCAAGGACAAGGAAAATGTCGCCTTGTGTGTATACCCGATTCTGGCTGAGGTTTCTTGTCTCCCACGTGGACAATGGTACTGCTGTAGCTGCACTGACTAGTGATGGACATCACACTCTCTGCTTTGCTGGGCAGGGCCAGCGGCGCGAGGGAGGAGCCCACCACTGCCCCCGGTGGCTTTTTGTGAACCTTCACTGGAGGGAGGCCAGGCTGAGCCTCTAAAAGGGCCGGTTCTGAAGGAGTGCAGAGAGGCAGACGACGTGCCGTCAGTTTAAGAGTCCCAAGAGCAACGGTGCTAGCGTGAACCTTCCTTCCTTCCTTCCTTCCTTTCTTTCTTTCTTTCTTTTTCTAAAACTTCTGGAAAACTCAGCTTATAGAACTGTACTTATTTAAAAATAAAACGATCAACAAATTTAACATAAAGCACTGGTGCTATAAAAGAAATGGCAGTTACATTACAAAACGTGAGGTTGAATGGTGGTAGGGGTCACATGGCTTTAAAGGACGTGTGTGGAGGAGTGCATTTAGGGAACACAAGAATTAGGGATTAACTTTGCCATAAACGTTAAAGGCTGTAGGGAAGACCAGCATAAGGGCACTAGCAGTTTTAGAGGATACGGACACAGGGGAGGCGAACGGGCGGGAGGCATACCTTCAGACACCTGCATGGCGTTATCGACCGCGTTCTGCTTGTCCTCGTCGGAGTTGGTGGACGCAGTGTTGGAGGAAGACTGGCACTTCCTCTTGACAGTGATGGGGACACTGCAGCTGTCCAGGTACCTAGAGAAGTCAAACGCCCACACACTCAGCTTGGCATTCACCAACCCCCCGCTGATGTATAATGACTAGATGAACCACAAACTTTTTATCCACTACCATTTAATCCGCCCTGACGAACAACACGCCTAAGAGAATGTTTATGCAAACCATGCTGTTCTGTGATGCTTCAATGGCTGATACAGCGCCACCATGTGGCTGACTGCTTCAGAACACTAAAGAAATACTAACTGTGGTGATATCTAACATGCTTTAACCAAGCAGGCTTTTTAAAAGTCTCTGTGCAGCTTCAGCTAGTAGCTGAACCCTAACCCTGCGTTCACACAGCGAGCAGCTCGGCTGATGGGTTGCCAGAGTGTATTAGGTTGTATAGGTCAAACCGTGAGCAACACTTCAGGCAACTTTGGTTGCTCGGTTGCCATGTTGCTCGAGTTTCTGGACGTCGCTCAGAATGAATGGACTTCCGGCAACTGGTCATCCCAGTTGCTCGCTGCGTGAACCCAGGGTAAGACAGACATCAACATGAGGAATGCACGCAGTGCGCCAGTCTTTGAGGGCAGGCGTTATATTATTAGCCGTGCCCATGTGCTAGGAGCGCTGGTTTCCATGGCAGCCTCTGACCTGATAACGCTGTCCAGGCAGCTGATCTGCTGGTAGGAGTAAACAGTCTCGTCTTTGTAGGTCAGCTCCTCCTGCACGCCCACCACGTCCTCCATGCTGACCACGTTCTCCTTCCCGCTCAGATGCACGGCCGAGTCCTTGGGCCTCACCACAGGGCTCTTCTGCTGGGACTCTGCTGGAGAAAAGCCATCGTCAGCTCCAATACCTCACACACATACACCATGCGATACCTCACATACACTATGCGATACAAACATATAGCATCGTCAGCTCCAATACCTCACACACATACACCATGCAATACCTCACATACACTATGCGATACAAACATATAGCATCGTCAGCTCCAATACCTCACACACATACACCATGCGATACCTCACATACACTATGCGATACAGACATATAGCATCATCAGCTCCACTACCTCACACATACACTGTACAATACAAACAAATAACATCCATACCATCCATGGAGATTCTGTATGTAATCTTCATCGCTCGATCAAAATGCTACCCTGACCTCAAGCACTCAAGCGAATGGGACTGCGGGGTAGTATTGTACTTACTACTAGGCATCCTCTTTGGCTCGGTTTTTGGGGGGAAGGCTGCTGCCCCCTGCTGGTACTGGTTCTTCTGCATGTGGACACCCTTGCAGACCTCCTGAAACGTACGCTGGAAGGAAAGCAGGACAGACAGACAGACAGACGGTAAGGTACGGTGTGTTCCAGTCCCTGCTTCAATACACCCACAGGTACACATTCCAATAACATACATGAATGTGTTATTTAAGGACTTAAGAGCGTGTCACTCACTGGCTTGGCTTTGCGAGACTCCTCCTCCTCCGGCCTGGGCCGGCCCCCGTTGCTGTCGCTGGACGAGGCCACGCTCATCAGGTGCTCGTTGCTGCCCATGCTGCCGTAACAACTCGAGCCGTTGTTGTGGACGGGCTATTGTGTGAGGATGAGAGAGTGCGGTTAGACAGTGTCAGAGGTGGAATGTGTGCGTCTGTGTGTGTGTGTGTGTGCGCACATGTGTGTGTGTGTACGTGTGTACGCGTGCTTGCACTGACCTGCAGCAGCAGTCTGTGTATCTGCTCTGTGATCTCCTGGATGTCCGAGTCCATGGTCTTTACCTCGGTTGAGGGAGGAGCCGCAAACACATCTTCATTAACAGGGCCCCTGTGGAGACACGAGAAGAACACATGATCAGAGGAGAGCGAGAGAGAGAGAGAGAGAGAGAGAGAGAGAGACCCGGAGACACGGGGTCACGGAGGCAGTGCAGAAAGAACAGGCGGCCTCGCTCACATGCGGACTTTGTGTCTGCCGATGATGAAGGAGACTTTGCGGCTCCAGGGGTTGACAAAGCTGGACCAGCTGGTGTCTATGGTGACGTACTCCCCGTTGCGGGCGCAGAAGCGGATGGAGGAGTGGTCAAAGGGCTGGCCGGCGTACTGCAGGACTGTGATTGGAGGAGAAAACGCACCAGGGGTCAGTGACAGGACGAAGTGAAGCGTGATGCCTAGTTATGTAATGTGAGAGTGAACTTACTCTTCCTGTGGATGGCCAACATGATTGGTCGATCGTTGGGGTGCAGATGCAGCAGGATTGGGGTACCAATTAGATCCTGTGGCAGGAAACCCAGCAATGGGATAGCCCTGATAGAGAGACAAAGAGAGAGAGAGCTTTATCACTACCTTATCAAGTGATGCAAACCAGCATGTGATGATATTAAAATAGATAATTACATTTGGGTAAGAGAGCTAGGATTTGAAAAAAAGCCAAAGCATGATTTATCTATCCTGGGTTAACATTTTACGCATGCTGTGACAACATTTTAATACATGCTATGGAAACATGACAACAAAGCTGTGGGAAAGCTGGGATTTATGGGTGGCTCACCTCTCATCTACATCCTGGAAGATGCAGCCAGGGGTGTGGGTGGTGGTGAATATCCGCTTGTCTGTGGGGATTCTGGGAGCTGCACAGAAAGTGGGTAAAAAGATTGTGTTAATGGCTAGTTCATGTCTATTTTTCTGTGTACCTTTGTCTAAAAGATACTGTAAGAGTACACTGATTACAAAGTTTTTCTATGCAAAAAAGTCACTGAAGTAATTTTGCAAGAACCGTGACCAGTCTTTACCTTCATACCCAGAATGCACTCTTTCGGCCAGCAGGAGGCAGCAGAACTGGTCCTCGGCGTGCTCCGTGTCCTGCACCTTCATGCGGTACGGCGTCATGCGGAAGGGGTAGTACTGCGGGTCCCCCCCACGCTCCCTGCCCCCACTGCACAAAGACAACGGCACGGTGGTCACATGACCGCCCCACAGGCACACAGCACGCAAGTTAAAACACCTGAACGCTTTTAAAAACAAGATCTGTAAATCTGTGAGCTAATTAAGGATGCAATAACGACCCAGTAACACATCTTGTTGAGTGCCTTTCTATTCAGCATTTTTTTAATCTAGTGGTTCTGGTAACTTCTTTCTGTTCTGCACACATAGAGCTGTAGTGACAGGACTGCCCGCAAGATGGAGAGGTTGACCAGCAGTCCTGTCTCCAAGGCAACAGCAGCCTCGCTCTTCTGCGCCCGCTAAGCTAACCTCCCTGCAATGATTCAAAATGGAAAACGGAACATAAATGAAAACATCTGGAGCAGATGGTTGGTGGGACGGGCCGGGGGACGGATTTAGATCGCACACACACCTGATACGGCAGAAGAAGGACTTCTCTTGCATGCAGTCTGACGGAGAGGACTCTGTAAAGGAGACAAAGCTGTCAGCGGGTGCATATTCAGTGGCAGGTGCACGGAAACATTCAATGAATAGATGATGCCATTGCTCGGTCAGCGGCGAGGTTAATGCAATTTGCCTGAAACGCGTCAGAAACGCGGAAAGCTTCCCCGAACTACGCAAAAAGCCCGGTAATCTCTTAGAAGGTTTTGCCCTCGCCAGATTATTCTTTTCCAGTGATGTCACACTGCTTTCATTAACCTGCTGTATGAAAACCTTCTGCCTTTATATAGCCTTTATCACAAAAAATGAATAACATTTTCATTGCTCAGGTAAATGGCATCCATGTGAATTGAGATAAAGATTATATATTGAGTATTTTTACTTTTTAAAATTTACACAATAATGTCCTGGGTATATTTTGCCCAAGCTAGCAGTTTCGCAGGGGCTAATAGGTAAACAGAACAATAGGGTTAAAGCAGAACCTTCTAGAACGGCAGGTGTGTGTTTCAAACAGCTGCCCCCATCCGATTGGCCCAGTCAGTAATTTGGAACAGGCATGGGACACGTGCAATGTTAATCCGTAATGTATTATTTACCCAAGAAATGCTAATGCGGAGTAAACAAAGGGCCTAATTAAGAATTTAAGCAGAAAGGCTGGACCAAAAAAAGACCACTGCAGTGAACAAAAAGCCTTCCAGGGGCCGAGTCTGATGGCCACGCCTGACCGGCTACGATGGCTGAGCAGACGAAACGGGCGAGCGAGCTTGGGCGTACCCGCTCCGGTGCACATGCTCCAGGAGGGCAGGCGGTACGGCGTGGTGAAGCTGTAGAAGACGCTGACGTCCTGCGGGGTCAGGAACTCCACGAACTTGGCGTTCTTGAAGTTGCTCTGCTTGCAGTTGAGGATGCACGAGGCCTGGTCCGAGATGTACACGATCTTGCCCGAGATCAGGGACACGGCCACCGCGAAGATGTCCTGTGAGGAGATCACGCACACACGGAGAAACACAAACATACACGCACAATTTAATATTCCTTCCCGTGACCATAAAACTAATGGCTACGCCACAGACAGAAATGACTCACATCATGCGGCAAACAGAACGCCGCAGCCGTTTCATTGTGCTGGGGGCGTTGTTTGCCACAGTAATCCTTCACGGGCTTTTTGTGTGGGTGTTAATTTCTCTGACTTTTTCTCCATTTTTTCCGGCGTAATTGCGGTTTCCGGGGGCGCAAGCGGCTTCCGCCGGCTCGGGCCGCATCCCGATCACGACCGTGGCTCAGGGAGAATCACGGCGCGGCGTACGGGCGCCTGAATGGAGGCCATTTAGAGTGTAATCTCTTTTCTTACCCCCGGCGAACACGTCTCCTCTCTCAATGGGAGCGGACGCTCGATGCGACTATGAGAGCGCGGCCTCTCCCACTCACCGTGTTTTTGAGCGTGTACTCGGAGGTGATGCTGTCGATCTCCTCGATGGTGTAAGAGGACACGTCCAGGCCCGACGGCTGACTGTCGTTTATCATGAGCAGCTGGTAGTACTCCTCGTTGGCTGCAACAGAGCAGACGCACAGGCATGAGCACTGTAATAACATCGCACCATTACACCGTGCTACTGCACTTTAAACAGTTTATGTGGGCATTACTGATTATAGGACGCGCGTTATCTTACGACAATTCAAATCCTTCATTAACGACGAAAGCATTCCCTTACTGCAGCTGATTTTATTAGAGAGCTCACAGTCATCACTCAATCGGAGTAAACAGAGTAAAGTTTTTTTTACTGCTTGTACCAGGATAGAAATGGGTTCACAAAACTGCTTTAACTACTCCATCCTGAGAAGAGTCACCCACGCAGTACAGATCGATTCTTGATGTAATCACCGACCGCAGGAGAACCACCCCCCCCCAACCTGGGCTTATTTTAACCAGGGGCCCCAATTAGTGTTCAGAGTTAAGCTTGATGTTGCATCAGCCGGTCCTGGATGGACTGTACTGGGACGCCGTGTACCCGGAGAGTGTTTGTGGCTGCGCTGTGCCCAGAGTTCCGCAGGGAGCCTCACCTTCCACTTGCTTGACGCAGCGGAGCGCGTACTTCAGGGCACTGAGCGTGCTTGACTTGTTCCCTTTCTGCCGCTTCTCCGACGGCAGGTGCTGCTTCAGCTCCTTCAGCGTCTTCAGCAGCTCCTTCTGAGTTTTCGCCTTGGCAGACTCTTCGCTGCTGCAGATCGTCAAGGAAACACACGGGGGGCATGTCAAGGGCACGTCATGTAACACACACACACACAAGCACACGCGCACATGCACACACACGCACACATACACACACACACACACACACATACCGTGAACCTCAGAGGGACAGAAGGAGATGCACACATACACATGCACTAGTGAGGGAAGACTGGGATTTCAATATAGGCAGGGCTACTGCACTATATGCCAGTCACTCACTAATGTGGGCCAATAATTTCATTTTCTCTAAGAAGCAATGCCTTTTCAAGTCAGCTACTGACAGCTCATTGTCAATATGCCATTCATGAAACCCCACTCTCCAAACACAAACACACACACACACGCACCAAAGAAACACTAAGAGACTCTAGCTTACCTGCAGCCGCTGGTGGAGGGGTTGTCCTGTTCAGAGCTGGCACTGAGGAGGCTGAAGGCGTTGGAGCTGCTGGGCGGGGAAAGGCTGTGGGAGTTGGAGCTGAGGTGACAGACAGACAGACAGACACACAGGTTACAGATGGTCATTACTGTCAGCCTGAAAAGCCTGCTCCCCTCCCGGGCCATCGAGGAACCTTCAACAGCGCTCTTTGATTCAGCGCAACAACAAAGGACCCCGGGCTCCAGCCTTCAAACAGAGGCGCAGTGGAGAGCACAGCACAGGTCTGCCCGCAGAGCAGCCTTTTTATAGCTCCAGGCCGGTATTCTGTCATGTAAAAGGACTAACTACGAGAGAGCTGGTGTTGGTATAAACCAGAGGTGGGTAAAGAAGGCCGTATCTGGGTTTCATGCCAACTTCTGGCCTTAGTTATGTAATCAGCCATAACTGTTACGCCACCCGACATTTGAGCCTCACTGCTTGATAAGAGCACGAATGTCAGCCGAAGACTGTTATCGAGTCACCGTACGCAAAGTTTTACTCTGATCCAATCTACGAGTGAACCGGTGTTGGTTTATACAGCCAATTACATCATTTAGTAAGGGAAACTGGCGGAAAACAAAAACCTGCACACACACCGGCCCTCCAGGACCACGATTTCCCACACTGGTGTATACAGCTAATTCGCTGACACAGCTAATAGGTAAGCCGGGTTAATTCGTGGAAACTAAAACAGACATGCACTTGCAACTGGTTATCCACCCCTGCTATAAGCAGGCACTTGGACAACAGGTAAGCTCACAGGACCTTCTCTAAGTCCAGCGAGGCGCAATACGATGCAGGATGTCTGGGAAGCAGCTTTAGCCTCCAAGATTAGGTCCTTAATACACAAAGAGGCTAAAAACAACTACAGCTGATACTTTGTTTAGCACATTCAAGGACGTAGATAGCACCAAAATGAGCTTATTAGCCTATAGAAAGCACCTTCATAATAGCTCTGCCAGCATAAATAGCATTCTAATTATATAAAGCTAAGTTCATTATAGCCTGAATAGCACACACTGGTATTAGCTTGTGACAAGTGGGTTAATTTCCCTTCCTGAAACCGATATTAATGCACATCCCTTTTGTACTGCGCACTTTTTGTGCAAATGCGGATGCCCTCTGGGATAAAGATAAACCTGACATTTCCTTCTTTCATATTACTTCTATCTACGTCTCAATGCTGCATTTTGAATGCTGCATTGGTGCCATGCTCTTTTCCCCCTTGCAAGAGCATCTGCTGAATGAATGTAATGTAATATCATGTAATCTAATAACCACCTGGGACCCAAACTGAACCGGCCGGACTGGGTCTAGCTTCTGGCGCTACAGAGGCACAAGGGTACGGCCTGTCCTTGGGGCTGAGAATCAGGAAGAAGCGAATGAGGGACAGAGTACTCCCCCGCAGACAGAGAGCCAGGAACAAAACGGCTAACTGCAGATTAGCTTGCGTTCTGTCGCTTTTTCCACATTACCCCAGAGCTGTTGTTTTAATTCGGTGGGGAAAATTACCGGCAATCTTTTCCATCCGCGCAATTCAGAAATGCCTGTGTTTTGCAGGTCCGCCAGCTGAGCTGCGCAGTTATTGTGCTAGAGGACGGTATTTCCGGACTGCAGCTACCACTCATGTTACATGTACCTCCATTCCAGCACTTATTGTACTTTGTATATTGTCCTGATGTTGTAGTTTGCAACAGTTTGCAAAAATCGGGATACAGCACGGGACGGGGGGGTGGGGGGAATGCCCGGTGTATTAAGCAGGTCGCACAAAGGCATCCTGGGAACTTTTATTTATGATTAATGCTCGCGTGTTGGCCTCTCCAGCACCTGCCCACTCGAGAGATCTCTGGTCTTTTCACGGGGTGACAAGGAAGAGCAGAGGGCACGTAAACAGGAGGTGCCATATTCTGAGAGGCCTCTTCTTAAAAAGCCGACTAAATCCAGGGTTTACTGCAGAAGGCAGCCCAAATCCTAAAATGAATCACTGCATACCTCTGGTTCAGTCAGATTCAGGTTAACTGAGGACAGCGCTCGAAGGAAAGACAGAAACAAGAGGGAACGGCTTCACAACCCCATGCTTTCCGCTGCAGAGTGAGGCGCCGCCCAGAAGACTAGAGAACATTCTGCGGTTTTGGCAGGCGGCCAAAATCAAACTTTGACGCACATATAAACTCAACACGGCGTTGTCAGGGAAACCATCTCCGCCCTCTACAGTGCAAATGAATGGGGGAGCGCCGCCAACATCTGTCTTCGCACTCTCCTGTTGCCAAAGGCCGCAGGGGAAGTAACTTGGCAGAACATTGTGTTCTCAAGTTAAAGCCAAAAGTACATGTGGGGAAAAAAAACTGGGCGGGTCAACGACATTCACCGCGCACTGATATCTGTACATAAGTGGGTCAAAACCGCTTTGTGAGTGCTTAGCGCACAAAAGGGTCAAACCCCCCAACTTCCCCTTCATCAGATTCTTCTCCTTTAAGTTCCCACCCCCCTTCTCTTCATCAAAAACAGCATGAAGGATTAAAGCATGAGCTCATCTGTTTTCTTTTGTCTCTCACTAGGTATGAAACGGATTAAAAACTCAGAGGATGACGTACATACGCACATTTTTGCGGCTCTCTATAACAGTCAAAATAGTTTCCATGCCAATTTTTAGCTCCCAGCCATCCACTGATGTAATAAGAGTGGATTAAAGGGGGAAGGGGTGTATGTCTAAGACTGTGTTGTGATGGCACAGCCAATTCATAGCCTGTACAACATATTTTGACACAGTGACCAATGACACGGCAAGCCACTCCCCATGATGCAATCGAACTGACCTCTTGTTGCTCCCAGATGACACCAGCAGGGCAGAATCCTTGCTGTTGCCATTGGAGCTGCGCAGCGACTCATTGCCATGGGACTCGTTGCCATGGGAGTCATTGCCATGGGATTCGTTGCTGTGGGACTCGGTCCCGCTGCCGCTGGAGCCGCTGCTCTTCATCTCCACGTCTTCCTCGTGCAGCGAGCGGGCCCGCTTCCTGTCGCTGTGGGGGCAGGGGCCGGGGCCCTGGCTGCTGCTGTCGCTGCCTTCCGAGGCCAGGCCGAGCTCCGCCCCGCCCCGCCCGCGCCCCTCCCCGTACCCGCCCATCCTGTGCAGCTGGGACATGGCGCTGCAGGCCACAGCCCCCTCGTCCCGGCCCTCCAGGGCGGAGTACAGGTAAGGCTTGGAGTCGGAGTCGTCAGACATGGACGTGCCGTAAAAAGGTAAGTGGTTTTTGGCAGAAAACGGGAGAGGATCACCCCATCTTCCTACGGGGAGCCTGCCGCTGGAAATCGCCCTTCCGGAAGGTTCCTGCAGAAATGAAATGCAGAGAGAGACGTGCGCGTGACACAGTGACGCTGACTCACACACTTCACTTGCACACAGAGGCTGGAGTTGTAAAATCACCCCTTAATCATCGCACAGTAATTACACTGATTTTCAGTTAAAAGAAGCGGCCAGGCTGACCCTCAGTAATTTCGCGTTCCTAAAATACTTCAAACTTCAGCCGTCAATAATGTTCACAGGTATTTTCAGACAACAAACAAAGTCTGAGACACGAAGGTGGTCTGATTGGGCTGAAGATCAGTCCCCCGGGTAAAGGGCTATGGCTCCCGCTGGCCCACTGAAGTCCAGGGCGAGCCCAGAGGTCAGACAGGCTTCAAAGGGAGGCCTCAGACGAGCTCCGTCTGCCGTCCCGTCTCCCGTCTCGCCCGAGGTCCCCCCCCCACCCCCCCCCCCCACCCCGACTCCCGGCCCGCGCACGGGGGGGGTGCCCTCATTCGCACTCTCTTTTCACCTCCCTTTCTAATGGCCGCCCCGCGAAAGAGACATAAACCGCATAAGTGGCGATCTCACAGTCGCCAGGGTTACGGCAGAAGCGGCTTCCCTGTGTGCTCTCAGAACTCTGAACCGCCCTTTGCTGTTGCCGGCACCTTCAAAACCAAAAGACACAGGGAACCGTCTCTAGTGAAACAAGAAGAGAGAGGCCTACATTGCTTTCATTTCAAATATGTTCAGTACACTCTGAATATTTAGTAACGTGCAATGTATACATTTTAAAATCTGCTCTTCGTGTTTAACATTTTCTCACTTAAAGGCACCAGTGCACACAATTAGCCTTCCTCGACTGCTCAGTAGGATTAACACAGGTTAGCTGATCAACCAGGGCCCTGTTTCACAAAGCATGATTGCTAAGTTAGCTGGATAACTGCGCTGAAAACCTGGAACCTGAAAACCCGGGTTTTAACTCAGTAATCCTGCTTTGTGAAATACCCCCAGCTGGATTTACCATCACAAACAGGCAGCATAAATGACCTATCGCGAAATCCTGAAAAATATATATCCAGCCGATTAAAATGGATCATGTGTAAAAGAAGGCAAACTATGCAAGAAGCTCTGGATAAGAGCATGGGTATATCAGTGATCTTCATTCCAGGTCCTGGCAGGCTGCAGGGTCTGCTGGTTTGTTGTAGTTGTTGTTTCTCAGCACTTAACTGATCAATTAAAGCAGTCGATGACTGAGTTAACTCGTCTCACCTGGTTTCTTGGTTCTGAACTGGTTGCTGATAATACGGCAAAAACAAAAACCAGGAATGAAGATCACTGGGCTAATTGAAAAATGACTGGCTTCGGCCACTTGGTATAAGCCCGCCCTTTCTACTGGTCTGTAACCCGTCTGATTAAAAAGAGTTCAATCAGTCTTCCAACCTGAACAGCTGCTCAGAAATGACAACTCCAGTCATCACTGCTGCTACCAACATTGTTACCACTCCGGTCGTGATTTTTAACACATTTAAACTGAGGCCAGTGTGCCTTTGATGCCCAGGAAGGACAGCACTGTAATTCATCTATTCATAGTGAGGAAAATGCATTTATTAGTACATAATATAGAGTACATTATGTCGGTATAGTGTCCACTAGTATCACTGAGCCTAACACCGAGAAGAACACAGGTGTCAAACTAAAGTCTTGGAGGGCTGCAGTGTCTGCTGCTTTTTGGGCTGTTCTCGAGACAAATGTTTCATTTAAGTCAATGATTGGCTAAGGAACCCACACACCTTGTTCTCAAGGCCCTAACTGGCTACTGATTGAAAGAAAAACACTAAAACCCACAGACACTGCAGCCCCCTTGGGATTCAATTTGACACCCCTGCCCAAGAACTTCACTCAAAAGAACCTTATGAAACAAGAGCCTATATCATTCATATCGGGAAGGATAGCATACATTTTACAACATTAATAGCAATTTATTGCCAATTTCAGATACTGCAATATATTCACTTAACAATGTATTACTGATTTATCATTACGTTACAATATATTAACTCCACACACATTTGCATTATATTTCATTGGCTCTCACTCTACTGTGGAAGGAGTGTGATCACTGGAAGTGCACACACACCAAATGCCTCGTATCACATCATATCCAGGCATAATAAGCCAGGAGTGCTAAGCCAACCTGTAGCTGGCCGGCATCAAATGAGAAACCGGCCCTCTCCGTTGACTGTGAGGTACTGCTCTAAGTGAGGCCGTTTTTAACACATGTAGTCTGACATGACTAGGTGACATGTCACTCTGTCTAAACGAGCACTTAACGAGCATAAAGACTCAAATGACCAGGTGATGTGCCACCCTCTTAAACGAGCACTTAACGAGCACATAAAGGCTCAAATCAACAGGTGATGTGTCGCCCTTCAAACTAGGACATAACGAGAAGATAAAAGCTAAAATGACCAGGTGATGTGCCACCCTCTTAAACCAGGGCTCAACGAGCACATAAAGACTCAGATGACCAGGCGATGTGCCACCCTCTAAACGAGGTCTTAATGAGCACAGGAAGGCGGAAAGGAGAGCATCCCCTGGAGCGCACAGAGTAGCAAATTGGCTCTCGCAGTCGGAGGACGCAGTGTGAGGGATAAAGAGGTTGCTGGGCACATTTGTCACGGTATTGGCTCACAGTTCCCGTAAGGCAGCTAGGACAGCAAATGAAGAGCTCCTTATGTAGGCCACGCTTTCGTCCTCAACTCTGCCATGTCTTCAGGTTCATGTACCTGGATTATACTGGAGTGTACTGGAGGAGAGCCAACCAACTCAGTCCCATAAAGGTCGATCATTATTAATGCACAGAGAAAACAAATTAAATAGAACTGTGTTCGATTTCTGTCTTGTGTCCAGTATGATTAGAAAGTGCTGTACATGGGATACTTCGTTAGAAGAGAATTTCTCATGGAAAATATGACTCTGTGATAGTAGCCCAATAGACGCCTACCTGTGCTCAGACAAAGGGCACACGCAACTGTGCCCACAGTCATTGTGTACCTAGCAAACTTGATAATGCCAAAACCGATCTGTGGCTGGCATTAATGACTCTGAAGCAGATAACGGGTCAACACACAAGACCCCAGAATCAAGTAATGAAATGGAAAGAAAAGCTGAATCTCGTTGCAATGGGCTTGATTTAGTGTACACCATATGGTGGGTTGCACAATTTTTTGTGTTGTTGAAATGGGCTCCAAGATGGACTTCATCAGTCTGTTGTTAAGACAAGATCTTTTTACTGTTTATTCTCCAATAAGCATAATAAAATATTAATGACATAGACTGAAAGAGCAATGAACTGTTGTATTTGTCACTCATAATGAACAGCTTCTTAACCCTATTGCGGTCCTATTAAAACATGCACACAACCTAAGGGTGAAATATTCGTCATTTAGATTATTCTTTGTTAATCAGTACTGTGGATCATCCCCCAAGAGGTTTCATAACTCTGTGTCGGGTGCAAAGCTCCACGTAATGAAACCAGAGCAATATTGCATTACAGGCTGCATTTACATAAGAAATTACATAATTTTGCTTAGTCAGCAAACAGTTAACAGGATTCCAAAACAAACAGGCAGCATGTTTTAGACGCTACACAGAACGCACACCCAAACGAACAGCTGAGTCAGAAAAGCAGACGTTTCTGAATTCTAGGCACCTTCGGCCTTCGGCCCAAGAAAACATCGGGCATCTGGAATCATTAAGCCTATGTTCTATGCACAATCACAATCAGAAAAAAATGAAACTGATCCAGGGTCAGTGCTTATGGGCAGGTTGGGTACGGCCTGGAACTGGGATGCAGTACTTGCAAGTCCAGGCAAAGGGAGAGGTGTTTCTGCCAGTATGACTGCTTCTTCTTTGTACTGCTTACAGCCAGGCCTGTGTGACTTGAGGTCTCTGCCCAGAATAAAATCACTTTGGACTAAAATTATTTTCACATATTTCTTGATTAAAGACGCCAGCATGCACCTTTGTCCTTTAGCCTATGTGCTTATTTCTTCACCTTTGTGTGATATTTAAAAGTGTTAAAGCTGGCCAACTTCACCCACGGCTGGCTGCTTTGTAAATGGGCTTGAACACTGGCTTAGACTGATATAAGCCAGCATTATATTAGATATTAGATAAGATATTAGAAAGTTACCCATAATCTGCAATAAGCAAGCACTGGTCATGCCACCACAAAAAAACACATGGCTGCAAGGAAGGAGAACAGGATGAGTACTTTTTAGCCTGCTTACAGGAGCAAGGCCAATAGGGTTTCTGCACATAGCAAAATGCATTCAACATAGTAACAACGTTTTGTTCAGGTGGGAATTTCCAAAACTCTAATGCAGTGACTCCAGCCTCAGCACTTCTCCAAGAAAAACCACTCAGCATATCTCCTGAAATGATGTACATTAATCAATCAATCAATAAAAAAGTAACTCAAGTTTGTCTGGCTTTCCACACACTGACAGATGGGAAGCAGACAGGACTGGCGTAACAGGGGTCAGACTGGGGATCTGATTCCCAGTGCAGTCGACCAAAGAAAGTGGTAAACAAATTGAAAGGCCTAGATAAACATTGCTGTCCTTCAGTGCTGAAGCTCCCGGATCTCTGGCAAAGTGTTTCCCTGGCACCTGCAGTCACAATGGACACTGTTAGTGATTCGCTAACCTCTACAGCAAGAACAGGGCATAGAAACCCCAAACTGCAAGGATTTTTAAAATGCTCTGCTCCTCTTCTGTGAAGCAGTGGGCGATGCACCGGGCTTCTCTATTTCCTGCTCTCTCTCTCTCTCTCTCTCTCTCTCTCTCTCTCTACCGGAATACAGAATCAAATCCCTCTCCTGTGGCACTGGTCCATTTGCGTCATGTTTCACCACTCACCAATGAGAAATGCTGAACACTCATACCACACAAGGCCTGCAGGCAGCCAGCAGCGAGAACTGCTCTTTCCAGTCACACAAGTCACCCCCCCCCCCCTTTTAGAGGCAGAACAAATGAACTAGATAAACCATCATACTGCTTGTGGATATGTCCTGAGAAGATAGCTTCATGATAATGCATCATGGTTTTTCATGTTTAGGTTTGCTGAATTAACTGAAATGTTACACCCGATATAATAATGCCCCTTCCAACAATCACACACATTATTTGTTCATTTTCAGATAAGTTTTTATGTTGTATGTGCAATTTCTTCACTTATAAATGTATTTTCTGTAATGGAGCCTATGTCCCCACTTTAAACCTGCAAAAAATACCATGCTAAATCTGGGAGACTGTTACTCCTAATCTCACGAACTTTGAGCAGCCAACAGGTCGAGCAGTGGTTTAAACTTCAACTCCATTTAAACTCTGGCTAAGGCCACTGCAACTGCCCCAAGAAGACTTGGGATAAACCCTAACTCATAGTTGGTAGAAAGTGGTAGCTTATGCCTCGTACAACCGTCAGTCCTCAGTCAGATTCTTGATCACCATTATAGTGACGTCAAGGTCAGAATCCCTGCATGTCTGAACAGCCACAACATGACAATGACTTAGATGAAAATGACTAGGTGATTAAGTTAACTAAGACGACAGCAGTCTCTTATCAGTCTTAACGGCTGTCAGTCTTTGTTTTAGACTATGCGAAGTGGCATTGCTCCCAGTCTCTATAGCCGCGTTTCCACCAAAATTACCCGGAACTTTCAGTCCCAGGAACTACTTTACCAGGAACTAAAAGGTTCCTTCAGCCAATGGTTGTCTGCGTTTCCACCGGGGTCTAAAGTACCGCGAAGATTAGGCAAATTAGCCCACTGACGTTGTCGTCGGTCCATCTGTCATATGATTTCTTCTGTAACCCCATACTACCACCGAAGTAGCCTACATTATTTTCTAATAACCGGGACAGCCCGGAGGGGTTTATTCCACTTATATACAACGGGTTACCAACAATGACTATATATGGTTACTTTTGTATTTATTGATTTTCATATATCCTCTCAAACACATTCATTAACAGCAGAAAACATGCACACGTTGTAAACAATTTGCTGTTTTATTACTTTCTCGTTGTCAATTCCATATAGGCTAATCGCAAAATGACAAGAATAGAACGAAAAATCGGACTTGCGTGAAAATGTAAATTAGTAGTGGTACAGCCACCGTTTGCTTTCCTTCGAAGTTACTGCTAGCCGAGCAGCGAAGTGTGTCCTCCAGATGCGAACCATGCACCATAAATGAGTCCATAGTCTTCCTGGTCTTTTCGTGGAATTGAAAAATGGCAGTAAAATTGAGTAAAATTACGGCAGTCTGAAAAAGCTAAAGCGAAGATTACTAGAATTAACCTGTTATTTTACCCGGATAAAAAGTGCGGAAGGTTATTTCCAGTTTGCTTGTACTGTATCACCAATGTTAATTATGCAGAACTACCGCATACCTCACATAACTGTATCAAACGTTTTGAGTCAATTACAACGGGCTAACAAAGAAAATCCGGAAGAAAATATTCAGCAACCGAATTAATCCGTTTGAATGTTTTGGTAGCCTACGTAATATGCTGTCCCTGCACGAATGCTTAGCATTTTATAAAACGAATACTAAAGCAAGAAAAGAACAGAAGAGCACACGTTATAATTCCAAGACGTTGACAGGTTATAACCAAAAGTAGGCTACTGCGCCGCATAACATACAAGTTTGATTTGAAGTTATTATGAAAATAAATTGGTTTGCCGCTGCATATTTTCAAACATGGCGGGTAATGGCGGAAAATAAATACAACACAAATGCTACGAGTACTCGACCAATCAGAAATGTTCAGCGCTGCAAGCTCCACCCAAAAGGTTCCTGTACTTTCGGAAAGTACTACCCCCCGAGCAGGAACGTTTTGGGGGGTAAAACAAAGCCCCCAGAACTAAATTTAGACCCTAGTTCCTGCGGTGGAAACGCACTGAGTTCCTCAAAAGGTTCCTAGTTCCGGGGTATAGTTCCTGCGGTGGAAACGCGGCTTATGTTGACGTCAAAAAGGGAACAAAAGCATTGCGACCATACATAACCTTTTCAAACTACCAGAGGCACTCAACAGCTTCTGATCCTTTTACCATTTAGGCTCACAGTCTGGTTCATCAGTCTTTTATCTCTTACAAATTTTGTACCATTTCAGTTCTTAGCTGTGTAGTGTGTTAACTACACAAAGTTTGGTATAAGAGAGACTGAATAAATGAATGAGACATAGAACTGAAATTACATTAAGCAAAATACAAATACAATGCTTCTATGCTTCTTGAATACAAACACAATTTATTCTATTGACAAATAAAAATATACTTATCAAACCCTACCAGAAACTTAACTGAAGACGACAACTGCATAGTGTTGCATCCTAGAAGCAGTGCTGTGTTGACTATAACCATTAAAGCCAGCTTATAGTATTTGGAGCGCCTGAAGTAGGACTAGGTCAGCTGCAATAACCCTGAATTCTGAGGCCACTCAATGCAATGATTGACAGTATAGCACACGCCCACATATTTACATAGCAATACTAACACAAGGGATGTAAGCGAAAACTTGATAACCCTTATAATTTTTCTGCAGATCAAGTTGTTTATAAAAGCTCAAATTGAGGTTTTAAAATGTACATTTTCAGGATATTTGTCGTGTCCTCGTGAATAACTCTCCTTGCATAGGAAGTATAACGTTATAGGTTAATCGTTTTTCATTCACAACAACAACAACAACAACAACAAGAATTGTCAGTCAAGAAATCATCCTCTTCGCCCGGCACTACTGACAGTACAACAAAACAGCCAGCTGGATTGAACCAGTAGCTGTCGACCTACTTCAAGCAAGCTAAGGCAACGTACGTAGACGATTTACATGAGCAGCACGGCAAGCGCATATGAAAGTAGACTAGCGTTAAGGCACACAGCTGCAACAGCCACGTCCTATACGTTCAGAGCTAGATACAGATAGTAAGCACAGAAACAAAAAATCGAGAAATAATAATAGAGTAATTTAAACACAAGCTATCCTATACCTAACCGCGAGAAAAACGTAGTGCTTCCTAACTATAGTATCAAAAACCTACCTTACACCTTCAGTAAGATGTGGCTTTTGTCTATTTCTCGAGCAACATGTTTTGGCAAACTAGCCAGGTACATTTTCATAACTTTTCCGACACCCCCAAATGAGCTTCATTGCACATTATAGTGATACCGCCTCGAATACTCATGCATTATGGCTTGATAAAAATTATTCGACCGTATGCTATAAAAATATTGCATGTTTTCATAAGACGGAAAATAAGGGGGAAAATTACAAATTCCTTTTTCCCTCCATCATCCAATAATTCCACACGCCGCAAGAATGTCGAATATGGGTTGGGCAACTGACCTCCACTGACCGGCCAGCTGTGTGACCCGAACACCGGCATAGTTATGCAACCCATTCTTTAAAACTCTTTCCTAGATGTGTACGCGTCATGTTCATTCAAATACAGAAAAAAATACATCGTTTAAGAAGCACAGCTAATTTAGTCTACTTTGATCACTCCGTTTCCGTGTTTTATCGGAAACGGTCATTCGCAACAGGCATAATAAACTCAAGTTTTTTCCAATGATTAAAACCCATTAGCGTTAGAAAAAATAACCGTGTTAGGAAGAAAAAAAATAAGTAAGAAATCAACCAAACCTGCACAATTAGATCCCGTACAGATAGTTCTCTCTGTGTCAGAAAGAGTCCGTAATTTTTTCCCGTCTGGAATGTCAGCTGAACGTATTCCTGTGTCCGTTACGGAAAACTATTCGGCATACGGATTGACACACTGCACCACACTCAAGTCAGCCTCACTATTGCCGCCCTGGATCCCCTAGCGTTGAGCATGACCTCAATACGGACTCCTCCCCTATTTCCTCACTGTTTTCATTTCATTGGATATGAGCTTTGAGTTTCCATGGAAAAAATACGGAAATGACAGCAGGCAGCTCCCATTGGTCTAAAAGGCCGCCAGTCTCTTTATATAAGGATGTCATACGTCTCACGTGGAAACCCATGCCTACTGAAGCTGCTCAAGAGGTGTGGACAAATCAGTAGTAGGGAAAACCGTATATAATAAACCGAAGGCAAGGGAGGAAAGCGGTTGGTTCTGAGAGTTTGAATGATACCCGCGTGTTATCTAAACAGTTATACAATGGTGTGTAATGTCAATGTGTAGAGCTTATTGGGTTCATAGCAGTGGCATTTTACGCAAACGAATTATATTAAAGCTGCGAGAAAGTCACACAAAATCTACACTTTCAGTATCGGAGTCAAATGTGTGGATTCACTGTTTCCGGTATTTAACAATTATAGAATACGTATATTGGTAGCCTACAAAAATGCTGTTGGATAGGATACATTTGCATAACATTTGTATGTAAGATACAGAATAGACGATTATAGGCTATAGCTTTTTAATCGGAAAGGTTATGTTTTAGTTTATAGCCTACTTCAGCTCCAAAACCTAGTTAAGTAAACCTGACTTTACTAAGGCAAGAAAGATCTGAATTGAGGTTTGGCTAACAGTAAAATAACATCATTATCTTGTGTCCAGTTAAATTCTGATGCAAGGAGACTGCGCGGTATATATAACAACCATAGGACCAATGTGCAGCACCAGTCTAGCAGAAGTGCACACCCGACTGTTGTATAACAGCAGAATCTGTGAACAGCCCACAGAATACATGCCGCGCCAGTTTTCTGTATGAATGGCAGGAGCTCGTACCGCCGGTCACCGTAAAATATGCGATTATCCAAGGGTATGAGGCAGTTCCACTTTTGGGTAACCCGGTGAGTTAATTTTAGGAACTTTTGTGGAAAAAAAAGTTATGGGTTTCAAAAACTTCCGTGATAAAATAGTTATTTGTTAAAACTGTGGTAATGACAGTCGGACTAACATGCATTGTAGCAATAGCACAAAATAAGGAAGACAGCGCACGCCCCCTGCAGTAGCTAGTTGTATCCAGAAGAAACGAGTATTAGCGCTCAGTTATGAAACAGCCATCGTCGTCACATATTCAGCGATTAGGTCCACCTGAAGCAGATCTATGCGGATTCCGTCTGAGCTGACAGTGTTGTTACACAATGTTATCAATACCATATGTTTTTATTGCATACCGTAATACAGTAACCCGCTGCTTATACGTATCGGGGCGATTTGAGGTAGTTCCTATTTTTATACGGTCTATGGGTAGTGATTAGTATTCCCGTTCGTGAGTGCCACGGGACTGTGTACAACACAGGCCAATATCCAAATAAAGAAATTTTAAAGCGGAATGAGTGGTAGGCTACGCGATATGAGTCTGGGTTAAAACTCAATGCGCGGCACGTTTGTTTTTTAACCAATTTATGGAGGCTCACTGCAAAAGTGGATTTATTGGTGGAAAACAGGTTGCCTGTATGAATTTTGCGTCTGCGTGTTTAGTCTGATTGGTGCTTGGTCAAACAGTGGGAGTGGTTTCTATATTATGACACATGACGTAATCGTGTAGTAAACAGTCAAGTTAAAGGTATATTATACAGGATTTTTACATTGGAACTATTATGAAATATCAATGCTTAAGGCATGTCTACTGTGCACTTGCAATCCGTTTTTACGCACTTTAGCCGAATGCACCTTTTGCATGCACATTTAATTGTAGAGGAGAGCGGGGGTCCGTTTCAACAAGAGGCAGTTGCAACAAGCCTAGTAATTTTTAAAGGATATTTCACTCAAATATAAAAAATGTCAACTATTCTCTTCCTGTGCAAGCCAGTGTTTTTTTTTTCTTGTTTTGTTTTTACTGAAAGTGGTGAAATGGTCCATTAGTAGTTAGCCGTTATTCTTTGTTATACAGTCAATAAACACACTAAAAGTTGCATTCTGAGTGTTTTTTTTTGTCTACTTGTAAGATCTTATATAAAATGTCATAATATATAATTTATAAAGACATTCTTACTTTATCTTGCATGATATTAGTTTGTGTTTTTAGGTGAAAAGAATGCTTTGTTCGGATACGTTCAGAACAGGTAGTTATATAACATTGCGGACAATGCATTTGGTCCAAGCCTATCCAAAACCACCAAACACGCAATTGTTCAAGAAACCTTCTCTTTGGTGATTTGTGCAATAACCATTTTAAGCCCTCTCACTTGACTGCCCCCCTTCCCTCCCCCCAGCCTGTCTGCAGACATACAAATGAAGGAATGGAAAGTGCTGTTACACTGACCCTCCATCTTTGGCAGCAGTTCATCTGTTATGTCACGGCATTCACGTTTGAGAACTTTGCCGAAGCGTTGGACCATTTTGGCCGGCTAAAAATACAAATGAAAAATGCTTTGGAGCCTGACAGAAATTTAGCCTCTGAGATGTGCACTGCAGAGTACATTGTGACGCACGAGCACTGACTCAGGATAAGCGTGCCCACACATTAGGAGCCCCCATTTTTACCTGAAGAGAATACATAGATTTATGTTGTGTGACATGTATATAGATGTGTTTTGTTCGATATACATTTTCATTATAATGTTGCAAAAAAATGCCTTTGGCGACAACTAACCTAAATTAGCTGTACATTTCAGCTTCTGAACCAGCACAATTCATTCATTCATTCATTCATTCATTCATTCATTTCATTATGGCCCCACTTTAGGGTGAGGATGTTGGGAGGGTTAGAAATGGCATGACACATATCAATGATTATGCAATGAAGATGTTGCAAATCCCAGCTGTAGGAGTGTGCACCTGTTCTTCCGGTGTGCCTATCCATCACTGAACACACAGTAATCACAAATAAAACCCAATGTATTAGGATTATATGTGCAAACACATACAGCAGGTTATTAAAAGAAGACCACTTTCCTATGTACTTTGAATACAATGTAAAGTACATTGGTGTAACAATATACACACTCACTCACGTTTTATTAGCATACACAAGTGTTAATATGAGAAATGAAGATGACACGTCGGGTTCAGTGCTCTTTCAGTGCATTTAAGGCCTCTGCATTGACAGTTGGTTTGCTAGAGTCAGAGGTGAAATTTGAATTTCAGACATATCGCAGAGGCGTGCGCTTGTAACGTCACTTATCTCCCACTCGCCTCCTGTCTGAACAGCCATAAATAAAACCTTTCTTATCAGCCCACTCATGACGCCTCAGATTTGGAAGCGCAATCAGGCTGCAGTGGTTGCCTGGTGGCAGAATGGCCCACTCGTGTTGATTAGGCATCTCATCTTTAGGCTGCTTCGAAAGAGGCTAAAATTGAACAGCTTCTTCTCCCAGGCAGACTGTGACAGAGAGTAGCACTGCAGGAATATGACTCCAAACTCCATGCTTCAACAGAGGGAAAAGACACGTTGAATTCCGAGCATGTTTATTAGTCATGTGTTATGTAGGGTTTATAATTTTGTGAAGGTAGCCCTGGATGAAGCCACATTTTCGACATGTACAAAAGTATGACAGGGTAATCCTAAAAAAAGACAATGTCGCTGCCTGTGGATCGGGAAATATTGGTAAGATGTCAGCTAGCAATATTAGGTTGACATTGAGGTAATCAAATGCAGCCCCAGACATGCTCCATATCAACTTGGACAAAGATGGCATGATTCAGGGTAATCAAGTCCAACCTACTTTTCCTTTCATCATCAGGCTTGAACCCAAAGGTCTGCTGTTGTTCCAGTGTTGAAGTAACTTTATTTTTTAAAAACTAAATCCAGAAACATGACATGTATCATCACATCCAGCAATGTGTTTTTGAAGAAAAGTCATACTTTTTCCTCATTTTTACAATTACATTTGTGCATTTAGCATCCTGAGCGAGTTGCATAAGTCTTAGAAATTCTTAGAGAGTAGAGTCCACAGAGAACAGATGGAACAGAGTCTGGCACGTCACGTATATGAAGACATGAACACGCCACTTGTCAGTCACACTAGACTCACTGTTATCTGTCAGCTGGACAAACATGACCTCGTAACCCCACTGGGACCAGCCTGTAGGCCGAGCTGACACACAGACAGGGCACACTGAGCAGGGACAGGCACCATGCTGGTAATGTGCCAACAGCAAACTCTGCAGGAGACCTGAGCATGGGAGGGTTGCACAGGTTCAGCCAGTCCAGGGCATCCGAGATCTGCCACCAAGCACAAGCACCAATGAGAGAGCCACTGTGGAGGGCTCACAGTGACACAGTAGGAAACCTGTTCTAAATGCACCAATGAGAGAGCCTCTGTGGGGGGCTTACGATGACACACTAGGAAACCTGTTCTAAATGCACCAATGAGAGAGCCTCTGTGGGGGGCTCACAGTGACACAGTAGGAAACCTGTTCTAAATGCACCAATGAGAGAGTCTCTGTGGGGGGCTTACAGTGACACACTAGGAAACCTGTTCTAAATGCACCAATGAGAGAGCCTCTGTGGGGGGCTCACAGTGACACAGTAGGAAACCTGTTCTAAATGCACCAATGAGAGAGTCTCTGTGGGGGGCTTACGGTGACACACTAGGAAACCTGTTCTAAATGCACCAATGAGAGAGTCTCTGTGGGGGGCTCACAGTGACACAGTAGGAAACCTGTTCTAAATGCACCAATGAGAGAGCCACTGTGGGGGGCTCACAGTGACACACTAGGAAACCTGTTCTAAATGCACCAATGAGAGAGTCTCTGTGGGGGGCTCACAGTGACACAGTAGGAAACCTGTTCTAAATGCACCAATGAGAGAATCTCTGTGGGGGGCTCACAGTGACACAGTAGGAAACCTGTTCTAAATGCACCAATGAGAGTCTCTGTGGGGGGCTCACAGTGACACAGTAGGAAACCTGTTCTAAATGCACCTATGAGGACGGAAGGGTTCTGACCGTTAGGAAAGGACACTCTTTTGCCAAAAGACCTGCCGTGTGGCCATCGCTTAGGTGAGTCTAAATTTGTTTTTCACGAGAGAAGGCAGCGGGAAACGCGGCTCTGGCTCCCCACACGGCCGCACATTGAGTCACGCTGTGAGCAGAGGGACGGCGGGGGGTCTCGTGTTCGTCGTGCCCGACCCTGCCAGCTCAGTTCGCCTGACTAGACCTCCCCTCCCCAAACGCCCACGCGCCCTCTCCCATTTAGAGCAGTCTGGGGCTGGGGTCGGGAGCAGACAGCCGGCAGGCCTTCCCTGCAGCGCCCCGTGGAAGCGTGAGTCAGAGGGAGGTGGCAGGAGCGGGTGGGCGGGTGACTGACGGACGAAGATGAGGGGTCGGCAGAAACAGCTCCAACGGGACCTGGTTCAGTCGTGCAGAAATCCTTGTGAGTCACTGTTTAACCTCCCGTCGATTTGGGCGACGCAAACAGCATCCTCTCAATATTTAGGGCAGGAAGAACGCGAACTCCAGCTTGTGCTCGTGCGTACACACGTGTGCGCGTGCGTAAGGTGGCCTGGGAAACATTCCAGCCTCTTTTATTTTCTGATAACCGCGTAATACCATTCCTAGAATTGGCTCGTGAAGGAACTGAAAGTGAAGGGACACAGAGACAGCTGCCCCAGGAACCTGTTTTTTTTGGGAACAGTGATGATACCCTGTCCCACCACTCAGGATGTACAATTTCAGCCTCCGTTGTCTGTTCTCATGCCTAAAGACTGAAAATAATACCATAAAATTCAAATTTTTACTTTAAGATATTTTCTATATTATTGTCACATTTACTCAGTGATAAAAAGAGCTATCTTTCATTGTAACACTAGCTTAGAAAGAGAAGGGAGGCACAACTTCTAAAACTGGAAAAAAGGTAATAAATCAGAGTGGTGTAGGAAATTAGAGAGCAGGGTCAAATCCAATGACATCATAACGCTCTTGTCAAGGAGTGACCAAAAGGGTTGATTTGAGGGTTAAGTTGAAAGGTGAATACTCAGCTGTTCCACTGGCAATTCGTCTTCAGTGTGACAACACACCGGTCCTCTGATGAGTCCCCTGAGCTTACGGCGTATAGTCAGAAAAACACTATGTAACATGGTATACAGAATGCCCTCTCAGTGATAAAAAGGCAGTGAGATTTCCTATAGAATCAAACCTTACACAGTGCACCTGCATTTCAGTAAACTAAACTAAATTATTTAAGTTATTGTGGTCACATTTAAGATATGCCTATAGGTCCCCCTGGGACCCATGGCATCATAATTTAACAGTGCTGCCTGATTCCTGATCATGGTTCCCCCAACTCTAGGAAAACATCAAATGCCCCCCCTCCCAAAATTGTCATGCTGTATTGGGTGGCACTGTTAGTGTACCCCCCCCCCCCCCTAAAAAAAATCCTAAAAAACGTTCCCTGTTTGAAATGAGAAATGAGACCTGGGTCCTTGTTCCTCATGCATCCTTCATCATAGACATGAATGTTCTCAGCCAGAATGAAAGGCCTGTGCATGTGCACTGTGAGTGGCATGTAGAGAAGCAGGAGGGGTATATGTGCTGGTGAGCAGGGGTGGACCTGACAACACTGAAAGCTCCTTTGCAGCATAATAAGTGTTGTTCTCTCCAGCTGGACACATCTGCAGAGTATGAGAAAGGCCAGCATGCTCTAGGAAGGAATGTAGTCTGTTTTCAAAACTTCCTTTTATAGAATACTCATTAGAAACCCCCTCCCCCACCCTCATTGACATTTTCCATGGAAGGATCACTTCATATTTCATTATTTACACGGTATCTAAAGACACGACTTACAAAGTACAAAGATTCCTTTAATCGTTCCTCACCTTCAAGTTATAAAATATTGTTCAATGGACTGTTTAGTGCAAATGGAAAAACACCATCACCAAAAGAAGCAAGTCTGATAATAAATATTACCCACATAACAGTCCATATGACCTTGTCCAAACCACACTGCTCTCAAAACTGAAATGTAATGACTCAACAGACTAGTCTATTAGTCAGTAGAAAAGGTATAATTGTTCAGCCAAAAAGATTTGGCGTGATAATTATGAAAATCATAGAAGATTTGGGGCCATGATTCCATTTTTAAAAATTTTAAATTGTGCACTTTTATGAAGAAATCTACTGTCCTGTAGGTTTTCATTACAACCCTAACAAAGCACTCCTCATTCAGCAGCTAGCGATCTCGTTGAGCCGCTAATTAGTACAACCAGGTGTGGCAAATTATGGTTGAAGTGAAAACATACAGGATGGTAGATCTCGAGGAACACAGCTGGGCAACTCTGAATTAAATCAAAATGAGATGATGTAGAAAACCTGAAGGTTGTATCGCCACCTATTGGATTTGTAGGAAATTGCAAGCAAAGAAGTGCAGGCAGACTGTAGAAACGGCTCCTGATACTTGGCTGATGTCGATACAGAAAATTAGACAGGTGTGAGCAGACATGACAAATACAGAGAGAAAATATGTTGGAAATCACAGACACAGAGAAAGACCGGGCAGAGGACACTTCAGAATGCAGAGCACAGTGACCTGGAACCATTCCTCAGTGTTCACAGTGGTTAGCGATGGAAATAGCGCAATGAACAGCATGCCGGATATTGTTCAATCAATACATTTTATTTTTTTGTGCATTTTGCAGAGGATTTGTCATTGAGTGCTTCCTAGTTTACCCTCACCTAAACCCCCAGAGAGCAAGCCAGAGTCAACAGTGACAAGGAATAACTCTCTGGAAGACATGGAGCAACAAACCTTGGAAGGAGCCAGAGTTGGGAGGGGGTCGGGGGTGGGGTGGAGGGAATCCTCCTCTGTCTGGCACAAGGTTCACACGTACACAGTCAGTCAGGTTTGGACAGGTTGCATTCAGCAACCGAGGGTGGCGGTCCACGAGTGGGGTGGGGGGGCCGGATGGAGCACACGAGGGACAGACAGGAGGTTTCGGGGTGACTCAGTGATGGGAGCCAGTCACCCCACTGGCGCACTCACTGTTCTGGCAACAGCAGACCAAACCAAATATGTCCTCATTTCCGTCAGAATCAGGTTGATGCTGAACTGGAATTACTGTTGACGTGTGTCTCAGTTTCTGCGATTTGTTGCTGTTTTATTTTTTAATATCCAGGATTGAAATATGTACCGTTAAATATGTTTAAATGCTAATGTATGAATATCATCAAACAGTTTACTGGCACAGCAGTTATCAACAGATGCCTGAAAATCAAACAGAAAGGGTGTCTCCATTGTGAAACCTCATAGTGTTTGCACATGAGCTTTATTCAAATTGATTTTGGTGGTTAACCTTTAGCTTGCCTGACCTGTGGACCAGATTTAGACCTGCCGTTTTAGATTTTGTGGTAGTACTTAATAGGAATATGCAAAAAATATAAGCTATGTACAGAAAATTAGAAACCAAAAAATGTGTGACAATGCAATGGCT
Source organism: Anguilla anguilla (assembly GCF_013347855.1). NCBI lineage: Eukaryota > Metazoa > Chordata > Actinopteri > Anguilliformes > Anguillidae > Anguilla > Anguilla anguilla. Next base: position 12,869,238 of record NC_049206.1, on the reverse strand, counting down.
TTCCTGTAAAAAGTGAATATCAATATCACAGTTTGATTCATAAATTTAACCTGCAAAAAAGTTATTATCAAAATCTCAGTTTGGTTTGGTCGAAATATAGCAAAAACAAGTGAGAAAACAACCCTAGCAACAGGAATTAAAATGGATTTGCATTAATGTGAATTAGTCAAATAGAGGGAGGGAAGATGGTGGGTAGGGGAGGGAGTCTGGCTGGGGCTTAAATGACCTAGCCATGGCAACGAGGGACACATTTGTCAAGCTGTTTTTTCCCCAACAGTGAAAAATCTAAACTTGCAGAAGGATTCTAGTATCAGCGAAAGCTCTGCTCTGTTGCATGGCAACAGTGCTTCAGGACTGGTTCTTACCTGTTTATGTTTTTCTCCTCATACTGCCCTGAAACCTCCATTCAGCGAGCATGAAGCCTTCAGTACTGACTCACTGATGCACTTTGCCAAGACAGCAACAATGGTCTCAGAGGCATGTTTTTTCATTTGCTTCTATATGTTCCGCCAATGATAAGAAACTTACAATTGACAGCCTCACAAATTGTATGGTTTAAGTCACCATACCCTCTGGATGATGATGATGATGATGATGATGATGATATAATTGATTGCTTTTATGTCATCGTGAAGAGTGACGATATAAAGGGACAACAGGAAAACAGCATAAGAGAAAGAAATAAAGGACTGCACACGTAGACATGCAGTAACAGAACAATTTGTTTTTGGGTGGTAAACCCCATCACAGACAATATATGGTAGAGTGGGTAAATAAGAACATATTTGTGCTGAATATTGACATGTGCCTGTTAATGAACTTCAACTGAGCTTATTACTTGACAGAACATTTGATCAAAAAGACCAAGTTACTTGGAATTGAGTTGGACATGGGACTTTGTGGTCGGAGCATATTGACAAAATTTTAACTAAAATGGACATGGGTATTGCTGTTACTTACATATATTGTGGGTATATAACATCAATAAATCTGATTCAAGTGACTAAAACTTTAGTTTTGTCACGCCTAGAGTTAAATATATAAAAACAGTACTGCCAGATTGGCATTCCATTGTTCTGTTTGCACAAATGTCATTCGTTCAACACAAGCTACGGGAATGTCTTAATCTCTGAGAAACCACAGTATTTTTCTGATCAAGTAGTGTACACCGGTAGTAAATATAACTATCAAACTGGAAAGGGCGGCTCAGGATATATTTTACCACACTACCCTAAAACAAATCTCCTCAAATCTACTGTCATTTAAAGATATATCACAGAATGGAACTCTTCACCAAATTACATTCAAGCCACTTTCAAGAGAGCAATAGAAGAGCATCTAATTCAATTACCCATATAACTGAACGGAAAAGATTTCATCCTATCCATAGAATGCCTTATGGGAGAGTATTTTTTCACAGTTTTCAGTGTCTATTGATTCAATGAAGGCAATGTTTTAATGTAGTTCAAAGGTAATAAGCAATAAAGAACAATATTTCCGACTTGATCAGAAAATACAATGTGAGTTTCAGTCATTCATAAGCCCGTGGCAGGAGTGGTTTTTTTTCTGGTTATCAACACAAGAGGAGTCACGTGAAATCGTTTATCCGCAAACCCACTTTCTTGTCCCAATTTCAATGGGAGCGCAAGTCAGTAACACTCAAAAGTCAGGCCGGCTTGAAAGGAAATTGCAGTTCCACCCTCCCACTCCAGCCCGTGGTTCTCACCTCCTTTAGCGCTGCTTCACAATGCCTAGCAACCCACACACCACCTTCCTACAAAACACTGCTGAATGTGCGTCACACACACTGCTGTGAATGAGGCCAGGGATGATTCAAGTAATAGTCTGTGGCGTTGTTATAGTCTCCTGCTGCTTTGTATTGTGTTCACCACCCAGGTAAGTGGAAAGTAGTATTACATGAACCAGTGACAGCGCGCGTGCACGGGATTGCTCCACAGAACAACAAGACAAGAAAGAATACGTTCAAGAATTCAACATTTTAGTCTTGGTGTGGATGTAAGACATGATCCTTACAGTTTGGCATCTGACTGCAACTTTCCTTGAGCAAACTCCTACAAAACAAAAGTTTTTTTCTTTATTTGTCATTTCTTGTGACAACAGAATGCTGTACTGATCATATTTTCAGCTTATAACTACAAATACTACTGATTTTAAGCCATAACAGTTCCTTATTTGTGAAATAACTAGCTTAATTGTTACTTGAAATGTACAACATATAGTGAGTGGTATATTATAAATATGAATTATGTTTTCATTGTGCATGTTTTCATTTTCTTTACATAACTTTTTGGCATCAAACATAGCAACATCCTGGAGTAATCAGAATAAATTCAGCCTTCACAATTGATGTTACTGTTACCACATGAGAGAGAGAATGAGAGATACTTTCAGCCCAATGAGAGTGCTTATGCTGAAGCACTTCATCTCTTTTGCTTTCCGTCTAATATGGAAGGTGTAAAAATTGTATGTACCATTCACCTTGAGATCCTGTTGATACATGGAAAAGAAAAAAGGATTCACGAGTGTCTCCCTGAATGGAGAGTAATACTGCTTTGCCTGCAGTTAAAAGCCATTCAGACAGTTGCAGTGTGTGTGCCACGTAGTCCTTCGGTGTGAAATGTTGAGATAGATCCCTTTTCTTTTTTATGAATGTGCCGTATGACGCAGCTAAAGGCAAAACAAGGACTTCCATCCGCCCACGGTCGGAAAAACAAGGACAACAACCCACCCGCGTCAAGCGAAATTCCACTCACTATGCACACGACTCAGGCACCCGTCCACACGCCCGTTCTGCCATATAGGCCTACAGTACAATGGTGGTAAATGGAACAACAAATCCTGACAGAATAGGTGTCACACAGGTCGGGTTCCACCTTCCAGAGCGTCAACATTTCTACTTATGAATGGCAAGGACAGACAGCCCAGTTTTCATAAATTGATTTCAGGGAGATTCAAGATTTAGTTGTTTATTAGGTAAAAGTGTAAGAAGTGTGCATACCCAGGGATCTCTGTATGGATACTCATAGTAATTTGGGTACTCCTGAAAATGTGCTTCATAAAATGTGTGCTATCTTTTGTCCAGAGCCCTTGAATAAATCAACCTTTTCTCTTCAGAGTAGCTGTGCTACCCAGAGAAAGTAGTATGTAACCTATAGTTTGAGAGCTATGGTCAGGGGACTGTCTATGCTGATTCACCTCCAGCAGGCCGATAAAAAATTCCAAACCTGTATGCTGAGCGCAGATTGGAATATACTGTCTGTCGTTGTCTGTGGTTCAGCCACACGCAAGGCTATGAATAAAAGCATATGAGTGTAAATGTTTTGCATTTCTCAGAAACCCAAGACCTGCCCCTAGAACCCTCAAATCCAGAGAGCTAATGAAAGCATCTCAATAATTAACTTGGCAATTGTAACATGTTACTTGATGCACCTTTCCAAACCCCATATGGTTAAATATTCAAAAATGGTTATATATTCAACACACTACTGGGGGAAACTCTCCCCCATGGTTCAGCCAGATGTGAGAGGTCAACTCTGAAAGGTACAAAATTTATACCTGTCAGGACCTCTGTAAACACTTCTATTGAAATGGAGAGAAGCAGAACGAGACAGGGCAAGATTTCACCTGATCCTGAACTTGTGATTCCAAATCTGCCAAGTTTTAAGAACTCACTGGCCAGAGATAGGGTGTATGTGTGTGTGTGTGTGTGTGTGTGTGTGGACATGTATTATTATCTTTGTGAGAACCAAATGTCCCCACGAGGATAGAAAGATGAGCGAAATTACGCAAGGTGGGGACCTTTTGCTGGTTCTCAGAAGTTCAAGAGGCTGTTTTAGGGTTAGAACTTAGGGTTAGGGTTACAATTAGGTTAGGGTTACAGTTAGGCATGTAGTGGTTGGGGTTAGGGTTAGGGTTAGGGTTAGAGGTTACGGAATTAATGTAGTCAATGGGAAGTCCTCACAAGTATAGCAATAAATTCTTGTGTATATATGTGTGTGTGTGTGTGTCATATACGCAAGATGGCGATGCTGATGTATAGCCAGGCTGAATCTGTATCATGATGTACAATCAAGGTTATTGGGTCAGGCACAGAGCTCCAGTATGTTCTGATGCAAAAGCATGCATTTTCTTACAAAACACAGGTCCCTCAGCTTGTTATCAATATGGATCCTTACACACTTTTTTATAATGAACCCACGTGCTCAGGGAATGAGTTTGTGTTGCAATAGTGACAAATTCACATACCTAGTTTTTACATCTATGCTGCCATCTTGCGGCCAAATCTGAACACTGCATCTTTGAGGTCCTGGCTATGTAAATGGTGTGATATGACGACAGAATTCGACCAGTTGGAGGAGATTCTCAAATAACTGCCAGCGAAGTTCAGTAAAAAATAAGTTTTGTGTCGTGTTTGTTCCAGTCACGATCTTTGGAGCAGCTATAGAGTAGGCGGCTAGTACAGTTCTTTATGGAAACATTAAAAATAAACCTCTTTGCAAACAAAGAAAATAGAATCAGGACGATAATAATTTTCAATAATTGGGGGGGCGGTGATTCTGTATCTCACCTGCCCCTGCACACCAAAATATTTCCGAGACGTTTTTATATATTTATGAAAATGTCCATGGTTGCACCCACACTTGCACAAGTAGAAACTTTTGTTGTGTACTAATGTGGTGTGCTAATTATTTCTACAGTTCTTATTTTTAGGGAACTGTACTTCTAATATCATAGTTTTGGTTTCAAATTCAATATATATATATATAGCCCCGTGGTGGGCTTAAAATTATTATTATTATAATTATTATTTTTTAAATGCATTTAGTTCTGAAGAATGTCTAATAAATGGCAATAATATAAAATATAGGATCATATAACGACATCACTCACCAAAGGCCATTTCTTTCCTAATGTGAGGGCTGTTCAGGTGAATTATTATTCGTTATATTACAACATCTAACATTAAATGCATTATATGTTTGACAGTGGTGAGAACAAGAAGGTCTTGAGTTCGGATCCTGGCCTAAGCCTTTCTGTGTGGAGTTTGTACGCTCTCCCCGTGTCCGTGTGGGTTTCCTCCGGATACTCCGGTTTCCTCCCACAGTCCAAAGACATGCCGGTAGGCTAACTGGAGACTCTAAATTGCCCATAGGTATGAGTGTGTCACTGAATGGTGAGTGAATGGTGTGTATGCCCTGCGATAGATTGGCGACCTGTCCAGTGTGCAATCCTCCTTCTCACCCAATACTAGCACACTAGGATAGGCTTACTGGGATGCACACTTGGATCGGCTCCAGCACCCCCCGTGACCCTGCCCAGGATAAGCGAGTATAGATAATGGTTGGATGAATGGACACTGTTTTAAAATCTAGGCCACGTCCAGGCGTGAACAGAAAAATCTACTGAAACGTATTTAACCTGTTCATATTATTTTGAAAGATTTATTGAAGAATTCTGAATAACAATCAAAAAATTATTATTTTACACAGACTCATAGTATAAGAAACAACAAAAAATCTAAAATAAAATAATTGTTTAAAAACGCTGTAAAGGCAACTGAACACAGATTTTAAAAAAATTCCATTAGGTATTAGTGCTAATCTATAACTCATTCTGTGCAAACACCTGTCATGCACAGATCTCAGACATTCATGCACCCAATTCGTACATGGCAACATTAATTTAACTCTCGGGGTTTACATCTTTGTTAGGAACATGTTTAGAAGAGGGCCGACGGATTAGGCTAGCCTTTAATCGACATTTAGGTAAATACTTGCTTTTACAGAACGCATGGCTTTGGTGTAGAATTCGCGCTCTCGCGATAGGTAAACTGCATTGCTCCTCCTATAAGATTTCAGAGCTCTTTTCCCAGTTTTAAATGAGGAGAACTTGTTTCTCACCATGACCCAAGCGCCTCCTCCGTTTGCTCACAGTTCCACAGGTCGCCACCTGATATTGTTCATTTATGTTCCCTAAAAAAAATCCACCGCAGAATCTGTGATAATCACCTCCACTGCTTTAATGTCAGTATGAAAAAGCAGACAGGCCACGGTTCTTCTGATCCCAGTGCGCGCAGTTCAGCCGCTCTGCTGACTGGGGAGCGTATAATTGGCAGCTTGTTGCGTCTGGAGAGGAGACTGGGGTAAGCGCCGCTAGAACCGCACTGGGTTTCTGAAGGTGGTGAGCGTCAGAATGGTAATGATGGTTTATACCAGTGCATGAGTTCACCATGCAGGGCAAAGCCACGCTCTGCGGTCGTGAGTATGAATTATAAGAAGAGGGTGGAAACAGTCCCTTGAGGTTGATGGGAGTCGCACTGCCTATGTCCACCTGCCGAGACGCGTAGGACATAGCGTCAGGCGGCTCCACAAACATCCAAGAGTTGCTCATGAAACTAGACTGCAGGTACGTTGTGGGAGAGAGATACGCATGTCCATCTCCGCTGAAGGGAGATATCATCGGCAACGGGGGCCTGAGCGGTCGCTTCATCCTCCGTCTCCTCCTGTAGTTCCCCTTCTCGAACATGTCTTCGCATGCCATGTCGAGGGTCCAGTAGTTTCCTTTTCTCTCCACACCGCCCTCCCGGGGTACCTTAATAAAACATTCGTTGAGACTTAGGTTGTGGCGAATGCTGTTTTGCCAGCCTTTCTTGTTCTTCTCGTAGAAGGGGAATTTAGTGATGATAAACTGATAAATCCCGGACAATGTGAGCCTTTTTGCATTGCTCTCCTTAATCGCCATGGCTATCAGGGCCACGTACGAGAAGGGAGGCTTCTGAGACGAGTCGGGGTTGTCCGACACATTCTCCTGAACATGCTCGACTTTGGTTGGACTCTCTTCCTCGTTAGTGTTGGAGTCAATGGTCGTAGAGACATCATCGGGACATTGACAAGTGGCCATCACAGTGCACATCAAAACGAAAACAAAAAACACTGCGTACTTGCAAAGTTTATGGCACCCGTTGATGTTTTGTGAGAAAACATCAACACAAAATACATTACGCCCGCTGTGGAATGACGCATCCGATGTCCTGAATCTTTCTCGTTCTGGTTGTTGCGCAACAGTACAGAAATTAATGTCCGAGGGAAATAGTAGCCTAATTTCTCATTTAAGCACAACTTAGTATGGGATAATTTCTTGTAAAAGCACGACTAACGATGTGAAGGGTCACCATTCCTCTCAGAAGTAGGGTAATAATTCACCTCCGCCTGGAGCGGCGCGTACTTTCTGCACTGAATATGATTTTCTGATTTGTTTTCCGTACCTGTTCCGCTTTCGTCATGTCATTGTTCTGAGTATTGTGTAGCTTTTTTTGCATTCCTTTTTTGCAATTAAAATTTAAATAGTTTCTGAACCATACTACACAATAAATATGAAAATTATTTATTCGTGTAGGCGTATGCAACAATTTCTGCATTATAGTTTGTAAAAGGTTCGTTTGGAATTTTTTCCTGCGTTTTTGGCTACGCAGCAGTATATTCACCTTAAAATCGATTTGATTGAGTGGGCTACTTTCAACTCTAATAAAGTTCCATAGTTATTTACGCAGACAACCGACGTGTATTATCGTGCACGAATTGTGTGTATTTTTATAATAAACGTTGTTTGTTGAATTGGTGAATCACGCGAAATCAGCTGCAGATGCAACATTTGCATCTTGTTGGTCAAAGTCGCTGTCAACTGGTTCTGTTTCTGCACGTGTCCAGTTTCCGAAGCTCAAGTTGAAATAGTTCTCAAGCTAGCTACCGTGACTGGAATTTTTACTCTTAGCACAACATTATAGACGACAGTTGTTCATGCTGTATCGTTTTCATAATCATTTTAACCTGGTCTTTACACTCACACGGGTCTCAATATAAGATGGTATTGCTGACAATAATGGTATTAGAATTTTATTTATCTTTCATGATCCTTTATCCTTTAATCCTTTAAATAAATACACATTCAAACTGGCGAAGGGTCCTTTCAAACGCCCCGCTTTCACTTTAAAATTCAGATGTCTATAGTTGGATTGATAGCGGAACGCTATTGATTAACTAGCAGCTAGACTAGACACACAACAGACACTGAAAAAAAAAAAATATTGTATGACTTTAAATAGAGATGAGAGGGGACACAGGCAAATACTCTCCACTGGTTGGCTTAAGACTGGTTTGGGTCAAAGTCATCAGCCAATGCCACAACTGGAATGTTTTCACAAGAAATTTGGTTCGGTATGAACTATTGAGTTTTACTGTCGTGTATCTGAAAAACAGCACAGTTGAACTTGGTGAGGCTAATCTGGCCAGCATGCATGTGTATACTGACTCCACCCACATTTTAGGCCCCTGCTAGACCCTGTCTCCCTTGTGAAAGTCATGGGAGATGTCTCAGCGTCTTAGTATTGATTGGGTAGGACAGACATTTGTTCCACCCAGAGACCAAATGAGAGGGCGCAAGTGAGAGACAGATACAGGAAGTAAGAGAGTGACACAGCGTAAAAAGGACAGAAGGGTGCCATGCAAGGACAAAATGGTGAGAGACTGAGTGGTATTCTTGGGAACAGAGCCCCTACAGCATGTCCAATCTGCCATAATGCTGTACTCATATTATGCATCGAGGGGTTGTTGTTGCAGCCGTCAGAACAATGTGCGTGCAGACAGCCTGCACAGTGTGAGGTCTTGATCTTATCTGAAATTAGTAGCAGCTGAATGGAGGAGCGAGAATTTTCCTTTGAACACAAGTGTTTCCTTGGCTCGTACTGGAAGCTCTCTCGTACAGGTAATTTCGCTGTTTCCCCAGGGTAGGTGAACTGGCTGTCACACGCTCAGATTTGATTTTAAGGATGCTCAATGCAAGTCCCAACATACCATATTTGGAAATGGGGGCTTTCCCACAGATTATGGGGGGAAATATTATAGGGCTCCCATCCACCCCCTGCATTGAGAAGGGGTTTTGGGTTGGGTGAAGGAAAGAGGAGGAAAATATATTCCCTTGCTGAGTTCACTCTCACAAAAGTGTGAGTTCTATAACAAATGACAGGAATTCATAAGGTAAAAGTTGCAACTGTCCTTACCTATTTCCCCCCAAATCCACTATTGTGCTACTCTGAGTCTGTTCCAGATTTCTGTATGTATGCATTCACTTTCTGAACTTCTGTGCCTTATCAGCATAAAATCTTTCCAAATAGTTCAGCAAAAGCATATTTATTTTATGGCATATAATCTGAAGTGTCTTTGTTCTGAGGAGAAATTCACCTTTTTATATGTCAAAAATGCTAATAACAGAAAGTGGTATATCTTGGCACACAACATGCAGAGCTCCAGAAGTCCATAATTAGACTGTACCTCAGATATGCAGCACTTTAGTAAAATAAATATTTTACTATGCATATAGTGCTGTACAGTTTTATGTTTTGCGTTTCATCCCTTTCATCTCTCTTGTGTGTCAATTTAACCTTCCTCTGTAATGACTGCGGCAGACCATCGAGCCACAGTGAGACGTTTTGGCGAATCCCAGACATCAAAGGCCAGGTGGCTAACAGGTGATACGTGACAGGTAAGTAGAGGTATGTATTTAGTCACTATAGTGTCTCACACCTGCCCTGCCTTTTGCTGTGTCTTTGGTATCCATTTTGGTATCCATTTCCGGGAGAAGAACATTGTTGCTGCCAGCATTATTGGACGGCCTGTAGGGGGCACTCTTCCTTGTGGATCAAGTCAATTCCAATGCTCCAGTGCAGTAATGGAAATAGGCATTGCACTGTAGTACGTGGCATCTGTTACACAATGTATGGAATTGTGGTCCTGACTCACTGTAGTCATTAAACATTTTTTAGGGGTGTTAACCCCAGTGTTTCCATCCCCTAAATAATCTCTAACTATTCCTCTTTGACTCTTTGCACATAATCCCCCTACTACTAATTTCTTACATAATCCCTTACGTCCTCCACCTACTTTGATTGCTCAGCCCATCACAGTAAATGAGATGTCAGTCAGTTGTCAGTTCACCAACCTGGTTATATAACATAGGCTAAATAAATTAACAAAATGTACAGCATTCAGCATCTGTTCACTTAAATGAACAGATCATACATAAGAAATACGAAGCTCTTCATTCTTTCTGGAATTTCCAGAATGGGTTCACTACAGGACAGAATTACTCATGCTGGTATTTGTGAGAGCTTAACAAATAACCGGGATGATGATGGTGGTGGGTGCAGTCTTGCAGGAAATCTGGCCAATTAGAGATCAGCTGCCACTGGAGCTGCATTAAAGTGTATTCCCCCATACACTTATAACGTGTGGATGAATGGTAAAACACAACCAAAAATTATGGACATCCATGTGTCACATGATGGATTGGAGCCTGGAAACTGTGAGAATAACAGACTTTTAACACAATGGTAAAGAACAGCACAGAGTCTGCTATAGTCATTTCCTCCCTCCTGAGTTTTTTGGATGACTTTACTCAGCCAAAAGGTCAGTATGATACTCTCCATGTACTACCAGTGTTTACCCTGTTAGCACATCCTGTTAAAAAACAACTCCCCCACGCCAGGATTTGGGAAGTCATTGTGTATCGACACATTTTTCAGTTCACTGAAATACCTCCACTGTTTTTTATGGACAGGAGAAACATTATTTTAAGTGAATCAATACTGATGAAAATGAGAGAGAGAGAATTAGTAGAAACAGACAATGGATTCTTTATAATTCATTATCTCATTAACAAAATTCTGGGGGTGGAGAGCTAGCCCCTGTGTGGGGACCATCCTGTTGTCCAGTGTAAGGGTGTCTGCATATGTGTGTGCGTGTGCGTAGCAGCACAGTAGTGTGCACAGGGGCTGAGTCCTATCACAGGGAAATGAGACAAGGGACTGTGGCAGCAGGCTTCTGAGATTTTATCTTTTATCTGAGACGGGTACACTGTGTGCTGAAACAACAGGCCCCAATCCTGCCCCATCTCACCTCACCCCATCCCTCCAGACAAATTATTGTTTACATTTTTTATCAGTTATCAGCACATACTGGTCTTCGTATGCTTCTCTGTCCAGATCTGTTCTCACAGGAAGATAAGGTCTCATGGCATGCTTGAGCAGACCTGCAGGCAGCGATGGGCTCAACGGTCTTCCATGTCATCTTCACCCCCGATGCCTCTCCACACAGCTGCCTTTTTCCAGAAGACACCGATAAGCCAGAGAATCCGCTGTGAACATCGCGTTCTCCACTTATCTGTGAGAATTTCTCACGCCTTTTTAAGTCTGGCGTCTATGAAGATGCTGTTGTGTGCTGCTGTGAATTTCCATCAGATACTCCATTTGGCCACACTTCTTAGGCAGATGTGCTGGCATGAGGTTAGACTAAACCACCAAATAACAAAAACACAATGCTTCATGTCATAAAATGCACACATGCAAACACTACAGTCCTGCGATACTAACAACCATAACATAGCAACTGTCTATACAACATCCGCAGAATCCGCCCCTTTCTCACCACCTACTCAACCCAGCTCCTGGTCCAAGCAATGGTTCTATCCCGCCTGGACTACTGCAACTCTCTTCTGGCTGGACTACCGGCATCTGCCACCAGACCCCTGCAGCTCATTCAGAATGCTGCGGCTCGTCTGGTCTTCAACCTCCCCAGACACTCCCACGTAACTCCCCTGCTCACTACCCTCCACTGGCTGCCTGTTATAGCTCGCATCAAATTCAAAACATTGGTTCTAGCATACCAGGCAGTCAAGGGATCAGCCCCAGCATACCTTCAAAAGATATTCAAACCCTACATGCCAGCCAGATCCCTCCGTTCTGCTACCTCAGGACGCCTAGCACCTCCCCCTCTTCGCACCTGCACTTCCAGAACACGTCTCCTCTCTGTTCTGGCCCCACGATGGTGGAATGACCTCCCTGTGGAGGTCAGAACAGCTGAGACTGTGACCCATTTCAAACGACGACTGAAGACCCACCTCTTCAGGCTGCACCTCTCCCCATCCCTTCCCCCCCTGTAAATGACTAAACTTATGGTTGTAACTAGGCAGCTGTTTAATAGGTGACTTAGTTGATGCGCCAGTCTTAACGACTACTTGTATTTTTATTTATTTTTATTTTTCCATAGATTGCGTTGTTGCCGTTCTCGTTGTTAGTGTTAATCAGTTTAACCACCAGGGTCCAGGTTGAACTATGCGGTTGTTCCCTGTACTTGGACCGGTACTTCTCTCTAGGGGTTTCGTCATACTTGTTCCTGGTTATGGTTATACACTTTGTTGTACGTCGCTCTGGATAAGAGCGTCTGCCAAATGCCTGTAATGTAATGTAATGTAACTGCAAGGAGATTTGCTATCCTGCACTCAAGGATTCACATCCATCCCTTCCTCTTCTTGTTCAAACATGTCCAGGATGTGAATGATCACCACCATTATCGCCAATAACCACACGCTGCTTTGGGACAGCTGGGAGCTGAGGATGAGAACTTGGAAAACCAGAACTCCAAGCAACCAGAACATTCCATCGGCAGACCAGTTTGGGAGGTAACACAGAGGAGTGGGCAGGTGCAGAGGCATCAGTATCTTGGTGTATTTTTGGTGGGTTTTTTTGCCTGGCAGAATTATTGTCTTGGTAGTATTACCTCAAGTCCTTGACCATGCAACCGTCGCACTTTTTCCTTGCTTCTTATTCTGGAATAAGGCAATCATTTCAAAGTCTTTATAGTCCATTTTGGTTACAAAGTAAAAATGTGTTTTTGGCTTAAAAACCTTATAAAACAAAACAAAATAAAATAATATGAAGTATTTCACAATAAACAACAATTAATGACAGGCATTAAAAGATCATTCAAATCTTTAAAGACACAAAGGTGTCTTTATTCCTACTGTAGTGTTTCTCCCAGAATATGAGTGAGTTCAAGTGGCACAGTTCATAAAAAAAGCAATTTGCACATTTGCTGAAAAAGACCGAACCTTATTGAAAAGTAACCAGTGATTCAGTCTTGTGGCCTTCATTACATAAAGTAACGGTGGAAATGGTGGAGAAAATAGGCTGAACGTTGCCCACAGGAAGCGGTGAAGAGCACTTTGACTCATGAAAGCAGACTCGAAATGGCCCAGATTTCAAATGTCACCCCGTCCTTGGTCTTCACTGCGTCCTCCTCTTAAAAATGCTCGGCGGTGAGAAGTGGTCCTTGCGACTGCGTTCACGGTTTTATTACATCACCCCCCCCCCCCCCCCCTAAACCAATCATCCCTAACCACCACTGTTCCTCTCTGCCATGCCTACAGGCTGTAGAGCTCAATGCCACACTGCTCTGCAGGGACTATTGAGAACCAATGGGTAGCAATGCCAGGGAAACAGTACGGAGTCTTCCACAGTTTAATTGTCAAAGATGTTCAAAATATTGAGCTCTTCATTTCAGCTGTGTTCCAAGGCACCATTGGTAATATGCGCTTGGGTCAAAAACAGCTCAGATAGATTATTGCAGTAAGTTGGGGAAAGGTTGTCAATTGAGGCCACACCATACTCCACTCCGCATACACGTGCTCCACTCTGAATTTTCGGGTACCACACTTCTCGGAACCACCATGGGCCTGACGAATGAACAGCTGACACAGCCACTCTTGTTTTTGGACACAGCTTGCTGCATGTCGCAATGGCTTTTCCATGTTGCATCACTTAAGACTGCTGTATGGAAATGTTTGTTGAAATGACCATGTAAATGTGGCAGTGCTAATGAACCTGCAGGTTTTTAGCACTGTATTTATTTGCATTGCAGATGTTCCCATCTAGGTGGGTCACACAATGCCTGTTTCACACACAATCCATTCAAGTTGGAGGTCAACTCATACTAACAATACTAGGAGGAAAGTAGGAATCAGCTTCAACTAAACTAACTGCAAATAAACACAGAGCCATCTTGCATTGTTTGTAGTTTGTATTTTTACTCTACTGGAACTTAGAAAAGCCATCTAGTGGATACAATGGAGTACAACATTGTTCTACAACATTCAGATATAAGGATATATTGATATACTGTTTTTTAAGGCTCTATAGGCATGTTGTCGTTAGAAAATACCAGACACCAGTTTGGTGTTGTTCATTTAATGCACGAAAATAGCCCCGGTGATGCAATCTCCAGATTGTGAATGGGACCATTGAGGACGGGAGTTTAGCACACGTTGCGGTTAAAAGAACATCCTTTTTCATACGACGCTTTTTTACCTTATACAGGAAAAAAAGAGGTACACAATCACTAATTCCAAGAAACAGGTATTCACAATTAATATTGGCATTTATTGGGAGTTAGTGATGTATGAATTACCATATTCAGCGTGCATATGCTGGACGAAAATACACTTTGGAGAGATAGCTTGAGAGTGCTAGGGATTCTATATAAAGTACAAAATTCAGAAACAAGAAACAATGTTTTTTTTCTTCTCCTGTGATACAGGCAGTGCAATCATAGACTACTTAACTCGTCCTTTCCCACAGGTTTCAAAACCCCACCCCCCCACTGCCCTAGGCCCCGCCCACCCACACCCACCCTCTGTGGAAGTAACATAAATACAAATGGAAAGCGTTTGGTCTCTTAAATAATGGAGATTTCATTGTGCGTTAGTCATCTAAGAAGTCATCGTCCAGGTTCACGTCCGTCGTGTCGATGTCCTCCAGGTCCATGTTATCCAGGTCAACTTCCAGATCATCCAGGACCTGGGAACAGACAATGGACCACCAATCAGGATTCCATAAGCATCCACGTGTCATGTTTCTGCATCTTTTAAGATATAAATGTTTCTTGACCTTTGAACCCTGGTCTGTGTCTATAGGTCATGTGTTGAAGCAGTGCAGTAAAGGACACCGTACCTGCTGGTCCTCCGTAGCGGATGCGTCCTCTGCTGCTTCCTCTGCTGCTTCTGCTGCGGGCGAAGGGCCGGGGAGCTCTTCCTCTGGGGACGGAGGCGAAACTGCAGCGACTGCTGCGGCCACTGGGGCGGCGACTGCAGCCAGTACCGCCGCCATCACGCCTGAATCTGCAGCTTCTTCATCCGCCTCAGCCTGCGCCTGCTCAACACACACACACACACACATATATACACACACACGCGCACGCACACACACACACACGCACACAGAAAATAAAAAAGATTAATCTCCTGATTTTGCTTCCAGAGCACCTGAATTCACACTTTTATCACTAAAGATCCTTCTTTGTGGCTGAAATGCTTTTATGAGAGTAGCTAAGTGGCATCTCTATGAGTGAATACAGGCATAGTGATGTCATTAAATGTAATTTTAAATGTAAAATTTATTCCAACTCTTTAAATATGGAAATCATAACAAAAGAATAAGAAATAATCTCACCCATGTGAATACACACTTGACTGTGTGACTGGGAGAGTACACCTATTTATACACAATACAAAAATCCAGGTGTACATGCAAGTACCCTATTTATGTGTGCACATATGCATGCAATCTTGACAAGTAGCAACCTATAAACATAAATGTATGTATGTATGTATGTATGCACGTACATATGTACATACGTATGCAAGTACGTGTTCATGTATTGAAAAGCAGTCCTACCTGTGTGGGAGGGATCCCTCCTTTAGGCTCATATCCTTTAGCCTCCTCCAGCACATTCCTCTCTTCATTGGGCTGTAGAGCAATGAACACAGTCAGAACACAGCAAGGTGTGTGTGTGTGTGTGTGTGTGTGTGTGTGCGCATGTTAGGGGTGTGCAGAGACATCATTCTCTGTATCTGTATCTGTTCAACCAACAAAATTATCTGTCTGTGTATCTGTATTCGGATAGAAGACCGGAAGTGGGTGTGGTTTATACGAAATCGGGCAAACGTTGTATTTTCTAACCTAATATTCATTGGCAATGCAATTGTTGTGCCTTCAAAGCATCAAATTGATTTAATATTGGCATCTCTCTCTCTCTTTTTATTTTTAACTAAACTAAGTTTTATGAAATGTCTGAACCTATGGTCATTCTAGCAGTACGCTCCAGGAAACAAGCTTTTTAATGATATATGGTCAACCAGGTTAGTTTTAAAACCACAGAGGCATTTAATCATAAATAATGCTATCATAAGCTCATTTTATGCTTTGTGTACTTGACAATGGTGTTATATTATCTCAAAATTAACTATTTATAATGATTATTTACGTTTAGTTTGTTCATTTTATGAAGCTATAGAAGTTATAGAAGCAAAATATCAAAAAATATCAAAAAAATGGCATATGGAACCAAAGTCATTGTTTTTGACAGTGTTGCCTCCCCTTAAACTGCTTTAGAATGCTGGATTTTGTAGTGCATTGATTTTAGAACTGGTAAAAGTACAAGGCGTCCCTTGTTGTGAAAATAGCCCCAAGAAATAGCTTGTTGTGGGGGGGAAAAAAAAAAAAAAAAAAAACCTGGACTGGACTTTTTAAAAAACTGGACTGGAAGAAAAACAAAACCTGGACTGGAATTTTAAAAAAACTGGACTGGAAGAAAAACAAAACCTGGACTGGAATTTAAAAAAAACTGGACTGGAAGAAAAAAAAAACCTGGACTGGAATTTTAAAAAAAACTGGACTGGAAGAAAAAAAAACCTGGACTGGAATTTAAAAAAAAACTGGACTGGAAGAAAAAAAAACCTGGACTGGAATTTAAAAAAAACTGGACTGGAAGAAAAAAAAACCTGGACTGGAATTAAAAAAAAACTGGACTGGAAGAAAAAAAAACCTGGACTGGAATTTAAAAAAAACTGGACTGGAAGGAAAAAAAACCTGGACTGGAATTTAAAAAAAATGGACTGGAAGGAAAAAAAACCTGGACTGGAATTAAAAAAAAAAACTGGACTGGAAGAAAAAAAACACTGAACTGGAATTTTTAAAAAACTGGACTGGAAGAAAAAAACCCAGACTGTTTTTTTTTTTTTTTTTGAACTACTTTTGCATTCCCTCGCAATGCATTTGCATTGGTAAATGGTAAATGGACTGCATTTATATAGCGCTTTTATCCAAAGTGCTTTACAATTGATGCCTCTCATTCGCCAGAGTAGTTAGGGGTTAGGGGTTAGGTGTCTTGCTCAAGGACACTTTGACACGCCCAGGGCGGGGTTTGAACCGGCAACCCTCCGATTGCCAGACAATCGGTCTTACCTCCTGAGCTATGTCGCCCCATGTCGCATTACCTCGCAACGTTTGACATTCACAACAGATACACGCAGGCTACCTTTCCGTGCAACTCTGGCAATTCATCTTGCCCTGGCTCTACATTTTGAACTGTGCAGTGGCATGCGCCCTTTTGTAATGTCCAATGTTGATAAAAAAGGAATGTCATCGCTTGCAGTGATTTGTTAGCGCTGTTTTGTTAACGGTGTTATGTAGGCTAAGGAAAAAAACACGATGGGCTGTCCCGTTATTGGAAATTATACAACGGCTTGGCTGAATACTCGATTCTGATTAGTCCAAGGGTGGGCATTATTTCCCAGTAAGGGACACCTCGGCCTTTTAACAGTTCTAAAATCAATGCGCTACAAAATCCAGCACTCTATAACAGTTTAAACAGCAACATTATTCTTTCGCTTTTGAATTGTTGTTACATCCCCTCCCCTTTTCAATATCCAATGTCACAATTTATGGCAACGTTGAATCACATTTCTAGTTACTGCTGCTGGCTTTATTTACGCAACCCGCAAATCGGAATCGTCCCTTATTTGGACAATAGAATAGGCGTTGATTTAACTCATGGCTACGGGACACATTTTTGTGAACAACTGTGTTTATAGTAACCGCTGTTTTGAAGACAATTCAATAGTCAGCTAGCTAGCTAACTAGCCGGGACAGCAAGCATGCCGTGAGACCATTCTGACCTAAAACCAAAAATTTTAATATAGGCTAGGTAACAAGTGAGGCCGAGGCTATTGTAGCGAGACAATGCTCTATCAGGAAGCTGCTCATAGGCAGTTCGAAACTCAGTGAAACTTTCGGGCGCAGTAACGATGAAATCAAAAATAAACATATTTTAACACATTATTAGTCGTCACCATGTGTTGGAACTGTGCAACAGTAATACAAATTAAGGGACAATTATACATGCAGTGAGGTCACAATGCCCGACTCCGCCCTCAACACCCAAACCCCACCCCTCCAGCATCTCACCGTGACTAATGGGTAGTCGGCGGCCGGCCTGGTCTTCCCCACGCAGGTCTCCTTCAGGAACTGCTCGGCCACGAAGGCCTCCCGGAGCCCCGGAAACAGGTTCTCGTACTCCGTGGGGTCGGCCAGGGACTCGGCCGCCTTTTGGTTCACCTTGGCCAGGCTCTCCCGCCACAGCTTCACCACCCTATCAACACGGAGGGGCCGCGCGACGTTAGCGTGACGCGGCAGCAGCGCTAGCATGCTAACGGCAGTAGTGCTGTGAAAATGCTGTGTTCATGCACCTTTATGGAGCCCTTTTTAAACTGGAATTTCAGACTGAGGAAAAAGCAGCATCTGAACATACATTACACATAATGCATGCTTATAAGAAAAGCAAAAAAAAAAAAAAAAACATCTCTCAAACCGTTTCACACTTTTAGCACACCACACCAATTACAAAGTTAAGACTGATTATAAACAGCTTTTAAATTCACAGTTAGGGTACCACTCCGTACAGCACTCAAGAGTGCATCTCTCTGTGTAAAGCACTGTAAAACGGTTAATCCGATTGGGTCATGGTTAGATACCTGGACACCTGGCTGGGCAGGTACGTGCGGGCCAGGAAGGCAGCCTCCGGCAGGCGGTTGGTTCGGATCAGGAGCTCCAGACAGTGGTCCAGCCTGAGAACAGATGCAGACTTGGATCAGGTAACGGCTGAGAGCACAGGCACCCAGGGCTGTCCCCTGATCAGTTATCATTTAATATGGCCATCTAACTGGTCACAGGAAAAAAGGCACTGACTATGTCAGAAGGAAAGCGTTTAGCTGGATCTGGACATTCCCACTGGTCACTTTTCCTTTAAACCTTGATTTATACATATTTAAAATGCCCAAATGTACGTTTTTTTGTAGTTTAAGTGTGTTACAGTTTCCTCAAAATAACCAAAGATATAACAAAATGCAGACACTAGACACTGTGAAGGTACCTCAGGGACATATACAGCTACAGTGACCAGAGTTTGGTGTTCTTTTTCGCCCCCCAACAGAAACTACCCATAATGCCTTTCACCCCTAACTCACTTTCCCTGCAGGAAGTAAGTCATGAAGGCCACGTTGTTCTTCCCGTCCCGCTCAGCGCCCTCGGCCAGCCGGGCCACCATGTTGGCATTGCCGGAGGCGGTGGCCAGCAGCAGCAGCCCGCCGTAGTCCTGGGCGTGGTGGAGGCACTCCTGCGCCAGCCCAAACTGGCACTTACTGATGGCCAGCTCCGCCAGCTGCTTCCACTTCTGTTCAGACTGGAGAGGAGCACGATCCAGATTCACTTCAAATTCCATTCACATTGACACTCAATCCAATCCAATAACAATTGATTCAATTAAAATTCAATCTCCTTTTGAATACATGAAAGGATCCTTCAGGTCAAGCCAAACACATTCAATAAAAAAAATGTAAACAGCAAACACACACAAAGGGACAGTGACTCCAATAAATCAAGATATAAAGCACATATCCTCCCTTTCACTGGTAAGTGGAAAATAGAGCTACACTCTAAGGAGGCGGAACCTACTTTATTGAACTACAATAGCGGTCATTTATTATAACTGGATAAAGTTGGTACAAATCTAGACAGATTAGAGTCGCTGGCTAACACAGCAGAGCAATAGTACAGAACCATTTCAGGATTTTTCAGAAATAAATTAAGATAAATTAAGTCCTTTTTTCTGTTTTCAGGGTTCTGTCAGTCCAGACTCTCACCTCTGCTTCCACAGCCAGCTGGTAGGCAATCTTCAGCTCTCCCAGCTGCAGGGCCAGCTCAAACCTGTGCTCGGGGTCAGACGACACAGCCAGAGCCTGCTGCTTGAAACCCTGCAGGACACACACACACACACACACACACACACACACAGTAAGAGCACAGTTCCAGAGCCCCCCCTCCGTTACTGCTCCCTAGTCACAAGAGAATTCATGCACCCACTATAGGTCCTATCAACCACTAAGGGACCAATCAAAAGACTATGCACTCTTCAGCAAAATGCTATGATTGGTTAAAAACAGTGAGTCACCGACAGCCTCTATTCTGGAGATCAAGAGGCCTAATACTTCCGTTGATACTACTGCCCCACCCCCTGAAGCTCCTACCATAAACAAGTCACTGATCACAATGGGGCCCAATCACGTGAGCTGAGGAAGAAGTCATCAGGAAGTCGCACCTGCTTCTCCAGGAAGTGGGCCACGCGGGTGCGCTGCTCCTTGGGGATGGTGGGCAGCACCTTGTCCGCCATGCCGAAGTCCCTGCGCATGACGGCCGTCTGGTACTCCAGCACGGACACCAGCAGCGAGTAGCTGACGATGTTCAGCTCCTTGTCCCCCAGGTACAGGCGGTCGTCTTTGGGGATGTAGCCCAGCAGGTACATGGTCCTGGAGGTATGGGGATGAGTTCATTACGCCGAGTTCATCATGCACAGTACTGTACTCTGCTACCTTTAAGTGTCATGTATCCCATCAGAGAACTGTACAAGAACTGTAATTAAACTAATCAGCATCAGAGCAGGCTGAACAGTACCTGTCCAGATGGGCAATGGTGACGATCTCTCCTCCCACAAAGTAGTTCAGTCTGTTGACGGAGCTGGTGTAGATGAAGCAGTCTCCAACCCACAGCCCTGTCTTCACGATCTCCTGAATCTCACCCAGGACCTGGAAATCACAGACACAGCTGGTCAGATGGGGGAGAAGAGGAGGAGCACTCTGGCCAGTGCTTGTCCAAGGCAGGCCAGGTGGAGGCTGAGTCAGGGCCTAGACAGTATTTTTAGACGACTTATGAGGGATTCCCATGTCCCATCAGTGTGATCCATCAGTTTTATGGACTCCAAACCACTTTATGTTATGTGAGCACAATGTGCAGAAATGCACATTCCAGAGCACCTCTCACCTCGAAAGCGTCCTCGATTCCGTCCTCCGTCACGCCCTCGTTGGACTCCTGGGAAGCCGCCACCTTCTCAGACAGGTACTTGAGGATGAAGAAGGACTCTTCTGTGGCGATGCACACCAGCTCCCCCGAGTCTGACCAGAAGATCTGGACAGGGAAGACGTACGCATCACGGGATGGTGATCACAAACTCACAAACTTTAAAAAAAAATCTACAGAGGGTCCAAGTGTGGCTCGAGTATTGCTCACGTGTTTGGGCTGGATCTCGATGCGCCGGATCAGCTCCGTGTTCTCCCAGTCATAAAACGCCAAGCCATTCATAGACCGCACTCCCAGCAGGAACCCACCATAGATACCTGCGGCAAAACATACGGATGCCATGTAAACAGACCTGAGACAGCTCAGCCACTGCTGAGGAGCAATGAGCAACCTGGTAAACAAACTGACCAATCAGACGATGGCAGTCACAGAGACTCAGCCTACCTTCAGCCCCAAAGTCTGGCTTGAAGGACTTCTTTTCCTTGAAGTTCTTAAAGATCTTGACCACACTGTTGCTTTCCCGGATCGCATACCTGTAGTGAGACAGAGCCAGGGTGTTAGTGGGTAAACTTCAAGTAACCAATACACCTTAGCGCAATGTGTACAGTAATGTGTCTGCGTTTGGAACGAAGGTCTTACTCAGAGGAGTCGTGGGCCCAGACGAACTCCTGTGCCGAACCGAAGCTCTTGTTCCTCAGGGCCATGGCTGTGTATATGATGTACTCTCCGTCCCCACACACCACCACAAACCTGCAGCATGAGAACCAGAGAAAACCTCTCACACTCACCCCTCTGAACACAGATAGGAAAATGTCAGTGTAGGTAATGAAACCAGTTCATGACAAACCTTCTCTCTTAAAGGGAGTCCAAGACGTGCATATATAACAGTCTGTCTCACCTGCCATTGGGGTTGTGTTGGATGGTCTGGGGGTAGATCTCACAGCTGCCCATGTCCTTGACTGCCAGGGGCAGCCGCTCCCCGTCCTTGATCTCGGCGTCCCCCATGGCCTTCAGGTTGGCCTGCTGGACTTCGGAGTGCTTGGCCCAGATGATCTTGCCGTTGGCATCCATGGACATGGCCGGCTCCTCGCGCCCAAGCTGGAGAGGGCAGAGGGAATGAGAGGACAGCTCTGTGATATGGGCCTCTACTCACAACACCAGTCACATGTGTGGAGTTTACAAACAATAAATAAGGGCATGGTCATGACAAAAATTACACACTTCAAATGAAAAGTTAAAACCAAAATTCTTCTTCATTTGTGGTTGAAGGACAAAGGTGTCCAGTGTGGAGGCCAGTAATACTTAACATAATGCAAGACGGTACAGGAAGCAATAAACTTGTAGGAGAGGAGCGAGAAATAAACAGTTTGACAGGGAGGATTCTGGGAGATGGAGTCCTGGATAGTGGTACCTTGATGATGATGCTGCCCTCGTCGTAGCCCAGCGCCACATTGTTGGAACCTCGCAGCCCACACACGCACCACACCCGCTCCATGCCGTAGTTGAGCGTGCTCTCTAGCCGGTAAGTGCTGGAGTGCCAGATCCGTACTGTGCCTACAGACCAAGAGAGACGAGCACGCAAAGCCATTCAAATAGGATGGGGGAGGGCTCACATAACTCATAAAGAGAGTCATAGCAAAACGACAATGATACTCATGTACTACAGTAGTACAATGCAAAAGTATGTGTTTTAAACTCTACAACTGCTAAAATGATTGATTTGTGTACATAAGCACCAGTAAATATGTATGAACAGGACTGAAATGTTTAGGCAAAGACCCAGAGTCTTCCTTCTGCTCACCGTCCTCGGAGCCTGTGATGATGATGGGCAGCTCGGGGTGAAAGCTGACACATGACACATTCTGGGCGTGTCCCTCCAGGGTCTGCACGCATGTCTTATTCTGCAGGAAAGGGGAGTAGAAGTCCTTCAGTCACATGACCTATGGATAAGCCTATGAACATGCTCCTGGCTCTGAACAACAGAATCTCTCGAGCCTAAACCCACATCCCTCCTGACTACAGAAGCTGCGAGAGGCACTACACAACACAAGCCAATTTTATCAAAGCAGAGCAAATGCAAAGTGCAGGAGTTACCAGAAAACTTAAAGGAATATGACAACTTATCTTCCTGGTGGCAGATGGGAACAAAAATATTTCCATGAAAAATATAACCAATTCTAACCTAGAAGTCCATTCTCTTTTCTCATTATCATCAAACAACATTTAGAGGATCCATAACTACAGGAGCTATTAAAGCATGCTCTGCATTGAGGTATGAACCCTCCCCTGTACCTGGTAGTCCCAGATCTTGACCAGCCGATCGTCGGCTCCGGAGATCAGGTAGGGTTTGTCACCTCCGCTGTAGTAGTCAATGCAGTTCACTCCTTTTTCGTGACCCTCCAAGGTGAAGTTGGGTGAGGAGGAACCTAGCTGCCACACCTGAGGTGAAAACAAAGCAACAGTCAGTAAGCGCATAAGCACACACACACACAAGCGCACACACACACACTTGTATGGTACCATATATCAGTTAAACATACAAAATGAAAAGCAGAAAACAAGCATACATCATCAATACAAGGACTGTAGCTGACAAACATTACCTGGAGGAATATGTACCGTTTAATGCAGGTTCAGTAAAAGAGCTCGGTAAAGAAAGCTTTTGGCTATACCTTGATGGTCCTGTCCAGGGAAGCACTGGCAAACTGGTTGTTGTCTTTGGGGTTGATGACGATCTGCATGACGTAGTGGGTGTGGCCTTCAAACACCTGGCTGCAGGACCACTTCTTCTCCCAATCCCACAGCTTGATCAACATGTCGTCTGAACCCACAGGAAGACACAAGTGCGTCTGCGTCAGTGTGAGTGTGTGTGTGTGTGTGTGTGTGTGTTTGTTTGCGCGTTTCTCCTGGACTTTTCATTAGGCAGAACAATCAGGCTGTGCTACTGTAACTGATGGATGACAATGGAGATAGCAGATTAAGATGGGCCAGCCGACGATGATGACAACAAATGGTGTTGTTGCTGCAGATGACCATAACGGGGATTACAGAGGGACAATGTTGAATGTGCTGGAAGCCATGGTAACCTACCGCTGCTTGTGAGGATGTACGGCTGGGTCGGATGGACGGCGATGCAGCGGATGTAGTCAGAATGCGCCTCGAACATGTGCACGCGCTCCAGGGTGTTGTAGTTGAAGACACGGATCTGCATGTCGTCCTGCATACCACAAGGGGGAAAAATTGAAAAAAGTGTACCGACAGCTGAGGTCGTTTAACACTCCATTTCCCAAGAGGAAATGGGGCAATACTGAGCATTTCTTAAACAACCTATAAGGCCTGTTAAATGCCTCATATTCCCAAATGAACATTTATAATTGTCTTAAAATAACCAGGATTCAAGTACAAAAAAAAAAAAAAAAGCATAAACATTAAAGGTTACAATGTTGTCTAAAATAAATTAATCAACTTTCAACGGTAGAGAAATGAGTACAGTATGGATGTTAGCGAGGAGCCTGAACGTACTTACCGCTCCAGTAATGACCCAGTTTTTCCGGGCCACAAATTTGGATGCTCTCACTGGGAGATCACACACCTCGAAAGTCTTCACCAGGGTCTGCAAAGCACAGCACGGTAAAAACACCATACAGAAAATGCAAACAAGTGTAAAATACATTATATTCACCTACCGAAACATTTTAAGCGCTAAAAGCAAAGTAGCAAAACACAGAAAAAGTCAGTGAACCCCTCTCCTTCACGACAGATGCAGCGCTGATTTCACCTGGGTCTCGTGGTTCCAGACGCACACGCTGCCATTGTACAAGCTGGCCAACATCCAGGGTTCGGTCGGGTGCAGGTCAACGCTCTTAACGCGGTCCGACCGTGCGGTCAGCTTCCGCTTGATGTCCAGTCTCAGGGGCTGAGGGGTGAGGGAGTGGAACGCAGTCAGACACATCCAGATCAACAGCGCAATTCTGGCAAACTTGCTACGACTAAAAAAAGTTAGCAAACCCCACATTTTAACTGATTGAACTTTGCAAGTTAATATGCAGGACATTTTAATTTATGTTAGCTAGCTACTTACGAATTTAACAGATCCATACTATTAACGTTCTACAACTTTATCGGTTACGTTTTGGTTTGTTTTAAATCATGCAGGTACAAGCATTTACTTTAAGGCACACGAACGGGTTAATTTATTCAGAAACTTAGTGTAGATGTAAATGCATAACCTCCCCGTTAACAAATTTTGATTTTTATGCAGCTGTATAATTCGGGAAACCCTGCTCCACAAATGTCAACTGAGGTAAATTACTATATGTGGTAGGTTGCCAGCGGCACGATTCCGGTTCCACGTTGTACTTTTGAACCCAGATGGCTAGCTAACCCACCAGATTAGAACCACTGACAGTAACTCAAAAGTTATCATCGGAAAATGTATATTATTCGAGAGTGCATGAACAGTGTTCCGAAGTGCTGCTTGCACACCACTTGAACGCTAAATTGTGCGAATTCTGACATGTTGGCAGTACAGGGTCAAGTGAGGACTCGGCTGTTACCTTCCGAAAACCGAGCGCTCGGGCCATATTGCCAGGACACCAACACAGCGGACTGTACGATAACGTTAACGTTACCTATCTCTGATAAACCATTTTCAGTGAAACTTTAGTCTCGGATCGTCGACAATACATGTAGCTAAGTACATTAACTAGCTACAGTTGTGTTGATCACAGCTAGAAACGAGCTAGCTGGTTGTAAACGGTACCAGTGTGTCAATGGCCTGCAATCATCATCGCGACAGAATACATGATTTCCTCGAACACGAAACATTTGACATACCACATCGGAGACGGCTAATAACTGTGAAAACGGCTACTGTGACACGTTCTTAAAAGCACAAAAGCGTAAATACTCTTAAATATGAGTACGTGGACTGCCTTACCATGTTTTCACTGTGCCTGGAGGTCTCAAACTCTACGAACCCGGTCCTCTCTGCACCCCCTCAGGTAACCAGAGTAGCTTGTTTCGGTGGATCTACTGACGTGGAGCTTCCTGCTATGCCCTCACGCGAGAGCTGGGGACTGGTGACGTCTCACGTGAAGAACGCACCGTAATGTTGGGACTAGATGTGACTAGTGAAATGACCTCTCATTGCGTTTGTAATAATGTGAGCAATATTATAGAATGATATTTTATTGTATTTTGAACATGTAGCCATATGATACACTTGCCATACTAATACAAGCAAACTGAAATTAAAATAGAATGCTATAAAGATTTTAGACTGCCTACAAACCGAAGGTCAGTTTAGCTGTGGTAAACATTTGATAATCTGTTAGCTTTAGCTAACTGTGTTCTTTCAGTTGTATAGAATGCACATACTGCATTTTATAGTTGAATGTCATTCTATTTTCCATTTCTGTTTTACAGATTCACATGCAAATGCACATGACACTGACTGGCAGTTGCTTATAATTCAAAGGTTGTGAGTTCTGTTCTGAGCTGGGAATTGTGCCCTTGAGCAAGGTGCTATCCTGCTTCAGTAAAATATCCAGCTGTATGAAGGGATTTTATGTTTACAAAATGCAATCTATGTGAATTGCTCTAGACAAGTCCACTTGCTAAAATTAAAAATATGAACTCACACACATAAAACTGTTCATCTGTTTATTAACATTGTGTGATTACATTACTGTTGATGTAAAATTCTGGTTTTTGAAACAAAGAAATAAGAAAACAAGCAGAAACAGGAACAAATACACAGTGTCATCCTTCATTTCTTTTTCCTGTAGATCTGGTGGCACACCTTATCCTCGCAGGTCAGTTCCTAGAAACAATAGAAGAAGAATGAATTTTTTGCCATATGGCTGCCAAGAGAGCTGTTCTTGTGGAGGTGTGCTTGGTGTAATGCAGTCTTCCTCCACAATACAGGACTGATGCAGCCCTGAAACATAAATGTGGCTTCTGAGCACCATACGCAACACTCACTCCATTTTAGCTGTGACCTTTTCTGCTTGCGGACAAACAAACAGACAACAAACTTGTCTAGCACGCAAACAAACAAACACACGACGAGGATCACACAACCTCTGCTTCACCTAGTGTCAGTGGAGGCAAACATCGAACATGAGCTTTCATGGTATTCTTTCACTAATGGGAAAAGAGACTGCACTTCCATTTTTCTCCAAAAGATGGCATCACATTGTGAAAACTGTAGACTTTCAAAAACACTCTTTTCACTCCAATATCCAATTTTACATTATCAAGGACTACAAAGGATACCAGAAGGACACCAAAATGAAATCCTACTCAAATGGTGATTGGCTATTTAAACTTGGTATCCTATAAAATAAAGATAAATAGATTGAAAAGAAATAAAGCACCTCACCAGATGTAGTTTATCACCCTCTATCCAGTGTTTCCACCCTCTGTTGGCCTTTTCTCCTTTTTGGGTGCACACCAATTTATCCCCTTCCCAGGTCACCAGAGTCTAATGACCAGATGGAGACACAATGGGTCCTGTGTTAGTCTGTGTGGCACAGTAGAGGCCTCATCTTGGTTGCTGTTTTGATAACACTGGGTTAGCTTGCCGCTGGTTTTGGTGTCTGTTTTCTTTATAGTGAGTTTTAATTTCACACATTGTTTGGATACAGTGATGTCTTGGTCTCTGTGCACTCTCAGAAAAAAATGGTATGAAAAAGTGGCTATAAAGGTATTAATGCTTGTCACTGGGGTGGTACCCAAAAGGTACATCAAAATTGTATCTCTGGCCAGCAATACATGATTCATTTGTACCTTTTTTGCTTATAAAAGGTATTTATTAGTACCCAAACATTATTGAACTTTCAGGATAAATTTGGGAAATTTGTTCCCTAAAGAACAAAAATGTACTTCCACTCAACATTTATTTCTGACAGTCAGCCCATTTGTTCTGTTTAAACTGTATTAGCCTAACTATGAATTATGGTAGTCGTTTTAGAGTAAAAAGAAAGGATATGAAATAAGGCTCTATGGAGACAAGGGTATGTAAAGAAGGAATAAGCCCTTCGGTGGGCAGGTTCCAACTGTACTTCACTGATAGTATCGGGCAGTACCTTGATCACCCTGTTATCCAGTCCTTTGGTATGCTCCTCGAACTCCTTCCCCACAGTAAATTTCACCTCGTAATTCCGGAAGGTGCTCAGCGTCTTGATCTCAAACACATCCTGGTTCTGAATAATAACCTTGGTCGGAGACAGGTGGACGGCGATTTTACGGGTGGCAAAATCAATATCTGAGGGAAGAAACAACAAGCACTAAGTAAGTGAGAAATATGGCCTCCATTTTGTTTAAAAGCATAGAACAGACATTCTGACTTGTTTCTGCACTGGGATCTCTTTCTATGACCACTATTCGTTACTGCATTGTCATCACATCTTAATGGCCATTGATATCTAAAAGGATGATTTTTTTTTACTGCATATTTGACAGATAACTCATTTTCTATTTCCAAGATGTAGAAATTCGATTTAAACCCAGCATTTACATGTATATCAACATAAAGATATGTGTTCCGTTGCCACATTTGTGTAATTTACCATGACTTAATGAAAACTAATGGGCTGACATGACAATTTTAAATGTCACTGGGAAATAGGACAGAATAAATCTCACATAAACTGCTGAGTAATGAAAGATGGGGTTATAATCAATGCTGAGCAGAGCTGCAAATTAGTTTGGCTGAACCTGAGCGTGACATGTGAAACAGATCTAATTTATCTCAGAGGCAGGGAAATATCGAGGGGAGAAAATCAATATCTTTTCCCACGTTAATGAACAGAAGCCAGTCAAATACACAAGGCTGACAGGTTCTCAATACTTACTTGAAGAAAATTCAAGCAAGCTTTACTTTTTCATTCACACAAGGCTGAGTTCTGCAGTCTCCAGAAAGACAACAAAAACATAAAAATGGAAACAAAATTGGACCTAAATCTGCAGCTCAGTAATATGGACAGAGCGCATTGTCAATAATTAGAATCAAGGTTTTTGTTTCACTGTTTAGCCTCGCTTCTCTTTGAAAGTATTTGTAAAGCATGCTGCAAATAGGTTGAACCAGGCCTCTATCTCATTCACTTCTTCTTCTTCAGTATACTTCATCATTTACCTGTTGACTATAGTAATTTACATGCATTAGAAGTAGTTGACTTGCTCACTCAGTGCTTTCAGGTAATCCTCAAAGTCCCCATTGCTCTCCATCTCCCAGGTTCCGTTGTAGTCTGCAGGCATGGTGGAGTAGTGAGAGTGGATTTTAGGAAGGCACTCTCTGCCAAAGAGACCAGAGGGGATGTGTCCTTGTCTTTTTATACTGGTCAGACTTGTAGGGAATGGGGGCAGAGTACGGCCGATAAGATTGTGGGTTGTGGGGTGTGTGTGTGTGTGTGTGTGGGGGGGGGGGGGGGGGGGGGGGGTTGATCTGTTTAGTGTAGCTTGGCTTTTAGCCTTTGTAACTGCTTTGGTAAGAGTCAGCATGGAGACTGGGCTAATTTCCAGAAATTAGAAATACTGTCTGCTCACACAAATACCCCCTATCACATCCAGGGGAAAAGTCAATGTCTTTGTATATGTAATATCTCCAAATATGTGGAAGGTGGTATTTGCTGAAATTCTAATATAAACATACTTTAAACAAACAGACAGAGTGCATTATTTTATCTCCTTTTAGAGGTCCCACTATTTATTCTGTGCAAAGGTCACATTGAAATTTACAAACTGCAATGTCAATGTTCAAACTGAAAAGGCAAAGTTTTACATAATTCCGCTTTTTGCGGAAATTGGCTGCCAGTTTGATGAAATTTCAACATGTTTTAACTTGAAATATACTTTTAAAGTCTACCACACCTCCCAAACTTGAATAATACTACTAAATGGCACACACACAAAGGTCTGCATACACATACACATTTATTAGAGAAGAGAGAATAATCTTTCGAGCATTGTCCACCAAGGAAATAAAGGTTAAAACAGCAAAGGCTGCAGACGCAGCTTAAAATCCCACGGTAAAAAGGCTGACCAGTGACAACAGACAACTTGGTTGGTGTTCTGTATTTGATACTTTCCCCTGTTGCTAAATTGAGGTACTGATAAATAACTGATGTGTCTGCAGTAGTGTAGATTAAGAAGGACACTCATAAGAAAAACTGGTTGTTTTAGCTATTTGATGCTGAATCTGTGTTTCATCATAAGGATTTTGCGTTTGTGTGTGCTTATTTGATCAACACACCCCTTGTGATCAGTAGGAGACTGCATTGACCCGGCTGTACAGACAGAGATAAGACCTCACAAGGTCACTATCAGACAAAGAAGAAGGTGGAGGAGAAACAGGATGCTGGCTGACCTCAATACCCAGACACAGATATGCAAAGATGTCCAGGCATTGATGATAACTTTTAGAATTTTACAATGTATGCAATTTGATGTAAAATTATTCAACATAAGTAAAAAATGAGTGCATTTTCACTATTAATCATTGTCAACCGGTACGAGTTAGAGTTTTCTTTCAGGGAAGAAAACAAGTTTATCCGACTCCATTCATTTTCCAATCCCGTGACCAGAATGTTTACATGTGTTTATGTGTTTGCTTATATGTGCATTGACTGTAGGTGTGTTCACATGAAATAATGGGCACCAAGACCATGTAGCCCAGAAAGTGAGACTATCTACTGCTGCCAGGCATTCGTATAAGTGCTCCTTCTATCCTTTGAGGTAAACATACTGCTCATCTGGCAATTCACATACTTGCGTCATGAAGAAGAAACAACTGAAAAAATATGCAGATTCAGCTATCAAAACTAACAGTTATCCCAGGGAGCAACCTAAAGCTTACCACATTTGATTAAACTTTCCAGAGCGTAACCCCTCTATAAATGTATGAAATCACTCTAGGATCCATCTGGACACTGACTCCAACAGCTATTCCCAGAACAGCTGCACAACCTGCCAGCAAAGCTATTAATATTCCCAGTGGG
Organism: Anguilla anguilla; assembly: GCF_013347855.1. NCBI lineage: Eukaryota > Metazoa > Chordata > Actinopteri > Anguilliformes > Anguillidae > Anguilla > Anguilla anguilla. The sequence goes on along the minus strand of NC_049206.1, from coordinate 12,838,143 downwards.
TACCCGGTTAAAGGGGGTTACACCAAAACTGTATTTATGAGGCAAAGCAGTGATTGGTTCTTGCATGGATGTACACCCGATCTGTATACAAGTGAGCCATGTATTTTGGATGAGCTGCAAGAGAAAGAACATTATGATATGACACAGTATGACAGTTGCCAATTTCTAGAAATAGGCAGTTTAAATATGTTAATAGGTAATCCTTTTATTTACAAGACATGGCAGATATAGGACATTATGTCACAAGAGAAATGACAAAAAACCTAACACAGTCTAAGAGAAAGAAACTTACCACAAATGCTCAAAGGAGATGACTATAGTACCTGTAGACTGTTAAGCAGATTCTCTCCAAACTTTCCTTCGTGCTCTGCTTAAATGTCATTTTGACCATTCCTCCCACATTCCACACCACCCTAGATTTCACCATATAATGTCTGACCTGACCAGAATTCTAGTGCCCTACCAACAGACCCCCTCCCACAGGGGCAGGGGTGCTGCATGATAACTTTCACTCAGCCAAAGCGTTGCCAGACCGTCCCAGGCTAAGCAAGCTCAGTGGCATGCTGATAAAGCAGTTTGACAGAGGGGCCCCCAGTCGCTTGGTTCTCTCATCCTCCATTGTTGCATTATTGATCGGAGTGCCAGCTGGGTTTTATGGCCCCCGGTGTTTCCGTCTCCTGTGGTCTGAGCTGCAGTGGAGGTGAAAAGTGTAATGTCCACTTTGTGATCTGGAGAAGGGAAAATCTGCTCACAAACTCCTGCCCATTCAGCCTACGTCAGATAATTATGCTTGCTAGAGAACTAATAGGATGTTATCCTCAAAACATTGTGTGTACAAAGGACACTCATACAGTCTGTTGAATTAAAACGAAACCATCGGCGCACAAACCAATAAAACAGACTTATTAGATTATCACATTTGCCATAGTTGGGATGTATCCGTCAGCATATTTTCTGTGCTTCTGGGATTTTATATAATTTCCTTCTAAATTTTCCATAAAATAAGGATTGCACCGCAAGAGGATTATTTGTAAATGAAATGATATTTCCTTTTGACTGCGGCAAACACTCTGCAGCTTTAAGGAGAGAACACTGTAATCAACATGATTACAGTGTTCAAACTCTGTGCTGCCGCTATCATGTAATGTTATCAGGAACAATATTATTTCACAGACATAATGCAATAGATGGGAGAGCACCCCCTTCACTAAGTTATTCTTGAGTCTCTTGTTTCTTTTTTATTTGCCCAGATCGGCTCTGCATTCTCCCTACTGTAAACAGATTAAAAGTTCATAAAGTGAAAATTGGTGGATGATGATTCAGCATGGATTCTGAGCTTTATTGTGAAGAAACATTCTAGAGCTGCATACCTCTGTCTGCAAAAACTCCACGTCCGTGTGAACTATGAGATTGACTGCTTTATGAAAGGAAAGGGCTCAGGGGTATATTTTGATGACTGAAGATCGGAGGGGGGGATCACGTGTGCTGAATGAGGGTGTTGTACTTGTGAAAAGATAAAGAACAAGGTGATGATAAGGAAGGGAAAACGGCTACATGCTCTTTTTGGTGCTGTGCAAGCCTTTAACATACTGTATGGTGGGCTAAAAATATCATATGGGAGTTGAGAGAGAATAGACTGGGGCAGAACATCTGAACGTAAGAACAAAGATAATCTATATACACATAAAGATCAGTTCACATGTTTAATTACAAAGGGTTTAAAAGAGATGAAGCATAAACTTGTGATTTAGGCACAGATAAGAATTGTGTGTAATGAAGCGATAAAACAAACAGTGATCTAAACAAGGGTGTCGATTTCCTCTTTATTTACTTCAGATTTTTTCCCCAATTGGGGGCGGAGACAAAGCATAAATGATGGACATTTTGCCCAGGAGACGTTAGTATCTGCCGGACTCTACCCAGAGAGTTACAACCGCCCAGCGAGGCTCACCCGCCTCTCCCGTTTTCCGCCGTTTGTCACTGCCACACCTCGCGGGAAAAATACACAGCATCGTGTCAGGCTCCTTTCCTTGTGCTCTCAGACACAAATCCCGCATTCACACCTGCAACAGCTTGACCCAGACATCCGTCTGGCGCTGCCATCGCTCTATCAGAGACAGAGGCGCTAATGGCAAAATCCTACGTCTACACATTGTTAATTCATCCACACCCAGGCGCAAATTAATCAAAGTGTTCCCTCTCTCTGAGTCAGAGTAGGAGTGTGAGCAGTTGACATCTTTATATCTGACAGGAGAAAAAGACAAATCAGAACGCTTTGCCATCCACTTACAGTATGGCTGGTCTCTAATAGAGACAATGGTCGTGGTAGGCACAGGGTGTGGGGTGGGGTGGGGTGGGGGGAAGGGGGTGCTCGGTGAACACTATAGGCATGATACAATAGTGGATATAGATGGTGGTCATTGGGATGTGGTGGGAGGTGGAGAGTGGGGAGGGGTTAGGTGGATTCATTGAAGAAATGGCCGGATGAACAGAGAGGGAGGGTGGTTCTGCCACAGGTTTGGCTCTTATCTGTGGCCCTGTGCTTCTGTGCTACTCTCAGTCACTGGGGCAAATTTAGCTCTGTTTCTCGAAGACCTGTTTGCAAACCGCTCCGCATGCTCTCAGTTCCTGTGGGGAACAAAAAGACAGAAAACAATCTCAGCAAGGATCCATGATGTGCGGCAGGGAAACAGGGTACAAAGATGCTTGATAATAAAGTGAAGCAGTCCAAATATTCAGAGTGAGTGCACTGCAATGTTTGACTTCAAGGGGGCGCCACAGTCCACTATGTCACATCTACGACTGCAATTACATTTACAGGGCACATTTTCAAAATAAATATTGCACTAACCCGGTCATCTCTCATGTAGCCCATTACAGCATACTTAAAATGTCAAAACGAATACACAGAATATACTTTCTGTAGCTTTAATTAGCTGATAAGGGCATTAAAGTTTTTTTCTTTCTGTGTTTTGGTTTTTTGTTTCTGTTTCTCAGGTCCAATTCCTGACTGTGCCTCTGCCAAGAGGCCTCATCAGCCTCAGGACCAGGACTAAGGGGTATCAAATGTAAACATGGGGCAACATCACGCAACTTACACTTTTAAGTATGTAAAATAACCTAAATATTACTTTCAAAAAAGACTAAAATACACGTCCATCATCTCTGACAGTGTCATCAGCAGACATTACATTTCCTAATTACAGGAAAAACTTTATTTTTAATTTTTAAACTCAGCCACATATGACTGCATATGATAAGGGGAATAATGAAGACATTTGCACAACACTAGATCTGTGACAGTGGGAGGGATGGCAAGACAACAAGCCCAGACAACCTGCCCAAAGAGCTCCGCTAACATCAGGATAACACACAAGCAAGCATCTAAAGAAAAGAGGGTGGGGTGCACGCAGACTTACCAAATGTAGCTTGTTCCCCTCTACCCAGTGTGTCCAGCCCCTGCCTGCCTTCTCTCCCTTCTGCACGCAAACCAGCTTGTCCCCTTCCCAGGTAATCGTAGTCTACAGGACAGGCAGTGCAGCAGAGCCATTACAATCAGGGCACAGACTGGCCATTACGGCTCGAGAGCAACATTACTATCACAATGCCATCGCACCATTACGCACAGCGCGGATAGATCATTACGTTATAGGCACACCATTACACTCGCAGAACTAATGCACAATTACCCACACAATGAACGCGCCATTACACATAAAGCATAGGCGTAATATGAATGAAGTCTATACACCTCATTACAATACACACCACTGCCACAGCACTACGTTAAGACATTAGCATCCATCTTCCCTTTTTTCTGAATGAGCCTTGTGGAACATATCTATTGACAAAAAAACGTAGAATTCTTTTGTTGGTGGTAATATTTTTCACCTCAAGTCCAAAGGAAAGTAGGCCTACATCCGTACAGGTAAAAACTTCTGAAATATTCTTCGATGCACGTAATACCTTGAAGTATGAATGTTCTTCACTATGAGGAAGATTAGTTTTAAGCTGCCTGTAACATTGGCTTTTGCAGTGGCAATGCACCCGATGAAACTGTAAGCTGAAGGAAGCTTACACTTAGCCGCAAATGAATTGTTCCGAAAGACAATACCTCAAAATCGCCTGTATCCGGATTCTAACCCATTCGATAATTTATGGTTTGAAGACTGCAGGCCACAAACACAGTCTGAAGGTTCTGAAGGGTTTTAAATTTAAATATTTTGTATGGAAAAATGGCCAATATAACATATTTAGTAGGCTAGTCTTAACCTTGAGAAGGGTGCACAAAATACTGAAAATAGGGGTGGCAATACTTTGGCCACCAATCTATTGTTAAACTTACTAAATGATTACGCGTTAAAAACGTTTTTCTTCAATTCATTAGTAAAAAGTATAGAATTTTCCATATTGTTGAGCACACAACTCCTTGCCTATTATTTTATAAAGGTTTTTTGTTCATCTTTAGAAAGTTCACCGATAAATTTGGAGCTCACTGTACCTCCTTTGCCAAGTGTGTTATCAGTTCAATTGTTGCTTAGATTCATCCAAAACCAAGCATGGCGCAATTAACCGCCGTAGCCCCAACACTTTCATTTATCAAATAATACGATACATCATTTTGCAGCGTGCACTATGTGTACATTATATAACAGTAGTTGTAGCCTATATGCGCCTTATAAGATTTATTTTTAAAAAAAAACCTAAATGTTGGGATAAACATCACTTTTTGAGCCGTTGGAAAAACTTCAGAAGACTTCCTGAAGACTCCACCGAACTTTTTGTCAATTGATGCCAGATTACATCACCTCAGACAGCTCCTCGGTGCAAGCCTTCTGAATTTTTAATTCCTTTCCAGAAAACCGGGAGAGTCGCTCAGCTCACCAACAAGATTGACTTGTTAATGCTAACTCGAGCACAGATGTGAACTTTATTAATATGCTTGTATCCTTTCGTGTAGATTATATAGTTGACTAGCTCTAATCAGCCGAGCGACAAAACCTCTAATCACTGCTCATTACCAATAATACTTACCATGCATTTTCGATCATCCACACCACTTAGATCCTCTTCAAATTCCTTCCCCACCTCGAAGTCCATGTTGTAATTCTTGAATGTGCTGAGCGTTTTAATGATAATGTGATTGCCATTATGAGTGATGTCTTTGTCTGGTTTCAGCAGAGTGGCGATTTTCCTGATTGCGACATTCACGTCTTTCAGATGAGTGGAAGAAGAGAACAAAAAGTGAATACTCAAAATAATTATGAGCCACAAAGAAATATCGAGAATATTTACAATTTCAGCTGTGCCCTAGTAACTTGAATGCACAGGCTATACGTTGTCGTCGAAAAATATCCAACTTTAATTATAAATTTAGTTCTAAGCTTGGTTTGAGGAATCGGACACGTAGGCTACACAACATCAATAAGTCTGAACCTGCAAATAATTTTGTGGGAAGTAGTGGAGGAAAGGTTTGAGACAACCATCCTCAGAAAGTTTTGTAAGCCTCGACTGAAAAATTCAAGGAATTACATGAATTTATAACTTGGTCTCCTTGTCCGCTTAGCAATATTATTAAGATAAGTATGCTGTAGGCTACAACCTATGTAAGTAGGCTCAATTAAAACAAATAGATGAAAATTTCAATAAGACGGAGAAATGTCCGTGAAAAGCACACAATCTGCTCACCTAACGCTTTCAAGTACTCCTCGAAGTTTTCATTGGAAATCATTTTCCAGTAGCCGTTCAAATCAACAGGCATTATTGCTTTTTTCCTTTTCACGTATGTAAAGATATGGTAAAGGAGATTCGATATCGCAGCTTACTTGCGACCGAATGCCGAACCTTTGTTAATGACCTCAGATTTAACTGAAAACATTATAATCCGATTATTGCGAGACTTAAATAAATAAATAAATAACACTCGGAACACACTCTGCCTCGCCCACCTTCAGATGAACGCCTGTGTGAAAACCTATATAGACTCACTGGTGAGCGCGGTTGGTCCGTTTTTGCAGCTGAACACCCTCATATAGTCTAATTTCCCACTAGGAAACTACATTCTTTAGTCTTCCAAAATGTTTCAGTCATTTGCTCACATTTTTAGTCACTTGGCTAAGCAAAGTAGACTAAGTCCCACAGGCTGAGCACATTGGAAAAGAGGGCAACTTATGTGATGCTCTCCTTAGAATTTCTTCATGACCATATGCACTATATCACAGGTGATAGCATGCCAAAAACCGTAATACGGTCATAAGAGATTTAGACAGTTGTCATCACACATTAAAAATATTTGTGTAATAACACATATATTGAGATATCTTGTGACAAAATGTCCCAAACTCCATATGATGCTTGGGATTTAATGTCTGTCATCTCAAAAGACCCATTATGATCAAACACTTTGATATATTATACATACAGCCTGCTGCAGTATGCTTAACATATTGTTGCCGTTATTTATACAGTAAAGTTGCCAGAATTTTACTGTAAAATGTACAGTTTTTAAACTGTGTATTTATTATGACCATTTACGACCAGCTCTGACACGTCATTAAGCATTGTGAAGTGCTGCTGACATGCTTCCGAAGGTGTTATATGAGAAGAGATAAAGAGAAGGAGAAATTTGACCTTGAGCCAGGCACGGCGTTCAGTTTAACGGCGGCTGATAATGTATGTCCCGTCACAATGCAGCTGTAGAGTAGAATCCCATATGCGCGGGCTAAGGCATAAATGTTCCCTGCGCCCGCAGACACACCTGCCGGTACCGAGCGCATTTAAATGCTTCGCCAGCAGGTTTCTTGACACAGAGCCGCTTGAAGGTGGCACAACGAACTTCCGCTCCATTGCTTTTAGTGCCAACTAAAAACTCCATTTTCCCACTCTTCAATTTTGCTGTCACAGCCTTCGCAATATTCGCATTCGCCGCGCAGGATTCACCGACACACGCACACAAACCCATATACAGACAAACCATAATTTGCAGTCGCCGGGGAAACAGACTTTATTACAGGGAAGTTTCAGACAGGGGGCGCAGGGACCAGAGCAACGGGTGGCACATTTAAACGCTCCAGCTGTGCAGTCCACCAACTGGAACACATTGACGGGCCACCGCCATCATGAGGTCACAGCACAACAGTTCATCACTATTGTGCATACCTATGTTCCCGATAACTGCAAGCAATCTGTGTGATCTGTATGCAAAGTCTGTCCCTTTGTTTTTATTTTTGCACACACATTCCTGTGCTTGGGTGCCGGTTGGCCGAACTATGGTCATTTCTATAAAATTCCACTGGGACCGTAACCCTCACTCACACCACACAATTTTCATCTAAATGGGGATAAAAATATTTAATATACATTTTGCCACTTTGTAAATCTGACTGCAAATGAGTATCTTTTTTTGAATACCGTATTGTCGGTTTCTGTCCACCTTGAGGCTGAAAATGGCAGTTAGTGCTGCGAAGTGCTTGCGCTTGGCAGAAACGTAACGCTGCGATGCAATATGTCACCTGCTGGCAGGAAGTCACAGCCGATTGGGCAGACTCCCATAAAATCGCACCTGCATGGAGAAGGTGCAGCTGGAACCTGGGCACCGTGCTTACACTGGACCCATGCCAGTCCCTGCTTTATTAATCTCTCCAGGCCTGCTCCTCCTCCGCTCTGTGCAAACGGCCGCCCAGCGGAGCAGAGGCAGCCACTTCTCTGTCTTTATTGCAGTTTATTTGTCGCGTGAGAGCGCTCACAAGAGAGAGTTCGGGACACTTCACAATGCTGCCGTGTCATGACCTATTTTTATTCAGTCTCTGGTCATGACAGGGATATCCCGGCAGCCCAAAAGGGTTTTGCTCTGATTCACAGTGGAAGAGCAGTCACGCACTTTACTCCAACACACTGCTGTAAAAGTACGAGACTAAAGGCGAAACCCATGACGGCTGAACACTACCGTTTTGGGGAGCAAAACAGAACTCAGCCGCCCGCTTTGCTGATGACCCTCCCCCTTACGTACAGCCAGGGTGGGGCAGATGAATCAATACTGAAGTTCACAGAGGAAGAACAAACCCAGTTTGGATGCTCAGGCAGCGACGCCCTGCAGTCATGATGCCACCGGGTCAGTCAGTCAGACAGCGTCTCGGGCGGCGCCCCCTGCTGGGCGAGCGGCCGCAGCACGGCGCCCTTGTTCCTCTGCTCGCTCTCCCAGGTGTAGAGGCCGTGGCGGAGGATGTAGTCGATGACGGCGTCCGGCAGCAGGTACTTGACGCTCAGGCCCCTCCTGAGGGCGCGGCGGACCTCGGTGGCGCTGATCTCGTTGCTGACCCACTCGCGCACCAGGAAGACGTTGTTCCTGTGCCGCGACAGCGTGTCGCACTCGTGCACCGCCCGGTCCGGCTGCAGGCTCCCGCGGCTCACGCACACCACCCCGAAGCGCCCCGCCACCTCCGCCACGTGGTCGTCCCGCCACAGGCCCGGCACCTTGAACGTGTCCAGGAAGTCGGCCCCGCAGAGCAGCTTCAGCTGGGGAGCACCTGTGGAGGTCAGAGGTCAGGGTCAAAGGACAAGACAGAAGAATGGGTCTAAAAAGAATCCTTACTCAGGTAACTTAAAAAAAAAAAGACTAACCTCAAGAAGGAAGAGTCTTGTATTGTCCCGTTCTGTTCTGTTTATTAAATGTGTAAAATGGCTGTCCTCATTCATTGGTTTAGCCTTTGTAGAAATTATATATAACCTTTTTATATTCAATTGACCTTGCTGTTGAGCACCATTCTATTCCTCATTACAATATGTGGGCTGAAGGGCATCTAGCACTATGTTCTGGCACTTCCAACAGAACAGATCAATTGGAGATCGCTGTCACCTTGGATAGCCTGACCTGGCATAGACTCACAATGTCTGTGAGAAGGCGGGGCATCAAATGAGCTGAACTTACATCCAAACGAAGATGACAGCGATGGCGTTCGCTATTAATCAAAGTGAATTAATTGGTTCATTAAGGCAGCAATTACGGCAGTTAAAAATGGCAGCGATAAAAGGGCTCACTATTATGGTATAAAAATAACTTGCTGTATGCTTTTCTGTGGTATTTGATTTGAGATGTTTTAAGCACACTCTGAAACAACCACTGTATCATGCAGACGTGATTGACAGTATCCCTCCCTCACCTTGACTGTAGAAAGTATGCAATAAAAATTAAATTGCCAGCTTCACTGCTGTATTGGTTTGCTGAAACCAATAAAGGGTGTGCTCATAATATATCAACACACCCCAAATTATTTAAGCAAATGCCAGCATGGGGACTTACATAACTAACGGCCCTGTTATTTATGTACCCGTAGGCTGCCCGTGCCCAGTTTAGAACACACATTCATACAAAGTATAAAGGCTTTCTTTGTGCTGGAAGCTTTTGGGAGAACATAATTAGCGATGGCCTTAAGCAAACCCTTGACCTCCATGCTAATTCCTCCTGTTTAGCGCTGTGCTGGTATCATTAAATAATACACTCGTTAAGCACAGGCATACTCTACAGGATTGCAGAAATCCTTCTTCCTCTGCAGTATTATATTTACGTAAAGGTGGAGAAAGTAGCAGGATAGATTTTCAGGAGTTGCTCCCTCACTTCCTCTTCTCTTGTTGCTAACAAATAAAATCTAAACATGGCATAATCCGTTCGTTACCACTGCATAAACTCGTGTAAAATACACAATGGTAATGGTAGCCATAGAACTATAAGCACATGTAAGTAAACTGTAAAGAAAAACCTTTCTAAATCCTAAAGAAAATAGTTCAGGACCAGTATAGCCATTGAAGCTCATTTTTCTGAGCAGTGGTCATAAAGTGGTTGCAATGAACGGGGCCTAATGTGATGTAAAGTGCAATTTGATTGGCCCTTAGCTCTAAAAAAGGAGCTAATCATATTGCTCTTTCATGGAAAGCGCAGTATGATTAGCTTGATTTTCAAGATTGGTCCTTAGCTCAGAAAAAAAGGTCCTCAGCTCGGAAAATTCAAGAGACTGCAGAAAAATCGAAGGACCAAATGCATAACTCCTACTCATAATTATTAGCAAGGGGCGCAAAATTATACCCATAACAAAATGTCCTGTGCCTCTAGGCTCTCACTGCGGAAGGAACATAAACTAATTAACGCTCACCTGTGCTAGCTGCCCGCCCATTTGTCCTACAGACAGCGCCGACTGCAATTACCATGGATGTCAGATACATATCACCAGAAATACAACTGTTCTCACGGGGACTGTAAATTGTTTATAAGGAGTTATTTTACAGATATTTGACTCATCTGAGATTTAAACCGAGGAAAGGACAAATGGTTGGGTGCGGACGCTCAGCGCCGACCTTGGGGTTTATTATCGCGGGTCGGGGGCCTTGATTGGGGAGTCGATTTATTTTTACCAAGCAGACGCTCTAACACAGAGTGACATACAGGCCCGGTAAATAAATGGGCATCATTTGAGCGCTGACAAATAAGGGCATTTGCACCGGAGAGGCAGTACCACGATGAGTAACAATAAGCTAACTCATGCATCGGCGACAGGTACACAGTTACATGAGGCGTTTGCTCGTTACTGAAGAAGGCTTTCTTCAATACTTATGAGGGCAGGCCTCCAAGGTCTTACCGGCTGTGTTCTGGTGCTGCTCCAGAATCTGGTTGTAATGGTGCCTGCTCGGCCGGCGTGTGGGATGGGGTGGGGGTGGGGGGGGGGTGTCGGGGGTGGGGGGGAGAAACAAACACATGAGAAAGGTGACAAAAAATAAAAGAGGCCACTGTGCGAATAATCCTCTTACGGGACGTTTCAAGAATATTCCAGCTCACCGTTGAATTATGTGATTCCAAAGCCCCCGTCCCGCCCGTCCACCCAACGGATGCCCGTCCCGCACCCCCCTCGCGCCATGCCAGAGACAAGAGGCCACTTCATGCTCTAATCAGCTCGGTCCCTGCGCAAGTACAGCTTAAACTGCGAAGCCCTCACAAGGGGATTAGACCTGAGAGGGCCTGGATGAGATTGTGCAACTCGCCACAAGAGCGTTCGCCATTGGCCGTCCCTTCAGCTCTGATGCTGCGCGCGCTTGCGTAATAGTGTGTGTGCGCGTGTGTGTTCGCTCGCGTTTTTGTGTTTGTGCGTGTACGCTCGTGTGCCATTTGTGTATGTTTGTGTGTGTGCGTGCGCGCATGTGTGTATGAGTGAGTGAGTATATGAGTGTGTCTGTGCATGCATGGGGGTGTGTGTGTGTGTGTGTGTGTGTCTTTTAAGTCACTCCGTTGTGCGCTTGTTTGAGCACGAGAATGCTTAAGCATTTTTTTGTGCATGCGCGTGTGAAATGAAACCTGCCTGTGTACAGATGTACGTGTGTAATACATTCGCATTCATGCGTTACAGAGAATTCTGAATGCGCCAGCGTTTCTGCCGCAGCCCAAGGCTTCTCTGGCACTGAGGAGACGGCTGCCCACCGCCCTTCCCCAGTCCCTTCACTTCAACTCACACAGCTGCACACAGCACAGGCAAACACAGGCAAACACAGGCAAACACAGGCCGCTACCCCAAACCACACGGGCTCTCCTGTGTGTGCCGCACCCTCCCTCTGCCCACTGCTGTAAGGCCCAGGGCTGGCACTACCCCCCCCCCCCCTTCAATAGGCCAGACCCAATAGGCCAGAGTACCACATGGGGAGGGGGGGGGGGGTGGGGGGGTCAGTCAACAAAGCTTAGGCTTATAACAGCACAAAACTCCTGACTATCAGCAACTCGACTGGCTCAAGACACGTGTCTGACACATTACATCCAATTGCATCATACTGCCAATTATGTAGTCTCTTAGCAGTTTCTCTTACGCAGGCAAAAATTTTAAACTTCAGACTGGACATCCTGCAGCTGTGCTTGATTTTGAGGGACTGAAAAAAAGAGCAGCTCGCTTAAGGGTACGATAACTCACCTGAGAACCCTCTGCCAGCTGACTGCAGTGAGCAATATGTGAGTGAACACACACACATACGCACACATACAGACGTACACATACACGCATGCATGTATGCACGCACGCGTGCACATGCACACACACAAATTATTAAGGTGCACACTATCCTGAGGAGAAGCTGGACAGTGCAGTTGGACAGTCAGACGAAAAGCTAGATGTAGTGTGGGAGAGTACGCTCCTGATGAAATCTGGGGGAATAGAACTGTTCATGGAAGAACTCTTCTATCGCTGGATTCACACCCACTGAATGATCCGAGCCTCTCCAACCTGCCTCATTCCCTCTCTTTCTCTCACACTCTCACTTTCTCCCTGTGTGGCCACCCCCCCCCCCCCCCCAATTTCACCCTTTATCTCACCCCTATATTTAGGTCTCCAAACCTGAGAGTCACGAGCTGGATGCCCGGGTGGAGTTCTGTGAGCGGCATGACCCGTGGTGGTAGAACCCCCTGCTGGGTGAGTGCGAAACAGGGTAGCTGTGAGCCAGCCGTGAGCAGGATGCCTGCTAAATAAGGAATGCTAAGTGGGCTAGTGCTCTGTGAAAGCTGCCATGTGCAGGATGCTAGCTGTGGCTTCCAGTGCTAAACTGGAGCAGGGATAATATGAGAACAACATAAAGCCTCTATGCAATATGAGGACTCTTAAGAACGCGTCATAGGCAATAAAAGGCCAGTCTTGTCTTGAGCATTAAATGTGCTATTAAGTGTAGAGCTCTGCTTGTTCCAGCGTTTCTCATTCTTCAGGTTAGCCTTACATAGCTAAGGGTTCCTTTTGTCTCTGTACGCGTGTGGAGATCAGCCTCATTGCCAATAAAACATGGAAAAGTTATAAAACAGCAAATCCCAAGTTTCCCACCTACTTCCCGTGGTTGCTGCATGCTTTTTGTCCGCCCCCGGCAGCCGTACTGTACCTCATGGTGACGACGGTCTCGGTCCAGTCCGCCTGCTTGCTCTCCCAGTCGTCCACGCGCACCCAGTCTGAGTTGCCGAGCGCCAGCCTCGCCATGGCGACGCGGTGCCGCGCCGGGGCCAGGCCCTGCTTGCCGTACACGTCGCTCACGGGGGACAGGATCCCGCCCACCACCTGGAACTGACCTGAGGGAGGAGACGGTGTCCGGCGCTTAGCACCTGCAGGAGGTAGGTTCAAATCCGTGGCGGGGTTCGGCTGTTGCACTCCGCGACATGCACGCTTGAATTGCTTCAGTAAATTTTCTGGAGTATAAAGAGGTAATTCGCCCTGTTTAATTAAGTTGCAGAGGCTGGCTCTTCGGCAAGCAAATAATTTATGGAAACAATACAGGGCCCACAAGTCTTATACTGATGTTAATTAAACCAAGCATGTAAAAGTGCTGTGAATTACGTTCATTTCAGAGATGGCCACATATGCAAGATGCACAAGCTGTAAAGCTAGTAATAATATGTTTGCAAATATCATTCATTCAGGGTCATGTCTGATGTTTATATTCTCATATAAGATGCTGCACCCACCTTTTTAGGGCCTCTTATAAATGAGATCTTCGTGTATTCAGAATTTGTACTTTAGTGATATTTTAGTGATGCTGCTATACTCACTGGTCTGAGAATATTGTTATCCACCTTTGGCACTATTGCTCACAGAGTTTCCCCCAGGCATTAACCTCTGCTGAATTCACAAGCACCTCCACGAGCATCAGAGAAAAATCGGTAACACCTGAGACGCAGATCTCCATAGAAGGGGAAATCTATTGAACAAAACTGGCATGGTGTAATCATGTTTTCCCCAGGTCAGGTGTAAGCTGTACCATGAGAATACCGTGGATCGCCACTTCAGACCACCGCTGCTTACCCTCGGTAGGCCCAACATGTAGCCAACTGGCAGACCATTCAGGAAACAGAATGGTAGGCCCAACATGAAGCCAACTGGCAGACCATTCAGGAAACAGAATGGTAGGCCCAACATGTAGCGAGCCTTTCAGGAAACAGGCCTTTTGGGGAACTGGCTGCAATAGTAGGTCTGCTCCTCTTTTTAAAAATATTGTTCCTCGTAAATATACATGTTTTTTTGCACGTCAATTCCGGTGACCCATATGCCAGAGTAAAAATCACACACAACCTCAGGCGGGCAGCCCCTTCAGGAGCACCGTGATGGCTGCACCGGGATGGTACAGAAGATTAGAGTTCCACATCGTAACATTACGGTCCGCATACGCATGTGTGTAGCTGACGTCCGCGAACGAGCGGGGCGACTCGCTGGAGGACTCCATTTACGAGGTCACTGACACTACTCACGCAGTAAAGGGGGAGGACTTCCGCACTTTGATGTTCACACGCACGCCGGGGAAATTTAAAGTGGCAGGGGTAAACCGCCACTGTCTTCTCTCTCTCTGGAGCACGCGGCGAATCGAAACGCACAAAGAGAGCCCGGTCTCCGGCTCCACCGGGAACCGCGGCTTCGGGTCGCCCCCATCAAGAGGAGAAGCCATCACATTTTCATAGCCCGCTGAGCTCGGACCGCACGCTGTGCCGATGAAAAGACTTCACAGCAGCAGACAAACACACAGCCTTCGGCCCGCTGAATGGGCTGCGGATTGCCAGGCTCTTGAAAATCGATCTCTCGCTCTCCGTCCCTCCGCTCGCTCCCTCCGTCTACTCTCCCTGTCTACTTTGAGCTCTGCGACCGTGATTGATTGACGCGGGGCCCCGGCGGGGCCTTTGGATTGACAGCTGAGGCCCCACCTGTCTGGTGCATGTGGTCCCGGGCCAGCTCAAACAGCCTCATGTGCTGGAGGGTGATGGGGTTGAAAGAGCCGCAGGCCAGCAGGACCAGGGGGACACGACTGGCCATCTCTGCCCTCACAGCATGGTCACCACACAAAAAAAACAACCTGCAAGACAGACACAAACACCATGGTTACTGTTATGCCCAACTAATGAAAAAGTGTAGTATAATGGATAAGGAACTGGTCTTGTAACCTAAAGGCCACAGGTTAGATTCCCGGATAAGACACAGCCGTTGTACCATAGAGCAAGGTACTTCACCTGCATGGCTTCATCCATATATCCAGCTGAATAAATGGATGCTATTTAAATGCTATGTAAAAAGTTGTCTAAGTCACTCTGGATAAGAGCGTCTGCTAAATGCCTGTAATGTACAAAACCAAATGACCAAACTCCCACTGCTCCTTTGCGGCAAAAGCTAGCATCAGGGCAGCAAATCAAGCGCTGCATTTTCTTAAGTTCTACATTTTTAGCTCTGTGTTCTTTTGTGATAACTGCTGCCGGAACCGGCGCCCCTGTGTGAGCTTAACCAGGTGACCGGTGAGCTAAAGCGAACCTCTGCTCCATGACTACCAGCCCGGAAGTGCACACCAGGGTTCCACCGTACTGAAACACTTCAGCTATCTACCCGATTAAACAAAGCCTAACGCTTTCCCCGCAAACTCTTATTAGCCCTGATTTAGAACCAAATCTCAGGCCTGGATAATGGCCTGCCTCAGTGTGCATAACGGAACAAATAAAGAAACAAGCCAAATTTAGGCCTAATCTAGAGCAACACAATCAGGCCCCACCAGCAGAAATCAAGAGGAACAGAATCAGCACTGATTACGTTTCCAATTTGCAGCTGGCGTAGCGGGTCGAAAATACCGAGCGTTCTCCACGCCCGGAATCACCTGCGTAAATGACTCGCAACACTACATAAAGCCGTCAAAACAAATAAGCTGGTTTAGTAATGAACAAAGCGCACCATTACAAAGCCAGACAGGCATAAAACCGAAAGCAACAGTGTAGCAAAACGAATTAAAACATAAACCAAACCTGTTTGTTTTAATTTGCTTCCCAGGGTGGTCATTCTGGAGTGTGTCAGTTAATATATAAGGATATTTGTCACCCTCATTAAGTTCAAGTCAAATGTGGCTTCACATATTGCGCCCTGCATTTTAATAAATGCTTGGCTTAAGCGCAACCAGCTACTGTAATTAATGCGATACTTAATTACATCTGCGTGTTTCGATAGCCGGTGGAACAGGCACACCTAATGGGGTTGACTAAAACTTACACCCCCATTTGCTGAGTAAACAGCTGGTGTGTGCATAAGCAACACTGTAATTCGCTATGCACTGAGGTCACTGTAGCTTTCCGGAAGAGGGAAAAAAAAAAGGTCAAAATACCAAGCGCAGTGTCCACACAGGGTCCGGTCCATCTTACTATTTAATGTCTATTAGCCCTTGGAATGTCAAATAGCTCTCATTTTTCATACGACTGCTGGTAAAAACAAAATTATTGAGGCCAAGGCCAACGTCATGCAAAAGAAGCTAATATGAGAGTTCAAGATCACTCGGCGACTAACTCCATCAAATGTCACTTATCAAAACACACTACATAGCCAAAGGTATGTGAACACCCCTTCTGATTAGTGGGTTCAGGTTAGAAGAACTTGACTGGCCTGCACAGAGCCCTGACCTCAACCCCATCCAACACCTTCAGGATCAATCGGAAAGCCAACGGCAAGCCAGGCCTTATCACCCATTACAGACATTTACATTCCTGGCATTTAGCAGACGCTCTTATTCAGAGCGACTTACATAACGTTTTACATAGCATTTTCATTGTATCCATTATCCAGCTGGACATATACTGAAGCACTGCAGGTTAAGTACCTTGCTCAAGGGAACAACGGCAGTGTCTTACTTGGGAATCAAGCCTGTGACCTTTAGGTTACAAGACCAGCTCCTTACCCATTATACTACACTGCCGCCCTTAAAATGTCAAATAGCTCTCATTTTTCACCCAACAACAAAGCCCAACCCCAACTAATGCTCTTGTGGCTGAATTGAAGCGGATCCCTGCAGCCATGTTTCAAAATCTACTGGAAAGCCGTCCCAGAAGAGTGGAGGCTGTTACAGCAGCAAAGGGGGGACTAACTCCAAATTAATGCCCATGGTTTTGGAATGAGAAATGAAATTTAAAAATTCTTAAAAATTCCCAGACCATAAAGAAGAAATAGATCGCCTTGAAGTTTGCATGTTCTCCCCATGTCCACATGGGTTTCCTCTGGGTAGTTTGGTTTCCCCAGGTCCAAACACATGCAGGTAGGCTAATTGGAGACCCTAAATTGCCCATAGGCCTGAGTGTGTGCCCTGTGATACATTGGCAAAAAAGCAGAACAAAGTAAAGAGTAAGCATACAGCTGGTGCAGCAGTAGCCATACCAACCTGTACCTTACTGGATTATTATGGCAGAAGCCAAACAGGGATGTGAGCGTAACACTAAATTGCTTCCACAAGTGTTGTTAGTGGGCCTCTAGGGGGCAGTCTTCACTCTGGATTAAGCAGGAAAACCAAAGATTGTGTGTAATTTCACAGGACTGAGTTGTTAAACGGAGGTCCTCCTGACTCACTGTGGCAATGATCCCACGGAATGAATCACAAAGAGTAGGGGGTTTTCCAAGGGCCCTGATCACATTCCCAACCTGGTTTGCATATTCTGGACATCTGATCACCACCCCATTTAACAGTTTTATAACCCCTCCCTCTGCACCTGATTCTGGTACAAAATGGCTGCAGGGCATTAATGCTATTTTAGTGGTGAATCACCAATATATAAATGCAATCTATGCATATGTGTAGCTAGCAAGCTAATAACCAAGCTGCATGCACCCAACATTTGCGAGATGAGTGAAAAGTCAGCCCATGAATCACACTTAGGATTCCAGAAAAAGGTTTCTTAGTGTACCTCAAGAAAGCAAGAAGACATCTGTGAATGGCCCATTGGAGAAAAGGTAATTAGTCCCATGGTCGACAGATTAATTAGCACCTGTTCATTCTAATCCTGTGGCTACGAAAAAGCCTGGTGGGAAGTTGAAAGAAACCTTGATGAAAGGCCTCACACAATACGTATACAGCTTCTGACTCAAAAAAATACCTTTTTTTGTTAGTTCCCAGACCCAGGTTGACGCATGGATGTTGCCACCCGATAATATAAGCTCACCAACTGTGATATAGTGTCACGATCAAAGAAAGGCACAACGTTAAAGCCAGTGTGATTTAAATTATAGCTCATATGGATCAATATTTTTCACTAATGTATGCATGTAGAATGCATGATAAAAAAATGGTAATTCTGTGCACTGGTTAAAGGCCACTTAGCTTGATGCTTTAATACACGTGTTACTCACCATTCCGGATTTATGCCGCGTTTTTGCAACTCTTATAATAGACTATAATTATCCTACTTAGTCACCCTTTAAATCTCTCTGTATAAGTCTACGAAACGGAAAAACCTAAGGTAATAATGATGCATAATAAATAACAATGCAAAGGAGCGGTTAGTCCTGATCTCCGAAGTTGCTCATTAATGCAGTGCCAGTGGCTGTGCAATGCCATACAAAAAATAAATAAAAACTGTATGCAAGCAAGCGCTGACTGGAGCTCTCAGATAACGATAATTGACGTTATGTGAACGCCAAATCTGTTTTTTGAAAGGGGATCTGATTCCAAGCAGGCTAGCTAACCTAAAGCATAACGTTGTAGAGACGTTTGTTAGCGTCAGTGATATCTAGATAAATAAAAATATTCGTCAAGGTTAGCTACCTAGCTCAACATTACGTTATCTAACTTGGTCTAAAAGTCAATGTGGTCGCATGCTGGCCAGTTAGCTCGAGTTTCGTACATGCTGTTGACCTTGTCTGGCTATATGGCTAGCAAGCCACTATCGATAGTTGCGGATTATCAATTAATTGAACTAGCCAAAAAAGGCATACAACTTTGTAGCCTAAGCCATCTTTCAACGTATGGTCCATAGCCTCAAGATGTTGAATGGTGTTCTGAGTATTTATTTACCTCTTTCTTTCGCTGTTAAAGGTTTGTGTTACACCGTTTCTTGTCCCCCGGACACTGGCGCCGCTGAAATGGCAATGTTTTTAGCAATGGCTGTGAGGAAGATGGTGCTCCCTGGTGGCAGCTGTGTTTATTGCATTATGGTATTTGACATTAATTCAAAAATTTTGAAAAGGTGCTGCGTTTTAAGAACCGTATGTTCATTGCAGAAATGTTTTGAGGTAAGATACTATCTGGAGTTGTTGAGGTAAATTACCTAGTAAATAGAATGCGAAAAATAACATTATTTGTAAGATGCCCGGTATATGGACATGCTACGCCCGTTAAGCAAATAAAATATGTAATATAACACACAGAACCTGTCCAGACAACACATCTTTCTTACTAGAATGGCCAAGTGACGTGTCACAGGAACACTTCAGAAATAGTGATAATGGGACCAAAGCGGGCCAGTAAATAAAGATGCCTGGACGCTTTCCAATGGGGGTTGTACACAGGCTTTATCGTGACCTTGTCCAGCTCTTCACAGAGTATCAAATGATCCTGACAAAAGGCTGTTCTGTTGTAAAGCATCACATCACTTTTCAGATATACGAGGTGGTTTCATCATGGCTCTCAAGGTGAGTGCTTTATTTAACTTATTGACGGGTCGGAAGCAGACGCTTTGAAACCAATTAATATCCCGCCTGCCAAAGGCAAGGTTATGACTGCCTATAGGCCTACGTAAGGTTCATCTCGGACTGCGAAGACACCCAGACATTAACATATTCTGTCGTTACCGAACCGCTGAACCGTGGCGAGCTCCGCCGCAGGTTAGACTTCTCACTGGTATTGATCCATGTTTTCTCTCCCAGAGCAATCTTGCTCTTGTTGAAATTGCAAGGCATATGCATCTGACTTATTTTGGGAGTTTATAAGAAGCACTTTTAGATCCCAAATCAAACTTTTCTCTCTATTTGGAATGCCAAATGGTATCTGCAGGCTGTCTCATCGCTAAAACAACCTCTGTCAATCTGGGAGAGCGCAGACACGCACACTTCTACGATGCAAGCTTTTCACTGCGTAATCCATCAGGGATGTTATGTCAGAGCACTTGATTGACTGGCAGAATTGGACAAGGGCAACCCAAAGAAATAAAACATCCTAATTTTGGAAGTACTGCAAATAAATATACATGATCAGGATTTGTTTCCAGACGGTGGGGTGCGTTTTTACACTGAAACACAGAGCTGAATAAAGATGTGAGCCACCAAAGACCCAGGCATAGGCGACATTAGTGATTTCCTAGGGCCCCATCTGTCTAGACCCCCCCTGGCCAGTCCTGGTTTGCTGCCTGTACAGGTTATTTTGATGCATAAATTTAAACACTAAATACCTTTTAAATGGTTCAGTAGTTACCATATGTTTGCTGTTGCTCTCAATGTCTTCTGCCCTCCTTTCTTCTGATTCCTTCTCACTGACCCTCAAACAGTTTTACACACACACACACACACACACACACACACAGACACACACACAATATGCATCTACTATACCTGTATGATTTTGTTTTTCAACATGCTTCTTTTTACTGGTGTGAACCCCATTGAAAATATAAAGTAGTTTATAATGAAACGAAAATGAAATCATACAAAAAAAGAAAATATAAAGTAGTATTATTTTTACATGGTTCTCATGACCCACATCAACCCCTCTCATGAAGGCCAGTTTGGGAATCGCTGTGCTAAGCAGAGTCTATATCTGAGCATGTGTACATTTTTTTTATTTTAAAAAGAGCATCACTGCTATAGTCTTACTATAGCCTGCAGGGAGATGTAGTCAGTGAGTCAGTGTAACTGCCGTAGGGCGCTCTCCAAGGTTCTGAAGCTGTGGAACTGAAAAGAAAGCACACAGGTCACTGGTTAGCCTCTTCATTTAACTCTCAGGAAAAGGGCAGAGAGAAACTAGAAATTAAAAGTGAACTGTGAGGAAAATCATTGCCAGTGTAAAGAGGGTGCAGGGGAGAAGTAACAAGCCAATGTCTGTGAATTGAAAAGATCATTGAGAGGCGGAGCCTTGCCATTTGTGCTCTTGAGACCTTAAATAGAATCTGGATCAATTATTTATAGAGCTCATAATGGGCATTACAGATTAGTGTTGGCACATTACTGCCCAGTACGACAAAAAAAAAGTTCTTATTAGCATTTTAGTCATTTTATTGCTGCATTCCATTTGATTACATAGTCTTTTATTTAAACATCCTTCATGCATTACCAATAATGCAAGATAACTGTCAATGAACCAATGCACAGTGAAACAATGCACAATATACCATATGGGATTAAAACTTGCAACCTGCTGATCAGAGGTTTAGTTTCCTGACAGCTGCCCTGGAGCAAAGCCAGCAGTCATAGTATCTATAGTCGGTTTCTATCTGATATTCCCCTGCAAACCAACAGCGACAAAGCAGACAGACTAAACAAATAGTCTGAAAAGGTTTAATGCAGAACAAATGATGGAATGACATTAAAATGAATAAGTGGACTTCTCTAATCCATGTGTGCTACAGGCATTTTACCTTTAAGAATTTAGGATTAGGACTAGAAAATAACATGGAATTTCAAACTTCTCCTTTTTTTTCGAAGGGGGGATTGTCTAAAGGCATTATTGAAACTTCCCCAGGCTTCCCTGGAGGTTGACACTTAATGAAAGGAGTGAGAGAGAGGGGAGGAGAGAGAAAGAGAGAGAGAGTGAATGTGAGACAGAGAGAGAGAGAATAAATTGCTACAAATCATTATATGGGTATCTGAAATCCATTGGTACAGGTTTCCTTAAAATGTTCACCTTAAAATATTCAACATTCAACCTTAAAATAAAAATATTCATCCACTTTCTGGCTGACATGAAATTGTGTATTCTTCTGTAATAGATGCCAGAAGTAAATTGCGATGGTGAGGAAATGTCTAAATCCAAAAACACAATAGCTATGAGGTGTTTGTTAATAATGCCCTCATTTACACTTGGTTGCTTGCAAAAAGAGTGACGAGTGAAGACCTGACATCTTATTTTAACTCAGCACTATGGCCAGGCAACAGCTGTTATCACATGAAAGATGGTGAAGAAAAAGAGGAATAAAATGAAGAAACTTTGATCACATTGATGTTTATTTTTTGCCTCCATCTCAACCCTCTGATGTAAAGTGTACGATACATGCCATCAATAATTAAAACATCTTATTTATTCATGTTGATTTAAACATTACTCAGAAAACCAAAGAAATAAAAAGGAGTGAACCTCGTGCTGCAGGTTGTCTTTTAACAGTTTCGTTTTGGGGGAGAGTTGCTCATTTGCTATTCCAGACATGTGAAGATAACCATGTCGGCCATAAAATATTCAGAGGCAATCCCTCTCCTTCCCTTTTTACCTTAAACAATCTGGGGGAGTCAAGCATAAAGGCTTCCAAACCACTGCTTCTGTGCTCTTCACTGGTCAAACAGTGCACTCCCCAGCAAACACCACACTCTCACAACCATCTGGACATGTTCCAGTAACACTAGCATACAGTGGTAATGATACACCAAGTGTTAGCAAGGGATATACCTATGTGGAGTATATTACAAGTGTGCTGATAATGCACAGTCAGTTATGTACATATATATATATATATATATATATATATATATATATATATATACAGGATATTACACAATATAAGGAATGACGTACATGAATGGCTTTGATTAAGATGGATAATTTTTGTTTGGAAAGGTATGCATAAGTTCAAATTGAACTGCAATGTGAATACAAATTAAACAGAATCCCTGGTCTTTCACCCCCACACACACAAACACACACAGAGGTTGACTGTGTATTATAAGCAAGCGCTTAATTATCATTACATCAGTGAGCAATAATTATACAATTAGCATCACTCCCTGCCCCACAGTCTCAGGGGAGGCCCTTTCCTTATTTACTTACCTGCATGATGCAATGCCTCCAGGAGTGAAAGGAATGGAAAATTCATCAGGTGCAATTTTCCACAATAGAACACATGCACCCAGCGATAACAGAGGCAGTTAATTTACAAACCGCAGAAAATGGACAACATCAAAAAGGAAGGAAACCTCTCCTGTGGAGGACATGTTTGAGAGAGTGTAATTAAAAATGGCAAGCTGCAGAAGATTTAGGATTTTATTTTCCATGCACCAAAGTTTTGGATTAGGATCAGACTTTGTAATTGTGTGTGCCTTTATCATGGGGAAAATTTGGACTATCTGTGATGTGGCAACAGGAATAATTTTGCTCTCACATGCACATTCAGTATCACCCCAAGAAAGGTTACTTAATTGTGAAATGTGTTGGGATATGTTGCATGTTACATGCAGCCAGATTCACTGAGCAATTGATATAAAAGTATTATGAATAACAACAACAACAACAACAACAACAACAACAACAACAACAACAACAACAACAACAACAATAATAATAATAATAATAATAATAATAATAATAATAATAATAATAATAATAAGCTGCAAAACATTTGCGCAAAGCAGGGAACCAAGGTAAAATCTTTAACACATCAGTGTAAAGAATAATTTTATTATGAAATGAAAAATCGTCCTGTCTCTCTATATGGGTTAAAACTGTTAATATCAGAAAAATATTCTCTTCTAACCTCAGAGAGCCGACAGAAAGAGGCAGCGCAAGAAAAAAAGAAAAAACGCACTTAAGATTAATATTAATGACTCCGTTTCCAGTGACGTAACAGCCTAGTCCCGGGGTGCGCTATTCTGCGCTCTCGTCCTACCAGATCTCGGAGAGTACCTAGCAGTTACGATCTGCGCCGCTTGCCACTGCCCTGCCCTGCGTCCGTGTGTCCCCGTTCTTACACATTTCACGTCAGCTTTTTCCTCTTCGTGTACAACTTTAAGACATTGCAAAGCTTCGACGGAGAGACAAACAGACAGACTCGTTGAGAGAGAGAGGTCATCGTGCACTGATTGAATTGTCTCTTAAAATTCGAGAAGATGCTAAGAATATCCTTGGCGCTTATTTTTGTGGCGTTGGGACGGTGCGGCAACCTCGTTGGAAAAGGTGAGTAAAGCTAACTGCCCGTAGCAACAGTAATTCCGAAGGGACACAGACGTCAAATCAGTGGCTTACCTGGAAAAGGTGGTGAAGGCGAGAGCGCTCGTCGTAGACTGTCTCTACTGAACAACTGAGTTAACAGCAATTGACCTCAATTGCACATGTCGACAAAGATGATCTTGTCTTATTTTTAGAATGATGACTGTTTAAGTCTTGTTCCACTATTGAGGTAGAGGGACGGCTAACTGTGATGTTTCTTGGGCTTTGGTCATTCAATGACAACATCAATATAAGTTTTGGGCGTTTGTTTAGTGTGCATTGGACCGGTGTCTCTCTAAGGTCGTTTGCTATTGTTAGCAGTTGTCAACGATATAGCACACATAGGAAACTAATACATTGGACTGGTGGAGGAAAGCGTTTAGTTCAGTGAGAGACTGATACCTCGATCTCGTGTAATAATCTGCAGGAAAAATTAACATCGTGCGGCGAGGCTGTGGGATTCAGATGATGCCATAGTCCACGTTATTAATTTTTCCACAGTGTTCAAGGATGAGACTTTGGAGTGAAAAAGCTGCTTTCGTTTTCCGTTAACCCTTTGAAGAGTGGGCTTTTTGGAATGTTTTTCAAAAATTTAAGTCAGTGTTCTAGAACTCCATTGTCACCATTTGAATTTTCAGTTAAGAATATTCTAATCACATATTTCTGATCATATACCTTAGAGTTTACGAGTTTAAGCTTAGACGTGAACTAATCAATGTATTACCTGCCCCATCCAAACTTCTGCGATAGCGACAGCACGTTTTGGCATTCTGCGCACTTTCACTTTGTTATTAGGAGATCGATAAAGGCTAATCGGTAAATCTCAAACAGGCTCTCAAACTGTGAGTGTAAATGATCCACGAAACCAATTACCTGTGCGCTGCGGGAAATGCAAAAATGTTTTCTGTTAGAAAAAAGAGCGAAATTTACAACCGTTACCTGACTGTTAACATTGTATGTCGAGAGACTTCCTATAGTTGGAACTGGAGGATATGGTAGCAGAGCTTACCGTAACTGAATCGGGGCAAATTATCTTTTTTTGTCAACCTCTTCTCCCACTTCAAAGAAAACAAAATCACCCACACGGCGAGGATTCAGGGAAACCACAGCTCAAAGTTCTACTATGTAATTAAGTCCCACAAGACTCGGGAGAGCATTAAACAACTGTTGTCAATATCTGTCTATTCTAATTTAAATTCCTATTTATGTTCATTTGGGTTTGTTGAAGCGGAATTAGAGTAAACTCCTTCAGAAACGGGTCATATGTGGTTACTGCAAATAAAAACACTACAGTCAGTACCACTATTACTTTAAGATTTCCTTCAACCCCGAATTTCTCTGGTAACATCTGTTTACTGGCGTGTATTTAATGTTAATCATGTTTCTATATAGGTGAAGGTAGTGGTAGAAGTAGCCTATGCGTTTGAGGGTGAGGCGCTCGTGATGGCAATTTGTCACCATGAGCAGGTGGTCTGGATCCCTACATTGCACTGTATATTATTATAAATCATGAACCATTATATGAGCCATAAAAAGTATGATAGCTCAATATGATTAAATATGAAATTGAAATATGTTGGGATACATATAGGCAGATGTTCAAAATTGAACCATTTTAGCACATGCGCAAGAAGAGATCATTTTGCTGCTTTGCATGTTTTGTCGAATTAGATATAGGCTATATTATAAAATAGTTACTATGTATGCAGGTTTTCATGAATACATTGCATTACCTATTACAAGCCCATTTCCGTATATAGGGGTGACATTAATACATACAGTATGTCATTTATACACTACATTTTACATATATTATGCATTATGTTATATAAATACGTGTGACACAAATGTAAACATATCCTTGATGTTAGAAAGGAATATTTTAGCATATTTTGATAAATTAATAAAGAGCTGCTACCCCCCCCCCTCCCCACCCCCCCCACCCCCCAAGTGTTTAATGGGTTTAATTCATATGAAAGAGTATAAACATAGAAGCACATCAATAAATTTGAATAAATGAATAAGTAAACAAAATGTGTGTATTTAATGCAGTGGTTGACTGAATGCAACAAATTGCTTCCTGAAAATTGCTTCTATTTCTTTTTGTATTTGGTGCGACAGGCACGGGTTAGGGAGGTATGCAGATACCATCAGTGAAGAATGGTGATTACATGCTTTTGTATTTTTAAAAAAGGGGGATGTGCTGCCAGTGTCCCTGGCATCTGGCAATTGTGTAGTGTAGCGTAGTGGCTGAATGTGGGCAGTGTGTGACGGGCGTGCTTATCAGCTTTCCTGTTATTACTGGAACCTTGTCGCAATGAGATAACATTGCCACAGTATCATAGCAACTTTGTTTGGTTGCTATTGTGCATTAGCCGGGCAGTAGCGGTTAGATAATGAACACAGAAGAAGAGGCTCTGTTTCGACACAGCACTGGAGAATCCCGTGAGACTCCTCCTTGCTTCTGATACCATACTGTATGTCCTGCTGTTGTTCAAAAACCTCAACAGGAACGAGAGAGAGAGAGGGAGGGCGAGAGGGGGGGAAGGAAAGAGAAAAGACAGTTTCTGCAAATAAAAGAGGAGGGAAAAAGCAGCGACAGATTTATGTCGGCTGTTTCAGAAAAAGACTTGGAGTATCAGAGTGGAGCATAAATCCTCGGTGTGGGAACAGACCAGCTCCATAACTCAGGACCTTCGTGCCGTGACTCGGAAAGCCAGTGCCTGGGAAATGTGGGTCTTTCATTTCGCTGGTGTCGTGTTGGGAGCAGATGGCAGAGAGTGGAAAATCCAGCCATTGAAGACCAGTGTAACCCCCTCCTTCTGGCATCTCCGCTTTTGTCTCTAGTGTTTGCTGGAGTCTTGCCATTCACTGTTAATTAACCAGCGTGCATCTTGAAGGCCTGTGTGAGCCGTGGATAAGGAAAGAGTAGCTAATACGCTACAGGGAAATTGTACTGCTGCCCATAACTGTGACCCCGTCTGCCGCCAAAGGTGGTCATACAAAGTTACCTCCTCTTCCCGTCTGTAACACCGGTGTATTTCAGCTGCAGCCCTAATGAAACCCCAAATGGCCTCTCAATGTTGCTATGCCTCATAAGGAAGTTAACACACCCCAGCAAGACCCATATGCTTTCAACTTTCTCTGTGCCCTTACAGAAACTGGATATACTGGAATATAACATAAATATGTGGACTTTTGGGAACGTATAATGATAAATACATCACAGCAGTGTACTTTAAAAAATATATAGCGCCATATTTTTCATTCACAATTATTTGTACATTTCCCATTACATTTATGGAGTGTTGTAATATATTTTCTGACCTTTATTTATTTTATATTGGAATATTGCTGTGTATTCAGTTTCCACATCCAACTATGGTAGTGCTAGTGCTCCACAGATTTGTGCAGTGGGGTCCAATCCCTAGATAGGTCTAGGGGGCTTGTGCAGGTGCCACTGTGCCACAGATAACCAGGTGTTCTGCGCATTCCAGTCTGTGGCCCCGAAATCAACGCTAACCTGAACTAGGGCCTTTTTTACTGGTGTATCCAGAAGGCTCATGTCACACTTAGCAGAGGCTGCTGCCCCTAGGGAAGAGGTGCTAGGAAGGCTCTGTGAAACATTGTAACACCTGGTGCTAGCTTCCGCACCCGGGAACCCAGGGAGTCCAGAGCATCAGTAGGGCAGGCATGCCATTGGACCTGACCATCTTTTCCCGCCGTGGACGCTCAGGACGGCGTGGTGGTCTGTGGGTGGAAAGGTGTTTCGGCTCCCGGCAGACCGCCGCCAGCTGTTCACTGATACCTTCTTCTAATTACTGCCTCTTGGTGGAGAAAGAGTGGGCAGAGTAAACAGGCTCGTAGCTCTTTTGGCTATTTCCCCGCCACAGTGGAATAGCAGATTGTACTGTGCGCTAACATCACAGCTGTGCCGCGTGCACCTGCTTAGCTAGCCGCCGCAGCTGTGGCGTGTGCGCTCCTCCATACTCTCGCCCACCAGACTGGGACTATTTTATACCCCACGGGAATCAAAGTACAGCGAGAGAGCTAGGGCTAGAGTCAAGTGCTAGTCTGTAGGCAGCTGATGAGTGGTTGAGGGGCACTAGTGCAGCGGTAATCTGAGGGCGGCTGGCTGAGGTAATTCCACCCTACGTCTGTGGGATGGAGGTACTTCCTGCCGCATCGGAGGCCCGGCCATGGTTGGCTAAAACCGTAGCCCAGACTCAAACTAGTTTATATCCAGGCTGCATGACACACCCTGTACTCCTGGTCAGCGGTTTTTTTCTAACTGAGCCACTCTGGAGCTCTTGGATTGGCTCGGCCAAGGCTACCCAACCCCGTTCCTGGAGATCTACCGTCCAACCCTAACCAAGCACATCTCATTCAACAGCTGGAAGTCTGAGTGTGCTGCTAATTAGTAGAATTGGTCGTGCCAAATTAAGGTTGAATTGAACAGCTAAAGTACAGTATATTGCCAGGAACAGAGTTGTGCAGCCCTGGGCGAAGCTAATCTGTTTTTCACCTGCTCTTCATGCCTGTTCTATATGCTAACTCAAGTCGGCTCACTGAGGGATGGTCTACTTTAGATGAGTGGATGGGTGGAAGATGGGTGGGTGGATGGGTGGATGACTGGATGGGTTTGACGATTGGCAGTGCATGGTTCATTTGAATGACTGCATAATCGCAAATGATGGACAGATGTAGTGACATTCCGGCAATGATTTTACCGTCTCGAGACTAGCCAAAAAATGTGAGGGAAAACTGATTACCAATCAAGCAAATAATTGGCTCCATAATGCATTCCAGTTGGCAGCAAATTCCCTTTCTCTCAGTTGTCTAGTCATAGAATTATTTTCTTATTAACATGAAATTGTGGTACATTTGCCTACATACACAGACTACATGATCATATTTGTAGATTCAGCACTCTTTAACTATGACCACTATTATTTAATTGACGTAGATATTTTAATTCCCCATGGAAACAATTCACTAGCCTTTATTGAACTTTGCATTCAAAGCTTTTGCATTATGGATGATTTACCACTTTAGGTTATCGTAAGTGTTGACCGCATAATGATTATTTAATTGAGTTTTGAAATTAAACTCTCATCATTTATGTTCTATAACACCTCATAAACATAAAAAAACTACCACACGAGAGATGACAATTAATCGAGAGGGAATTACCTTGCAACGGGTATGGATTGATCAGATAACAGTCTCGCTTGTTGACCAAGCAGGATGGGCAGAGAGCAGGGATTGGTTTACAGGTCTCGGTTATAAGATCTCTTTTTTAAAAGCTTTTAATCCTCCGCTGGTGTGCAGTAATGATCATGGCCGTTCAGCAGGACTTGCACACTCGCTGCAGTGGAGCTAGCATGGCACAAATAAACCTGGGGTAAGTGTGTGTTCCACTGTGCCATAATAGCCCATCTGCGGTAAGAACTGCCCATGGAGTCATAATGGCCTTTCTAGGGCAAGTACAGCCCACATTGTCATAATGGCCTTTCTAGGGTAAGTACAGCCCACATCGTCATAATGGCCTTTCTAGGATAAGTACAGCGCACATTGTCATAATAGCCGGTCTAGGGTAAGTACACCCCACATTGTCATAATGGCCTTTCGAGGGTAAGTACAGCGCACAATTGTCATAATAGCCGGTCTAGGGTAAGTACACCCCACATTGTTAAGTACAGCCCACAGGGTCAAAATGGCCTTTCTCAGGTACTGTAAGTACTCAGTGTGATAATTGCCCATCTGCAAAGAGTACGGCTTACAATGCCATAATGGACTGTCTAGGGTCAGTACATTCCACAATGTTATAGATAATTCGTGGTAAGTACAGCCCGTGGTTTCATAATAACAAGTCTATGGAAAGTACAGCCCACAGTATCATAATAGCCAGTCTGTGGTGAGCACAGCCCACAGTGCCATAATGGGCAGTTCGTGGTGAGCACAGCCCACAGTGCCATAATGACCAGCCTGGGGTTAAGTGTACAACCCTCAGCGGCTCATGCGGCTTAAGGCCGAGCTTGATCCAAAGCCTGGGCCCTATCCTGCCTGCAGAGCAGACTTTGTTGTAACTCAGACTCAATTAAAGCGCCCTGGCTGCCCGTTGGGGAGGGAAAGGGGTCTGAGACACACCGTCCTTGAATGTTTGTGCTAATTAGCAGTGCGAGACGTTTTTTTGCTGACTTCTGTTTCGCAAGTGGTTAAAGGCAGCTGGGGTTTTGCGCATGTGTGAGTAGGTATGTGTGTGTGTGTGTGTACCTGCATGTGTGTGTCTGTCTATGTGTGTGTGTGTGTGCGTGTGCTTGTGTGTGTCTGTCTATGTGTGTGCGTGTGTCCGTGTGTAAAAGGATAAGTTGTACCCAGTGCTTTCTGTTCATGTGATTTCTAATTTTCTTAAACTTAACTTAAAGCGTCTTATTTTGGAGCCAGTTGGAACAGTTCTATCAATTTTGGATGCAAAATGAATAACTTCTTATATTTTGCGTTTTTGTTAAATATCAGCGTTCCCCCAGGTACAGATCCACCGGATTGCACAGCAATGTAGGCCCGCAGCAAAAAAAAAATCATTTCTCACCATAGCATATTAAACATCGATAATACCCTGCGATAAAGCCACATTAACAGCATTAAGTAGGAGGGGAGATCAGATAGCAGTTCTGCAGGTCTCTATTTCTCCGCTGAACCCTTCCCACGCTGCAGCTTCTGGTCACCGTGCCCCGCCACCTGAACGCTCGCAGGGGTCAGTCCTATCATGTCGGCTCATCAGCTTGTGTATTCAGAATCTAATTGCGTCGGAAACAAACAATTAACATTGCGAGCAATTATGCAGAAACGGTAAACAATGGTGTGCAGGCTGGCGTAAAATTAGATTTAGGGGCCCCGCGTCCTGGCTCTGTCGGAGGGAAACGTGCCGATCGCCTGGCGGACGCGTCCGGAGGCGCAGATATTCCGTGCGCCGCACGATTACTCGGCCTGCTTAACGCGAGCGGTTCTGTCTGCGCTGCAGCTGCAGAGGCCAAATGTGCTCTGATTCGCTGTCCTGACTGTGAGTATTCATAAGGGGGCAGGGGATGGGGGTGGGGGGCAAATGCTCAGCATCCATTTGGTGGTAGGCTAGCATGGACAGCGCTATTAGCTCTGAGGGAAAGAATGCTGACTAGAGTTGGGAGGAGCGCAGAGCTGACAGCCCCGTTTACCAGGCTGGGGACAGGAGGCAGGAGGCAGGAGGCAGGGGAGGGGGTTCCTGACACCCCGCATTAGGGCAAAGCCAGAATGATCAATCAGAAGGAAAGAGGTTTTAGTGAGA
Source organism: Anguilla anguilla (assembly GCF_013347855.1). Lineage (NCBI taxonomy): Eukaryota > Metazoa > Chordata > Actinopteri > Anguilliformes > Anguillidae > Anguilla > Anguilla anguilla. The sequence continues at coordinate 12,806,912 of NC_049206.1, read as the reverse complement.
ATAGCAGCAAACAGTTAAAAGTGACGAATGTTGACTATTTAGCTTCCCATTCCGTGTTCCAATTGGCTGGAGACAAGCAGAGTGCTGGGATTGGTTATCGGTACAATCAGTGGATGGCCTGCTGCAGCTTTGTTCAGAAAACTTAACTTGAAAATCCTGAACCCTTGCTCCATTTATGTAGGTTCTCGCTTTTCTTTGTGCTTTTTTTTAAACCTGTGGTCCCGAAATACTCATGGTTTGAAATACTCCCAGCCGCAAAGTTTGGGCAGCTAAGCTCTTTTGCCTTGCGTTCTTCAGTGCGGTTGTTCCAAAAAAAAGGCCCTGCTGTGTAAATGGGTTACAGAATTTGCAAAACTGCAAGTCTCTCTGGACAAAGGGCCCTGAACAATGGCCAGGTGATTTTCTCTCCACTCCCCCCTCCACCGATCAGCAAAAACAACACATTTCAGCATTTTAGTATGGAAATTGGCTTTAGCTGTTGGAGAGGCCGACCGCTGCTTCCCAGGCTCATTAAGGTAGTGCCGTCTTTCAACGTCTGAAAGCTCACCTCTTAACTGCGGCAAACGGGCGGAGTGTGGTTTGCGTCGGGGTAATGCGGATCCAGCCACAGATGCTGTAGAAATGCTGAAAGGCCACATGCAGAGTTTTGTACCCAGGACTTCCTGCTCACTGCTGGCATTCGGAATCAAGTAGTGTTTGTGTTTTTCATGAATGTAAATGTTATGTAAATCCCGCTTGTTTTCTTTCACGCCTGCGCGCTGGACAACGAAGGTAGCACAGGCTGCAGGTGCGCTTTGGAGACCAACACAGCTGCATCATTCTGCTCTCTCTCTCTCTTCAACTCAGGGGAAAACCTCCTGAGGGGACTCCACTGATTCTGTCTGCGCCGCTCCTCTCTCTTTTTCTGTTTCTCTTTCTCTGTCTCTCTCTCTCTCTTCACTCTCTCTCTCTCTCTCTCATCATGCTTACTTTCAGAAAGAGAGCCGATATAGTCTTGCAACCAAATTCCATGTTTGTTAAAGCTTGTGTCCGAGCATATCTGCATGTAGAACGTGTGTGTGTGTGTGTGTGTGTGTGTGTGTTTGCACAAATGTGTCCCTCAGAAAAATACATGCCGACCAGAAAAAAAAAGCCATTTCCATCCCTCAGTCATCTTGATTGCGCACGCAGAAAAATGTAAGATGGCGCCTTCTGCCATGTGAATATAAACTGGCCAACATTACCTGATGCAAAATTAATAGCCTGTGATACTGCCAGCGGTTGCCACAGGGACCGTAAGAAGCAGAATCGCGGCGGAAAGGCAGCCGGATGAAAGAGTGGAGAGAGGGCCGGAGGAGTCGGCGAGGCGCGGCGGCGGCGGCGCCTCTCTCGCGCGGTCGCGCGCCGCGAGCGGTACCGCCCGACTCGCTGGAGCGGGCCTCCCGCTCGGGGCGAGACTCCGGGGGAGAGAAGGATAAAAGCCTGTCGCTCTGAACTGAGCGTTCATTTTCTCCATCACGTCCAGGACCCGGCACCGTTTTCCCTCACGCCCCCTGCAGTGACACTTTCTGTCGGGCTTAAATGGATCTTTTAAAATGCGCCCCCCCCCCCCCTCCTCTTTTATCAGACCATTTCCGTATTTGCGGCACGACTTTCGAAGCGAAATAGCTGCCAGTCGTTTTGGTGCTCGTCGTAATTTTTATGATCATTTTCATTTTCGCTATTTTTATTTATTTTTATTTTTGTGCTATGTTTTGATTTGGAATGAAAATGTGTGACTCTCGATGTGTGGCCAGGTGGCTGGGTGCTCTTACTGATCCCTGTATATTGGGGGCCGGAGGGGAGAAAGCCCCCCCTGCACTTTTTAGGTGAGGCTAAGGGAGCCTTATGTACTGAGCAGTGAAACCTGTGATTTGGGTGGACAGTATTTCCTCTTCTGAAAGGTGGCAGTAAACTCTCACGAATCCTTCAGTCCCCCAGTGTGTCTGAGTTATGTTGGGTGGGGGCCCTTACTCATGTGTATCTGTGATATACTGTATGTCCCACGACCATGTGATCCTGTGCCTCACATACCGCACGTCACGACTTTCCTGTGACATCCTATTCAGGGCTATCTGCTTGTTCTGGTTTGCGTTCCCGTGATTGGCATAATCACAGTACTGCAGTGAAATTGTGCGAATGTCTTTGCTGCGGTGCAGTTGTGTATGAATATGTTTTCATCTGTGTGCCGTAGTTTTTTTTTTTAAAGTGTGCCTTTTCTGTTGTGTAGCTGCTGTCGGGTGTGTAGCTGTGCACATCTGCAATAGTGCAGCTATGGAGATGTGAGGGTGTGTCCATGTTGCAGTGTAGCTTGTTGGGTATGTCCTTATTTTAGATTAAATGTGTAGATGGGTCCTTGTTTTAATGTAGCTGGGTAGGTGTATCATTATTTTAGTGTATTGCGTGGGTGTGAAATTATTGTAGTATAGATGTGCACTTATTTAAATATAGCTGGGTTGGTGTGGCCTTATTTTAGTGTAATGTGTGGGTGTGTCCTCTGCTGATATCTGAGATTAGCCTGGAAGTAGAGAAAGCTACAAGATGGCTGATCCTCAGTGGGCATTTGTGACTCTTTTTCTGGGTAAAGAAAAATCACACCCTTGTACCATATACAATTGGAAGACAAATAGAATTAAACTTTGTACAGCTTAGACACAGAACAGACTTGTTATACAAACTTTGGATCAGCTTGTTTAACGTACAATAAGATCTAGTTCAGTCCAGACCCCGGTCCGGTCAATAACATACAGTCATGACTTTAATGTAACCTACTGTTTAGCAAACCCACTCAAGCCCAGACAAATTTTTGCAGAGTGATTAATTGTTTCTTGTCTTCTGTCATTATGTGCACAGAAGCACAGAATTAGCTTGCTAAAAAAGAGACATATTTAATTGCATTTGGAACCTCTCTGTCTGACTGCCTGCCTGTTTGACTGTTTGTCTGTCTGTCTCCCTTTTTTCTTTTTAGGACAGCATGAAAGCATGGCCTACACTTTGTGTGCCAGAGAAACAGGTCTTATTGTGTGTGTCTGTGATTATATGGTATTCGCTACCACTGAAAATGCAACACCTCCTGGCTAGTGCATACCTCAGTGATTCTGTCACTTCTGCTTTAGAGCCTCTTCTAATCGAGAGCTTAATCACTGCACTGCCCTTTCCAACTGTACATGGAATCAATGCAGGTAGGCAGGTGTGTGTGTGGGAGAGAGAGAGAGAGAGAGAGAGGGAGGGAGGGAGAGATAAAGAGTATTTTTCCCCACGTGTGTGTATGGTGGAGTGAGAGGCAGCAGATGACAGGGAAGCTGGGAGGTAGGCAGCAGGGTACCCTTGAGTGGTAATTATTTGGGTGTTCCAGCTGGGGGTCCTAGCCCCTGTGTCTGTGTCTGTGTGCTCTGGGTCACCTGCCAAAACAGGGGGGCCCGCGCTGAGCTCTACCGCACCTCGCCTAAACCCGCCAAACACGCACAAGACGCTCTGGCGCCTGTCAGATTCTGCTTTATTTTTGTCTTTGAAGAGCCTTATCACTGCTGGAATAGGTGGAGGTTTGGGCATAGGTGACATTTAAAATTACCATCACTGCCCCCTAGCTGTTTGTGTGGAAATTGCACATGTACCAGTTTCATCTCTTTTAAATGCCATGGGAACAATGTGGCCTATTTACAGTGCATTTGTTTATGCATCCCCTCTAGTGTACAAGACCGTAATTTGTTTGTGTGTGTGTGTGCATGTGTTTTAGAGTGTGTGTGTTTTAGAAAGACAGAGCAAGATTGAGGGTGTGTGTCTTTGTGTGTGGGTGTGTGTGCCTGTGATAGAGAGAGAGAGTGTATGTGTGAGTGTGTGTGCCTGTGTTTTAGAGAAAATGAGAGAGTGTGTGTGTATGTGTGAGTGTGTGTGTGTGTGTGTGTGTGTGTGAGTGTGCGTGTGTGTGTGTGTGTGTGTGTGTGTGTCTGTGTGTATGTGTGTGCGTGTGTGTGTGTGTGTGTGTGAGTGTGTGTCTGTGTGTGTGAGTGTGTGTCTGTGTGTGTGTGCGTGCATTGTATCCACGTGCATTTGAAGGCCTCTCACTCAGACGCAGTCTGTCCTGCTGTGGGACCCATTAGAGCAGCACCTGCAGTGGGGCGCGCTGGAGCGGAACCCTGTCGCTGAGTCCCGTCCGCAGCGCAGGCCGCTTCCTGTGGATCCCGGTCCTCAACCGTCAGCGGCTACGTCTCATTCAGCGCCCCGTCCCTCCCCTCCCCGGTCACGCCATTAAGGGACTCGTGCAGCCCCGGCTGCAGAGTTTACTGCGCAAATGAGTTCGTTCCCTGAGCCGTGAGAACTGCTTTCCTGTCGCGGTGTGATTTCCTCTAATAGAAGATCTCCAGGGGTATGTTTTACATTCAAGTAATAATTACGTGTCTGCCTCAGCTCGCTGTTCCTTGTTACAAATAGAGGCATTAGTGAAACCAGGAGAGATTTCTGATTGCTCCACTGGTACGTGGCTGTTTTTTTTTGGAGTTTTTTCTTTTCTTTTTGCTGTATTTCTCGGTGAATGTTGTCGCCTTCCCTTTGGCAAAATACAGGGTGGAGAGCTCAGCGGTGTTTCATAGTTTGCGTAGGTCTGGAGTAGTCCTCTCATGCAGAGCACGGTGCGACAGCGTGCTGTTGTGCTTTGCGCCGCCATGCCACGTTCCTGCCGAATAAATAACAATGCTGACATAAATGGAACGCCGGGCCGGCCCGTGTGACTGTTGGCCTGAACAGAGGATCGGCAGTCTGCGATTTTATGGCTCACAGGGGCAGAATCGGTCCTGGTTATGGAGGCCTGCAGCTACTTAGATGCTAAAAAGTGCCCCCTCCCTCCCTTGGCGGAACAAGGCTTGAGTCTCGGTCAGTGAGGCGGAAAGATCCGGTATGGCCCATGTGGGGGTATTACTCAGCTAGCGCTGTTGCAGAGTTGTGAGCGTGCTGTGGGTGAGCTGGGATGGCTCATAGCTTATCCTGAGCTCCCTTTGGCGTGAAGGAGTCTGTGCAAGGGTACTTAACCCCAATCCATCTTTTATACCAAGTACCAAGAAGAAAAGCAGTGGGCACCCGTGGTCCAGGGTCAGGGCGGCCATTTTAGCTCTGAGGCCACGGGAAGCAGCAAGATCGTGGAGAGCGGAAGTGTAATGGCGCTAATCGGCTACACTATGCAAACGAGGCGTTAATGGTAAAGAGTTAACATAAACTGAATTTCCTGTGAAAAAATATAGAGTATATAAAAAAATGAAACTGTCTTAATGATTTCCATTGTCATATGTTGTTGTGAAATGGCATTGCATCTAAAATTGCCTTCTAAAAAATGAAATAGTGCGTGAAACATTTTTTTTTTAAACGACAGATCTATCATAACGCGTGCAGCGGAGGGTTAAAGTGCTATCACACCATTCAAGCAAGCATGTGGTGCACTGCAATGATTTCACACGTGAGAATGGTGTGTTTTTTTTGATGCAGCCAAGGTGGGGAGGAAGTCATGTGCAAATTGCTCCTGTTTCTGTTTGCTTTAACAGTCTGGGCAGAGTCTCATTTTTCATATGCTGTTCGGGAAATCATCTACTGAGCAAAAGTGAAATGGCCAAGTGAGTTTATAACAGTCTAACTTTCTTACATTATATACTAACTCTTGTTTCCATAAAGCACATAATATGAAAGGTGGAATGGGTGTTCTAAAGTCATATGGGTTCAGGCTAATGTAGCTATAGTGATTGATAACTGCTGACGTTTCTCTGTGTGAATCTTCCATGCGATTGGCGGCTTTGCCGCTGAGAAATTGAATTACTGCAGGGCACCATGGGTCACGAAAAGTAATATTTTTCTTTCAGTATGTCGTGAACAATGGTGTGTCAAGTCTGACATCACTCCAAATGTTATGTTGTTGAAGAGGCACCAGATGAACTGGCATTGAAGGAAAAAGCCATTGAACTCTGACATTTAACAATGTCACTTCCTCTTTTTCCTGTCATTCAGCAGATCAGGACTGGGGACTTGAAGAATCCATTTTTTCTTAAAAATCACTTCGCTTTCAAGCGTAACATTTTAGTTACCAGAATCGTGCCTGTAACATTCATATCCAGAATTATTTCAGGATTTCAGTAGTCAAGTATCAATTTTAACGTTTCTGTAAAGTAATTATTCTACTGCTAAAATTCTGGAAAATAGTAAACCTTTAGTAGGCAGTAGTATGATAAATACAGTATGATACGGTATTCTTATTACTTTTTTAAAGATCTTTTCTGATTTCAAGAGGACACAACGGGGCTGAAATGTGGACGGGTAACAACCCGGTTTGCAGTTAATGTGAACAGTGCCGCCCTGCTGACGAGGAAAAGGTACTGCATTCCAAACTAGAACGCTGCCAGCCTGTAGTGTATTCCCCAGGACTCACGCCCACGCCGAGAAGAAAAGGATTCTTTAATTTTGGCTTCGTCTCATCTCTTTGAAACGTTGGAAGCCTTCCTCTGCTACGGAACAAGAGAGAAAATTGCTCTGTTTTAATTGAGGCTTCAGTGTGGCACATTTAGCGAGTTGTTATTGTTGCCAAATGACTCCTATTACAGCTATCATCTGTTAGCTGTGTACATCTTTGAATTGTAAGCTTCCCCCGAGCAGACCTTTTTTTTTAAAAAACCTCAATGTCATTTAAAGTAATGGGCCTTATAATGGGCCTCTATAGTTGTGTCTCTCTTGGAATCTATTACCGGCTAATTTGGCCTTGTGAGCCGGGGAGGGCTGTTCTGGTAGCTGGAAGGGCACGCTTAGCTCAGGGTGCAAGGAGACGCCGGCCACGGTGGCTCTGACGTCTCCCTCTCGGTGTCTCCGGCAGGTTCGGGCCGGTCGATCGCGGGTCGTAAATCGAGCTAACAAGGCCGCCCGCCATCCTGCCCAACAATGTTGCGCAGCTGTGCTGCAGAAAGAGGCTGTCATCTCGACTCTGACTTTGTGTGTGGAGCGAGTAAATAAATAAATACGCAGACGTGCACTCGTTTTGCTGCTCCTTTTCTTTTGCCCCTGGGTCATCTTTTGTAAATGCAAGGGGTTTCGCACGTTAAGAACTGCGTCCTGAAGTGAATCATTCTGAAGCCTGGAGGGAGGTCCTGGTAATCTGCACTAGCCTCTCCTGTTGAGAGAAATATTTTCACCATGGTCTGCATATGATCTGTGCATCATCCATACATTGTTCGTGCATGTTCAATACACGGTCGATATATGATCCATAGTTGATCCATATGATACATAGTCCACACATTGTTCGTATGTGCGCCATACTCTGATTCATTGTGATACACTATATGACCAAAAGTATCTGGACACCCTTTGGTCGGGGGCTGTTTTTCATGGTTGGGGCTAGGCCCCTTAGTTCCAGTGAAGGCAAATCTTAATGCTTAAACCTTAAATAACGGCGTAGCCTGCACAGAGCCCTCATCCAACACCTTTGAGATCAATTGGAACACCAACTGCGAGCCAGGCCTAATCACCCGATCAATACCCGACCTCACTAATGCTCTTCTGGCTGAATGGAAGAGAATTCCTGCAGCAATGCTCTAACATCTAGTATAAAGCATTCCCAGAAGAGTGGAGGAGCAGCGAAGGGTGGACCAGCTCCCAAATTAATGCCCATAATTTTGGATTAGATGTTGGATGTCAGGTGTCCACATACTTTTAGCCATGTAGGGCATGGGTGTTACGGGAACTTTGGCCCAGTCCAGAGGTGACAGGCAATCCAGGGTGACAGGCCAATGGCCTTCTCCATTTCCCCATTGCTGGAGGGCGACGACGGCCTTCTGCCGGATCTTTGGGGGCGGGCAGGCCTGTCGGACATTAATGTGAGTCCCTGTCAGCCAAAATGTTTCCCAGCCTTTTACTTGTCCGCTGAGGGAGGCCTTTTGTAATAGAATTAATGAATGAAGCGGAAGTGGGCCGGTTTGATGGGAATCCAGTCTGATGCCTTGTCTGAAGTCATTGGGCACCGCTTGCCTTGCTGTTGAAATCTCTTTATACTGTAAGTAGTTTTCCAGGTTCTGGCCACAGGTGGAGCATATTAATATGTGTGTATGTGTGCATACATATGTGCATGTATATGACAATATAGTGCTTATAGTACAGAATGTGTATCTGTTATATGTGTGTGTGTGTGTGTGCCAGTGTGTGAGTATGTTTGCGTGTGCAATAGTCTGTTTGTTTGTGTGTGTGCGCGCTTGCATATGTGTGTTCTCAGAGTGTTCATCTTCATTCATCACGCAGTCACCTTAAACCAGTCACCCAGGTTTTTGAAGGGAGAGGATTATCCTCCCTGTCCTCAGAACCGCAGTGCTTAGTGTCAGCAGCACAGCCTGGGTCCATCGCGGCTCAGGAGTTCTCCGCTGAATGGGAGAAGCATTCATTGTTAAGGTCTGACAGCGGCGGCTGACAGCTGGCCTTGTGATGCCTGTGCTTAGCGGCGAGCGGCTCCGGAGCGCACCCTTTGTCCCTGCGGTGAAGAAAAGATGAGGAGGGGGCCCTATCAGGCGGCTGAAGCCCGGGCCGGAGCGTCAGCGCGACAGCTCCGCCGGCCTGTTCACCTCACCGGGACTTTTATTTGTTTTCCTTCATCAAAAACGGCGAAGGTTAAAACGAGCACAGCCCGGCCACCACCCCGCTTCCCGCATTCGACCCGCCGTTCACCGGGGAGAGCGCCGGGTTTCCGTAAAAAACTGGATCTGAACGTGCGGTTTAAAACGAGCAGGCGGCGCACAACGAGGTATTAAAGGAAAGGTATTTAAAAAAAAATGGAATGAAAGATGTTTGAGAAATAAAAGCGTGGCTTTATCAGGTTTTCCCAGGAGAGTTTTTTTTTTTTCGCGGGAGCCTCCCCGCTGCTCGGAAGGTATGCTAATGTGACTGCTTTTCATTGTCTTTAATCCCGCTCGTTAAAAGCCATTTACCCGATAGCGCTCTCACGTCCGCACGACCTTGTGTCCATCCCACAGTAAATCACGCCGTATTACGGGGAGGCGGCGGAGCTGAATCTGGGCGCACGCGAAGGACATCGTGCGCGGTGGTAAATGGACTGCATTTATATAGCGCTTTTATCCAAAGCGCTTTACAAATGATGCCTCGCATTCACCAGAGCAATTAGGGGTTAGGTGTCTTGCTCAGGGACACTTCGACATGCCCAGGGTGGGGGATCGAACCGGCAACCCTTCGACTGCCGGACAACCGCTCTTACCTCCTGAGCTATGTCACCCCTATAGCGGTGCTCCCCGGGAACAAGACCGAGCAGGCGATTTGAACGACCGAGTGAGGGACGCAGACAGAGCGATGTTTGCGTTTGAAGGGCGTGGCACGTGTTGTGCGTGAAGAGCGTGAGTCTCGGCACACGAAAGGAAAATGAAGAGCTCAGTCAGAACTTCCGTTGGTGCGATGACTTCCCTTCCTCCTCAGACAGACGCTAGTTTAGCCTTTCTTCTCCGTCGAAGACTTAGGAACTGGATGTAGACTCGGAGCGACTGTGGCGGTATACAGAGCACCTCGCTGTGAACAGCATGAAGCAGAGCTACGTGTAGAGTTGGGTCTTTCCGTGTGCGGTTGCTAGTTATAGCAGGAACAGAATTCATTAGCGTAAGAACAGGCAGCTGCAGCACCTGGCTGTAGAGGCTGGCCAGGGGGACAGAGAGTGAACCTCTGCTTCAATTGCAAGGTCAGCCTACGAGCCCACAGGCTCTGTTCAACTGTGGTGCTACCAACCCTCTCTCTTCCTCTCTTCTACTGTACCTCTTTCTTCTTTCTTCTCTATCCCTCTCTTCCCAATATCCCCAAGCTTGGGCATGCTTTATGAAAAGATTAAACTGTAGAATAAATCTGCCCTTGGTACTCCAGCTATCAAATGTAGTCATCATATATCTTTGGAAAGTCTAAGTGAGACTAGGTATATTCTTATATATGCAGTAAATATGTCCACTAGTCTCACCACCGTCCCTGAATCACCTGTCAAAGCTGATCAGTCAATTTGTCAGAAAAAAAAACCCAGCAGAATCCTGCCTAGTTTGGAGCCCACTTTAAAAGCCAGTGAAATGGATCAATTTCAGCATGATTACTGTCATTGTTCCCATCATTGGTACCACTAGCACACTTCCAATGCAATCATTCAGAGGGGCTGTTAATGAGATCCAGTTTATTTTATGTGGAAGGAGGGAGACAGATTTCAGATAAATAGCTTGTTATTCCTCGCTCCTGCGCGGCGTCACACGCGTTTGTGTGGACACAGCTCTTTCGGCAGAAGACGCGGTTTGGGTGGATTGCCTCGGCGGGAGTCTGATGAGAATTAATTTGAAGCTGAGTGCCGTTTGCTGCTGTGAGGTCCCCTTTGTGGAGATTTGCGCTTCTGCCTTTCTTTTCCCTCTCTCTCTCTCTCTCTCCCTCTGGCAAGAAAAGCACTCTTAGCCCCACAATCCCAACATCTCAATCCATCTCTGTCAAGCAACTGATTGTATTATTTTGAAGTGTACAGTGGGAGCCAACTGAGGGGTTTAGGGCCTCTAAATGAATTGCCCGGGCAGAGACTTATGGCAGTGCCACAGTCCGGAACAGTCCAGAACAGCCCGGAAGCGTCTGAAGCTAGGTCCACACTTTCAGACCGCCGGTTGGAGAAATGATATGACAGCAAAACAGGCTTTGTGTGGAGTGTCAGGAAAGATAATGTAACTGTTTCCTGATGTCCTGAATGGTGCGGGTGACTTCAGCGCTCTTATACACGCTGGCAAAACCTGCGTTTCTAGCCGTCCTGGCTGAGGCTCGTCCCGGTTGACATTAACTCCGAAAACACAGCAGCGCACCCCAGGGGGCGCTGTACTGAAGCTCACTCGCATTTTAGTTCTTTAAAGGAGTTAAATGAGCAAATACCCCCGGGGAAGGTCCAATGTTTGAGGTGGAATTACAGGAAAGCTTGAGTAAATTCACTTAAATATCAGAGGGTGTCTGGTTCTGGTTGTGTTAATGTCATGTCATATATATATATATATATATATATATATATATGAATGAAAATATGGATTTTGAACACATACATGTATGTGAGTGGTTCCCAGCCTCCCTGTTGGGGACCCATTGTGTATGCACTTAAGTTTAATTTCTCAGGTTTTGATTCAGTGTCCTTTCTCACTTTTCGCAATTAGGACCCAGCTGATTTCACCTGCGAGTCTATGTCGTATTCATTTTAAAAACGTAACTGCTTTATGAAGAAATCATTTGCCAAATAGCACATTACAGAAAATGAAAGCGTTAATTGATCTAACTGCGATGTGAATATGAATTGTGTCAAGGCATGCATAACTATAGCCTATTTCCAATATAATGTGGCCATAAGAGAGTCATTTGTCCTCAAATATACATTAAAATGGTATAATTTAGAAAAATTAACTGCTTTTTATGACTTGGGGGTTTCAGTTATGGTTGGAATGAAAACCTGCATGCTCATAGGGGCCAGAACTTGGGGCTGATGGATTTACGGTACCTAAACAAATTCATGCAGCGCATACGCTTACAGTATGACGCAGTCTCAAAGGTCCCCACAGTGGTAGAACGATCCTGTCAGTCCCTCCATGTGACTGTGTCCACACCAGCCAGCCCGCCCTGTGGTTAAAGTGCCACCTAATCTAACAACCGCTCTGGGAAATGTGCGCGCAAGTGTATGTCCGTGCATGTGTGTATGTGTGAGCAGTTGTGTAAGTGGCTTGAGGTCAACCCAGGTCTTGGAGAGCCTCATACCCTGCTGGTTTTTGTTGTTACTTGGCGCTTAATTGGTCAATTAAAACGGGTGATGGCACACGAAGTCCCATCACCTGGTTTCTTGGGACTAAAGTGGTTGTTGTATTTAAGATGAGAACAGTAAACAGCAGACCCTGTGGCTCCCCAGGACCTGGGCAGAGCTCTTTTGGGCCAGAGGGAGGGTACACAGTTTGTCTAAATTGTCACTGCCTTTGCACCAAATATGGATTCCTGTCTGCCAAGTTTTGATCTTGTGGGTACAAACATCTATCTCTCCCTCCTTTTAAAAACAAACAAAAAATGTAATAATATAACCTCTTCTTACGATGGGAAAACAAAACTTTGGTCAATCTGAAATAGGCAGTGCCATATGCTATCAGTGACTAGCTTGTTTGACTCAATCATCGTTCTACTGTAATGAGCAAAATCGGACTCCCATGCGATTGATAGCTGATTGTACCTCCACCCATTACGGGGTTGATGAAACCCCTTTTTGCTATCATTAAGGTCCTCCATCATTTCCTTTTGCCATTACGGGATGTGAATATGTGTTCTCGTACTTTTTCAATTTAAATTACAACCTGCCTAATTGCTTTCAAGCGTTTAGCAGATTTTCATGTGCTCATGTCAGTCAGTGGATTAGTCTCATGCCAGCCCTCCTTTCATATTTTCACCTTTAGTCAGGGAGAAAGCTGGGAGTGTAACAGCTCAGAAGGTGCCACAGCAGAGATCGAAACCCTCCTCCCCCGCGGGGGTGGGGGTGGGGGTGGGGGGGGTGGGGGGATTCACATATGGCTGGAGAGCCCGGGCCACACGTCTCTTCACCGTAGCTCGCTATATTTTTCACAGTCAACACTGGAGGCATCGCAGATGTCACTTGCTTATGTTTCTCACATTAGCTGAAATTGTTCTCTGGTTGATACCTGTGAAGCATCTGTGTGAGATCAGGATCGTTTTTTTTTATGTTGTCCCGCAGCACCATGCAAGATTTTGTGCATCACCCTCGAACCAGCCCGTCTCCCTAGCCCTTCCCCCCGCTGCTGTCTGCCCCCTGCTGGTGGGTCTGAGGCTCAAACAACCCGAAACCCGATACCCACCACCTTCGGCGGGAAGTCCATCACTGCAAGGCAACGCGCCTGGGTTTCCATAGAGACGACAGGCACTGCGAGAGCATCCAGAACTTTCTGTCCTTGCTTAATTATAATTTATCTGTCAACAGAAAAACAAATAACTATTTATCCATCTTTTTGATGGCTGAGCGAGCTCCATTTTTTCTCCACTGAGGTTTGAAACAGAGAACGGTTGATATACCCACGGAGCCGTAGCACAGTGCTGTCGGGCTGACATTTTCCAGTATCTCCTGTTTTTAATAGTGTGGTGTGTTTGTGCTCAGAGGGAACTCAGTTGCTATTTTACCTTTTGGAGAAAATCAGGTTTGATTTTCCTCCACTTAAATATAAAACGGGTCATTTGTGCCCACGTTTGTTTGCTCCTGCCATTCTGTCTGTCTGCACAGTCGGGGGACTGACGCATGTGAATCAGGCGAGAACGTGGTCTCCGTGCTCCGTCGCAAGGTGTTCCAAGCAAGATATGATGAACTGTTTTGCCTGTAACTGAACTTCTTAGGCTGAATCTTTACCGTGTCCGTCTGAAACAAGCAAAGGCTGGAGAATATGTGGTGGAGAATTGCAGAGGGCCGCCTTTATCTGTGAAAGAATTCCCAGCATGCACCAGACCACTATGAGAGAAATAGAGAGAGGGAGTGAGAGAAAAAATAGTGAGGTAGAGGGAGAGTGTGAGCAAAGAGGGGAGAGAGGAGAAATGGAAATGTCCGAGAGAGTTAGAGTGCAATAAGTAGCCTACTGTGGTGCCTATGTGTCCTCATGTCACTCAGTTATACTCATAAAATTTATACTGTCTATGAAAAAATTCAGGTGTTTTAAGACATTTTTGTCATGCTAATAAAGCTTATTGAATTTGAATTTGGAAGTGAAACAAAGATAAAGAAATGGTGAAAGACGGAGTGCTGGAGGCGAAGAGTTGGAGAGAAGATCAGCAGAGGAAGAAAGAGGGAACGAGAGTAAGGAGAAAAAAGGAGATAAAGACAGAGATGGGGGGAGACAGCCAGAAGCTTTTCACTCAAAAGACCACTTTCAGCTTAATATCGCACTTTGGTGGAGATATGAGGAAATTGAATTCATATGCCTGTCTCTGGGCCTGCTCAATCCTAGAGAAGATCTTTCCATGTCTGCTCCTCTGCTTCGAACACTGAATCTGCACTGCAGTAAAATGCTCACTTTCCAGTTCAGAATATACTGCTAGTAGGAGGAAAACTGTGCTGTAAAATTCTCTGGCATTAAAACAACACATTTTACTCCTGGAAAATGCGACGCCCGAACTTAATGGGCTTGATTGTCAGAAAACCAACTGTTTTGACAGGCTCATTTAGTAATGGCAGAAGCAGACCTGGATGATGATACAGCAGTCATAATTAAATGTCAAAACCTCCGCCCACGGTTTGGCAAGGTTGAGCGGCACGTCTGATTTGTGGCAGCTATCTTCTGTATTTCATACATGTCTCTGGAGAGAGGTGTTTGAGTGAGGAAGACAGGGTCCAGCACTCGCTGTTTTGAAGGTTAGGTTATCAGAAACAACTGCATCATGAATTCCACTGGGCTTAACTTTGGTCTCCTGCGCTGCTGTGAAAGACGTCTAACATGAAACACCAATGTTATAGAGCATGTTAAAGAAGTTGGATGCACAGCTAAAAGTCACTTGAATTGCATTTATCTGTTTTCAGTTGAGATTTTTCCAGATGATACCAGTCAATCTCAGAAACGGATAACAAGCTTGTGTACAACTGCTCAAACTATTTAAATATCCCAGGTTCTCTAGCTCATTGTACGATCTTTCACTAATTCCATCAGCCAGCTGAAGAGCCTTTTTAACATATTTGGATCCCCTATTTTTTATTTATATCCCAATTTGAAATGTCAAGGCCAAATGATTATCATATCCTCCAAAGACCCAGCAATTAATTATTGTCCCTTGTAGGGAACACGAGTCTCTGGTCTTAAGAATATAAGATGATAAGAACATAAAACAAATGATGACAATAACAGGCCATTCAGCCCAACTTGGCTCTTCATTTATTTATTTTAATAAATGTTTAGAGAAGTGGCAATATAAAAAACAATGAAACCATGAATAAAAAAAACATCAAACAATCAATAAAAATGATAAAGCATTCAAAAGAAACAATAAAACCCAATCATCTCAATAACCATATATTTTGCTGTGGTAAAACCTACCCTACAAGGCACATTTGGTTAAGGAATATAATATTTTAGAAAATAATATTTTCCCTGCAACATGTTTTTGTCATCCAAGAAACTTGTATTATGTATTAAACTACTTAAACATTTTTTCTGCTGGGTCTCAGGGGGTTATAATGATTATTATTATGAAGAATAAACAACAGAAAACGTGCCCAGATTGAGAGCTGATTGTTCTACGAATAATTTCTGTAAATATTAAAAACAAATATCCTCGTGAATAAATAAATGAAGTCCCCTGTCAAATGAACAACGCATAAATTTCAGAGGTAATGTAACGGATGCTGTCGGTGAGGTTTGCGCTTCTCCATGGATTTGCCAAGAGGAAGTTTGAAGTCAGGCCAGACGCAGACTGTTCGGCAGGAAAATGTATTCTTCTGCCAAGAGAACCCAGAGCCTTTTCCTTGAGGTGATATTTCTCCAGTGGGACACCGAAGGGCCGGCACTGTACGCCTGACACTTAAAAGCGCTCCTCGGCCCCTCCAGCCCCCGTGAGGTACGCTGCACATCAAGGGCCAGATCAGACGCAGCGTACAAAATAAGTGATTTTTGATTGTATTGTGGAACGTGAAAGCGCCCCCGCCTTTCGCCCCTTTCCACTCGCGCTGCTTTGTAAAGCCTGAACGTCGTTTACATGCGACGAAGCGGAGCAGAGCGAAACAGTCGAGCGTCCCAAACGGTCGCCCTGTTCGGCTGAAGCCTCCTTTTCATGTGCTGTGCGCTTTCCTGTTATCTCAAAGAGCCGTGACACGTTCGAGTGGTAATGCGTAAATATCAGAGTGCGCGTGCGTCTCTCCCCCTTTGAAGAAAATAATCTGACATGCGGACATGTCCGCGCCAGCTGGCAATTTTATTTGTGTTCGAGAGGATCAGGTGTGATTTACAGCTTATTTCTGTTTAACATGGCATCTGTGTAATATTTACACAATGGGATCTCTACCGGAACTTTGTTGACTTGTGCTTTACCTGTACGGCAGTGTCTCTCGTTCAGGATTCAAACCCACATCCCCGGCAATCCCAGCATACCTGACCACTTGACTTCATCACCGACAAACTGACAAATTCAGAATTGTGCCACACAATGAAAAAAATAAAATTAATTCAGTTCATGAATATATTAATCATTGCTATTGTTAGAGGCACAATGCTTGGGATTTTAGACACACTATATACCATGCAAGCTGCAGGCACATGAACTTACTTCAGAGCATTTCTGAGCATTATTTTTATTCATTTGATCATTTCACTTCATTCATCTGTCGCTTTCCTGTTTTAGGGTTTCATAATATAGGCGGTAATATTTTTTGTTTTCTGGTCGTGCGTCCTGTCCCACACTCCGCTGTAAACCAGCATTTCCTTGCGGTTGTGACATCCGTTGCAATTCTGACGTGGCTTTAATCGCTGTTCGCTGGCCGGTGATCATGTCCAGTCCTGCTCGCTAAGCTGGACAGCCATGTCAGAGTAACGGGAGGGCCACGACTCTACTCTCATTTCCCTCTGGCTACTGCAGTCAGGTCTGTCTATTTTGGTACTAATCTACAAGCATATTGGATAACGGCAAAACAATGGGATGGATTCAGTCAAATGCACTTAGCCAGTTTAAGGGCATATGTAATTCAATCAAACCAGATTTACCTGTCTTGGATTAATCCAGCACCGTGTCCCCATAATGCAGGCTTATGCCATTACGGAGCAGGAAGTAAGAGTGTCTAGCTAATGAAAATTCATTTTCACTGAGGGATTGACTCAGTGGGTGTGTCAGACTGGTAATTTCATTGCAAATGTACCTGCCTTTAAATGCTAAGTGGCCTGATTGGGTTGCAGATTTCTAGAGTGTTGTTTCAATTGCATTTGATAAAATTTTGGGGAATGTCTTGTGAAAGTTTTTTCAATGAAAATTGCACAATCCTACAGGAAAACCTCAAAACTGTGCAGGGTTTTAAAAGCAGAAGCTTTAAACTCGTGGAATGTAGAGAAATTCCGCACTGTGTGGGATCATGATGCTTGGCTACCTACTGCCAGTGGCTGGAAAGTACTTGTAGATAAATGCACCCAGTCCATTTGCACTGGAGTGGGTATGAAGGGGCCAGTACACTCTGGTGTGTTCTCAAACCATGTTGCAGGAGAGAGAGAGGAAATTATTCATCACTTAGCAACAGCCAGAGTGCCACTCCAAAGTTTGGCAAGAATTCCAAGTTTGTGGTTGAAAGAAAAATACAGGATAGACCTTTTTTTACTCTCACTTGGACCGGTTTCCTAGATAAAATGTTGTTGTTTATTAACTGCATTCTATGAATGTAAGGAAACTGCTGATGCACAGTCTGCTTTTAATATAGAACACAGTCCTTAATGAAGCTGGATGCATTTAGTATCTGTCTATTTATGCAAAAAGCAAACATTAAATGCCTAGCCAAAAGTATGCTTTTCCTTACAGTATATTACTCCTGACACTGAAGGGAACACCTAAGTTAAAAAAAGACTTTCCTTCCCTCTTTTCCCTCCATGAGCTTGAAATCCTTGTTTGCTTGAGCTTATTTCTCCGGCTCAGTGCTTTCCTCTAATGTCCCATGCTTGCGATGTACCCTCAAAAAGCACCAAGTCCTTATGAGCCAATAATTTCACAATTGATGAACAGATGTGGACCAATCAGTACACTTCCGTGCGAAGAAAGCAGCTCGTCATTACAGCAGCTGTATATTTAAAGACTACCACAGGCGAAGAGGTCCATGCCGAAGATATCCAATTAAATATAAGATGCATAACTAAACCAAATCTCAAATCCACCAATTCTCATTTGTACGTTTGATACAGAAACTCAGGCCAAGGTTCCCCATGACCAAAGCACACTGCGGGCAGTTGGCTCAGATATACCACGGAAATCTTGCAGCCAGACCATTCAGGGGTTAACTTCCTGTCCTTGCAGGCTCATTTTAATCTAAGAGAGGCACTCCCACGTGATGGTGCGCCTTAGCGGGAGCTACTGTGTGTCTGGACAGGGACTTTTATCATACACGCAGCCCAATACATCCCGACGCGCACACTTATCTATGACCTCATCATTTGTTAAATATTGTCCTGACGAAAGCCGCGGATGGCCTTGACAGTCCTGTATGCGCCAAGGAGCTATTTATTTTACTGATAAAGAAAAGTGCACTGTTTTACAGAGCTGCCAGTCGTCCTTATCTCCTGAATTGCTCTCTCATATTGTACTTGCGTGGAATAGCTGAACAGTGCATCTGGAGTTCCTGAGTGGTCTTGTCAGTAAACGCGCTGACCCGTGGTGTGAATTTGTAGCCTAATAGATCCTCAGCTACATCATTTACTGACTACATCTGTCCTCTGCAGTGCGGCCCAATTTCATCTCATGTGACCAGGAGCTGCCTGGGTTCATGTTGGCTCAGATTTCTGCTACCCCATTTAATTCTAAGGTGCCCACAGGAAACTCAACTTTGTTCAGCGCTAGCTTTCTCCTGTAGTACATTGAGGTCTGCTGACGGGAGTTGGATTCACCATTTCGATCGTCAGGACTTGGCATACGTTGTGGTAATATATTCATTTTGTTGCTGGTCACTTACAACGCGCTGTTTATAACACGATTCAAAAGAAAAAAGACAGCAGCCAGTTTAGCATAGGGTGTTAAAGCATAACTGGCTCAAATGTGACTGCATCGGAGGAAGGCGTCAGCGTAGGCTTCAGTGCTCCCTATATCAGTGTGGGTGGAAACATGAGAGCCCCAACTGCTGATTCTAAATGGGAGATGAGTCAGAGCTGATGAAAATGTCCAGGCATCTGTGTAATAACTGAGCACATTTTCAGATGGCTCAATGATAAATGGACGTGCCTCTGCGTAGCTGTTTAAACGTGTGTGAGTGTGCGTGTGTGTGTGTGTGTGTGTGTGTGTGTGTGCATGCAGGACTAAGTATGGATGTGTGTTCCTATCTGTGCATGCACACCTATGCTTCATCTTGGGCTCCTGTGTGTTTCTTTGTGTGTATATCCAGTATTTGAGTACTTTGAGATATGTACTTGTAAATAACAACTCTTGCATCTGAACAGCTGTGGGAGCTGATACATTTGAACATGGAATAAACTTGAGGTAAGGTTGGAGCTGAGGCTTCCTTCTAGAATTTTCTAGCATTTTTAACACAAGTTTACAGCCTCTCCTGGCAGGGAATCTCTGTAGCTATTGATTGTCACTGCATGGGAAACAGGAGTGACAGCCTATAAAAGTCTTCAAAAACTCAGAGAGGAAACATTTCACAGGCTGAGCGGCTGGCTTTAAATGACAACGTTTCATCACAGGAGAAGCGTTTAGCTATAGTAATTGGCAGCGCTGTGATTAACACATAATAACAATAGCACGGAGCAGAAAAACTGGTTACCATGGAAATACAACAAATCATGACTGAAGGCAAGCCGCTGTCCTTTCAATTGAGCATAATTATACCCACGCATCCAAGTGAAGGGGAACAAATGTGACATCACCGGGTGGGCGGAGTCTGTCAGAAGACTGGAGACTAATAATCAGGGAGACGACACTCTCTTGATTTAGCGAAGGAGTGCAATTTGAGTTGATAAAGTAATAAGGAGGTGCTAAGAAATTATGGTGAATTGCCAAGTTAAATGGCTGGGACTGGGAGTCTAGCAACCTGTCACTAGATCAAACATCTGTGTCAATTATCTGATCACACTGACTGCAGCAAATCAAGCACGCATGACATATTGCAACAGAACGGAACAATTCAAACACGCCAAATGCATTGCAATTCGGCACCAACGTCTGGATCAACACAAACACCCCCAACCAAATTCCCTAAAGTTTGTCCTGCATAATTTACATGTTCAGCACTTGCAAATAATAAGATCAGTCAAACTGACTAGAGAGAGGGTGTGCAGTGAAAGGCCTTAACCTCGATGGCCATGAACAGTCAAGTGCACAGTCTGGGGTTTCAGCTTTTGAAACAGCTGGCGTAGAGCAAGGCATCATGAATAACTCACACCAAAGGTTCGCCTGGCCCCTTTAATATCTTACATCCAGTGTATATTTTTGCATTCATTTAAATGCAGTTCACCGAGTTACTGAATTATATCTACCACTGTTGTGCTGTTGGACCTGATGCTAGTTAGCCTTGATACCCTTGGTTATTTAGCTGTGCGTAGTTGCATACCTTACAGTACAAGAAAAATAATTGTACGGCTCATAATGACATTGTAGTTCCTGTTTAAATATCCGCTACCAAATGCTAAACAGCACCCGTGCTGGTGACTGCCAGATGAAAGGAAAACGAGAGCTCATATACATCTGAGACCATGCGTGCTTGTGGCTGCCAGACGACCAATAGTAAAATTTCAAGCTTGTTCATATTCACCCACGTTAATAGCCATTTTGAGTAGCATTCACCAACTACTGACTTGCTTCCTTGATGGAGTTGACTAGTCCTGTACCATCACTATGAAACACGGCTGCTTGGGCTTTGTGTGTGTGTGTGTGTGTGTGTGTGTGCGCGTGTATTTTTGCGCATGTTTGTTTATGAGGAGTGGACTGTTTGTACTGGCAGAAATCCACAACCTTTTCCAAATGAATAGGTTTGCGCTCTGTTGCCACTGAAATAATCAACAGTTACGCAATTAACAAATGATTCAAGAGCACTACACAGTGCTGTTTTGAATTCCAGGGAACATTGAGGGGTTTCTTTGAGAGAAAATGGTCTTTTTTTCTTCTTTAGCCTGCGAAGAAAGCCCTCTGGCTGGTTTGTCCTTTGCCTTTGTGTGTGTGGCATGGCTGTCGACCGCGTGTGAGGATCTGTGGCCGTTAAAAACAGCGCATTGCTGAGACCGTAACCATGGCTCTGCTTTTGCCCGCGAAGAATGTCACTTTCACCGCTCTGGAGCACTAACTCAGGGACAATGCAATCCTGGGCAGTGCCCTGCCTCTCAACAGCGAAGACCACTGAGTGTGCTCTCCCCATGGATGGAACGCGTACCTGTGGGAAAAAAAAACACACCTTCACTTTCACAGTCACATTCCGAACAGGCGCCAGATCCCAGAGGTTTTTGTTTCGGGGGCCTAGTTAGATCGATGCCATCGGCAATCTATTACTTTGTTGTTATACACATTACCCCGGATGTAGGACAAGAGCGTTCGTTCCTCATTACGTGGCTTGGACTTGATACACGCGTCTGTCATCATTTATGCTGTATATCAAAGTCAAACAGTTTTTGCAGCGGTCAAAAGGAAGAAAAGCCAACAGCAAACGGGCGCTTTGTTTTTGAGCCGGAATGGCAGACACACTATGAAGTATTTCAGACCTTCCGTATACAGGAGCTTTACAGTGTACGTGAACATCTGGGAAGGGAGTTGTGGTCCTGATGCAATTACCTCGAACCAGCTTAACGTTATTTCTTTGTCCAAAAAGGTAAAGCTCCAAATAGCTCTGCACCTTTATGGCAGCTGTTTCCTCGTCCCTGTCTGCTCCTTAACTGGCTGTACTGCTGTGATGTCAGCGGTGATGCGCATTAACATCTTTCTCTTGACAGCTCACTTGTAAGCAGTCCAGTACCTATAGGAGCTTTATTGTAGAGACAGTTGGAATACAGTTTTTTTTTTTAACATTCTTGCTGGGGAAATGTGGCCATCTGGTAACACATCTTTGTTTTATCACAAAAAATTCCACATTTTTATTGTGATTTTGTTATAGTTTGGAAACAGATCTATGCTTTCTGCTTGTGGAGTATTCGTTTGCTGAATGTGTAAAACTTTTGGCTCGTGTTTATGAAGTGTTTGCGCTTGGTTTTTATTTAATTTTGCCATCTCTGGGAAAGCTTCGCTCTCCCCCTCCCCCAAAAAAATAAGAAAAGTATAGTAAAGTTAATAATCTTAGCAAAATGTACCACTTAATCTCAGAGAGCCCAGTGTTACTGACTCCTAGCTGCTGAGCTGTTGAGGAATGGCCTGTCCTTCAGCATCTGCACATTTTAAAGTGAAGCGCACCTTTTTTTTCAAACTTCTTATGAAATCTGCCAGCTAAACCCGTCTTCCTCTTTATTATATTACTGACTCCTGAAATCCTTCTTGCTTTTGTTCCCAGACTGAGCTAGCATTTTGAGAAGCTTTAATATGCACAATTATTTTTGCATTAGGGAGACATTACTTTGCGCTGGTTTCCCTGAGCCATCTCTCTCTCTCTTATCCCAGCTTTCCGTCTGTCTCTCTGAAGATATCTGCGAAAAGAAATAAACTCCTTCAGCGGGATCTGCGACGCTGCCCTCCCACAGAATTTAAAGCAGAGAGCCGGGGTTGGACGCGGCAGTCGTCTAGGTAATTTCAGATATCCCCGAATCCTGGGGGAATCAAAGACGGCGGAAAGCGTCCTTCTGCTATGGAGCAGATACCGCGTGTCACTACTCCTGTCTGCTGACCCCGAATCAGATTTTTCTCTCTTCTTCTTTATTTCTCGGTGCCAGAGAACTAAAGTTTGAATGACACGGTGAATAGCTGAACCTAGATCAGTGTGAAGGGCTCTGTCTGCCAGGAGTGCCTCCTACTGTCAGTCAGTTTCTCATTGGTCCATGTGTTTCCCTGGGAACAGCCAACGGCTCTCATTGGAAGCAACACCAACAGTGCAGTGGCACCATCAGGTCTGTGAAGGGCGGGGTTTAGAGCTGAAAAAGTTTCATCTTGGTTATACTCCCCTGCTCTGTAAAGAATACTTTTTTATAGTTTGTAATATATACAATGAATTTACTGGCACTTCTGAGGCTTTGAGGCTATACAATCCATCCTGACCTGAGTGATTTGGGATTTAATTTTGAAGAGTTTACACGTTTTACCTACTGTCTGTTTGCTTTGCTCCTGGCATTAAGGTGGTGAATTGTGGGTAATGCCCCTGTAAGAGGCTGGTGTCCTGCCCATGGGGTGTTCTTAAATATCACGTCTCTTCATTTCACAGTCATCGGGGTATGCCGTGACCCTATATGGACTTGAGGCTTGGACATCATTCCTAAAGGAGGAAGGATAATGAGTTATCCTGGAGCGCTCCCCGCCCCTGCCCTTTTTAAGGGTCTCTCCCCCAGCTATTGCCCGTGTAATGAAATCTGAGACAATGTGACACCACAGTTTTCGTTCTTCGCCTCCCGGATGCGAAACGGCGCAGGCGTGTGAGCGCCACTGTCGTCCGAGCCTGAAAAACATCTCCAGCTGCTGTCAACCGTACATCCGTCTTCAAAAGAGCAAATTTCAGTGGCAGGCAAATCAGGGCGCGTGGCTGAGATGCGAGTGTAATCTCGGTGCTTGTCAGATTCCTGCACTTTGATGGTAATGGAGAGCAGAATTCATAAGAAGCCCTTGGCAGGTGAGAACTCCCTTGCGTTCTCCTTCTAATCTCACCGCACGTTGGCATCGAGCATGAGGTTGCGCTCGGAACGATGTCAAAGCAGGTTTGCAATGTGTCAATACTTTTGACGCAAATCATTTCCATTTCATTCAATGACAATTTTATCTCCAAAAGTAATTTTCATATTTTCCTGTTACTCTTCAGGTTCATGTCGGTGCATGGATCACAAAAATCAATTCTCACATGCAGAAAGACACATACACATACATGCACGCACGCACGCACACACACACACACACACACATACACGAGTGCTCCTGCGCGCACAAAGATGTGGACACAAGCAAACATGTATGACCAAAACAGTTCTGAAGCTGTTTCAGAACCTTGGACAGTTCCACAGGCACATACTTTGGCTTCATTGTCCATGTGAACTAATATCAGCTGATTTCCCTCTAACGCAAAGAACCACTCAGTCCCCAGAGTTTACTTAATGGTTGTGTTCAAAGAACAATTTTTAACAATTAACACAGTTTGGGCCTTAATACCAATAAAGAAAAAAAATAATAATAAAGAGAAAGCCTTGTGTTAGTTTTTCACATTGGCCACATGCATTTTTATGACTTAGATGATTAATACTGCAGATATAATTTTGCCTATAAATACCCATTAAGTGCACTACAGCCCACAGCATGCTGGTGTCAAAAAGACATCTTGGAGCAATCGTGTCCAATTAAAATGGAAATCTTTAAGAATAACTCCAGTATTAACTCAGAATAACAACTAATTATGAGTATTGCTACTCTTTTACCATGTTTAGCAAGCCTGGAAGAAAAAATAAAAGAAAGCAGTTTGAAAATCTGAACCTTTATCTGGAACCTGCACTTAATTATCCAACTATTTGTCAGTGGTTTAGCTAAAGATCAATCAATTTACATCCAGTCAATCAACCCAGCAGGCCCATTGACCCTTGGATTTTGAGTCTTTGCACACAGATCCAGGATCCTAACCCATGTACCGGCAGTGTATCTTTGAGCAAAGCACACTGCTGAAATCTCTGTGCAGCTCGAAGGCTTTTTGCTAGCCCTTCCAGGAAACAGCAGCTGGCTTCTCCTCAACGAGACCCGCATATTCTGGAGATGCGATGGAATGAAGGCGGGGAGGAAAGCGGAGAGATAGCGATCGCTCGGGGAAATGTCTTTCGGTTTGCGAGAGACCCCTGCACGGTCAGATACACAGCGGGGCGGGGGAACCGGAGTGCGCCGAAACCAAACCGGGGATACGGCGGAGGGACCGATACAATCTCCTCATTTCCCTTTCCTCCCTGAAATTGGCCCCGTGTTTTTTTTTTTTTTTTTTTCCGGAAATGGAGTGGAAATGCCCCTGACGGCGGAGCGAAATGCTTAAGGAGGCCGCGTGGGTACG
The DNA here is from genome assembly GCF_013347855.1 of Anguilla anguilla. NCBI lineage: Eukaryota > Metazoa > Chordata > Actinopteri > Anguilliformes > Anguillidae > Anguilla > Anguilla anguilla. The sequence goes on along the minus strand of NC_049206.1, from coordinate 12,782,038 downwards.
GAATGGGGAACAGCGGGCGACTGATGAAAAGCAAAACAAAACGCACTTCTCTCTCCTATCTCTCTCGATTGTATTTTATTCAGCTTTTAGCAGCCGTGACTCCGCTTCCCGGCGAATGGAAGAAAGATACGCTTTGCGAAATACAAATGGGAAATGCGGCGCTCCCACACCACAGTGGAGCCATCTGTAACAATGAACTGCAATAAAGGCCCCAGCTTCAGGCCCAGTTTCATCTCAATCCCATATAAAGTGCAATAATTTATACGAGTCACTAAACAGACAGAACCATGAGTATGAATAACTTTGAGCCTTAATAGTGAAGGAATATGAATTTTCTTTTCTTAAATGTTTTGTGCTTCTCTGCAGAACTCGTATCTAGTCTTTTCAGCCTACCTTTAATTAACCTTTCAGAACTTTTCTCTTCGTAATACCTGAAAACCTGGCGCGTTTATGCCGTTGCTCAGACTTAGTAAAAGGTAGCGGGGATCACAGTACTTGATTGGGTTTGTTCATATTTATGCAATTAAGTGTAGGCAACTTTCCCCGAAGAATACATTTCTAATTAGGAAAGACCTCTCTGAGTCTATCTTGCTTCATTAACTAAGCAATTAATGCAGAGCAAGGAATAAAATGTTGCGCAACCTTTTCTTTACAGAAAAAAAAAATGTGTTGGGTAGAATTCTCCAGAAGATGAGGACACACAAATCTCTTTCTCCCTCTCTCTCTCTCTCTCTCTCTCTCTCTCACTCACACACACACACACACATTCTCTGTTGCTCATTAGAAAACAAGGAACATTCATAAAGACTAGGTTTTCTGCAGTTCCCACTGTTGTGCTTGGAAACGGAGAAGATAAAACATATCAGAGAAATGGAGCTTGCTCTCTCTGCAGAGCCAGAGAGGAGCCGATAATATGCAGGATGGGAACTGCAGCTCTGTAGATTGTGGGCATTACTCATGGTGATGACCTCTCTATTGATCCATTATCAAAAGCCTTGGCTAGATCTGTGTCTCATCTTTTGTCTCCTTGTGCCAGAGGTTTACAAGAGACCGCTTAAATGTCCACAGATTCTAACTGAAAGGAACCACAAAAGACCAAATGTTAGCGGCTAGCATTCTACCCAGATGGTCATACATCGCGAACCATCTTAAAGCAAGCTAACAGACTCCTGCCTTCTTATTTTCTGTGTTATTGAAAGGACGAGCTTCATTTATTTATCTGGGTCTTTGTTACATAGAAGTAATGAACCCCATACAGCCTGCAGCCTGCGGGGCTTGCTCTCTAATTGTGCTGTAATTCCAATCTTTATATCTGATTGGCTTTGATGAACTGCTGAGTTCATTAAGGGTCCTCCAGATATGCAGGGCAGAGATGGGGAGATAATCTCTTGGAGAGCAATCGAAAAATAGCACAACACAAGGTTGTTAATGAGGTGGTTTGTATTTTATTGTACAAAATGTGCTGTGCAAAAGATGGCTTTTGATGTAAAGTAGCAATGTGAGCAAATGAGAAAACTTAGCCACCAAAGTAAGTCGGTTTCAGACATGCTTTTCATAACCGTGTTTCCCTAACCATTTAATGTTTTTTTTTTTCATTTATTGCACTTCAAGAGATACATTCAGAGATATCAACTACAACCTGAAAATGAGAACTTCTGGGTAAAAACAAGTTAAACAGTGGTATTCTGTCAAAGGAAGAGACAGGTTGGATAAAATTTCAGATTCCATGCCAATAAATAAATAAATATATGCCAATGTGACTTTAACATTGGTATTAAAGGATGTTTCATTGACATGTTGGTTTAGTTCAGGGTTTTCATTATCCTTGGTAAACGAGGGCGCAGGTTCAAAGTGAAGCGAAGTGAATGCATTTGGAGTTTGTTGAGAATTTCTCCCTCTTCCCTTTGGAATTTCTGCTCCGCGTCGAGGTTCAGCTCCCCTCTCAGTCTTTTTCAAAAAAACATTTACATTTCATTTAAATGTAAATTTTTCATAGTCTGCTCAAGTGTACATAATTCAGGGCCGTAAGACTAAGGCCTGTCTCACATAACACCAGGAGTGATTGAGCTGGGTTTGCCGTCCATTCTCATTCCGAACATAAAACCTTATATTAGAGCCACAGCAATCCCTGCTAAACTGATTGCCTTATGTTGGTCATGTGAGCGCTGGTATATTGCTTTATAAGTCCAGAAATATTAGTTGGCCCCGAAGCATTTTGGAGCTATAATAATAAATGCACCTTGATGCTATGCTCTTGCTACCTCCCCAGTCCCTTTATTTTTTGCTTTAGGTGACTTTGCAGTAACAGATAATTCAGATTCATACCATGAATGCACAGCGCTGAATGTGTTTGAACTCAGAAGCTAATATTCCTGCTCCGTTACTGCAGGCAATCGGCAGCAATTTAGGTGGAACATCCTTTCACCTGCATCTGCAGTGCTCTGTGTAATAGCGTCCATTTTATTTCAAAACATTTTCCTTTTCATATCAGAACTCGAGCCACAAATTGTGATATGAAGTATCTGTGCTGGTTCATCTGTTCTTGTTTATCTGTATGTTCATCTGCTGAATGGGTGACCTTGGTAACGCTGTACGTTCATCTATAGAACGATAATGTCATGAGAACTGAATTCAAACAAAGATATTCAGAGTTAAATTAACTCTTACAGAGTACATATAGTCCCAGTTGGACTCATATGTACTCTGGTAGAGTTGAATTAATATTGGATGTTTTACGGTGTAAGTGAACTGTGTTGATTTTCACATTGGTATGGCTGATGAATTTTACATCAAGGCAACGTTATGAATTTTTTAAGTCAGTTAAAATAAGACTCCATGGTATATTTCAGATTTGCGGTGCTTTTACAGTCAATGGGATGCTGATGACATGAGGAGATTGATAACTTTGGACATGAAGCTAGGGGTAATGGTTTTTAGCATTACCAAATTCCTTCTCTATTTACCCTGACTGTTAATTACACAGCCCCACTCTGATAAACCTGGATCTACGTAGAACCACAGCTCTCATCTCCACGTATGGAGTGACTGCACAGGTTGGCCAACAAACACAACAGGACGGATCGGCCTACAGAGAATCACAGGCAGGATAGAATGATCTACGCAGAATCAGACACAGGCAGGATAGATGAACTGAGTCAGGTTAACAAACAAAATAGCAAACAGTGAAAGATAGATTCAAACAGAGAAAAACATAATCCTCCCATTGCCTTTCTGGAGGCCTTGTTTGATTTGGAAATCCCTGTGAGTGGAATTAATCTCGCCTGCTGTGTTGGGGAAGTTATTTTTTTGGATGAAGCTGAAAGAACTGTGGGGAGCAAATGTTTTTGTTTGAAGTGTACATTTCCTTAAGAACGGAGACACGGGGTTCTGATCAATGGCAATCAACTCCTGGTTGTTATAAGGTCAGAGAGCTGTTTTGGATCAGGAGTGAAGCTCGTAATTGAATAGGACTGCTCAAAATCCTACAATCTTTCCAGCACACTGGTCCAATGTTATGGTGCCTGAACAATCTGATATATTTTACTCGACATCAGTTAGACGAATGTCATGCAGGATTCTGTGGTTTTAAAAAACAATAGTTCTGCACTTTCTGTTCCTAAAACTGTGGACCTGTTCTGTACACTCACAAAGCAACATAGTAATCTTTCAAAATTGATATTCTAACAGATTTATGTTGTGCTAATTTTGACAGCAAATACTTCACAATCAGAGCTACAAAGGCTACACAGCAAGATGTAAACCACTAGCTAGCCGCAAAAACAAGATGACTTGGTTACATTTTGCAAAGAAAGGGCTTGTGGAGTTCTGGAAAAAAGATCTTGTGAACAGATGAGATCAAGATTCACGTGTGTCAGACTGATGGAAAGGGCAAAGTGGCAAAAAGAAACTGCCCATGACCCATCTACCACATATATCGAAGTAGCCTGCTAATGAATATACCTGAGGTGCACTTACATGTGGTAATTTGTCATATTATTATTATAATCTTGTTATAGTTTTTTATGTTTTTATGTTTTGACTCTTTTCTGAGTGCATGGAGTCTTCCAATTCAAATAATTCTGCTCCCTCCTATTCTCCTCCCCTCCATCAGTGCAGATGTTCTTTAGTGCTGTCGCAGCCTCCTGACTGAAGTTTTAAACTGAAGGCTGTGACGGCATTATTTTAGATGACGATACCTCACATGTGATCCACCCACACACGGCCATATCTTATTGTAAAGAGGTAATTACTGTGTTATTGTTACTGAATCCTATTACTTTTCAGACAGTGTGAGGCTTTGTCGGCTGTCAACAGTGCCTGGACTGTCATTCTGTGTGCGGTACATGCGAACATTCTGTAGTGTGTGAGGACCGTTCTCTAATAACCCGAGTGGTCTGTTGAAGGCCGTGTGCGGTGTGAAGCTTGTACATGCACAGGGCTGAAAGTGAATATGGCTCTGTATAGAACTCAAGTGAAGTGTGCTTCCCCACAATGAACCTCACAATAATAATAACTCTGATTCAGGGGCTTAGGTATTTCTCTAGAAATTTTATCACCTTATGTATGTACTGATTATTTACTGATTCAGTTCCTTAGCATCCCTGATTTATTATATGTTAACAAATGTATTATCAAAGATTTAGCATGGATTTTCGTTCCAGGCAATATTAGGGTGTCTTATAAAGGCCAGTGAGTATTTGAAAGTTTAAAATTTAAAGCAGTTCAACTTGTGGATGCAGGCTGGTAGCATCCTTTCATGGGAAGCCCATGCTAGTCTATGCCCAAATTGACAGAGGGTTTTGCAGCAATGACACCGGCTTCAGAATGCAACTGAGCACCATTCAAAACCTTTAAAAAATTAAAAGAAAACTGGGAATTATTAAACTATTAGCTTATCAAAGTATATGGACCCTTACAAGGTCAATCTATAGTATTTGATTTTAAATAGGTGGTTACAGAAGAACCCTTTAGCAGGTGCTTTTGAACAGATAATAGGTTGCTGTGTGATCCTGTTGAGGCTTGAGAGACTGCATCGCAGCAGGGGCAGTCTCTTAATTACACTGGCAATCCTTGGCCAGCATCATCAATGGGCTTCCAGGAGCAGTCATGTAGTGCAAATGTTTTAATGGCCTAATTTACACAGGGAAAACATTAGGGACCAGAATGATAGCAGGAAGATGATATGCGATTCAAAATGGAGAGCTATACCCCCTAGATAACAGCGTGAGACCTGTTGCAAATGAATGGGGCGAGCCTCGCATAAATGTCACCAGAGATTGTGCCGTGTGTCAGTGAAATGAAAGAGGGAGACAGGATAAAGGAGGAATAGAAAATGAAATTAAAGAGGTGGCATAAGGGGATCTCTGAATCTATGCATAGTGAATACAGGTTCTGGATATTATTTAACTCTTCAAATAATGTTGGAACCCCTCAACTGCCATCGTCGGTGTCATATAAATATTCAACGTACCACTGCGAGACAGCATCAATCTTCTGGAGATGACTGTACTTCAGTTCAAGAAATTGGCACAAGACTGCAGATCAAACTGAGGCTTCACAGTATTTGTCAGAGCGCAGAAAGCGGGACAGCAATCTGAGACTTAGAGACCGCAAATCCTATTTGATGGCGCTGCCATGTACAGACACCATGCAAGCAAATCAGGTTTGATTTAGTTTCAGGGTGATCCCCCTCCCCCCCTGGTAAACTGCATGAATGTGTGCTGTGCGTTGAAGAGGCTCATCTTAGCGGTCTGATGCCTGCTTCGGTTGATGGTCCGTTCTATGGGTGAATACCAGTGTCCCGTGGCAGCTGACTTGTCTGATCGCCCTACTAAATTCTCTGTATGCAAATCACCCACTGACCAGAACCAAGTTCATTAATCAGGGCAATACAGTAGACCTGATTAGCCACCGATAGCCAGCAATATCCATAATAGTGTGTCCTTCACATCATTATTATAATACACACCAAAATAAAAAGACAGGTAATAAACATCACCGATGTTAATATTAAAATGTTAAACTACTTATTTGAATTTATAAATAAAATATTAAATGAATGAATGCATTGACAAATATCATTTATAATTAAAATAAAAAAGCATTTATTATACTTTCTTGACAGTTGTATTAACTGATCTAATCCTCAACTGTTCCCTGAATTTTTTTGACAGATTTACCAAACCTAATTTTTCATACGAGGAAGCAAAACAAACAAATGGAGACATACCAGATAGCGGCATATATTAGAGCAGAGTGTTTTTATTGCAGCCTTGATGGTACATTAGATTCCATCTGCACACTGTTGCATGTGATGTAGGCACAGCGCTGTTGCAAACCAGCTCTCCTCCGTTTTTCTGAGATGAGAGAAGCGAAGCAGCAAAGTGTGGCAGGGATGTTTCATTGTGTGATGGATTATTATTATTATTTTAAATGATCGGCCTTGCTTTCATATTTCTTATTTCCTGTCCAGTGGGCTCACATGCCTGGGTTCCCACAATCCCCCTGTGCTGTGCTGTACTTGGACTTGTCATTACAACTGGCCTGAGGGTAGTTTCCAGCTTTGTGGCTCAGAGCATGGACAGATCAGCCGTAGGAGATGTTTTTTCCCCAGTATATTTAGCATGCTGCTGAAACAACAGTGACTCTTGTCACTAGTCCTCTGAATCACATCCCACATATACAGACAAGCACTAATGAGTGCTCAGACAAAAATTCCCCCACCACAGACACACACACACGCACACACATGCACAGTTTGCACACACATAGAAACAAAAAAATTTTTTTTTACATTAAATTGTGCATTTTTCTACCTCTAATCTTTTGCAAGTGTGTCCTTATTTTGGAGTGTGAGCTCCTGCTGCTTTTCATTACCACAAATAAAAATACCCAGGGAAGATTGTGCTTCTTGCACGTATGCTTTTTTTAATCTGAAGTTCTTCCTAATTGAACATTCCCTTTCAGGCGAAAGTTTGCTGGACCTAATTGCACTGGGCTCTCTCATTAACCGTCACTCACCATAATGGACGATGCCGTGACTACCGAGATCGAGACCGCAACCGCAACCAGAACACGAACAAGAACTCAAAAGATGATCATTCGTTTTGTCTGACGACGTCAGTTATTATAATAGAAATAAAGAACCGAGCGGCTAGAGCCTTGGCAGCATTTCTTAAATAGTAATACTAATGAAAAATAAATGCCTGTTCCTGCACTCTAATTAAGTCGTACAAGTTCTTGTCAATATTGCGCCTCCCTTGTTTAATTAGGTTTCTGATACCCAGTGGAGCACCTTATCCAACTTAAGAAGCTTGAAATTAAGAACCCCGCGATTGCAGGCACAGGCACTTGCAGTTTCAATCGGCGTAATTATACAAGGAAAGGCTGGTATGAGATTCTGAACGGAATAATATCTGACAATACAGTGTACGGGAAATGCAGCCTTATCGAATATAGCAGCGAGAAACATAATCTTCCCTGGGTATTTTGGGCTTATTTAAGGTACTGAAAAGCAGCCGATACGTACACTCCAAAATAAGAGTTAACTTGAAAAAGTGTGTGTGCGTCTGTGTGTGTGTGTGTGAGTGTGAGTGTGTGTGAGTGTGAGCTGGGGCCATTGAATCCCACCAGAGAGAGGAGCGCAGATCATATCCACAGACTATATATTCTCAGGCAACAGCATCTATGAGCTCCCTAAGGAACTGAGGGGTGCTGATGGCTTTGCCCCCCCCCCCCCCCCCCCCCCACCCCCATCGAACCGGTGGGAGAAGGGCCTCAACGTACTTGGGCACACTCTCTCCAGCACATTTTACCCAACTCGTTATAAAGTACAAAATCGTCTACATGTTGTGCAAAATAAATAAATAAATAAATAAATAAATAAATAAATAAATAAATAAATCACTGAGCTCCAGTCCACATGCTGGTGTGGAACAGGCCTTTATTTAGCTCCACAGAGATTAGGGGGCAGGGAATGCAAGAGCCCAAGAAAGAGTGTGATTAAGCCGAGAGGGGAAATAATGAGTTTTAAATCAGACTGCAAGTCTGCAAGTGGAGATTTAGAGAATAAATAGCCTCTGAATGCACTGTAGCAATGGGAGTTTGGAAAAGCCCGAAGGAAAGTGGACCGCTTTTCTGTAGGCATGCCATCTTGGCGGCTGTGGCTGTATCAGTCAGGTGGCTGATTTGCTTTGAAGGAGCCTGGCTGTACAGATGTCATTTTAGGCATAGCTTACCTGCCGCAATGCTCGTAGCATCAATTATGGAGGACGGCAATAACCAGAACAACCACACAATGGCTATTATCCAGAAAGTCAATACCTGCAGTGACATATAAACCGCACTGTGCTGTAGGAAATATAGTATCTATATATTATATTTATAATTTGGAAACCCTGGTTTATAATTAATTTATTTAATTTTCTAAGTAATTTCAAATAGTGGCTTTCTGAATTGGAATTTAAAAAAATGTTTTTGGTTATCAAGTTTGTCATGTAAATCCCTGGATATAAACGACTGTTGGTCAGTTTCTTTGTTTGGTTTTCTTTTTCCATCATACTGTAATTTCATATTTTTTCTTGCACAGGAATTGTTTGTGTTGTCCCTGGACCTGTGGGTAGCTGCACCTCTTGACTGAATGTCCTCTGTGTTTTTATTGGAGTGTGCTCGCGTGGTAATTACTGATAGGATTGCGTTCTTGGTCAAGCCCTTTCCCATTTTTGCTTCTCCATTAGTTTATTTTATTGTTGACTTTAAAAAAAAAAAAAAAAAGGTTTATACCAACTACAAAGTTTCCAGACTAATTAATTCAGATGTTTAGTGGTAGAATTTATTCGATTCCAAGAAGTTGTTTATTTCTATGCTGCTTGTGAGCTGCTTTGTGTTGAATTTAGTCTGTATACAAATTAGTCTTGAGGGGGTCAGTTTTTCAGTAGGGGTCATGGTGCATGCGTATTGGTCTGTTGAATAGTTTAAGCGTGCTGACATGTGGGATTTGCTACTTGACAATAAATGCATTTATATTTTCAGCTCAATGTCAGTTATGGCATGACCTTCAGCAATACTGCCTCTCTCTTGAGATAGAGAGAAAGCTCCCAGGGTCCTTCCATTGATTATGTACTGACCAAGGCATTGATAGAGATGCAAACACTATTTCCTTTATTCATGTCATTCAGGGGCTGTCCATCGCTGACTGAGCTGTCTGTCTTTCTGTCACTGCTTACATCGAGCAAATCCCCCCACTGCCCTCCTCCTTTCAGTTCTCGATTCCCCATTCCCACCACTGCGTATATTGTGAGTGTGTAATGATGTCTTCCTTTGTCCATATAACACTGAATAAAGATGTTGGAATTGTTAGGGGCAGGGAGCCGCCTAAAAAGATGATGCAGCCTAGCTTATTGAACGATTCAGTAATTTTCCATTTTCCATTTTTTCCATCGATGTTGCATAAACAAAGAACCTCATCAGAAACAGTCATCACTTTCACCACTGCTGAATTTTCAAAATTTACATTATCCATACCTAAAGTACAGTTTATGTGCCTAGCTAGCATTGTAGTTTGTGGTTCCTTGCAACAGGTTTGGTTCACCCCAGAACCATGCTCACTTTGTGGGGTGCCATCCAAGACATGCTTTCAGAAGATTGGTGCGCTTGTTCACACACTCCATATTGAAACGTGCTCAACTTGAAATTAGCTCATCCTGTGAAACAAATAGCAAGTCATCATCTTTCAAAAAAAAGCCAAAGGCCCAATAAAGTGTTTATATTCTGTAATAAATTGTAAATTCTCAAAACCTGCACATATTTGTCATATTCTGAGGGCATAACTAGATGGGGAACAGATGGATAGATATGCACTTGAGTTAACAGCATAAATAATCAAAATAAGATCTCTGTACCATCTGTAGCAACGGTGGTAATATTCTTGATTGATGAACTGATTTGAGGCTTGCAAAAGGGAACATGATTTTGTGGGCGGAACCAAACGAGATGCAACACCTGCTGCAGGGTGCAGTGATGTTTGCATTGTGAGGCAACGACAAACCTGCTTTGTTAGAAATGTGTCCAAGCAAGACAGAAAATAAAGAGCTTGGATTTCTTGCCAGTTCTACAGGCAAGCTTTAATTTTGCTTGTGAGGAAAATTTAGTCTACTGAACCCGCTAATGGCGGTTGCTAGATGCTAGCAAAGGTCAGACAATGTGCCCTTTTGGAGCAGCAAAGGGACAGGGATATGCTAGATTAGTGGTTAAATAACCGATTGATATGACTTCCAAATCAGCTTGGCAACGCAACCTGCTCTCATCTTCAGATCAGTTCAATTACACAAGCTTTATTGGCACTACAAATTTTGCAGTCATGCTGCCAAAGAATTCAACAATTACAAAACACAAAAAATCTCTCTGCCTCTCATACTCCCATTGACCAGTGCCAATGAATTGTTGTGGGCCTCTGTTGGAATACATGCTTGGGACTGAAACAGCAGCTATAATCCCAGTCAAATTGCCGTACCTTGTATGAGTTTGAACAGCAATTACACCCACAGCCACCTAAACGTATTTCTTGGCTGCCGAACCAACCAATGCGACCAAGGTGGGTGTAGCGGGTGCAAGCGCTGTTCAAACATGCTACCTATTTTATGACTGAACTCTTTTATTATGTCAATGATTCAGATAGGATATATCAATGGTTTTATTAATTGAAAAACAACAGATGTGATTTACCATCTGGAGCGTCCTTCTGGTAGCTTCTCCATTGGGAAAAAGGCAGGCTAAAAGATATACAATTAAAACAGGAAATGAGGATTATCTAATGGGCAGTCACTATAAGGCAGTCTGTGGGAATAACTCTGCTTCTCTGAAAGTGATTGGTCGCTGGCAATTTGAATTGGCAAATCAGAGAGAAGTGGTGGCAGATTGACAAGAATGCTGCAACAAGAGCCATTTTGAATTTTTCCTTTAAGAAGTTTAGGGATTTTTTTTGTTCTCATCGTACACCCTGATGAAGGTTTACAATGCGTAGATGGTACTTTTAAACCATTTTGGTAGCTATGGCAACCTAACAAGTAGCCTCTAGACTTATTTTTGCCATTTTGAAAGAACCCAGCTTTCAAACAACATCTTTTTTGATGCACCTGAAGGTAAGCAGCACTCCAATCCTTCTTCCTCCAGCATATTTGGTTCCATTTGAGTTTTTGTGTGTAGGAAGGGAAGCATAAGTTTAGGGGGTGGGAGAGGACCCCAAAGAGTAAAACATGCCCAGAAAACTGCTAAGTGCCCACCTCTTGTGAGTTGTGTTCTGTTGTGTTGATATTGTTGATCTCTCTGCCAGTTCTGGAACTTGGATAACCACAGACTGGCATAGAACCATTGAAAATGATAGGTAGGTTCTAGAAACAGTTTTTTTTAAGATGGGGGGGGGGGGGGGGGGGGAATCCTGACGGTGGTGTATATAAAGACATTGTACAAATGATATGTAGGATGTGTATGTGGGATGTGTATTTTTCTGACCCAGCGCAGTGTTATTGAGTACCTTGGTGAAGACCTTGGCAGGCTGATTGTTGAGATATATGGGGTTATACTGTATGTGTGGTGGAGCCGGATGTCATGACAGGTCAGGTGCGCATTGTACATAAAATACAGCCTCGTGGCAGATTTGTGTTGATACCCAGAATTATGAGGCAGAGGATATCACCTTTCAACAACGCCGTTGACATGGCGATCCTTGCAGGTGGGAAACGAGTATGGAAAATATGACAACCACCTTGAGGCGTTAAACAAACCTTTTAACATCATTATTGTCAGCGCAACTGCTTCCATTGATGATTGTGTGTGTAAGTCTTAGTGCCTAGACAATGCTAAATTGACAATGTGCCCGGTGTTTGTTAGAGCAGATTCCTCAGTGTACTTTTAGATTTGTACCCTTGTTTGAAGGTCTGAGGCAAGATAAGAAACGACAAATGTGATTCCAAAGCATAGATTCCTTTGGATGTAACAAATGTCCTTAAACTTTCATTGTTAATGTGACTACAACCATTTATAAAAGTAAGTCACTCATTGATATCTGAATCCCCCAGTTTACTGTTCATCCTTATTGTCTTCTCTTGTTATTTTCCTCTCTCTCATTCAAATTCCCCATTCAATGCTTGGCGCCTCTTAGTTTGACATACTTGTGTGCACATTCCAGGAGTAAATAAAAAAAATAGTAAACAAAGCCTTAAGTACAGGATCAATCTGCGGTTGATGAAGATATTGCATAGTAAACATATCATTACCATCACCCGCACTGTCATTATTACTGCTACTAATTCTACTGCTACTATGAGTACTTATCTCTCTCTTTCTTTCTCGTGTTCTCTAATTCCCTATCTCTGTCTCTTTCTAACTTGCTTTCTTTGTCTCTGTCTCTGTCTATTTCTTTCTCTGCGAATGGGTGCTAACTGAAACTGCTTTTGATGATGAGAGGACTTTGAACTGGAAGCCCAATCATTTTGAAGCTGCTGTGTCTGTGAACATATTAAATATTCATAATCTTTTGTGCCTCCCGGAGAATCCCGATGAGGGCTTTAGCCACAATAAGATGCCCGTGCTCCACAGGTTATGGAGCTGCGGTAAAACACAGGAGAAAATGCAGATTTATTATTTATCCGATTTATGTTAAAACCACTTTTTTTCCCCTACACCCTAATGAAAGCTTCTTAAAAGGAAAGCAAGGCCTGGGAGTCGTATTAATTAGCGGGCTTCTGCAGAGTTATGGATTATAAGTGGGACCAGCTAATCTTACAACATTTCAGTAATTACAACATCTTCATTGCATTTACCCAATAATGTTCAGTTTTAATGGCTGTTATTGGATGAATGGTAAGGACAGTGTTTAACAGAAAAAATGGCTATCGTGGGAAACAAGGAAGATGACACTTTTATTTAACCAAGTTATTAGCAACGATGCTGATTTGGGGGTGTTCAATATGTGGTTCTCCGTTTAATTGAGAGGTTGAACTTTAATTCATGCCTCTCGCTGGTTTGGGACAGCTTTGAACAACTAGTGGCCAAGGAAAAAGAAAAATCTTTTCGTTGGTAATACGCATAACTGCGTCCAATAAAAGAACCCACCCAATGGAGCACAGTCATTCATCTTCCACCACGTCTATGGCATTATGAATAATGACGCTTTCATGGTTTTCAACCTTTATGATTACTGTTCTCTTCGTCCATTTTTGATTTGGATGCCTTATGACTTCTAATGCGATATACCCTTGAAGCAAAATCAACTGGTTTTGAACTAAAACAAATAAATAAAAAATAGTACAAGGATAAAGCATGTCAACAATATGCTGAATGGTACAGTGCAGGAATTACTTTAGTAGAAAAAAGTACAGGTGTTGGCAGTACAGATGCCATTCCTACTTGGTGACGTTTCTCTCACACATATTGACTCATTCTCTACTGTATTCTATGAATGTTTATACATATTTCTTTCCACTGTGAATTAAGCTGTTTTACTTTCTTTTATTTCAGAGTAATTAATCCTCAGCTGTAAATGACCATAAAGCTGTGACTAAACCCAGAGAGGAAATATAATATATCACAATTTGCCAGCTCCAAGCTCGCACAAGAGGCACATATGAAACCATAACACTCTTATTGCGAGACAATTAAAACAATGCAAACTGGAGAAAACATCACAATTATCAAATGTCACACCGCTGTCTGGTTTTGCAGATTCGCAGCATGTCATCAGCCATAAAAAAGCCATTAAAAAAAAATTATACGGTTCTGTTTGACATGGTTTAAATTTGCATTGAACAAAAATGAATATCACGCTGAGCAAAAGAGACTGGAATAATGATCGACGATTGTAGCTGTCTGGGAGCGTAGAGACCCCCGCGCGTGTGTGGGTGCATGTGGACTTGAGCGTTCACGCGTGTGCTGGTACGTGCGTGTGCGCGTGCCTGCCTGCGCACACGCATGTGCGTGTTTACGAGTGTCTGTGTAGCGTTTGAGACGCGCGCTGAAGGGCGTTCTGGAACAGGGCCGTGTGGTGGACTTGGCCGACGGACCTGGCACTGATCCGTTGAGTAATGGGTGGCTCCTGGCCGAGATTAGAGTGCGAGACAGCCCATGCATCAGTCTGCTCCAGAACCTCTCTCCACCCACTGCCGAGTCCCTCTCACTGAACTGGGGTGGGGGGGGGGGGGGGGTTCTGCACCCCTCGCCCCCCCGCCCCCTCGCAGGCGATGAAGCTGGAGGAAGCGTGATGGGTCCCGAGGGGAGGTGTCTTTTGACCTCTATGAAATGGCCTTGTAGGAGAACTCCGCCTTACAGGCTACCAGTTTACCCAGTGTTTACCTGCTGACCAAATTCACTCAAGCACCTTTTTCCATGCTTGAGTTCTACACCCAAATTTGCTCTAATGTTGTGTACCCACAGACTGACTGAGTGGAGGGAATAGTGTTTGGAGTTCCACAGCAAACAAATGCTGTGGAACTATTATCACTGTTTTTCACTAATCTTATCAAAGAGTGTTAACATATAAGAAACTGAGGAAAAGAGAGAAATGGTGGAACTGATACCATGTTATGGAAGCTCATTAAGTGGTGGTGTATGGTTATTTTGTAAATAATGAGACCTCGAGGCAAAGGAAGTAGCTAAAGGGCAAATCCTTAATTTAGAAGCTACATTTGACAGCTTTATCTTTATTAAATCAAATACAAGCATGCAAGCAGCAATGCAAGAAAGTCTCTCAGAGTTTTCTTCTGCCAGTAACCACACATAGGCATATGGTGTGTGTCAACTCGTATGTAATAGCAGCTGTTACTTGTGGCATCAACACACATATGCCTGTTTGTGGCGATCAACATAACCATTTATAAATGTTTATGTTCTGTTTATGGAGGAGTTATATAGCTCTTGTGAAGGGACATTCATTGGATGTGCTACACCTCTTTTATTATGGAAGCAGTACAGAAAAATATAGCAAATACAGTGTCTTGTAAAAGCGAGATATCTATCTGCTAATGGGTTTAATTGAGCATCTGTAAACAAATTAAGTTCATCCAAAATTAACTCACTCCCAGTCCAAAACAGTAATAAATTATGTTGTTGAAGATATTTCGCTGATGAAAACCTTGACAGTATACCTGGAGTCTGTTTAAAGACATTTTCAAATTTCCATTTCCAGGCTCGATAGCTTTGCAGCATTATATAAGTCCAGTAGGGACTCCCGACAATTATATATTAATTTGGGTAGTCTTCATAAAATCTACAAGAAAAAGATGAGCTTACTGCCATTTTAACCTTGGGTTATTGAGTGACTTAATGTTAAAAGGATTTTTTACCTTCTGGAATGAGTGGAGGGCTTACAAGTTAGATCTTCCTCCACTTAAAAAGGGTGCAAAAAAAGTAAAGGTAAACAGTTCTACCTAACAGAATATGCTGAATGTCACCAGGAACATTAGTCAATCAAAGAGAGACTTAGATATTAAAATTGTGAGTCTTGAGAATTCTCTCGCAACACTGGCAATAAAGAGCATATTGAAGCTCTCAAAAGGGCGCTGTCATTGGCAGATTCGCCGGGATTGAAAGCACACGAGGCAGAGGTAAGAGCCGGGACTCTTACCATATCAGAAATGAGCACCACTTGTAAACACTTCACTGGGCTGGAGAAGAAGAATGGTCTGAAGAAAAGGGTTGGCCTCTCAGCTGGGCTCTGTTCCTTGTTATATATAGTGCTGTTGCATACACTGAGGACAAGGCATCCGGGTTTTAAGTGCCCAGGGCACTTTTCACACAAGTTTCAGCCTCTGTGGGTGTGCAAACAGGGTGGTGGCCCTCATCAAGGGTCAAACAGATGTAGTCACTTTGAATAGTAAGGTTATAAATGGTTATACATGGCTTAGACAAACAAACATTAACTGAAGAAAAAGCTACATATTTATACTTACTGAATAGTGTACTGGAACACTGTGTCTCTGGCTCTTGGGAGGTTATCTTCGCGATGAGAAAAGCAATGTCTGCTTCCTTTTGCTATTGATTAATTTACATGAAAGGCGAAATGAAAAATGGATAAAAATGTGTGGATTTTGATTTAGTTTATTTTTATTTGTTTCCCCCCCCCCTCTCCCTCTCTGTAGCTTCCACCCTCCATGAATGCACAGGGGTCTGTGGTGGTTAACTCACCACTTGTGCTGTGAAAGTGGAACCGAATGATCTCTGTTAACCTTCATGTATCTCGGAGAGTGAAACCTCTGCTTACACAGTGTGTGCTGTAAGCGTTTTGACAGAATTTCCTAATCCCATCAAACAGCGGGGATAAAGTGCGAATGTCATCGGAAAGCTGGAGTCGGACATGCCTAAGCATCCGGAGGAGGGGATAACTGCGGACAGCTGTGCACTGGATTAATACGCTGTAGCTGAGCTGCCTCATTCTTTCAGAGAATTAACAACAGCTGCTCATCAGCGCCAGGGCATTTATTAATCTGACCGGTGCAGGGAAATTCAGGCTGCTCTTGCATAAACAAGCAGTTTTCACACTTTTTTTTTTTTTTTGCTAGGATTGTTCCGCGGTATGTGTGGACGCTTTGACTGTGAACTAATACCTGACCATCCACTTGAGAAAATGGTAATTTCCTGCTTTCCAGTCACTGCTTTGGGAAGTCAGCAAATCACACTTCAGAGTGTGTTCAAATGATTTTTTTTAATCTCTTGGGTGACTGGGAAAGTTCAAAAACGCTAATGTTGCTGCAGATCAGAGCATGGAGAAAGATAACCTTGAGCTCCTCTTCCTGGGCGCAAACTGCCAGATAGATAGCAGACCCCTTCGAAGGCACTCTCCAGTACCTCAGCCATGCAAAATGGCCTCAGAACCCAAACACCGGCAAAAACGCAGCCCTGTGTTGGGACTGTGGAACACAGTGAGACTTGACGCGCTTGCTATTTTAGCTCAATGCTGTGGTATACTTCAGTTCCATTTATTTATTTATTTATTTATTTATGTATGTATGTATGTATTTATTTGTTTATTTATTTATTTTATGTAATATGCTATTTTTAAGTATGTTCTGTTGCGAGACCAAGTGAACAAGCCATTTTCCTCACCTAAGCTGTGCAAAAAAAAAAAAAAAAAGAAGTTAATTAAATGTTAATTTTGAGTCAAAGTGAAGGGAAAATGTTGATTGAATCGAAGCCTATGTGTGTGACCTGCAGAACACTGGACAGATTAAACGTGCCTAAACACTTAGGGTATAGAAAACTGAGTTTTCCATGCAGATTTCCCTCCATACTGTGAATCGCAGGAGGCCTGAGACTGAATATTTGTATCTTCTGACATTCCTCGACAAGGTCCCAGAGCAATTACCTGGATCAGTATTTTTCTAATTCTGCTTAATTAACCAGCAACTGCGACAAGAAAAATACTATCTGTTATTTAATACTTGATTCATGGGTTCTTAATATTCATTAGGAACCTATGATTCCGGCACTAAATAACAGATAATTCCTTGATGGTATTACTATTCCTGCCTGCAAGTGCAATGTCTGCTGTGAATGAAGATGTGCTCTGCACTGCATTGTTCTCAACATTACCATGCAGGTCTTGGGAACTGAAAACAAGGTTTGATTGTTGGAATATTTGATTCTTATAAATCATAGAACGTTCAAATATCAAAGGGATCAGAACAGGTATCGTTACCTTGACGACAGTAAATGTATCTTTCATAATCCTTACATAAACTGGAACAGTGTATCAAAGAGACGGGTTCAAAGATGGTGTCAGAGTTGGGTCACGTCTGCATAAAGTAACTTAAAATGGTTGCCAGGTTTTGAGGCTTAGGGCAGTGACCTGTTTTGCACAGTATGTGTGATTTTCAGAAGGCATTGCTTGTTCAGAAGGCAAACAAACACCCTGGACTCTGTAGTCGGATCTCCCACAAGTGTTTAACGCTCAGATGGTGTTGACGTTAACTATGAATGAAGGTTTCCCTTCAAAGTATGGCTTTCAGGCATGAGTCACAGATTGGATTGTGGTTGAGTACGGCGGTAATTGGAAAGGAATACTGATGCTTGTGCATGCTTAGGGGGCAATGATTCAATCATGAGACACAGAAGAGCGCGTCACACTGATTATGCTTCCATCTACGCTCGCGCCGAAGCACATTTGCTCCCCAAAATGGCTTTTCGCTGGTGTAGTCGGCGCACAGAATCGGAACAGGGAGGAAATAAGGAGCCGGTGGTCACATGATAACTACGGAATACAATCAACAATACGCGGACGGTCTATAAATCATTGTGCAACTGGCGCCCAGCCAAAGAGACTATTCCACGCCGGCCCCGCGTTTGTTTCTGTTTCGGTGATTTACCTTGGGGTGTCGATTGAATGCAGAGAATGCAGGCTACAGCCCCAAGGCTGCAACCTCACGCAACCCCAGGGACACTGCAAGGGGCGGCGTTAATGAGGCAGCAAAGAGCGCCTTCCATCAGTCGACAGGTTTTTAAACACGTTACGGAGCATGTGCAGAACCTCTGACATTTTTACATGGGACATTACTCCTGATTCTAAGCATAATTTATGTCCCCTAAATGCGCTGGGCCAATTAAAACCGCGTGGAATTTCAACTGCGAACATAAAAATATGTAACCAGAAGAAAATAATAATAATTCACAAATTTTCGCAGTACATAGCAAAATATTTATGTGACAATCACACTAAAGCCTTCAATTAATATTCTAAGCTTAAAATAAATACAAGTGTTCCTTTTTTTACAGGCTTAGTTCATATAGTTTTATATACAAATTATATCATAAAATTAATTGAAAGTACTGTGATAGTGAAAACGGCAAACACTGTAACATAAAATGGTTAAAGAATCCTAGAAAGGGTGTGCATACACAATGCACAAAGACTAATTTCAATGTTTTATACCACAACTGCATTTACTGTATATCATGCTGACTAATAGCTAACTAGGAAATAACTAACAATGAACACTTTTAAGCATACACTTTTAAGCTGTATGCTTAAAATGAGCTAATTAAATGAACTTTGCTACAGTAAGAGGAGCAGCTCTTGTGTTGGTGTGCATTGTCTGTTCCTCCCTTTTTTGAAACACTGCAATGCTTCGCTGAAAATGATGCTATTAGATCGCAGAAACGTGATCTTATGAAATTCATCCTGAAAGCCCCACTGCTGGCAGGAACTGAACCACCAGGCATCTGTGGACTGAATGACAGCTTGGCCCCAGGCAAGCTTGTCTCTGTCACACCTGATGAATCATATCTGTTTCTGAAAGCCTTTGGTTTGTCAGTGAAATGATCACAGTTTTTTTTCAGTTTTCATATTCTCTTCTTCTATTCCATCCAGCTATTTATTGAACATTTATCTGACATAGAAATAAGAAAAAAAACCTATCCTGTCAACAATGAATGGGGGATTTCTTGGATGAAATAAAATAAAGCGAACAGGGGAAAATAAATATAACATGCAAATCACAATTACAATCGATGAGGACACTTCCCCTTATTTTATTATTCGACACATAAAGGTATTTTTCACTCTTCTCCAATAAGGGAAATGTAAAACTGGCACGCGAAACCATGGGCAGCTATTTGACTGCTCAATTAGGGCCTGTGCAGGCTCACTAACTGAATAAGCTGAGGATGTCAGTGAAGACAATTATATTTTGCTGAATTGTTTGTGGGACTTATGTGAAAAATGGTGCTTCAGATCTGTTATCAGTCTTCCATAAGTGGCAAAAGATGTGGTATTATCAGATTGTAATTTTGTACTGTAGGTTTTACAGTATTTACATTATTTTTAACCAAAGAGGTGGCTGAGCATTGAGACCGCAGACGTAGTTTATTATCTTGTTAAGATATTTAAGGCCTCATGTAATAAAGAAATGGTCTGTTGGTTTACAAGTGCAATAAATCACAGGTTAAATAAAAACTGCAAAAGTTCTGTTGAACTAATAGACTAACCCTCAAGGCTTGGGGTTGGATTTTATTTTATTTCTCTTGGGGGGGGTGGGGGGGGGGGTGGTGGTGGTGGTTCAGATGCATGTGCTCATGACAGGAGCCAATATTGCATCGTACTGAAGCTGCTGTACGTTATTATGGGTCCGGTCCAGTGTCCAATACCAGTCCAGTGTCTGTTTGCAGTGATTGTTTGCCACCTGTGTTGAATGACAGGTGTAATTGATGGGGAAGTGTAGGTGATCAAGGTAAGGAGATTAAAGTATTGACTGGAAAAAATGGAAAGAGAGAGAGAGAGAGAGAGAGAGGCAATGAAAGCTACACAGTCAGATTATATAAAAATGATATGCACAGCTAGCTAGTACACAAATATGAGTCAGTGAGAGATGAAAGGGTGGGTATAAGCATATCCTGACAGCGGGGGCCAGTTCGCTTGTCCCCTCAAAGTGCTGATATAAATTAGAAATTAGCTTTGATAGCTAAGTGAATTTTTTTGATTATTTTAATATCGGCTGGTGGCAAAAATCACATTTTGCCCGCGCGCTATCAAAGCAATTGGCCTTGATGCTCCCGCATATCCGAACAATCAACAATATGCTTATCAAATGCGGTTCATTAAGGCTGAAGGCCAGATTTTGACTCCGAAGGCAATATATAATTAATTGTGCACACATGACATTTGCAGATCCCCAGGGGCGTCGCTTCAGCTCTGAAACGGGTAAATGTCAAATAAGGGGACATCTATGGCAGGGAGCCTCTCATGTACATTGCACTCTGATAGTTGACCGTTCAATATTTAATTTTTAAATATTTGTCGTCAATGCCGGGCACTGTTAGACAGCTGGGTTCCCTCTCGGACTCTTCTAGAAGTGTGTAGGAGGCCACTTTGCTTTCGCATTGTCGTGAAGCCCCACGCAGTGAGTGATAAAGGCCAATCAAAGCCGCCGTGTTGCTCTTTGATGCTTTTTAATGCTCGGCGTAGAGTGAGCATGGCAGCGGACTGAGGAACAGTGCCAGGGATGTCTGTTTAAGAGATTTGTCTGTCTGGCCTTCTCGGTCGATGGCTTTCAAATCAATTAAAAGTTCAGTTTACAGATAACTTTTCCCCCGGTGGAGGTGGCTCCTTTTAAAAAGTATACGACTGACGTGACATTTATAAAATGTTATCTAAATCCTTCCCAATAACATCAAATGAAGGAGAACCGAAGAACATGCTGTTTTGTGACACTGCAAATGGTTCAGCGACTGAACCACATCCTTATAAATGTTAATGGAATTTAAATGCCCCCCTACCAACAGCCATCAGTCTAAATTGTGCTTTTTGAGTAAATATTGGCTTGTCCCATCTTCACATATTTTCTTACCTGAAAAGTGCTCTGAGAATAGTTTATGAAAGTCTGATGGTGTCAGAGGCTTTGTTTTTGTAATTTGGATGCACTGCATTGAAAGAGATGGCTTGATTTATTTGAAGTGGGACACTGTGGAGAGATAGAATATTTGAACAGAACAATGTCCTGGACTTTTGTCCTTAATTTGACTTATTTTGTGAATGTCTTTTTTTGTCTTCACCAACACAGTTTTGAAAAGCTGCATCGGTTAAGATAAAAGCGGGCAATTACTATTAATTACAGCTTCAAGTGAAGGACAAATTTTGATTAAATACACACCAATCCAGAAGTGATTTTTATTCAATCTAGGCCGGTCTGACAGGCTTGATTTAAAATGTGCGAGTGTACTGAAAACCTAAGTAGCGACAGAGATAAGTGAATAAATAAAAATAGGAATGAATATCTGGATGGCGGGTCACCCTGAGTCTCTCAGAGCTCTTTGGCGGTATTGCTCAGTGGCCTGGCTGCAAGAGGGACAGATTTGTTTCACTAATAATATTTGTTGAAACTTTAATGTCACCTTCCACGGCAAAATGGAAAAAAAAAAAGTCTTTTCCTTCATTCACATTCATAACTAATTCAGAAGGCTTTAGCTCTTCCAGGCTACGGTGCTCCCTTATTAATATTTCATGTCGCTCAGTGGCTGGCTGTCATTGGTTATGAAGGAACTTAAAGCACCATTAGAAGCTTTTATCTGCCCTGTGATTTTAGTAAATCAGCTGTGAGAGCGGATGAACTGTAAGAGAGGGGAGGAGGCACGCACGAGAGGAATTCTGGTGATGTTTTCTGTTTCAAGCTGCTTCTGTGCGGGGTGAAGAAATGGTACGATGCAAGGGCTGGGTGAGAGGTGACCTTGAAGAGTGACTGGGCGAATGGGTCACCTTGTTGGGAGATACACAGGCACATTGCTGTGGTATGTGCTTTGTGGCTAGTAGCATGCATTCTTTTTTTCTACCCTCTGTATATTTACAGATGTTTCTGATGACCTGCCAGCTTTATAAAGGCTGGTATAGGGACATTTGTGGTTCCATGGCTTAAAAAAAGCACTCTTTATAACTCCCAAAGCAGCTCATACTGCATAGTTATGTTTTCAGAGGATCTACATATTAACAGATTAGTTGTACAGTATAGCATTTATTCACACTGTAGACATGAATGTCTGTTTTCACACCATGCCGGTACTTCTTTGTTTGAGCGCAGCAGGCTCAGGCTGCATCCGCCTTAGGAAATAGTTCCAACTGAAAATAATACTAAATATAGATCTCTGAAAAATAACCAAGTAATAAACATACACTGAACCTTCTTAACTGCTAGCATAACATTGCTGTTAAAGCTGCTTTGGAGCTACAAGAAGCGTATTTTTGCTTTAAAACCTTGAAGCTGCAAATGCCCATAATTGTAAAGGTCGTCATAAACTTCTGTAACTATCTAAAACATCGCATATAAAACCTGTCGGGGTCAATCCGAAATATATACTAAAACTGCAGTGGACTATCCCTTACAGAAAAGTCCCAAGATTACAACATCTCCACCTAGGATTCAGTCCCCCTCCCACAAGTAATGATAACATCATGCAATATAAATGGATAGTGTCACCAAATGTAAAAAAACAAACAAAGAAACAAAGAAAGAAAGAACACCTTGTAAGTCCTTCTGGATAAGGGAGCCTGCTAAACAAGTGTATAACATAATGTAAATAAAATGTTTTCCTGGTCATGATCTGATTGTAGTGTAGCTGCTGATCGGCACTGGTAACTGTGAACTGCTCACTTAACTCTTTAAATTTTAAACTGTAGCTCCTGCAGCCATGACAAAGCCAAGAGCTTTAGCTTTTATGCTATTAGATAAGTCTCGGCCATTTCATAGCTCCACCGCTAATTGCACAGGTTCACTGATCCTAATAAGGCCTTTCATCAGAAATGGCAAACCATGACACGATCCTAGGAGGGCTCCTGAAAAGTCACATTTTCGTATTTCGCGTTTTGTTGAAATCCCACTATCTTCACAGACACCCATTTTACACGATTACAGGATTAGACATGTTTCCTTAATTTACGTTATCTCTCATTACCTTTACCACCTCGACTGCTACTATGACTACACCTCTTTCTCTCTCTCTCTCTCTCTCTCTCTCTCTCTCTCTCTGTGAATGTGTTACAATCATTGACGGGTCCATGAGTTATAACCCAAAGATACTCAGAGCAGGGTCGTCTGGTAAGGGATTAATTGCATGTTGCATCACCTCTGCGACACTCAGAAATCCCCACTAAGTCAAATGTGTGGCTTCCAGGTTTAATTACCACATCGTTAGAGGAGGGCAGGGAGAGGTCAGAGGCACATTTGCAACTGCTTAGCCTGCTCCTGATTCTCAGCACAGCACTGAAAAAGCCCCATGCGATATCGAAATAACCATACCTCCTTCTGAACGTGTAATTATCTCTTTATTTCCATTCAAGACTATTCTCTTGGTCGTGTCACACATCTCTCTCATTCTTTCTTTTCGTGAGGTAGGTGTGTGATGTGAGAAATTGGTTTTTATTTGAGATTTAATTATGTGGTGAAAAAACTGAAGAACACAGAAATGTTCTGCTGGGTGATGCAAACATTAAGTCGGAAAGATAAGATTAATAGTAACGGCATTGTCCGGTGCAGGAGGTAGATTATGACATTTGAATGGTGTTGAAAGCAAAGAGCAAGGATTAGTACAGCATCTAGTACAGCATCTACAGCAGATGAAACTCCTGTAAAGGTCGGCCATTTCAGTTTGTAAATGTGAAGCATTAGATTTGCATTTTAATATTAGATCAAGCTTAGATCGTGTTGTTTTCAGTGATACCTCATGAAATGTGCTTCCTTTGAAATTTAAATCACTGTAAAAGCTCAACAGTCTTGCTCCTTGAGTCAGGGCCACAGCTTCACAGCTTCTCTCTAAACCAGACAGAATGTATCTGCTGTTGTTGTTGAGGTGAAATCTTCACTTGATCCTCTAATAGGGGTCATCAGAGGTCTTCAGTATGTGGTTGCTTTTTCTGTCATGACCACAAAGTGCTGAATGGAGTTCTTTCTCCCCTGGAGTTCCTCTAAGATTTTGCGGTTCACTGTTACAGTGCTGGTGGGAAACCGGTGGGTAGGGTCTTACCTCCTGGCCATATCAACCACATTTATTTGACAAAAAGAAGGCTTTGGAATTAGTTTAGACCCAGATTGAGCAGCTGTGTTTGTTTTATACGTAGGTTATGATGCTGGCCCACAATACGCAGAAGACACTATGTAGAAGTTATAAATAGTTTTTTGTTAAGATTGCTATGATTATTGTGATTATGCATCATCTGCTAGTCAATGATCTGATGCAAATGCCCCATTTCTATCATATTTAATGGACTTCTAACAAAGAATTCTATCTTTCTGTAAGTTAGCACCTGATTATACTGTAGCTTTGACACATCGGCCTTGACTTGCAAAAAGGACAAAATAAGGTCAAAATTAGCTGACAGACATGTGGACCCATGTTTATAAACTTCATAAAGTACATAAATGTTTATAAAGTTCTACAGTGTTACAAGCTACAGGGCAAAACTGATCTAGACCAGCACTCCCTGACACTTTTCTGACACTTTTATGAATACAATACCTTAAAACAGAATGATAGTGCTATCAAGTGAGGAATGAGGTGCTTTCCAAGTCTGCTGTAATGCATCCTTTTACAGTCATAATGCAGTTAATCTCCCCCTTTTCTACCCCTGCTCCCTAATGTGGAATAATGGTACAGAATGTTCCCAGTGGTTACTGTTAGGCAGAACACACTGTATTTCTGTTGTGAATGCTACTCCCTATATCACAGACCCACATTAGTGTGTGTGCTGGGGGGGGTGTTAGAATCAGCATTTCTTCACCCCTTCGTAGCAATCAAAACCAAACAGGCTGGTTATTTGCCGCCTCATAAATGGTGGCTTTACCCTTCTGGCCACTAATGACCATTGCCGCCCAAAACGCGGCATGGTAGCATTGGAATTCAGATTGCATCAGGCAATGTCTCCGTTTACCCTTTTCCATTTGCTCTTAAAGTGTGCCTGTTGGTGCTTTAGACAGATTGTTTAGAAATGAATAGCTATAGCAGTGGCTAGATAAATTAACTCTACCTCACCAGGTAAAATGAAATCCTATTTTGGTACATCTTTTTGACCCAGAAGGGGTAAAATACGCGAAATTTATATTTAGCTTGCTCATTTTCAGTTGTGATAATATTTTTTGTGTGCGGTGAAGGCTAACCCAAAGGGGATGTTTCACATGTGATATGTTATCAGCGACTGAGTGCATTGCACCAGTTAATATCACACGTATACGAAATGCTGAGATTTCTTGCTGTTCAGAGAGGCCAAAGGCGATGTGAAACTGTTGACAAAGCTCATTGAACAGCAGTTCAGTTGAATATCTGGGGTGAACACAGAAATGTAAAGAATTTGACGCTAAAAAATGTGAATTTTCTTTCCAGCCTTCTGGTGTTTGTGGTACACTTTTACAAACTGTGTCTGCGACGTACAAAAGGCATCGATAATCAATTCGCACAACAAATCAAAGGCGTTTTGAAAAGGCAACAGTGTGTCGGCTGCGCTGAGCTCCCATAATGCCTGCATGGTGGAACAAAAGCGTCTTTTCATGTTGTGTGAAAGGAGTCTGTATAAGGCTCTCAAATTCTTACATAAAGGAAAGAAGCCTGCAGTTGTGGTTCTTGTTATTAAAGGGATATTTCACTTCGGTATAACACAAGTAATTTTGTGGAGCTTACTCCACTGTATTTGCGTTGCGTGAATACTAGCAACGTCAGATGTCCCTGTTTTCTGTTAACGTTTTCATCGCCGTTCCTTCCGGTTTTCCGGTTTCCATTCCCTCCCATTCATTTTTGCGACCTCACCAAAATGAATCATCTTAAAACACAGACTAACTCGGGAGGATAATAGGCCGATGAAAAGAAAGTACTTATGTTTTTATGGTCTGAGGTTTTTTGAATACCTGGTATATTTTCAATGCTTTATTGCCTTATAAAAGTTGTGTTATTTTAACTAAGCAATGTATCCTTGAGCAGGATAACATATACACATGGGCACGTGCATTTAAAAAAAATCAAACTACTTTCTGTATTTCTATTCCGTGATTATTACCACCATGTTAGAGGGCCACCTGAAAGAGAGAGAGACCATCTAATGGGCCAGATAGGTCAAAGGTGGAACAGGCAGTGGTGCAGGGTTAGTCGAAGCAGATCCATCTACCACTTGCTGTTACGTTCCTTTCATGAAGAGGCCAATCTGTCAAAAAGTACTGTTTATGTAAGAGATGACCAACTGACATTCTTTTTTCTTCTCTCCCCCTCTCGCTCTCTCTCTTTCCTCCCCCTCCCACAGTGAACAAACACAAGCCCTGGATAGAGACGTCCTATCATGGAGTAATAACCGAGAACACGGACACTGTCCTTCTGGATCCTCCCCTGGTGGCCCTTGATAAAGATGCGCCAGTCCCCTTTGCAGGTAGGAGTCCTCATCTGTTGATATTTTTCTTCCCCTGCTCACCCAGAAGCCCACTGGGGACTCCCAGGAAGGACCTCGTGGCCTTGTAGCTGATTGGCTGTAGGTGACATGCTCCGCCCCGGCATTAGACCATTTCCCATGTGTAATTGGAAAGCTTTTCTGCCACTGGGTTCTGATTAAAGATAAATCAGAAGAGAAGTGCAGGTGGGTGACAGGCACTGTGTAATTAGAGCAAGTGGATTTTTTAACCCTCTGAGGTTTTGTGGCAGTTCGAGCCTTACACCTCATTAGCTGAAGGCAGCTGAAATTAATTGCCTCTCTGACAGCCAGGAAATACTGATGTCTGCTGTAGTAGTGGGCTGTTCAGACTTGCCAACATAAAGTGCGGTTTACAACACAATATTCAAAATGCCACCAAAGGCATAAACAAGTCTTTGCACAAATGGAGGGCAGGTCTAGGCTCATGAACCCCACTGCCCCAAACAGAGCCAAAACCAGAAGAACATTTGAAGGTTAGCGCAACTCCAAAAAAAACAAAAACAACAACGCTCTCCATACTTATGGCATTGACCTACAACGGAGATGAATTTAAAAAAGATCTGCTGAAAAGGTGCATTCTCTCTCTCACTCTCTCCCTCCCTTTTTCCTCTCTCTCATCCTCCCTCCCTCTTTCCCTCTCTCACTCTCTCCCTCTCACTCTTTCCCCCGCACAAAGTCCCTGAATTATTCACAGTGTGCTTTGTCATCAATCCTGGTTTTGTCTCTGCGGGGAAAGGAATGGGGCGATCCCTTGGCATTGCATTAATTGCTGTTGGAGCGTTGCCCGGGATTGTTAAATGCTTGCCTTTTTTTAGCGGTGAAGTAACAATGATGAAACTCAAAAAGGGGGTGACATACGCAGGAGCCTGGATCCAGAGAATGGATTGTTCTTCCTCAGAACAGAAACACCCCCTGTAAGGTACGGTGCGCTAGGCTTGTACCGCACGCTTAGCATTCTCGATCACATCACCGCGAATGACAACTCCGGCATAGAAAACAAACTACGACAGAAAAAAAAGCAGCCCCCTCTGCTAATTTGTTATCTAGGCCAGAGTTACACTTGCGCTCCAGCCATTAATCTCTCTGCAGGAGAGAGAGGGAAGACAGAGCGGCGCTACATTGTGTCTGCTAAGCTTCGGCTCTTCTGCCGGGAGCTGTAGTCACATGAAGGGGGGTGCGCTTCATTGTGAAAATCCCGTGCTTTGTTGCCGAGAGGATAGATCCATATGCACAAATGAGAGAGAGACAGAAAGAGAATTTGAATTGACAGCAAGAGCGAGACGAAGGGAGATAATCCAAAAAAAAAAAGAAACAGAAAAGGAAAGCAATGAAAAAGACAAGGACAAAGTAAAGACAAGAAAGACAAGGCAAAGTGTGTCCTATTTTATGCTCACGAGGAACGTGACCTCCTTCCTTCTAAGAGTGCTTTCCCAGGGTGCACCGCTCTTTTTATCCATATAATACACTGTAACTAGAGAGATGGGCTGCAAGCTGTTCATACCTGTGCCTGGCAGCCCCATAGGGTGCCACCTAAGCACCCGTCCCAGGAAAAGGGGTCTTAGTCAGCAAGGCTGTCTCTGGTTCATGCTGCAAGAACTGCAAGTGGGCTAGCAGGTGCTTGCAGTCTTGAATTTGCACATTAAACCTAATCACAATGTAGTTATTTGTTATTGGCCATTAAATATGTGAAATCAAGAAATAATTACAAACTGAATGTAGCTTCAATGGTCAGCCATGTCGTCAGTACACTAGCTGGCAAGGTAGATGACAGCAGTTCATGGTGGCATAGAGCTAGCCTGGAAACAACAGGGTTTACTACGACTAACACAGCTTTATCTTGCAAGCTAGCTCCTAAGTTGCCTAGCTGCCTCCTATAACAGTTTCCCAATGCAGCAAGTAAATTTGCTGCTCACTCACACATTCACACAGAGTCGTAAAACTATATGTCTTGTTTTAAAGGTGTGCACTGATCTGAACACAACCTAAATGTTTTCCATTTTGGCTGCCTCCGTCGTTTCGAGTGCTTATTTCCAGTGGCAATTTCTGAGGAGATGTTACAGCCGTAGAGTGCTGGTGACCTTTACACGTTTCGCTATATTCTAACATTAGCGATCAATGCTGGAGCTCGCTACAGTCAAATGTGACCTAATTTTGCACATGGCGTGCTGTGTGAGAAATCTTTGTCATAATGACAGAGGCACAAACTTTATTTGCTGCAGCTGTCATACTCGTGAGCGTGAGGGGAGATGCATAGTGCCAGACTGTGCACAGATACTCAGAATTGGCCACTGGTGAGACATTTAACACTTAATAGTACTGTAACTTGATGTTGGGGGGAGTGGATGAACCTGCAACTCTCCCCCTGTCTGGCTGTGCACCTGTGTTGCAGAAGTGGGACTAGGAATTCTATATCGGGACGACACATTGTCGCTAAAGCCTAGTTAAAAATAAATAAAAACGAATACACATGCGCAAACACGCACAGAGGATTTTTAGAATGAGAAACATGAAAGGCGGCCTACAGTCTCTACGCCCCTCGAGCATCCGAAACCGTACGGAGGGTGACGGAACGATAGACAAAACAAGCCGATTATCTACAAGCCTGTCTCTGTGGGAGATTCTTCTCCCTCGGTGTCTCAGCGTGAGGCTTGCCTGTTGAGTGACTAAATCACGCTGATTAACCAACGGCCTCCTCCCCCCGGTGGCATCTGATTTCCTCTGAGAGCGAGCGGCACGCCAGCACGCACGCCTCATGGTTTCCGATGGGCCTCGTTCGGGAAATTAAGGAGACATTTGTAAACTTGATTTTGCAGACGTAAAATGCCTGATTGCCAATTTCAATAGTCAGACGGGTATTTATCCTCAATTTGAGCACAGCTTGAATCCGAAGAAATGCGTCCAAAAACAACAACCGCGAGAAACCTCAAAAAGCACTCGGGGCCCCGTGCAATACATCACCGCGATCGCCGTTCTGCGTATCTGTCTGCCGGCCTGTCATGTTGTATTTATATCACCCAGATTGGCGGTGCTAATCTGAGCGGATAGAGCAGCAGTGTATGTCAGCTGGAGTGATATGGCGTTTATGCCTCACTTTGGCCGGCTTTCGGTAACGGCACTCGTCAGAGGACTTTTGCATAGCGCTGCCAACAGATAGCAATCTCTGTCTGCGCGTCCCGACGTGCTCTCCATGTCTTCCCTTACGGTCCAATTACTCCTCAAAAGACCATTGGAAACTTCTGGAATCATCGGGTTTCTGATTCTAGAAGGATAGTAAACAGATCAGGACTGTGCGGCTTGTTATGTTCTGCAGCCTTTTTCGCAGCTATTACATCATGTAAACGAGCATTTATACCATCCCAACATCAAAGCACCATACTCAAAAAATCTCAAGTATTTTAGTCTTCATATTTTTGCTAAGTAAGTAAACTATTGCCAATGAGGTCAGACAGATTCAAACTCGTCATGATTTGCCAATGGCATAAGAAAATTTCACTTCTCAAGCAAACAGTAACTTAAAACAAGCTATTATTTTCTACTTGGAAGAAAAAAAAAAGATTTTAAGTCTCATTACAAGACAAAGAGTGCGAGTTAAGACTTTTTTTTCAGGGTATCTTCAGCTTCTTGAAGCCTTTTCATGTCAACAACCCAACTCTCCCTATTCATTAAATGTTAACAAACTTTTAATTCTTAATTTGGTGATTATTTATTGAATAATTCATTTTCCTTAATATGATATGATATGTTTGGTGGGTGTAATTTATATTTCTGTTAATTGGATGCGCTTTATCTTTTCTAGCTGTTATTAATGAAAGCTGATATGCTTGCAGGCATGGACCTTCATTATGCATACTGTATGCGTTCAGCAGATGGCAGGTTTTAAGTATTTATTCATCTCTGCTAAATACTTGGTGCACTTGCAACTTGAAAGTTGTGAATTTAACCACAGAGAGGTAGACCGGGTGTATGCGTGTGATATTCCACAACTAATTTAGTTTCAAACGCTGTCTCGACATAATGTTTAGACATGTTTCACATTGTTTTATTAGCTGTTGATCCTGACCCTGGCAATCGCTTTGACATCACCTTGTGCTTTGAGCTGTGTGTGTGTGTGAATGACACTTGTCTCTTATGTCACCATTACGTGATGAAGTGATAAGCGATGATACAAGCGAGTCAAAAGGCTGTTCTCCTCTCGCCTCACTTTCATTTGACATTGTGCACACCCGCTGGGTGGCTACCCAACGCTCCAAGCCTCAGTCAGACCAGGCCCCCCCCCCACCCCCTTCCCGACGGAATTTTCTGTCCTTTCGCGGGAGGATAACAGCTAGAGTGGAACAGTGCGAGGCCATTTGATTTCCAGTGGAGGCTTAATTTAATAACTCCGCCAAACGAGCACGCGAATATCAACAAACACCCCTCGCGCCGGGCCCGGCCCACTCGGAGGATAATCAGACTTGATTAATTAGCCCCTCGTCGTCTCAGTGATTGAAGAACAGGCCTAATGCGTACTTAACAAATCCCGCTCTGTTATTATTCATCGCATTTGTCATTGTCAATAATGCGTGAGGTTTTAATTGGAAAGAGGAGTCACGTATTCTCAATCCAATTAATTCCCTTTTATGTCCCTTCCCCTATACCCCTAACGCCTTTAATGTTTCGCCCTCGGTCTGAGCTATCACTTATATTGTCTATATGTGGCCCTGTGCGGAAATACACTGACGACACCTCGCTCAGCATGTCACTCAAGATAAGGAAGCCTGCCAAATAAAGATAAAGTCAAGTTTAACAGCCTCAAAACCATGAAAAATGCCTTCGCTTGGACAAGTCTTCACGCTGCATATGTGATTAGGCCACATTACGGGCCAAAATGCGCTATGCAGTAAGAGATAATGACGGCGGGGAGAGTAACCGCCTCTTTCGGTCGAGCGGCTCTGCTTGGTTGAGCGGCCGCGCCCAGGCCGCGTGCGTTCCGTAGCATCGGATAAAGCCGCGTGTAATGAAAGCGCCGACGCCGTTAGCCAAATTCGGAGAGAGAGAGAGAGAGAGAGAGACGAATCGCCGTGGCCCGTTTCTCTCGTTCGACCGTATCTCGTTCCCCTGGGCCCCGCGCTCCGTCTTGTTTGACCGACGCAGAAGGTCGCGCGCCGTGACTTCCCCTCCGCAGACAGTGAGCGATGCCGCTCCCCGCGCCCCCTTTTCCTCTCCATCAGCGACCGCAGCCGGCCGCACTCGCCGTTTATCAAGAGTGAAATACGGTCCGACAAGTGATAAATGCACAATACCGAGCTAATCGTGTTTTTACTGTTGACAAAATAATAAGCAAACGCTAAGGCCATAGACGGATGGTAATTTGGGTCAGTTTTCTTACGTGAGCGAGTGCAATACATACACTGTTCATTTTAAGTTAAGTCATCCATATCAAAAGTTCTACACTGTGTGCGACAAAGTGCCACATTGATTATTAAACTATTTAAAAGCAATGAAAAACTGGTGTTAATCACAGCATGTAGTGCTTGTTTCAGCCAGTAAACAGTAGCAGTATATGTCTCCAAACACTGATCAATCAATGTTTTTTGTAATTAATGTCTAGGGTTAATGAATGGTAAGGTTGGCACCAGGCTGACGTATTGGAGAAAAGGTTCTTTCTGAATGGAGAGAAAATCACTTCCTGCAGGAAGTGATGTAAATTTGGGCCTTCGATTCGCCTGCACTTCTCACCCTCTGTGTCCAACAGAGAAGTTCTCAGGATCTGCCTGTGTTGTGTTCAGGCCTTTAAAAAAACGCAAAAGATTTGTTTTTTTTTTGAGGGTATTAATAATCTCCCTCAGTGTGTCAGCCATCAGAGCTGTTAATCACATCTTTCAGGGTGACACAGGTGCTGAGCATTGAGCAGCGCCGCCAAGTCCTCCCTCTCCACCTCCCTTCTGCTTGGTCTCTGTGCGGCGCGCTAGCCAGGGACGGCATCAGGCTGTATGTGCGGGGTTAGCTGGAGGGTGAAGAGACTAATGTTCTCATGAAGCATAGAGAAAGCCCTTTGAGAGGAAACGTGCTGATTCAGATACACGCTCCCGTGCACATGCATAGATGGGCACATTAACACATTGATTTTCCCATCATCCTTTCAGAGTCTACTTGCAGTAAATGGAAGGAACCGCTAATTGCGGAGGTGGTATCAATTTCAACTGTGGGACAAAAAGCATTTGTCTGGCATGTTATGGCATTTTAAGTAAACCAAGATCTTTCTCAACAGTAAAGATTTTGGCACATGGTTGCGATATGTGCTTGAGATGTGAGCATCTGCGACACAGCCATAGTACTTGATTGTAGCCTGTATGGAGTTGATCAGTTGATAACCCTAGCCTTCTAAATATCATGTCTAATGATTTCTTAATGCTGAGCAAAAATAATAAACTATTTGTATGAAAAAATATACATTTATTAAGCATCTGTATCAATACTGAAGCTATTTGCATAGCACTATTAGTCGTAAGACCTTATTACTGAAAAATATAAAAATTTGTGTTGCTATTGTATTGCTATCTATTCGTATTATATACCTGCTGAAGAGAAATACCAGCTGAAGTGAAAAGAAGCAAGAAAATAATTCCATGGCAATAATTCAGCTCTGCAGTTATTATAATACAGTGGACCAGCTCAAAGTGTGCTTAAATAAAGCAGGCTTTATTTCATCCAGAAGTTGTATTCTGTTTTTCAAGAGTATGCAGTATGTTTACTTACCCTTCAAGCAGCTGCTTCATTTTATTGTTTTTTTTAAACATTAGATTATGACAGTACACAAAGCCAGAGTATTTATAGCTACAGGCAGCTTGAAGAGCCACGGCTTTTGTTTCAGAAAATGCGTTGAATGTCTTCTGGAGACATGATATGTCTTTGATTATTCCATCGTCGCTGTAGCCCTCCTGCTCTACTGCTACTCCTCTACTGAATCTTTTTTAACCCTTTAAGGTGTGCTATCACAAATATGTGATTACAATGTTCTTGAACTGAACTGAACATTTCAAAGCTGATGTAACAATCATTACTAGTAATTGAAAGCAATGGAGTTCTAGAACACCCATAGACTCATAGAAGACTCATAATTGTTTTTTAGAAATCCAAAAAAACCTACTCTTCAGAGGGTTTTAAACTAGATGTTAAGATGTGGAATGTTGTGGCAGTGTGCTACGTGTGTTATGGAATGGTAAGAACCAAACAAAACCAAAAAAAAAAAAAAAAAGTCTCAAGCATAAGTTTGATTCAAGGAGATTGCCATTGCAAAAATAGATCACATCCAAAGCACATTACTCCCAGAATCTGTGTATAAATTTGTATAGCACCAGAGGGAAACTATCACTAAGCTCATCCCCCAGTTTCATTTTAAAGCATTGATAACGAGTCAAATACACCCTTTGTACAATTTCAAAAATGTATTACAGTGAAATAAATGAATTAGATCAACATTTATACATTACACATATGTACACAAATTTTTTAAAGATCCAAAAACAACAAAAAAGATTTTTCCAATGTAAACTCTCAATAAAATGTACATATAAAAGACCAGGGAGCTCACATTTCTTGACAATTTAAGCCTTTCAAAGATCTTGATGCCATAGTTGTCACGGATAAGATTAGTGATGTATTTTAAGTGAGGAAATCTATTCTAGCACAAATCAATAATTCTCAATAAAAAATCTCAGAATTTCCAACCAGAATGATCATGATTGCACGTATGATCCAAATGGCATCAGTTACCAATATGCACGAACGTCCAACAAGAAGTGACAAATCGAAATCAATACTACTTTCCACAAAGCCTATTTACATTCATCATCCACAACTTGTCCATTTGGGTGCTCGATCCTGATATTTATGTATAATTGATTGGCTAGCCCTAATCTGGATAAGTCAATTTCTTTCAAAAGTGTGGCCTAGTCCCTTTAAACCTTAAATTGCTTGGAAATTTGCATATGGACGAGTGGTTTATTAACATCAGCTGCATAGAGAAACATGAAGCATCTATTGCACTGGAAAAAGAACATTGATATCAGGTTATTTGGCTTTGCTGTGGTTTTGTTTATAATGAATACCTCAGAGAGTGCATGGAGATGCATACATCTTGAACATAAACCATTACTTGAATGAGAACTCAATGCATAGGTTCAATCAATAGTGCCGTAAATGAGCCCTGCTGGACACATTCAAGCCTTTCATTTTCTGCACCTCTGGCCAAAGCAACTGTCAACACAGCCCGTCTGTTAGTGCAGAGAGGGGGCGGGGGGATGGGGGGAGGGGAGATGCTAAACGGTGTAAAAGGTTATGTTTGATACGAACAAAGCCGAATCCAGACTGACTTCCTGTATTAATATATGAAACAAATCAATACTGCATATTATGTTTGTTTTGCAGGAAGCCGTATATCTTACCTCTATATCTAATTTCTTTGTGTGTTTATGCTGGGTATTGTCTGAGCTCTTTTTCGTATGGTGAAGTTGTGGCTTCTTTAGCAGTTGCACCCAGGATTTTCATAGAACCATTACCATGTCACTATAGCGTGTATGGATGCATTATGACTGTCAGGTTTTGCATCTTAAGCACAAGTCACCTGTTCTGGAGTCTGGAGTGCATATAGTGCTGGTAGTTTGCTCCACACTGCTGATTGTAATAAGAGCTCAGCTGCTGCTAGTGGTGAAGAACTGTTGGATGCAGGACACAGATTAAAGACAGATTGCCACACCCATGGGAGTTTTGGCAACAATAGGCCACACCGTTTACCATTGGTTTTAATATTCTCTTTGTAGTGACATCATCAGTCATCTGAAGTCCAAGGCATTCACACCAAATAAGTAGTTTACAAAGTGTGTGTGTGTGTGTGTGTGTGCATGTGTTTGTTTGTGTGTGTTGGGGGGGGGAGGATTTGGGGGGGGTAGATGAAGGATTCTTTTTCTAAGGAAAGGTATTTGAGATGAAAGCAGACGCTATTGAGCTGGTGTCTGTCCTTGAATTCTCTGGTGTTCCTTCCATGCATTGGCTTTCTTTCCATGCACCTGGCCCTGTTAATAATTCTCAGTGTGAGAGAGATTATAATTTTTCATTGTGCAGATAAATCATGAGCATTGATTTATAGCACACGCCCACAACCCCCCTCCCACACACACACACACACACACACACACAAACACACGTATTCAATTCACACAGAACTCAGCACAAGCACAGAAGCTTCTAATGAAGGGATCATCTCACTGCTGCCTCCTTCATTAAATTCTACTGAAACATCCAGGGCTGGATGTGTCTCCTTCCTCTCCTGGCTAGTTAAGTTCTGCTGTTCTCTCATTCTTCATATATCAATTTGATGATTCTGTAATTTGTGTTCAGTGAGGGTATTTCGGGAGCTGTGCTAAATCAAATTATGCTTACAGATCTTTGTTGCCGGGGTCGGAATGTTGTTCCGGCATTCTTTGAACCACGCACATGGTGTTTCATGGAGTTTTGTTCCTGTCGAGGGCCCGTACCACAAAGATGAAATTCATCTAGCTTTCTTTTCCTCATTCCTTTAAATTAGACAGTTCAGTTAAGTTCAGTTAAAACAATGAGCAGCATCAGTTCTGAGATGGAGGATATGTTCCCTCTGTCAATAATCTACTGCATTCCTGCAATTGGTACAGCAGTACCCAACGGTGACGCATTTATATTGCCATTTCTCAGCTCACCAAGTGCTCTGTTTCTTCTTCATGATGTTCCAATGTGTTCCATGATGTTGTTGATTTAGGTTAGCCTAAGGTTTGGCCTGTGTCTCTGACTGCTTTAATCTTTTATTTCTCAACCTCAATCTCATAATGGCTTCCTTGACTTTCATTGGCACAACTTGGTCCTCATGTTGACAAATGCCTATAACAGACTCCAAGAGAAATCAAAAGCCTGGAATCAAGACTAGATATTGAAACCTCTCTTATACCTGCACTAAGGAAACAATTGAACTCACCAGACTAATCAGAAACACCCGTAAAGCCATTTGTTCCAATGTTATAGTGCCCTGAAATGGGGGGACTATGTATGAAAAAGTTCTCAAAACTTTAAATTGGGAAACTAAAATGTATATAAAAAAATACCCTTCTGCACTTGTATCACATTTGAATCATTTGATTACAAACGTAAAATTCTGGAGTACAGAGATAAATCAAGAAAAAAACTATCCCTTTGTCCCAAACCTTATGGAGTTTACTGTGTGTTGTATATATGACAGAGAAAGACAATTACTTCAAAGCAGAAAGGGAAAAACAGATAAAATGGCGGGTCTGACTTTCATTTTGATTCCGTCTCTCTTCCTAGACCACAGTGTGATGCATTAAAACTTCCAGGATTGTGGCGCACAGATTGCAGTCCCAGTGTACATGTCTAAATCCTCTGGATGTAGCACATTGCGTCCCGCTTCCAGCTACACCACATTCAGCCCAACTGTTACTGTCGTGCAGAGATTGAGTGGTGTGAAGCCTGCAGCTCCATTCCCTGAGTTCATGTTCACGACTATGCTACACCGCCCAAAAGTAGGTGGTTCTCTGCGACTCACGTAGGGAGAAAAACAGATTAACCGATTGTGTGCTAGCATTTGTTTCTTCAGTCAATTAGCTGAGCTTGAGCTAGCTGAGCCTGTGAGTTCCAGTACAGAAATAAAAACTGAGAATGGGGGGGGGGGGGGGGGGGTGGAGAGAAAGGGAAAGAGACAGACAGAAAGAGAGTTGATGAGAGAGGGACGACGTTCAGATATGGGCAGATTTAGTCGTCTCTGACGCTGGTATAAGCATCATTCAAGGTTGGTGCGCTGACCCGAGGTCTGATACGTACTGAACGGTTTAATGAAATGTATAACGGCGGCAGCTGGGCCCAATCTGTCTGTTCTGTCTCCTCCACCACCGTGGGCTTGACGGGAGTACGACGGTCCAATGACAGTCCAATTAGAGGCGTATTTGCATATCTCCTGGACTGTGTTCACCTTGTTCGCGGAGGCGTAAAATGGAACCGCCGCGCGGTACATCCCCCAGCTCAGCAAGATTTCTCAATTTCGCCGTCTCCGCTCCGTGACACCTCACGCGCCCATCCCCTCGGCCCCGGGGTTCACATCGCCGCGTCTCTTCTGGCCTCGGCGCGAGACCACGCTTGCTGAAGGAGGGAAGGAGCGCAAGCGGGGGCGAGCGACATTTGGAAACCGGGTTGTTGCAATTGGCCGGTTTTTCATTTGACTCCCGTGTGGTGCAGAGCCACTGTACCCGGTAGAGGTCTCTTCAATTGCCTGAGTCATTTTTACCATTTTTATTTATTGCTTTTTCAAACTCATCTCAGCAATGTTTATAGACCATTGGATAGGTACCAGAGCATTTCTCGTATGGGTTTGAAGCTAATAAGGACCTGTAAGGTCAGTGACATTGGACTGTGGAAGTGACATCATAAAGTGATGTCCAATCTGTTTATCCCTCTTCCTCTTCCTCTGCCATATTTTTCCTTAAGCTCCCAGTAGTAAAAAAGGGCCCCTAGAATGGTTCTATGAGAAAATTAACTCTAGAGGTCAAGCGTACAGATTCACTTATTATTTATAAATCACTCAATTTACTCTGTTCTTGGTACATCAAGGAAATATCATAGGCAAACTTAGTTTGAATTCATAGCAGTCTACACCCAGCTTATTTATTTATTAGGGAAGGTGAAACCTGCCAATTAAATGCATTACTGGGTAAATTTGATAGACTTTTCAGTTCATCCCCTCCAAAAATAACAGCCGCAGTCACCTTGGCACATGCAAAGCACGCGCTGAAAATTGAGAAGCACATCAGCCGAAGGACTTTGACGGAGCTTCCTAAGAGCACGTGCACGGAGGCGCCCAGTGCCCTCAGGAACGCCTCTGCGAATTCAGACATTTCTATAAGTGGACGTTCATTTCAGTCTCCGGCTGGAGATACGTCTTCCAAGGCAAACGTGATGTAAACCGCTGATAATTCTTTCAGAGAAACGCCGGAGGTAAGTGCTCTTTAAGGGGTAAGGAAACCAATGGAAGCTCTGCTTGTTTCCCGGGGTAAGTGTGTCCACGGAGCACAGAAGCGCGATGCGTGCTCAAACGTCAGCTGGGTGCTGTCAGCGGCGGGGGGGGGGGGGGGGTTCTTCGCCATGCCTGGGGTGGGTTGCAGGGCACCTCGTTCGCTCGTCTTTCAAATATTTACGTCCCTCCTTGGGAGCGGGAGAAGTGCAGGTAGGCAGGCGATTTTGCCTTCACATCACCTGTGATGGAATTCTCTTATTCCCTCTGTATTGACTCTAAAAATGGCTGAACGTATCCAAAGGCTGTGGCCTAGATCGCAATCACCAACCCCCCCCCCCCCCCCCTTCCCCCCACCCCTCCCCCTCTCATCTTTTGAGGGGCTGAGTGCAGATCCAGGGTTCAACATGGCAAGCGATAATGAAAAAGAGAGATTTGGACACACGTGATGTCCTTAATATTTATCAAGGATTTGTCTTCCTCGCTTTGACAAATCTACTGCCCGCAGGAAGGTCATGTATTTTTCACTGAGTGTATTTAACCAGTAGGTAACCAGCAGATGTGGATGTCATAACTTTACAGCAATGCCGTAGCGACACCGTGACATTGTGAGTCATTGTGAAACTGCTGCCCTGATGCTTACTCCTCTGGCTCTTGTGCATTCCTGTATGGAAGCGGAGTCCTTAATGCATTGGAATATGGGTTGCATCTCGAGCCCGGAGGATGTCCTATGATACCCTGTGTATCAGCCAGATGGCAAACAGGCCCTTGTGTTTATATAGTATTGTCGAGACAGATTGACACGTGTTAACAAATGATGACGAATCCGCCATGACATGGCAGGCTCCCACATACAGTGTGCTTTAATCAAAGTCTTATCAGAGGCAACCAACTACCTGGCAATGCCCAGAATCCACAGATAACTTGTACGCAAATAATTAGTAGGTGTCAGCGTGTTTACTCAGTCTATTTATCAGGGATAATCAGAGTTAATAAAAGAATGCATTAATAATTTGATATTTGGCCCAGAGATCACTGATCGATTACTTAATCCAGTACTCAGATGCTTCTTAATTAACAAGGAACAAGGAAACTCCAGGATTATGTTCTTCCTAATCAATATGCATGAAGGAGTGCTGAGGAACTCTGCATAAAATAACACATAATTCATTGATGTAATTAATTTTCCTGACTGAATGTGTGAATGAATGCAGATCTTTGCGGTGAGCCATTATTCACAGCTGGTGTTTCATAGAGCGCTCAGGGGCAAAAGAGAAAAAAACCAGTGTTCAATCACAGTAATGAAATTACACGAATATAACAGAACCTCAGTGTGATACTTACACGGACTCAAACAATTGGAGAAAAGTCCCTTTGCATAAAATGTTGCTTGTTACTGCATTGAGATCAGCCTCCAGTTTTAATTTCTCAGGGCTTTAAAACCAGTGTATAGAAGTGAATCTAACAATTGGGTGCTGGCGAGCGGAATAATTGAAAAACGTATCGGAAAGGGCTTCAGTGTAAATCCCTTGCAAGGATTTCCTGATTTCCTCTGCCTGAAAAGTAATGAGGGGAAAAACCAGCTTGGATGTTTGTCACGTTACGTGTGATGAACTAGATTTGAGGATGGGAGGGGCCAGTGCTGGGGGGAGGGGGGCATGGGGGAGTCATACAGGGCATCAAGTGCATTGAAGCATTGTAAAAATGAAATACAGAGACTGATCTTTCATCAGTAGTGTCAGATAAACTTACGTGTCATGAGTAAAATCCCCGCGTCAGCAGTTCTGCCCCTTTTGATTAACTGTGAAGCGCTCAATCATTGGACAAGGAAGGTGGTCACTGCTCAGGCTGCACCCTGTCTCCTTTGGAAGAGTTGTTGCACGTAGTATTTGCCACACTAAGAGCAGATTAATAGCCAGCAGTAAAAATAATATATGTGAGGTGCTCAAAATGGTAGGTACTGAATGAGATCACAGTGAAATATGTAAAGTTTGAAGCTACTTCATTCTTGTGGTTGTAATATTTTTATTCCTTTTGATCCAGTGCTTTGCTGCTGTAGCTTTATATCAGCAATGGTTCATTATACAGTGCCCTCCAAAAGTATGGGAACGGTAGAGTAAGATTGTTATTTTTTGCTATAGACTGAACTTTATACAGTACGTATACTTTAACACAAAAACAGTTGCTTCTGTAAAATGGTAACAAATATACACATGTAAATGCAGTGAAATAAGAACTTATTGTCATATTCATATTTTGATCTCAAATCCAAATGCCTACATATATAGCAAAAAATAAATTTCACACTGCTGTTTCCATACTTTTGAAGGATACTGTAACTCTGAGACTTCAGAAATATCAACTGTGAAGGACGTATTTATGTAAAATATTTGACATGAGGAAACTTGCGTATTGCTTTGCATCATATGTTAGTCTTTTTTGCTCACAACACATTAAAGCACTATACGGTCCAGTACTGCCATTAATTGCTATCCGATCTGATGCTGCTGTGTGTTTGTATATCTCTGACATGGCTAAAATCTTGAAATTAACTGATGGTGTGACTGCGTTTATTTTATTTTTTTGTTCACTCAAAAAACGCAGTCGGCAGGAGCAGAAGCCTTGTGACAGCTTTTAGCGTGGAGTAATGGTAATGTCATGGCTTAAGCACAGTCATTATTTTTCCCCAGCCTTTTAGCTCTGACAGATGTCAAGCTATTTCCTACCTGCGGGGACAAGGCAAAAGAGAGGTTACGGAGAAGCAAAGGCATTGTCTTAATTATTGATGCTGGTCTAATTAAGGACATGGAGGATAAGCCTCCCTCCCCCAGTTCCTTATCTTCAGCAGATATGAATGGAAGGAGGCTGGGGTCAGTTTCTGTGGCGTAATTAATATAACTAAGTAATTTCAGCCCCATTACCCTTGTTAATGTCGAGCTGAAGATTTTGTAATTTGATGAACATGTTGTCATTGCATCACAGTGATGAATGTGGCAGTAACCCTGAATAAATGTCCAGCCATTAATGCCATGCACTGTTAGAAATCGGCTGTCACAGGACTGCGTCAGACCAGAATAATGCAGCGCCTCAAAGGTTCTGTGTGGTTCTTTACGGTATACATTGCGTTAATGCATGTTGTGAAGAAAACATTACTGATTATTTGAAGGTTATTACATTAGCCAAGTACGGATATTACATTAGCCAAGTATGGATATCGGTTGAGATGAAAAGTGCGCTGTTATGAGAGTGAGAGAGACAGGCAGACAGGGGGAGAGGCTTTTAGGCCAAATATATTAAATTTGTAGGATACATTTTAGAGGGAAAGTATGTATAATATGTATATAATACAATATGCAATTATGCAACACGTAATAATACAGCATTCAACTAGGCTATTACAAAAAACTGAATGATGGAATCAAACAATCTCATAAACTAGGAGGAGAAATAAATGGTGCAAGAAAACCATATGAAACCAGAAAAGATTAACTCAGAAAAATGAAAAGAAAGCAGTTACGAAGCCTCCAGAAAATCCGAGTCTCCATCAGTTTATAATGAGCAGAGTCTATTTAAGATGTCCAGAGCCGAAGCCATTGATCCCTTTTGCATGGTCTATGGGCACCCTCCCCAGGATTTAGTCTTTGGCGGTCAGCAAAATATTTCAGTATTTCAGTCTTTGTATTTACAATGTATTGAAAAAACTAGTTAGTCGCATTACACACACATTTATAATTTACAATATATCGCTAAAGTTCTGTGGAACATAGTAGAAGTATTTCATATATTTCCTAAAGTATGCTTTCAGTTTGGAATAGAAAGAAAATAAATACATTATTTTTTGCTTTGTTTGGACTTCTTACATAAATTGATTGTGTTCTGAGTCATAATGGATGCTGGGTACCGTATGTTGACAATGCAACATTTGTCTGCTGAGTTTTTGCTGTTTACAGAAATCGTGCAATACTATATCAACCAGACATTCACTTCACTTGATATCTGGCTACATCATGCATTGTATATCAATTGATATACAGTAAATGTTAACTTAAGTCATATTGCTGCTACTTGTGATTAAAAGGAAGAACATGCTTTTTTGCACCTGTGCGTCAAATTTTCAGTGAAAAGGGCAGGCCGGGAGGTTGAGATAATGGCAGTACTTATCATACCGTGTGTTGTTATTGTTTTAATGCTTCCTCCTCTATTACCGCCTGATGATTTGACAGGGCTGAATTAATCGCTGATTTTGTGTACTTTAATTACCTCTCGTTGGCCTTGCGATTTTTGGAGGCTTCTAAATGGAATGCGGCCCTTTGTGTGCTTTGAAAGGGCACATCGAAAGCTCAGTAGTGCACTCTGCCTTTCGATCAAGTGGAAGGACAAATTACTAACAGCTCACCGCCTTCACCTCGCTGCGATTTTCAAAAGCTCCAACATTCATTACAGGAAAGGGATGAAAAGCCCGAAACCGAATGCTTTCGGTGCTACACGCCCAGATCCATGCCAACCCAGTGACCTCGTGGTAAGAAAGGATATTAGCAGAGATTCTGACAATTTTGACACACATTATTGTTGAGTGACTTAGCAATGTGTGAGGGTGTTGCTGGGCCTCGCTCTGGGAACATGAAACGCAGGCTCAGGAAAGTGCACTCATAAAGAGATTCCTCTTATTACCTATAGTCTGAAAAGATTGATCCTAAATAGGTTTCTCCTGCCAACATTTTCGCCTTTTGTGTCAGTCATGACAAATTTCCGATTCATT
Source organism: Anguilla anguilla (assembly GCF_013347855.1). Classification (NCBI taxonomy): domain Eukaryota; kingdom Metazoa; phylum Chordata; class Actinopteri; order Anguilliformes; family Anguillidae; genus Anguilla; species Anguilla anguilla. Next base: position 12,738,337 of record NC_049206.1, on the reverse strand, counting down.
GAGAATTCATTCTCTTCCATTTTCCGCTTACCATTGACTTGAGGAACACTACAGCAGCATTATTTGCCAAGAGTGAAACGGATCTGCGCCATGCTGGTAACTAACACAGCCACAGTTTCCTTAGCTATAGTTGGCCAGACGTAGTTTTATCAAATGCCAGGAGAAACGTGAGAAATCACTGTTCTGATAGTGATTGGAACATATCAGAGAGGAGTCATTTGGTTCTCTTCACTGTCCAATGACAAAATTATTATTTCTCAGATTGGCATAGGTAATAATAGGTGTACGGGTCACATCATATGCTTATTCTACAAGTGATGGTTCATATTTTATTCATGATTCCATACTGTAAGTTCCCTGTCCATGACATGTTAAAAGCAGGTAGCTGGAGAAAAAAAAATAATGTTCAGTTCACAATTCACGGTAATTTGGAGGATGCTTTTAGTCAAAGCGACTTACAAAAGCGCGTTTCACATGGTAGACAAGTGGCACTAGAGCAAGACATTGCAAAGAACCTAGAGAAGAGTTACAGTCATATTAAGTTCCATCATTAATGTGCAAGTCTCAAGACCTACAAGACAAATGGAGAGAACGTTGTTTTAAAAAAAAATGCGAACATTGAGGTGTAGTCTGTAAATGTGGGTTTCTTTAACACTTGTGAAATAGAGCCAGTGAATCTGCCTTCCTGACTGAGATGGTCCACTGAGAGAAATTTGCAGTGAATTCAGGCACCCAGCAGAAGCCAGTGAACAGCGTTCAAAAGTGGAGTGGCATGTGTCAGTTTAGGCATTCTGGACCTGTTGCAGGGACCTGATGACAGATGCCTGTAAATCAAACAGCCAGTCATCAAGATAGTCCAGATAAGATATTACAAGTGCCTGGACACATAGCTGCACAGCCTCTTGGATGAGGAAGAGCTGGATTGTCCTGATGTTGTGAAGGGAGAACCTGCATGACCAGGTGGTTGCTGCTATGCCACACCAAGGGGCTCTTAGAGGAGCAAGAGGGAGATTCTGTCGATCCATTAACAGTGATAGAGGAACAGGAATTATGTCCTCTCCAGGTTGAGCTAAAATTGTCAATGTGGCTAAAATTTGTAATGATTTGGCATACTACTTTGTGCAGTTAATTGTGATTGTTTAAGTAATATTTTGATAAGCAATTTTTGAACAGCTTAACAGGAATTTTGATTATTCATAAAATTTAATTAGAAAAGAAATGCAAACGAGTTTCTTAGTTGTTGTCGACCATCCAATAGGATCTTTACATTTTAATTAAGAAAATTAATTGAGCACCGATTTATACCCAGTGAAAAACAGATGCATAGATTTAATAATAAAAACAGAGACCACATTCAGGAGAGGTCCAGCTTTTTAAAAATGCACAGGGGATGTCCCCTAAACATTCATCTGGCTCCTGTTCAGCTGCACTCAACAACAATGTCCTGTAAAATTCAGAGAAGGAACAGAGAAACAAGAGGAGGGGAGAAGAAAAAAAAATTGTTGTACGGGTTGTAATTTCCTGGCCTTCAACTCTCGGCGCACAGGAATGCAACATGGTGAGTCATTATTCAGGCAGAAAGTGTCCGGGGAGAGTGATAATTCAGCCTAATTCCCCTCTCTTCGCAGCTCGCTGTCGCTATCAACAACCACTTTCCTCTGAGAGAATCCTTAGAACAAAGGCCAGGGCTGCCAGCTTTGTCTCCTGCTTTCCCTGCCAGGGATTCTTTTTCCCCGCCAACCCCAGCCAACGGCATCTCCCCGGGCCAACCGCAGACGTGGGAGAGACGGTTTTACTGGTGAAGAAGACAGCTGGTTCTTCATCAGTATTCGTCTCGAGCCTGACAGGGAGAGGGCATGTTTGATTAAATGAGGGGAGGGAAAACATTTTAGCTGTTTTTACAGGAAATGCTCTGCACAGTCAGACAAGGGCTTTTTTAGGCTAACACTGACCCCTTAAAAACACAATCAGTGTTCCTCCAAGACTTTCATGGCCAATCCCCTATCTTTGGGCCAGTGGTATCTGCTGAGATACTCTGTGGAGGCACAGAAAGTAGCTTTGAACTAATATTAGTACACAACTAGATTTATTTTTTTTTATTCACAAGCTTCCCAAGTTCAGTATTATCCGTGAGTAATTGACTTATTTTTAATTTTTTATTTGTGCTTAATGTTTTTGCACTTCATGTTATATTAGTTAGATGGGGCTATTGTATATTATTATAAAGGAAACCTGAAGTTCTTCAAATAAACATCCCCCGCCCCCTCTCTCTCTCTCTGTGTACACGCACTGATGGTGGGTGATCCTCATTCAAAGTGCCACGGGTAGTTTGCAAAGCAATCAAATGCAGATCAAGGGCACAACTCAAATTTACGTTTAGCAGATGCTCTTATCTACAGCGAGTCACAAGGCAAGGCCTTCCACTGCTTGGATGTCACATCAACTTGTGAAGTGTGAGTGAATGTCAGGCAGGATTAATGGGGGAGTGGGACAAGGCAGTATAACATCTCCAGTACACCAGCAGGACATCTGATGGAGTATATCCAGGAAATCATCCGTGTCGCACCGACCTGGCAAGTGGCAGTCATCCACACGCTGTCCTTACCTACACTACCGCACCAAGCGTCACCTGCTCTGAGCTGGTGAGCTGGTCTCCCTGACCCTGCCGTCTGCTTTTACATACTGTGTACATGCTTAAAGAGCATACAACTTAATTGTATCAGACATACACACACATGCACGCACACACATGCACACGCACAAGCACACGCACACACACACACATGCATACACACACACGCACACACCTACACACACACACACACACACACACGCAGTCTTACTTGTGGGACTTCTTCCAGTCTGCTCCACTGGGCTGGGCACCACAGCCATAGGCCGTTATTCTATAATTAATATTATACACATACACTGACATCCGCACACATAAAACACTCACAGATATTCATAGTCACGTGCATAAAGCACACACACAACTGCACAGAGCACAGAACAAAGATATGCTCTCAGTAACGTTAATTTACACTAATTATTCCAACTTCTGCGACAGTTCTATAGTTCTAACAGTTCTTTGCCATTTGCTAAGAATATATCTACCCTTCCCTGACCTCCCTCACTTTCAGTACATCAAGAAATCACGTTTATTTGTTGTGCAGGTTTTTAATTGACAGCATAACACTGAAACATTGGAACATCCAGATGGCATAATGTAATCATTCTAATGCCTTATCAGTGTCACCTATGGGCTGTCATCGCACAGTGATACGGGGTAACATCTCTCTCTGACAATGCCAACCAATCTACTCTTTCTGAGGCAGTAGAATAGAATAGCAGAAGAAGAAAAACTGCTAGAATCTCTGCTGATGTGACCTTAGTTTGTATGCCAGGGGAAGAACAACAATAAAACAACAATGTAGCAGCCTGAAGCATCGCTGTGACATTCTGCTGGTACAACCATGTTATTCTAGAATCCATATATACACATATATATATATAGGATCAGGATGATTCTATGATTGTATGAAGAACACACATACTCCAGTTCTCCAGGGACATGTTGCTTTGATATTACGATCCCCCGCAGCCCTTCGTTTTGAAGTTTCCCCATTTCTGGGTCTTCTTGACCCCAGCCTGACCTTCACTAAATTGCGAGCAGTTCCTAGAATTAAATGATCTCTCCAACAGGAGAGTTCATTTTTTCCATGCTGTATTGTTGCTTTTATGACAGCTATCAATATTAGCCACGTGTGGTCCTGGGTGTCACTAAGGGTTAGAGTTTACCACCGTTTGCATAGTATCAAGGGGCTTGGTGGGAAAGCACTCCCTGTGGTCCATAGCCCATCACAAGGTCAATCACCCACCTTCCTCCTCTGCCCTGATATCTACCCTAGGAGAGATACCATTGGACCTGACACAACATTTGGTTTTCATGTTGTCTTACAAATAAATTCAAGTTTTCTAATTCTAATTCCATACATATAGCCTTTATTGAAACTGTGGATTTTTACCAGTGAAGAATGTAAGAAAAAAAAAAAACAAATGCTTGCATTTGATTGTGAGCCAAATTTTGATTGTATGTGTGATTGTGTGACATTGTGTTATGTTTCTCCATCAGGACACATACTGTAACTCACGGAGGACAGTCTTCATGGACAGTATCTTGAGAGTATCTTTTTTAAAGAGGCGTACGTGACTTCAGGCATACTAGGGAAAATGTCAGCACAGCAGGATTGTGAAATGTGCCAATCTAGTCTATCTGCTGTACGGAAAAACTGACATTCGCTTTTTCCAGCTGTCACTTCAGAAAGACACTCATCACACATTACATTTAAGCAGTAAAATTTTCAGTGTTAAATGAACTATAGTTCAAATGGGAACAAATGTGCTCCAGCATCGTACTGTAGAATTTACCGTATGAGAGTTGATTTAACGCTGAACAATTTACTGTGTGTGATCCCCTACATAGCAACCTCAGTTAGCAGGTAAAACGCGCTGGGAATAGTTAACATCTCTCATCATCCATGAGTACCGGTAGGAATGGAAACATTGATCTAGAATGCCGTACCTTTGATTTCTGAAATAAATCTCTGACTGTTTGGTTGCCGTTGCCTGTTAGCGCACAGAAACACGTTCTGAGTTGAATTCGCTCCGATAGTACATCAGCATATTTTATACCTATTTCGCTCATCATTTCTGTTCGAGTTGATTTCCCACTGAACTATTTTCAGTGCATGTGTCATGCCCAGCGTACATTGCTGTAGAACATGGTGTGGATTATATAGGCCTATTATCCTGCTCCACTGAATCCTGCGAGTTAAAGTCTCCCTTTGGGATCAATCAGGTATTCTGTTCTTTTTGTAAGTTTTCTTTTTGCCTCAGGGGTTGATCTGTGAGTCACCCGAATCCCAATAGGTTATGTGCTTCCTGCTGATGCGCTTTATTTAAAAGGTGTGGTAAAGGACTACACTGTGTGAAGGGTTTACTCACCAAAAAAACTTTAACGAAATGAAATCCCATTTATGAAACTTTTTTGTATTTTGTAATGTATAGCATTTAGTGTATCATGTGCGATCATGAAGTTAAAATAAAATTGTTAAAGTAACTTGTCTCGTATACTGTGGCTTACATTTTGGATTTTCTATTTTAAAATGTATTGGTTTTTATGAGAAATAGAAGATGAGTGAGAATGTGTGGCTGTGAGCTGTATTGGTATGCACAGAATCAACGCAGAGTTCCTATCTCACCTCTCCTTCTCAATCATGGAGTTGACCTCACATTGTCCTACGCTTTTATCACTGAACCCTCACTTCACATTAGCTCCATTGTTTAATTAGAGGAAATCACCACAAAGGCTGTGCTAGATCTTTTCAATCTTTTACCACTGTTCATGGTAGCAGGGCATCAAGGGAGGGCTCGTTTGTGTGTGTGTGTGTGTGTGTGTGTGTGTGTGTGTGTGTGTGTGTGTGGTTACATTTGTGAGTGTGTGTTAGCGAGGCAGAAAATGGAAATATGATCAAGAATGGCGCTCAGATCTGCACACATTCTGTTGTTGCAAACACTGGTGTTACTGAAGGTTGGTGCATGAGCATAAGTGTGTGCCTGTGTGTGTGTGTGTGTGTGTGTGTGTGTATCGATGATTGTGCAATATGTGTTTGCATTTGTGAATCCACACACTGAAACTGAATTGAAATGTTGTTCTGAAAGAAATCACGGTTCCCAAGGTCGGAGTTTTTCTATCAGGAAGAAAAACACCCTGCCATCTCAGCTAATTTCTGCAGCACTTAAACACAAGTGAAGCTCTAATGAAATGTACACAGAGAAATAAGACGGAGAGCACTGCTGAGAAAATGAGAATGGAAAATCAACAAAAACAACAAAAAGTCCAATCATGACTGAGTTTGTTTGCCATGTATTTTTGGCTTTATTGGCCCGCATCCTGTTCTAACAAACACGGTTTATTAGTATTTATTTATTAGCTGAGGCTCAGTATGTGGCTCAGTAAGCAAGCACCTAGCGGACTGCTGTCAACGCTAGCTGTCGGTCCACCATCAGCTTGCAAGTAGGCTCTACAGCGGGATGCTAGCCGCGCGATCGTTCACCAAGTGTTTCGCGTTCTTTATACAGCCAATTTTCATCTCAACTCGCCTCAGCCGTCTGCTTGCGGACAGTGGTAGCGACTTGTGAACTCCAGCCGGCCGACAGTTGCACCAATGGTGGGTCGCTGGTGGGCAGCGAGTGGGGCCAGCATGTTTGCTGGCTGAAGAGTCTACCTGCCTTCAGGCCTGATTGGCACATGGGGTCGAAGTTCACCAGTACATGAAGTACATATTCCCTCTGAACGGGACAGGCAAATTGCAGGGCGTTTTTTTACTTATCCTCAGTTTCGGGATGGATTGAAAAGGTAAAGGAGGGAAACAAAGGTTTGCCTCAGTGGGTAACAAAGGTTTGCCTTCGGTAATGTCTCTTACAGTAAATCCATCAATTGGTGCTTATAAGCCAGTCGATTATTTTTTTTAGATGTCCCCATCTGTTGTCTGGTGTGCCTTTCCAGGCTTGTTGGAAGCTCTGTGAGAGAACCCAAAAATGGGGCCAACTCCACTATTACCCAGCAAGGTTTGACTTTGCAAGAGCAGTCATCCTGCTGGAGAATTCGCTTAAAGCTATGATGCAGAGGTGATTACAGATCATTAAATTCATGCGCAAAACAGTCTGTTTTGAACTAAAAGAAATTGGTTCCGTTACTGTTTGTGGTTTGCCACACCTACAGCAGTAAACACTGTAAACACTGGGTCACAAAGTCAGCAGGGCATGTGCAGAAAATGAAGGTTTACACCTTAGGATTGGCTCCTCAATTGACTCATCAAGCCTCTTCTGAAGCAGCCTTCTGAGGATTGTGGCTTTGTCTGCACAAAGCAATTATGGGTAATGTAGTCTGTCATTTTAATATCCTTAGCACAGATCTTGAGCCTTGTTTTTTTTTTTTTTACTTTGTCTAGACAATTTATGTCTAGACAAAGTTGACCTTTATTTTATTTGCTGTCAAATTTGATTTGTTGCAAGTCCAGTTAACGGACTATTGTCTGATGTCACGGCTCATTTTTTTAGGAACACAACACATCTCATAAACTCACACAAAATCATCTTCTGAGGTGGAAGAGGGAAAACATCCTATTGCTTATGACTTAATTTGCTTGGTAGATTCGCATAACTGCATTAAACGTGTCAGTAAAAATTGGAATTTATAAATAACGAAACCCTGTGCTCTCCATAGGTTAATGTGAATCCCGTGGGAAGGCCTGCTTTTCAATTCACAGAATTAATGACTCTCCCCCTCCACTGTACACTGGATACAGCATTGCATTGCTTTCCTGGTTCTCAAGGTTATTTCTCTCTGTGCTAAAAGCATCAACTCATTACTCACCCAGCATTAAATCATTAAGAGGAAAAAAGGGGTCCTGCTCGCAGAATTGGGAAAAAAAATGACGTTAAAATAAGACCACAGTCTGTTCCAGCGGATTCAGTTTACTGAAGTATGTCATCAGCATAAATGTAAATGTTGGTAGCTAGGGCTGTGCTGCGAACGACCTGCTGAGAAGTTTCACAGAATTCGTTGTATCCCACAATCCCACTGAAAACCCATACAGTTGAACTGGTGTTTCTCCCAGGCATCTGAAGGTGATTGGCTCGCTAACAGTAGAGCACGTTGCTTCAGTTACATTATATGTATTAATATGATCAGTGTTGCAAATGCTTGGTCCTGCGTTTGAGCCCTGCTGTCACAAGTAGGTTAATGTTCACGAGGAGAAGTATGTGTTCTGCGTAGCCTATGCCAAAGCTATCGGCTAGGGTTTGAATCATATTTTAATTAAGCTTCAGTAGGAATTGAATGTTTAAATGAAGTAGCATGTGACACGACTCTCTGCGGGACTCAGGGACAGAGGGTGATAAAATTCATTCCAACCCATTTATTATTATTCAGATAAATTTACGCCCAGAGGCCATTGCTTCACATTAGGATGTGAGCGGGTGAAATCAGAGGTAAAAGCGATTTGGCCCGGACGTCTGATCTGAGGAGCGTCCCCCCTAACGCGCTCGTCTTCTCTGGCCGACAGCGTCCCGTCACACCCCTGCGCTCCCTGGCTGTCGGCTTTCAGCTCCGTCGGGCGAGAAAGCCGCTAATGAAGATTCACGGAGCGGCGGCGGTTATCAGCGAGGCAGCTGAGAGCGCCGCCGCCGCGCGCGCGCGCAAACACAAACTCCGATTCGCTAAGAGAAAATCCACACCCGCTCAAGCACCTTGTCAGCCAGCGAAAACCTGTGAGCTTTTCCTCGGATTGCGGGAGTTATTTGAGGAAACTCTGCGAAAGAACAGAGAAAACAATGTTTATTTTTTCAGTGTTTGCGATTAACTAGGACTGGTTTTGTTTCGGTCTTTCAAGTATGCCCTCACGTATGTGACAATGTGTACTGTGCAGAAGAAATTGATCACCATCACCAGTTGTCTTATCAGCGAAAAAGGGCCCGGGTGACAACCAATAGGGAGACTACGCTCTCCTATCTGGATGAATCGGGCTTAGATGGCAGTGTATCCTTTAGATTATGGAACCCAGTGTGTAACCAGGAGGCTAAGGGTTTGAATCCTAGGTGGAGCACCCTTGAGCAATATACATCTAAATGGCTCCAGGAAATATCAAGAGGTAAAAATGGGGGGGGGGTGGGTGGGGGGTGGGACAGTATCAAAAGCAAATAAATTTGCAAAAAAAAAAGTGGATGTAGCCAGTAATGGAATTCCTTAGATGAAGAGCGCCCCCTCAGCTGCTGGGGGATGACCCCGTGTCCCCGGGTAGCGTGGGATCTGTCAGCGCTGATGCGCGGGGATACGCCGCCAGGTTCAGGGGGAGTTTACAAGGCCGTCGCCGAGTGGCTAGTGGGCGGCGGCCAGGCGAGCACCTGGATGCTGATGGCTTTGAGAGATGAATAATGAATGCCCTTTTTAACAGGGGTCGCCTGGAGGGGGAGTGGGAGACGTAACGGGGAGCAGCTCCGGGGCCTGCGGCGCAGCTATTTTTAGCACATCACCTCTCTCTCATCCTCGCTCTGCACTGCAAATAACGCCCAGATGAGTGTTCAAAGCTGAGCCTTTTTAAAGTCTTCTTTTTTTACCTTTTACCTACTCCCCCCCCCCCCCCTGCTCCTTGAATCCATTTTGGAATGGTCAGTTGTGTGTGTAGGCTTGTCCCGTTGCAGTAAACTCACCCCCCCCCCCCCCCCATCAATTCAGGAAATAGTCAGTTCTGGAAATGGTCCACCACCTGAGCTTCACCATCTTAAATAAGCAAACAGCCGTTTGGATGTGCCAGTAATCCCATCAGCAAAGATGGATGATGTTTTTTTCTTTCTGAACTGAAATATACAGATTTTAAAATGTCAAATGTATCGCCAGTATGCTTTGCAGTGTTGGTAAACTCCCCCCAAACAGATCAACATTTTTTCTTTTTGCTTGAGTAATTACTGCACTGAGGAAAGGTCGAGAGTTAATCATCTCAGAAGATGTGGGCGTGAGAGTGACAGCGTGTGTGTGTGTGCCAGTATGAGACCTGCATGATCACGATCTTTGTTTTCATTTAGTTGATTGAAGAGAGGGATGTGTAGGTATTAAGATGGCCTATGAGTGCTCTTGGATGTTTCTCATGTGATCTGCTGCTATTCTAGTGCACTGTATGAATCTGCATGTTAACACAGATTCATATGCATATCCAACCCACTGGTTTCCTAGCGGCTTCAGTGATAATATGGCTACAGATTCCCCAGTGCTTTCTTTTATACAGTATGTGTAATAAGCCCATTGTTGTGCTGTGGTGTGACTCACTGTGACGTGGAGGTTTCGGCTTTGTGGTTTGAAGGCCTTTATTATCTGAGGGGAAAGATTTCTGTATGTACAAGTGGTGAATGCAAAACACTCAGCAGGCAGGTTAACATTTTAGCCTTCAGACACAAATCGGTTTGAAATAATAATAAATTATAAATTAATCATCATCATGATCACTTCAATAATTATGGGGACAGGAAAGCATTGATATCCTGATCTATTGTACAGTGTGTGCAGCGTGTCTTGGCTCTGCTTTTTTGCCTTTGACTTTCAAGTTTAATTCTACGAGTTTGATCCAAAATTAATTATGCTACAGCAGCTGACAGATTAAGTCTAAAATGGTTCACATGGTGCAAAGTGATAAACAAACTTTTCAGTTGCTATACAGTACTCACCCATTCTAGTGTACAGGTATATAATGTATTGTCATCCTCATATTGGATTTTCCCCATTCCTTGTGCCCGTAATAGTATTTTGAAGATTTTGAATGGTTGTTTTCTTGTATCTCCTGTGCACACAACACACGTCCACACGCACGCGCACACACGCACGCGCACATGCACAGCGCAGCAGTCTGCATTATTTTTTATCATTTCTCCCAACTCACCGCTCCGCCATTGTGCTGCCCATACACAGTGAGTCTGATAAAAGACTGTGGGACTTATATAACTGCACTGCTGAAAGAAAAGGGGCGGGACCGAAGTCACTTTCAACTGCGGAGGGTAAATTGTCGTTTGAACTCTTTGGAGAGGCGCAGAGATTGTGCCGCCTAAACCCGCCGTAAAATAGAAACAAAGGAAGAGCTCAGCACGGCAAAGAAAGTTTGGGCTTATCAGGACCTGCCAGCAGCCTCCAGAGTGCAGAATGAGCACGGATTCCAGCCAGGCTAAGACCCGCCAGCTTGAGAGACGTGACTGGGATATTTCGCTAAATCCGTGAAAAGAACACTCTTCCACGGTGGAGGGGTGGGACAGGAGGCTGAGATTGGAACTGTTTCGGCGAAGAGGGATCTAACTGATTTATGATGAGCCGAACTGTTTGGGGTGGGGTTGATATGGCTCAGTCATGCTTATTGCTCCTTGAAGCTTTTTTTCTGGTTTTGGAGCTAGTGATAGCCAACGCAAAGGGTCGATTTCTTAATGGTCTGACCAAGACAACATGAGCAAGGAACCAGTAATGAAACCCAGATTCAGTCTTAACCATTATATAGCTGCATTAAATCAGGGTCAGAAAATTGGTAATTGTGCATGTACAGCACTGCATATGAAACCAAGACCAAAGAACACCTTTAAGATCAAGATTACGATGAGTCATACTGTCATAATGGCCTTGAATGGAAACTAAGGCAAGATTTGATTCTCTTGAGACTCTATCCCTGCTGACAGCCTTTGAAGCTTAAACGGAAAGTAAAAGTAGACACTTGTGAGACCCATTCACCCCACCATTCATAGTCGACGACGCTGTTGGAAGATTAGAATAACGAGAAGTAGAGATCAGTGCCTGGGTCTCTGTGGTCCTGTAGAAGATGTAATCTCTCCCTTTGCCTTTTGTCCTCCTCTGTAGGTGAGATCTGTGCATTTAAGATCCACGGACAGGAAGCCCCATTTGAGGCGGTGGTGCTGAACAGGACGTCTGGGGAAGGACAGCTACGAGCCAAGAGCCCCATCGACTGTGAGCTGCAGAAGGAGTACACCTTCGTTGTTCAAGCCTATGACTGTGGTGCCCAGCCCAATGGAGCAGACTGGAAGAAGTCCCACAAGTAAGCTTCTGTGTGTGTGTTTGTATGCGTGTTGGCATGGCCGTGAAGCTGTGAGTGTGTGTGTGTGTGGGTGGATGCCTGTGGGGGAGTAAAGTTAAACTCAGATGGCGCTAACACAAAGCTTGAAGCAATGTTTTGTTGAGGGGTGTGTCTCATACTTGTCAATAAAAATATTGAAATGAGGGGATGTAATCACTGCATAGCAACCATTTACTGAAGCTTGCATGGAATACATAAATACAGAACAGAGCTGACATTTATATTTATTTATTTATTTGATAGGGACAGTGGGCGGCCAGTGTCCTAGAATTACCTATCAAGCTAAATTTAATCTGTTTATCTACCTGATATGAAACTATTTGGTCAACTAGCTGAATAGATAGCTAGTGTTCCTTCCACATAGCTAATATTAGCTGTACATATTAGCCCACCCCCTTTTTGTTTCATGATTGGCTGGATGTTCTTGCAATGCGTGGAAGGTGGCTTAAGGTAGACTCGATAATTTAAAAAAAAAATGCTAGCCCAAGCACCAAAGCAAGCCAACACCAGGGCCCCATCAAAAACAATGGCTCCCATCACAGACAAGGCTTGTTTAAAGCGGAATGTGAACACACTTTAAGTGCCTGAGCACGTTGGTCTGTGTGTGTGAGAGGGAGACATACACACACACAACCACATCACCTCTATCACACTCTACAAGGTAGGAGAACAACTGACTGACACATGCTCCCCGGGCCCATACTCCATATACGCTCTGAAATTTATGTGGTCATAATCTTGGCCCAGATAAGATCTTTCTTTCATTCTCAGACACAGAGTGTGGTCAAGAGGAGGCCTTTGAAGGATTGATGCCCCTGGGCACCTGGCTTCATTATATCTCCAACCCTGTCCCACTTACCCAGGGTCAGAGCTTGCAGAGCTTTAGATCCTCCTTATCCTCAAACCCTTATTTCTTCCCAGGACTTCACTCTTCATGTGGGTCACACCTTGCTCTAGGGTAGATCCAATACCAGCCAGGCACTGAACTCATCTTCTGGTCCAGCTAGCATCACACCCAATGTTACTACAGAGTGAGCTCAATGTGGCTGACCACAGAGGTGATGGAGGTGACAGCCACACCCCTTACTGAGTGACTATGCTGTGCTCACCTCTTCCTGAGAAAAAAAAACAGACATTATTCTGCCTGGGAGCACAAACAAAAACATTTCTTGGTGAGTTAAGTCTCTTAACTTGCCTGTGTAGTACAAGAATGAATTTGGCTGTGCGCAACATTACACATGGGAGTCCGCGTTTCCTGGGTGGAAGCGGAGGAAATGCTGCAGTTATGCCAGTGTGTGCTGAAGCTCACTGTTCAGGGCGCACCTGCTTCTCCTCACCTGTCGCAGTGTATTGGCAAAGAGAGGCACCCGGGTTGGCATTTCCTGACCTCCCATGGGGCTGCCTTCTGCTTGTCACCTCCCTCCATCTTTAATTACTGCCTTCTGATACTTGCTCTTTAGCTGAAAGAGAGAGGGGTGGTGCGATAAGAGCAGGAGAAAAGAGGCAGAGAAAGAGAGAGGGGGGAGATAAGCAAGGGGGAGAGAGAGGGAGAAAGGAAAGAGATAAAAGGGGAGAGAAGAGGCTGAGAGAAAGTGAAAGAGGGAGAAAGAAGGAGTTAAGGCTTAGTGTTAGATTCTCTGTTGGAACTCTGGTAGTGATTCGCTTGTGTTAATCTTTATTAATGATACCTCTCTGTTCCACTCGTTTGACTAATGTAAAGAGGCCCCTGAATACATTCATCTTGTCTTAATTCTGAACCTACTCACGCCAATCCCAGCCAGAAAGGGAAAGGACATGGATCATGTCAAAACAGTAGCCAATGTCAGCTAATATCATATTATAATGCTACCATCAGAGAATTGAGCATTACTCTGGTTGACTTGAGCTTGTGACACTTTTTATTTTTAAGGTAGGTACCCCTAGCTAGAGGTGTCTTTGCATTCACACACGTTACCACACCTGATTCCACCTGAATTCCTCTTGTCGCACCTTAACCTCGCCTCTCTGACTCACCGTCGCCCCCTCGTGTCTGCCGTTGGCCAGGGCAGTGGTGCACATCCAGGTGGACGATGTGAACGAGTTCGCCCCAGTGTTCCGGGAGCCGGTGTACCACGCGGCGGTGACGGAGGGGAGGATCTACGACAGCATCCTGCAGGTGGAGGCCTGGGACCAGGACTGCTCGCCGCAATACAGCCAGATCTGCAACTACGACATCATCACCGCCGACACGCCCTTCGCCATCGATCGCAATGGTCAGCGCCTAACCCCAACTGTGTTTTTTTCCCCTTTCTCTGTCTAGACCAGGGATCAGCAACTCACGGTCCTCGAGGGCCGAGAACTGTTGGTTTTCCACCCTCCCTTTGCCTGGGAGTCAGGTGTGAAGACAGTCTGGCCAATCAGTAGCACTAATTATCTGGGAGAAAAGAAAACCAGGGCTGGATTTGGATTTGAGGGCCAGAGTTGATGATCCCTGGTCTAGGCTGTAGACACTCTTGTATGTCCAATCTATTTCACATTTCCGTCAGAAAATGCTGTTTTCGTCTGTTCCAATTAGTCCTCCATTCTATTCTACATTTATCTTCTGTGTTTGGTTCCAAAGCAGTCACCTTTCTCCTTACATCTTCTTACAAATTCACTGAGCATTTATGAAAGCATTCAGTCATCGAAAGGAACTATTTATTTGTCGCTAAGAAACCTAGTCTAAAGTGTTGCTGTGGCCTTTTCAACCTCTTTTGATTCTCTCATCAGCAACGTAAAAAATGTTCTTATAAATAGCCTGTGTTACTGGGTAGGAAGTTGGCTGCACTGTATCACCGTCACCTGTATCATTGTGTTTAACAGTCGCAGTCCTTCTCAGGGTGACATTTTACATGGCTGCCTTTGCTGGTTTCTGTTCTTTTACAATTCTGTGACTAACCAAAAAAAAGGTACTTTTTTGATATCTGATTTGGCACTTTCAATCCAACCATCTACACCCCTGGCATTCTCTTCTACCTCCATTACTTGTCTCAGTGTAATTTTCCAATACAATGAGGGCTAGTTGTCTGTCACCTGGGAACACTTTGATCGCACATCTCCAGCAGCAGCTCCAGTTACGGCTCCTCCGCTGCCGGTCGCGCTGCCGCCTAGGGCCGTCCCAGTGTCTGCTCGGTGACTGGTGCTCTCGCTGATCCGTTTGAGCCGAAATGACAGTGAGGGATGCTTGGGCCTCCAGACTGCGTTTAGTTTGGGGGTATTTGGCTCCGTGATTAAATGTGGATCACAGGCCTTTGTGGTTTATTAAAAACAACAGGCCTCTGGCTCTCGGTGACTGAGAAAGACGGAGAGGGAGTGGAGTGAGAGAAGATGATTGGAGATAGATGCAGTAGTCTGGAGAACATAGGCAGAGGAACTGTTGGAACTTTATTAAAGAGAATGATATCTGAATGCTTTTATTGAATTTCGATATATATATATATATCCTGTAGTTAAAGAGATTGCATGCACTGCGTGGGTTAGAATATATATCCAAGGCTATTTATATCCCCTAAAATGGAATAAGAACCAGTGGGGCGTGCACATATAAATATCAGAGCTCTGTTGGTTTATACATCATCTTAATGACAGGTGTTGCCACATCTGACAGAAAAGGTCAAAGTGATCCAGTGTAAGCTCATCTGCATTAGAACACGTGTCGCTTCAGATTTAGCATCAGCCCAGTCCGTCGTGCTTTATGCACGGCCCAAATTATGTGCGCCCTCTCTCAAAAGACAATTGAATATTTAACAGTAAATTGAGGTTAGGGTGTTATCGGAGATGAGCAGCATTCAAAATATATATTCTGCACTCTGGGCTGGTGTAGATGGCATTGTCAGACGGCCCTTTTTTAAATCTGAGAGGCATGTCTGACAACCGCGAGCAGAAAAGTCGCTCCACTGGATCAAAGTGCTGTCAGACAAGAGAGAGAGGATAAGTAAGAGAACACAGAGGCCAAGTCCGAGGTGCTAACCACTGCATAAACGCCCCCAAGATACCTCCAGTTCTTCCGAAATTAAGAGAAGGAAGATGGAGAGAGAATGAGTGGGGTGAGACAGAAAAAGAGAAAGTGAGAAAGATCGAGAGAGAGAGAGAGAGAGAGAGAGAGAGATTGGAAGGGAAGGAGAGAGAGACCGAGAGGGAGAGGTAGCTTTTCTGCAGTATATTTGATGGATATTGGCTCAGAATTATGCCTTGAGGAAGAATCAGATTGACTTTCTTCCAAACTGCCGCACAACTGACCAGTTGCAGTCTTCATAATCTAATTAATGAAAATGTTCACCAGAATAATAAATAAAGGGAAAATAATAAAGCTTTGGCTTGCTTTGCAGACTTTAAAAGACATTTGGTTCAATTTGACATCAGGTCCATTTATTACATTTGTTCAAATTGGTGTAGGTGGTAATGCACATGATGCCATAAAAATCAGTATTGAGAATATAAATATGTTGAGAAATTTGGAAACAAAATAGCAGAATTCTTCTCTCAAGGGCCGCGTGTGAGTCATAACTCCAGCGCTGTTTGACATCTACGTACAGTAAACTAACCATTATGTTGGCTCTGTCCTGCAGCCCTAGTACTTAATCTTTATAATGAAATCAGATCCCAGTCTTTTGTCGATGACCTGGGCCTACTGCCACCCACACAGATCATTCACGTCTGAGCTTGGTTCTGTTAGCATAGTCCTTTTAGCTTTAGATACTGGCGGCAAAAACATATGTCATGATACTGTGAAGGGAAGCTAGGCCTCAGATAAATAGCATCCCTACCCCATGTCGTAGAGGGTTTCAGTTTCCTTTTTGTGTTAGTGTCTTTCCTTTCGTGGCTGAAGTGAAACACACTAGTGAAACCCTCCATTTTAAATTATAAAGAAGAATACAAACAACACAGGGTGGGCCAAATGAAATTAGGCCTTTATCAATTACACTTACACAACTCAGTGATCCAAATATGAACCTCAGCAAGGCCCTTCCATATTGAGAGAATACACAAGTGAGAACCCTCAGTCAGCTGATTCTAAGTGGATGAACAACACAATTAGTAATCTTCAGGTCAACTTCCTGAGAATAAACCATCATTTCAAACACACCTATCTAGACCATTAGGATACAAACACTAAAAATATAAAACCAGTTTTTGGTCTAATTGCATTTCCGTAATTGTTTTTGTGACTGATTTTTGTTTTAGTTTATTCATAAACAGATGTCCTCTCTCCTCTTCCAGGCAACATCAGGAATACAGAGAGACTGAGCTTCGACAAGCAGCCGCGGTACAAGATCATGGTGACTGCGTTCGACTGCGGCCAAAAGAGGGCAGCGGAGAGCGTGCAGGTGCGCATCGATGTCAAGCCCGTCTGCAAGCCAGGCTGGCAAGGTAAGCAGCAGCATTCACTCAGGTGTTCGGACCCTTTCAGTTCTCACCCCAGCACTGCACCGGCCACAGATCTGCCTGATCATTTCTGAGAGTAGGGCAGCGCTGGGATGTAGGAGCCAAGGGTCATGTGGTGATATAAAAAGGCCATAGATGCAACCTGTCAGAAATCTGTCAGGAAGCCCCACTTTTTTCACAGCTCACAGCAAATTACAATTAGTCATTAAATTAAAGCTGCTGAATTTTTTCTGACATTGATGTGGCATTGATATTACCTAGCAATGATTGCTAATCTGATACTATTGTATTGCAGTTATTGCAATTTTCACATAAGGTACAGCTCAATACAAAATATTTTTCAATATCAGAAATATATCATGAAGGACAACAATCTGGTGATTACTTAAGTTTCTGGCAGTTGCATCAATGCACAACTTGCTCAGTATAAAAGCCTGTTTATAGCTCTCCTGTCAGCCGCATTGGATAGACTTCTCGACGGCACCCCTGCCATCAAGGTTCATGTAGCAGTTTTAATTCATAAGGCCCGTTCGCACTGGAATGACCTAAATATATATGAATTGTCAACTTTCAGCATGATAATAATTGACAGGCTCTATTCATACTATAGGTGAAATTTTAATGAGTTCTCATCTAACACCAACAGGATATAGCTGAAAAGCTGTGCATGCGAGCCTAATTTCCTTTTCGCACATCTGTTCAAGCAGCAGGCTGTTCCCAGCAGGCTAGTAACATCCTCCAATCATGCCCGAAAAGGAAAATAATAATAAAGGCCAGAGCAGTGGCTGAGCAGCGAACGGTTGAACGTGGGGCACGCTCGTGCACCTCCACAACTGCAGGCTCCCTAATCTTTCCTTTGATGCGACTTTGCTCCTCTCCTGTTTTTTTCCTTCTCAAAATGAGGATTTAGACATTTCATTAGCCGGAGAGCAGCTCCCCTGATGGAGCAGTGGCTGATCCCGCTCGCAAAGGGCAGCGTGGCGTGTGTACACCAGAGAGACGTGCCCTAAATGTCACCCAGAGCAGGCTAAGAAGCAATCGCATCGTCCCGTAACTCCCGGCGAAAGGGGTGGCGCGTCCCCCGTTCTTTCTGTGCTAAAATGCGTCATTCTATTGAGCAGAGAGGGCTCGCCGACTCCCAGTGCCCTGGAACAGGGCTGAAACATCTGACATTCACGCCACTTGGTCGCATAATTGTCTAAACATTTATTCAGTTAACAACCTTTACAACCCCAATAAAACTCTCTGTCCTCATCACCTTTGCCTTATAAGGTGGTGTATTTCAGCTCTTCATTGGTCCCCGTTTGATTGCAATTACATCACTGACACGGTCCATAGAGGTGTCGACAGCTTTAATAAATCGATTTTCTCTGTATGAAATGCACGCAGTCAAAGCAGATACTACAAGAAAGATGTACACTGTAGCTTGTACATATTAAGTAGGATATACTGTATGGTGTATAATACTGAGAATGCATGGAGTGTATAAGGAAATTCTGCTAAGCTGGAAATGGACATGTAGTAAGGTTGTGAAAGCAGATTATCTGACATATCTAAATCCTCCCTTTTACAGGTTTCTGTGATATAATCTCATTCTCTAACTGTATCTCTGTCTCAGCCACTCTCTGCGAATTGGGCATCTCTGTCTCTCTCCAGTGAGCAAAAGCCGGAACCTAGACATCTGGAGGGGTGGAACTCAAGGTTGAGAGATTTGACATAAATGGAGTAGGTTAATGGCCTGACTACGTTCTAGTCAGGTAGAAAACTCACTTTTCAAACAAAGACAGGCCGTTTTCTGCTCAATGCTTGGACAGCGTTTGACCGACGTGTCACTGACTTTTCACCACAGAAATGCTCGCTGGGTCATTGCGTGTCTCTCTCCCTCTCTGTTCTGTCTTTTTGTCGGTCTCGTCTCGCTCTCGTTCCCTGTCTGTCAGCACAGATTACTCGCTAGAAATCACTGCTCTTGCGGTAAACTTCCCTGTCACTTTTCCCATATCGAAAGAACCTTGTTCTCTGTCCTTACAGTCCTGCTCGTCACTTTTTGATTTGTTTTCAGGAGATGTGAAAACAGAAGAAGAGACTATGACTTTAAAAATCACACTGCATCCTCTTGCACTAACCTTTCATTTGTGCTCTTCCACAGTGAATTTTTCTACTTTTTTTCTATCACAGCAACTCTTACCCTTGTGAGGAGGAGATTTGCCAATGCCCATTTCCTGCTTTTAAAATATGTATGCTGTTCCATATGTACGTACTATTTGAAAAGCTGAAGATTAATACAGTGACATATTTTTGTGGCATAAAAACATGCCCATTTAGACATCCATCCCTTTTTCCTTATCATCTGACCCCCTAATCTGGATTATCAGATGTTTGCCCTCAGATTAAATCCAATCTGTCGATGGTGTTGCTTTTTAAGGTCTGGAAGGGTGCAGTGTCTCGTATGGCTGTGGGATCATTCAGTATCCATGTTACTCTGTGGTAGGCCTACATCACTTTATTTCTGTGTTTAGCCTTATCCAGAAAAAATGTATGTATCTTATATTTCCACATCAGCAAGGCTGGATATTCAGTGGGCCAAATCAGGATAAGCCCATTGCTTCAGTGCCCTACCTGTGAACTCAGCTTGTAACAACCGCACTATTTTAAGTTGACGTTGCCTGCATTGTGTGTGCATTATTACTCTATAGTCTCGAGGGTCGCAGGGGGTTTTAGAAATGCACAGACATCCGGCCTCAGCGCGCTCTGCTCAAGCTATTTTATGCCCCACAGCCGTAGGGCTGTGTGACTATGTAAGAACTGCATTACTGCATCACTGAAACCCTTTATTTCACCAAATGTGATTGTGAACTGGAACCCCAGCCAGTGAGGAGCAAGCCATGCACAGACTGCCAGGTGATAATCAGTGTTCCAGCAATTCGATGCTGTTGCCACAACATTAGACAGGCATTACATGTTAGCTTGGGAACAGTGTCAGTGCCTATGAATTAGCTTTTAGCGCTAGGCACGGGTTTGGCAGAGTTCCCATTTGCAAAGTATCACTATGTGTATGTTTTCCATAAATTCAATAAAAATGTGTCTTTTACAGCAGGGCATGGTAACGAGTCTGATGAAAAACATTAGCACAGATATGCCATATGTCTGCGAGTCACTGCATGACAGGGATTAACAAGTGTTGGGAAAGCATTCCACCGTTGCCAAACCCCAGACACGACCAGCCGTTTCATCAGTGAGATTTCCCCCTGCGCTGAGCTTACCTAATTTGAATTGGCTAAAGTATTTACAGGTTTTTTTTTTTTTTTTGAATGAAAACTGCCGCAAAGCTCGGAGCTCTGCTCT
Source organism: Anguilla anguilla (assembly GCF_013347855.1). Lineage (NCBI taxonomy): Eukaryota > Metazoa > Chordata > Actinopteri > Anguilliformes > Anguillidae > Anguilla > Anguilla anguilla. Next base: position 12,717,908 of record NC_049206.1, on the reverse strand, counting down.
TAGCGCCACTGCCTCCTTTTCCTATCGACCGGAGCAGAAGCCAGAAAAATAACTTGATCTGTGTTCTCTTAGCCGAAGCCTACTCTGGGAATATCCTTCAAACAAAGTAAATAGGAGACGTATGAAGCGCTGAGTGTTATAAGGGGAGACGGCTGGAGCAGGCTGCTAAGCACGGGCACACGCTGCACTTTCCTCTCCGCTTTGTTCTATTTCTGCCTCCCGTTTACTGCGCTGCACAAACAAGAAGAGCCCCGGTCCAATTAAATTTGGAAAGGGAACGATTATTAACTCCAGTGGTCTGGCATCAGTCGTGCTCCAGGAGGGTTTCCTGTCTGTGTGGAGTTTGATCTTGCCTTTCAAGGCAGAGATTTAGCTCTGCCCTGTGTAATACTGGAGTTACTCTGACTACCTGTCATGAGTGTTGATGTTATTCTGATTGGCTGGGGGTAGATTGGCTGGTATTAACGTAAGTATTGCATTCCTTGACCATCATTCCTATGTTCCTTCCTTTGGATCGCCAGCATATTTAGATTCCTACAGACTCTGACCTTGACATAAGACTACATTTTTTTATTTTTTTGCTGACTAGCAAATAGTCTTGTCCTATAATTTACTTCTTTGGCCATGAGCCGATTTGTCAAACTACACCTTGCTTTACATTGTTATAAATAGTAAGCCAGAAGAATGTTTTTGTGTGCAATATGACCTTGACTTGCTATGATTGAGATAGAAAAATAAAGATATTGGGTCTCATTCACGAAACATGCGTATGATCACATTTGATTGTAAACTGTGTGTAAGAAAATTTCCTCATTCTTCTTTTTTTTCTTGTCTGTATTTGTTCATGGCTGTTTTCTTATTCTAATCACATGAACCGGATTGGACTTAAAATAAACAGAGTCAGCATTCATCATCTCATACATCTGGGATATGCAAAAAAACATACAACTTCTGTATGTCTGTGCTTTTGTCTGTAGTACTCTGTTTATGCTTCCTTCTTTGCTAAATGGTTTCAGTGAATTGTGGTGGTTATGGGCCTGGCCTTGTAACAAGAATGTTGCCGATTTGAATCCACAGGTATGGCGCTGCTGCCAAGAGCTTGTGCCACTTAATCAGGAAAGACCCAGCTGTGCAAATGGGTAGCACGCAAGATATAAGCAATGTAAATCATCTCCTGACGAGGACAGCTGCTGAAAGTTGCACGAGGCCATATTTTTAGAGTCATTATTAGCGTGTCTCTTTCCCAGGCTGGAACAAGCGAGTAGACTATGACCCGGGGACCGGCAGCAAGCAGCTGTTTCCCAAGATGCACCTGGAGACGTGCGACAGCCCTCTGTCCTCGGTGAGGGCCACCGTGGAGCTGCAGACCAGCCATATTGGGAAAGGATGTGACCGGGAGACCTACTCCGAGAAGTCGCTGCAGAAACTGTGCGGTACGCTAGTCCCCTGCACCGCCCAAGCGACAAATTATTTGCCAGGCACTCACAAACTCTGTTATCGGTGCATAGAGTGCAGCTGGCCCCATTTTAGTCTTCCTGCCCTTCTCTTACATCTGTTGTATGAACACTCTGGTAAGAGTGAAAACCTAATTCAACAGACCAGAGTATGCTCAGTTATCAGCAGTTGGTTTTATCTATGTGTGAAACCTGAGGGGTCAAGGAGATCCAGAGATGGCTGCCGACAGGGGTTCCTATTCTGTCCCAAAGGCTGGGAATCTTTCAGAAACTCTGTGGCTTGGCTCTTTATTTAATCTTTATTTGGTTTCGACACTCGGGGAATCAAATGGCAATTTGCTAATTCTGTTCTGTTCTATCTCCTTGTCACTGCAATTGTCACTGTGTCACGTTCTTTTCACACACACACCCCCCCCCCCCCCCATTCACAGGTGTGCGACAGAAAATCTGGCGATATACATCTAAAAAGAGCCTGTACATAAATACATTTAGACTGCTACAGAACTTCAGATCTAAAAAGCTCGGCAGTGTATTATCTTGAATGTACAAATTTCTCATAAGTAAATAATAGTAAAGTCTTTGTGTTTTTTTCTTTGTGACAACTGCAGTTCATTATATGGTGCCATAGACTGGCACTGCTTGAATAATGGCCTCCGATGTGTCTTGATAACCTTAGTGAAATGCTTCTTCTTACTTCTTCATTATGCCTGGTTTACAACTTGAGTGCTTTTCAGGGTTCCATAATCATTACCTAATGTACACCGTAAAATAAATTATAGTTGCAAAATCAATTTAAGATCGCACACAAAGAGTTCGGATAACAAGCTGCACAAAGCTCACTGGCGAGATCTTCCACATTCATTTTAATTACGTCAATAACTTTCCACTGCTATTATAAAAGGTTCGGGGAAACCGAGCATAATGAACTGAGCAAAAAGAAACAGCTGTAGGCTGCACATACAAAAAGGCCTTCTTTCATTTTTCATGGGGGTAATGGGCACAACCTTGTCGATATGCTGTGGGATTCAGCCTTCATGAAAAGGAGGCTGAGGTCAATTATGGGCCAGTAATCAGTTTCACAACAATAGCGCTTAACTCCTCTTCCCCCGAGGATGTTTCCAAAGGGTCCAGAGCACCATTGTGCGGCAGGTACCATTGCAATGAAAATATTTATGAAAATAAATCAATACAGAGCAGAACATTGTATGGAAAGATATAATACAACGACAAATATGAATTTAAAGAAAGTCATTGCAATTTCTCTATGGATATAATTATTTCAGCAAATGCTTTATTATCAGCTTAAGTTTAAAAACTAATTTTAATAAAAATGTTTTGTGGCATTGTGTGTTGGTAGGTTCTTTTACTGGAAGGCCTTTTGCAAATTTATTTTTCATATCTCATTTATTTTATCAAATGACTTTATTCTTTGCACATATTTCACTCAAATATTTAACCTTTCTGAAGATGTCAGAGGTGTCTAGAATTAATTATCAGGATCAATACTAAACACTTAAGGCTGAGACTGTCTTTGTCTGTCCTTAATGTCTGTGACCACCAGTCTGTAGGGGTTTCAGCTGGAGATCACATATAAAGTCTTAAGGCATCTCAAACACAGACATGCAGTATAATTGCTTCGCCTTCACCCCACTTACCGTTGTCATGGCATTATTCCAATCCTGTAGCTATAATAAAGTCTAGAAGGCATATCGTTTACTTCAAGGATCTCAAAGATAAGCCCATGCAGGATGCGGGCAACACTCTCAACACTGAAAAAACACTGTATAATGTAACATGTAACATCCAACATTAGTCACACCTTTGCACTTCCGTTTCCCCTGCTTCCTTTTCAAAATAGATTCACACAACAGGCCAAGCACAGACAAACTTGCAGTCATTTGGTTGATTGTGACATAATGGATATACAATGTCATTTGCAATGAGTGAGTGGATGAACGGTTGTCTTGCATTTGTAATGCACAAGTGATAAAAAAAACTCTTGTGAAAAATGACTGCTGTACCATTAATCATGCTATTATTTTACTTATTGGAGTAAACAAATGAGAATCAGTTGATCGTGGTTTATATTGGGCATGCAGAGATTAATGGCGTCGTGTCCCTGTGGTGATTTTTCAGGTGCTGAGTCTGGCAGCACTGACCTTCTCCCCGCCCCCAGCGCTTCCACCAATTGGACAGCCTCTCTGCTGACGGACAGCGGGAGGGACAGCGACCTCATCTTCCGCTTTGACGGACGGCAGGCGGCCAACGTGCCGGACCAGGTGGTGCCCCAGAACCTGACGGACCAGTTCACCATCGCCACCTGGATGAAGCACGGCCCGAGTCTGGGCCCGCGGGCCGAGAAGGAGACGCTGCTCTGCAACTCCGATAAGACGGGTGAGAGGGACTCTGCGGGGCCAGGGGCGGAGGCAGGGGATGGGCGTCGAGGGGAGGGAAGGGGAGGGGATGGTAGGACAGGGGAGGAAAGGGGAGGGGTAGAAGCAGCTGTTAGGGGTAGAAGCAACGTAGGAGCACAGATGCAGATAGGAAAGGTGTAGGGGTTGGGGCAGGGCCAGTTAGAGGTATAGGGATAGACGGAGCGGTAGAAGCTGCAGCCAGCACAGTGGATGGGGTATAGGCAGGGGTAATGAAGGCATCTTAAACAGGCACAGGGGTAGAAACAGGTAGAGGCATAGACAACGGTAGAGGCACATAGGGTGTAGATACAATCAGAGAGGTGTAGCCGTGGATACACTTTGAAGCCAGCATAGGGAATAGAGCATAGCCAGGGCTAGAGGTATCGCCATGGATACAGGTTGCAGCCAGCATAGAGAATGGAGTATAGGCAGGAGAAGAGGCATAGCCATGGATACAGGTTGAAGCCAACGTAGGGAATGGGGTATAGACAGGGGTAGAGGCATAGCCATGGATACAGATTGAAGCCAGCATAGGGAATAGGGTATAGGCAGGGGTAGATACAAGCCTGAGATACTGTATGGAATAGAGTCAGTGTCGGCCAGTGAAGCATATAGTACTGAGGTACATGAAAATGAGGGTTGAGGGAGGACACCAAACAGGAGGACAGAGGTGGAATTACGCCATCGATTTCAAACCAATGTGGTCAAGAGGGCACTGTCAATAGAGTCCTATAACTATTCTACCATTCTGTGACTCCCTCTGCTTCCCGTTGATTTAATTTCCAATGACAGTTTGACTAGGACAGTCAGCAAGCAGCGGGGGGGGGGGGGGGGGGGGGGGGCTGTTGATGCATAGGTTCTCTTGATTAGATCGTATTCTTGCGGTCATGCGCTTTCGCTGATAGGACATGGAACAGCCGTGATCAGAGATGGCAGCCCTTTTAGCTTCTCATTGGGCAGCCCCATCATGTGCATCACAGCAAATCAAAGAAAGATGTAATTGAAATCAATGGGAGCAGAAAACTGAGATGAACAACGGTCAGCACCGTCTCCATTAAAGGGACAGCTGACTGTTGGGTCCTACAGTTCCAGAGGCTTGAGAAAGATAAGCAGTCAGTCTGAGAACAGTCAGCAGCTTGCAGTCACCTGCTGCTCATTGTTGTTCATATTTGTAAGTATGTGGGAACATTTATTTGCAGGATAATTTCCAGGATGTTTGGCTCTTCATATTGATAGGCTCTTCATCAAAGTGTTCCTGTCAGAACTGCACACCCTCTCACGGTGTCATCGCATTATATTACAGTCACCTAGCAGATGCTGTTATCCAGAGTGATGCGCGGAAGTGATTGTAAGGCCTGTGACACTTGCATCTGTGTTGTCTTGGACAGAAATGAATCGACATCATTATTCCCTGTACGTCCATCACTGCCGCCTGGTCTTCCTGCTGAGGAGGGACTTCACGCAGGTGGACACCTTCCGCCCGGCTGAGTTCCACTGGAGGCTGGAGCAGGTGAGCGCCCTGAGAGAGACTGTGGAACATTTTTTTGGGTTAAAAGAGGGTGCACGTACACCTGGACAAAAGGCAAACTGCTATGCTCACTGAAGCCTATATTGCCTGCTAGTTTTAATTCATATTTTAGCCGAGACTTAATTGGATCATTCGGAAATAAAGTGGTTTCTTTTGGAAAGTGAATAAAACTCCTGTATGATCTTTACTGTTTGAAGACCGTCCTTGCCCACGGTCTCTCTTCTCTCTGGCACCTAGATCAGGGGTATCCAATCTTATCTGGAAAGGGCCAGTGTGGGTGCAGCTTTCTGTTTTAGCCCAGCCCTAAGACCCCTGATTCTACTTAGCAAGGTTTTGACTGAAGACCATGATTAGTTAATTTGTTAAATCAAGTGTTGTAGTGCTAGGCTAAAACAATAGCCTGCACCCACGGCAGCCCTTTCTGGATAAGATAGGAAACCATTGCACAAGTAATTTAGAATTTCTGATCATACTACAACTGTCATCATCGTTGTCTTTCCGTATCTAGCTTTTCCACCTCAAATAATATGTGGCAACTTTGTTAGGTGCATAAATGGTAACTGTCCATTAACCACCTGAAAACTATGCTCTGCTATTGCGTGGGCTGGTGAATGAGGTTTCCACCTCCCAGATTTAAGACCTCTGATTGGAAGGTGGCATGCAGACGAAAGTCATTACTGTTAATAATCAGCAATAACAAGTTTGCCCGTCTGGCCGTGCTTTCATAAATCTAATTCCGATTTCATGACAGCCCGTGTCTATTTTGAAGAGCTGAAGTGCACTCAGAAAACATCTGATTTCCATGAGCACTTATCTGTTATTCAGTGAGGCGAGCGTTTCCTGCGGTGTTTTCTGCTGAAAGCCTCTCTCCTTGTTTGTGAAATTGGCGGTGTGGGTGCGGCGGTGTCACCCGACTCTTATCTCGCCGCGCGGAGAGGAGAGCGCCGCGCTGAGACGCGTGTAATCTGGATGAAGTACACTCCACGGCAGTGACCTTTCTCAGGGAAAACAGCGATACTCCATCACCTGTGATGAAAACCCACACATCGCTGACACCTATGCGCTGCCAAAACACGCATTGATACAATGACACAAGCGCATTCACGCATACAATCCAACGCATACATGTGTACACACAGATGCACACACGCGCACGTATGTAGGCAGCCACTCACTCACACACACACACACACACACAAACAAACTGTTCACTCTTTTCACTGATATCATGTTCCCAAAATGTTCTGAATACCATTGGTTAACTTTGGGAAGAAAAGAAATCTGTATACAACACATTATCTGTTCATTACCAAATAGTTTTTGGGCCTGGATACACCGCTACTACCTAATGCTAACCTTCCATGTGATGTCACTGAATGCCATCACTCCGTTCCCTCTTAGGAGTCTGTTGTTCAATACACACTGAGTTCATGGAGTGCCCGTACGTCAATGGAGAGGTGCTCAACACTGACAGGAAGCAAAGCTCTACTGACAGAAGAGATGAGGAAGCCCTCACTTCCTGCTTACACGTCAACATGGCTGAGTGCTTCGGATGGCTGTGGCTAATGGAGCAGAACGGGAGCATGGGGAGGCTAAGTGTTGGCAAAGGAAAAAGCACTGCAGTGGGCCTTTAGTTCCTCATACAGCCAATGAGGGTGAGGCCGTCTCTGTACAGAGGGAGGTCTATAGCAGCTCCCATATATTTTTCTCATGTTCTTCCTGTGGGGAGTTAGGGACTGACTCGTTTGAGAGGAAGTGTGTGGTTGGCAACAGTCTCTCAGTAAAGGGACCGTAAGCCCAAAGAGGGTTCTGTGCTGTCCACCTCAGCTTTATGTTGGCATATATTTAAAGTAATTTGTAAAGTGAAAATGAAATGGCAAAATACCCCTTGCTCCTCACCATTGGGATGCCACCATTATGTCACATGTAAGTGTGTAGTGGATTACAGTGGGCTTTTTAATGATGAATCACCTTACTAAAAAAGGCGAAAGCCTGCATGTTTTTCTTCCCTTTTTTGGCCAAACCATTATAACCTTTAACGTTCAAATTATGGTTTGCAAAAGAAACAGAAGCTCTGTCCTATATATTTTTCAGATGACTTGGATGAGTTTCCTATGCTGCCATGAAATATGCTTCCACAGTAGAGAAAACCTGATTGACGTAAAACATACTGCAAGACTAACTCTCTGGCAGCCAACAAGACTTAAACAATATTCGTCCTATCCCTCAGTATCACCTTGCAAACCGTCTGCAACTTTCTCCCCTGTGCTGTTGCCATGCATCTAATTTAAGTTTCTCTGGATGTTGCTGCCTTGACATTTGTGTATCAGGAAGGATCAAGCAATGATAAGCTGACACATTGCAGTAGTCAATCAGATGCTGCTGTTTTAAATCAGTGAACCACTGCCGCGCAGATTTTGTGAGATACAGAGATCCTACCGATAACTTTTATGAATTACTAAAGAGTTTGGAGCTGAATACCATGTGCAATTAGCGGGAATCTCAGTTTTACTGCTAAGGTTTAACTGGGCAGCTGTGAACTACTACGTGCTACTAAGTGTTGGTTTATGTGTGATTAAACATTTATGTTGTAAGATTATGTATCAACTACTACTGCTGGTCATGACCCTGATGACTTGGCATCAGCAAACCTGTATGTGTGCACTTATGTAAGTCACTCTAAATAAGAGGGCCTGCCAATGCCTACATTTAAGGGTAAATGTGTTCTGCAACACAGAGTGCCTTTGAATGCAAACAACAGCATGGGCCAGAGTGAGAGAATTTCTCTTTTTTTCACTCCAGGATCCCTGTCTCTTACCATTCATCATGCTCAATTCCATTCTTAAATAGTTTCTTCTTCTTCTTTGTCTTCATCTTTTTCTTCATCTTGTCCGTCATCATCTTCTTCATCTACATCTTCATCATCTTCAGACTGGTGTCTGCATTTGTTGTGTGGAAAAATGTACATGCTGATTTTTAATCTTTTCAAATCCATTTTTTAACATGTCAAGGTTTTAGAGAGATTTATTGTGCTTTTGTTTTTGTGTTTTTATAATATCTGTGTTCTGTTTACTCGGTGACAATAAACAGAATTTTGCCACTCCATAAATCAAATCCCTGCAGCCACCGCTAATGTGATTCTGTGTGCGCATAAATATCAGCCTGAGCCATTTTGTTCCTCTTTGCTTTTTCCAGCCCAAAGCCCACTGACAAGTGTTTAAAACCCTGTACTGTTCAGGTGGGATCCAAAAAGGGGGATTTTAGAGACATTTTGGCTGTACCATTGTGCAAAGTCTTCTCAAAATCAACCAAGCAGACTTGCTGAATTGGCAAAAATAATAATAAAACCAGCAAATAGAGATTGTTTGCCACCTGCGCATGGCCTCATAATAACCAAGAATGACAAAAGAAGAAGCGGTGAAATGTGATCAAAGTTGGCATCTTTTGGAAAGTCTCAGTTATGTTTCTGCTGGTTATGTATTTTAGTAAAATATTGTTACATAGGACAAAGATGACTGAAATGTGTACTGAAGTGAGGGGGAAACAGTAGATCAGTTCCTTTGTTCCCTAGTGGACTTGAAGATCTATTTTTGTCTGTTTTGGTAGATATTTGATTTGAGAAACTATTCAACATTGCTAATGCAGCATAGAGGTGGCGCCACAGTGTCCTTTTCCATGTCCCATCATACAGACTGCTTTTTAGTATCATACAGGCCCAATCTACATCTACCCACGCAGTGAGCACTGAGTCCTCCCACTGAGTCAGCAGGAGAAGAAATACTTGAGGTTAACCTATCATTTTTTGAAAAGTTTATGAGTATATGGAAGAACAGCTAATTACCTCTATCAAAAAACTTTGTTATTCTTACTTTGTATACTGCTATATAGCGCAGTTTTATCCTCGATCAAATTTGTCGAACACTAAAATCCTGACATGATAACTGGAGAGAACTGGAGAGGATGGTGTATCATGATTCAAGGCCCCATGGTGTCCCATTCACTTCCATGGACTCCTTTGCAGATTAAGTCTCAGCATTTGTATTCCCAAGAATCTTCAGGTTGTCACACATCCCCCTCAAAGTCCAAGTTCTCTCCAGTGATACTATTTCACTCCCCAAGGAGAGAAATGAGATTAACCTCACCATGTTTGAAAGGCTCATGATTTGGGAACTTTGTCATCACTTTCATGAATAGGACTGGACCAAATTGACAGGAGAGGAACTAGTTACTCATTGTGCAGTACCTCTGTTGGCCAGGAGTGGCCCCCTATGCTCTCACTGCCCAGCTGTGTTAGATGTCTCCAAAACAAATAGACTCCCATTTGAAGAATCTTTTGATCCAAATTCATGGGAAATCTGTTTGAATTGTGTGACTCACATACACACAATAATTTGTTTCGGCAGAAGACAGTCTCAGCTTCAAAGACAGAAACAAACATTTCGTGAGGAACAATTCTTAGTCTTGGCTGTTCAATGTTGTTCCACCACCCCCCTCCCTTTCCCCTTACCATCAGCAGTACATAACCAATGGCAGCGTTGAAACTCTGAAAAGACTCTCACAGTCTTTCGTCGCAACTCCATTTAGCTATATCGATTTGCAATCTTCTGCGCACTTAGCTTTTTTTTTTGAGAGGATGCTCTGTTTTGCTCCATTTCCCAGCGAATGACACGGGATGGAGAGAAAGCGTGCGATTCTTCCGCAGTTCTTCATCCTTAATGGCTTTAAAAGAATGGATCGTTCTCAGCTGAGCGACCGTTACTCACGACGCGTTTGTGGAACGACGTGTCAGGGCAGAACGAGGCGGCGTTCAACCCCGTGAGCCCTGTTGTGTCGGAGCTTCTCTGTCTTGTAAGCGTTACCACAAAGCCAAAGCTGTTTCGGTCGTTGCCGCTTCGTCGTGCTGGATTCGAACGAAAGATAATTAAACCGCCATTTGCGAGAAAAGCAAAACATAAAACATGCATTAGTTTGACATTGATTCTTGCCCGTTCAAATGCACAACTGTCTTGTGGATATGCGGGGGGGAAAATCAATGTACACAGAAGCAAGATTGATAGTGATGGAGCACGGAAATGAGAGGGGAATCACGTCAGCCACCTGGACTGGGATAAGCTCAGAGACAGGCTCTGTCTGGACTGGCGTGGTGCAGGTCTGGCACCTGTAAGTGCGGAAGGAGAGAATGCACACTGCAGGCACGCAGCACTAGGGCGACGAGACGCCCCGATTTTTTTCTGGGAGAGCTCCGTATTTCACCCCTTTTCACGTGTCCCAGCCAACCCTTAGAAAATCCTGATTCGTCCCGTGTTTCAGCGGCGCCATATTTCAAAGCGTTTGCTGGCCGTAATTGGCGTTATTGTAGGTCCTCGCTGCATTGTGTACGCAGTCCTCCCGGGAATCTGGTCCCCCTAACGAGAACACGTTTTTCCATTCCTCGCTGCCTCGATACAATCAGCACGCCGTGGAAACCAGCTGCGGTGGAAGAGCTCCGAATCCAGCGATGTCTGGTTAGCCGTTTGCCCAGGCCTTTATTTATTTATTCGCCATCATCGGTTAGTGTGTCTCTCGCCAGATGTGAATTGCACACAAGCCTGCACCTGTGCTTGTCGCAGGTACTTTGAGACCTCTAGTGCTCGCCTGACTCAGCCCTTTTCTGTTCCGATTTAGTTCCTTTTTATCGCTGTGAGGATTTTATTCTTCACTCGAGTGCTTTATTTTTATGTTCCGGCACAGCCTTTGGATATTTTTTTTTCCATGTTTTTAATTATATATTCCTTGAATTTGCATGCATGGATTACTTATGAAAAAATATGATAATCATTTTTATTGTGATTATATTGTTTGTTCATTATTATAATTTTCCTATGTCCCCGCATACCCAGCCTCATCCTTTTGTTGCGGTTTTTTTATTTCCATAAGGTATATTTTATCTGCAGAAAGCCTGGAATAAGCTTAACTATAGAACAAAGACTGACGACAAAGTTCCCAGAATAACTACTCCAACACCTTAGACATTGAGATGCATATCTGATGCTGAAAGCCGGTTGTAATTCACACATTTCTCACAGTTCCCTGTTTTCATTTCGGATTCTGCCTTCTGATTTTCACCTCTGTGGGCTCTCAAATAAAAAGCTAGAGGGGGGTCAGGTCTGCGGCTCCTCGTTTCCTACGTCATGTTTCCCTTTCACCAGCCGCACCGGGCTGAGCATTAGATTGGATGTCGGAAGCCGCCTCATTTCCATAATCTGTTTCTCCTCCGCACAAAGATTTCAAAAGGCGCGATGAAAGCACGTTCGGAGGAGTCAAAGGCAGCCCGTCTCTCTCTCTCTCTTCTGCTCCTTCCCGTCTCGTTGCAGTAAAACCCCATTTATAAGCTACCTAAAGGTTGTTTAATAGTGTGAAATAATCGCGAATGCTAAATTATTCACCGGCATGGCTCTATTCCCGCGTCAACGGGGCACGTTGTGCTGGTCTGTCACGCGCAGACGGGTATTCACCCCGCAAAAGGTTTCCATTAAGATGACTTTCGACGCTTTATAGAGTCGGACGTCGTATCCTGCAGCGTGGGAAACCGCCATTGTCACCCTGGCCACAACTGACAGACGCGATTTCAAAACCGGCAGGGGGAGAGCGAGGGAGAAAGAAAGATAGGACGACGGAAGTTTTTGGCTGTTCTTCCGAAAGTTATTTTTTAAAATGTGAACGCCTGGAGAGCAGCAATCTGTTTTAGCAGGCACTCCGCGACCCCACGACGGGTGCCGTCTCTCTTGAAAGAAGCGCAAGGTGAAACTCGAGAAGGGCTCCATTGGCTGGGCTCCCGTGTGGTCAGCCACGATCCGTCCCAGTGACTATGTCAGGACAAATTAGGACAAATCGATCGACTGGGGGAATCCACCAGTAAATTACAATCACTGCAAAAAGAATGGCTTAACAAGGGTTTTGGTCTTGTAATGAAACTTAAAATCGTATTTTTTCATGTAAGAAATATTACCTTGCTTTAAGTTTCCGTTTGCTTGACGAGTGAAAATTACTTACACCATTGGCAAATCTTGAAATGCGTCAAACTGTGTTTTAAGAAATACTTGTTGAGTTTGAATTATGTTTTGGTGTTTGCAATGACTTTTTGTGCCTACCAAATTTTAGTGCCCTTTTTCAGAGCAGGTTGCTATATTTGGGGGTCAGAAAACAAAGCAAACAGTCAACATTCTGATAAGTTCTGTCAATCAACGAGAGGCAACCAATGGGCACTAGAGGGAGGGGTGTCCACTTGAGCTCAGGCTCCACGCTGAAACGGTTTTTGCATAGCAAGGCATGTAAAGATGTAATTCAGTCACCTACAGATAATATTCTTATTATGCAAACTGTGGGTCAATGCCATGGCATGCCCTTTTCTAAAAAGCAGCCCTCTGTTTAGCATTCATGACCCGAGATGAGTCTGAAACTATTCAGCTCCATGTTTGTGGTGCGCTTCCCTCGCCACCTCAACGCTGACCTGGAAATATGTTGTGGAGGCGTCTGAAAGGCGAAGTTAATTTCACTGCTGCACAGTTACAAATCCGTTCCGGAGTACGAACACTTAATGGGCCCGCATTAATAATGCAGGGAAACAGTGATGGGCTTTCCAGGAGAAGCTTGAGTGCGGAACATTAACCGTTCTTTTGTTCCTTGTCAGGGGTTTTGAATAAAGGCCCAGGGTGGGCTTGGGTCGGACTGAGTAGTGCTGACTTGAGCTGTCGGCCTCAGTCAGCCGGGGGCGAAAGATCGCTCTCCACTGACTCCTTATGTTTCTTCATCTTCTTTATTTCCTCAGGCACACAAAACACACGTATGCCAACATGACCACACGCCCGCAAGAACATACCGACGTAAACATACTCGCACACGCGTGCACCCGTACGCGTGGGCACATACACACAACTATAAACTTGCACACATATATGCGTATTTTAAAAAATCACATGTCCACACATCCGTATGCATGCCCACATGGGAACACGTATGGACAGTTAGCAGAGCCATGTAAAGCTGTCAGTCCCTCTCTGTGCAGGCAATGCCTCCAGGCCAGGCCATGATTGACATGTGAACCGCCTGAGGCATCATCATGGGCTCATCAGCACTAATTCTCACCTTCCCATCTGTAATTAAAGTACTTAATCTGGTTCTCTCCATTGCAACGGTGTGTATTTGCTTCATTATTTGACAAATGGTCTTGTCCAAATTTATCCAGTCATTTAAAAAACATTTTTCAAATTTGCGTGGCCATAATAGTAAAGTGTTCCGAACGGATTTGTGCTGAGAATCCCAGGGAGAGATTTTCAGACTCATTAAGCTGCTGTCTTGTGGCCTCGTGGCATCAATGAAGAGAAACAGAAACATTCTCTCCGACACGGAGACGGAAATCATCCCCAGATTTGTGATTATTGACACACCAGTTACAGTGCAAATTCCAACCGGCTCAGTTTTGATTACCGCAAATGTGCCGTGAATAACAAATCGATCCCTAGCTCATCCGGACGGGAAATGCCTGCTCTCGGATGATCCTCTTTGAGTAGAGCTCCTCTGTGGTTGCTGAAAACGGCAATACTACCCAAGGAAGCAATGGATTGTGATGTCATCGCATTATCACAATACTCAGCTCTGCACGTACGTACCAGGGGAGGTGTGGCATGTCCAGCCACTTCACAATTTCTCTCATGTTTCTGATATTCATAAATCCATCCTTGCAGACTGGTATGTCCTCTTGGGTCCTTCCCAACAGCATTTTCCATTTATTTTTTTCTGTTTGCTTTAAATATACAGAACCGGGTTTATTGGTTGTGATATCAATTTTCCTTCATGAAAACATTTGCCCTCAGCCTATGGACGGATCAATATGCTACGTACATGATTTTCATCCCAGATTACCCTGCTCCCCACTCTCTTAAACGTGGTTTAACCCCCTTCTGACATACGGTACTGCTCTCTGAAAACCTGTGGTAATCCAGGAACAAGTGAAGGCGAGGGAGGTGGTCGCGGAACGAGGTGCAGAAATAACGGTGTTTCTCTTTGTGTGCCGAGTGGGGGGGGCAGGGGCAATGTTGCCGCCTTTAATGTATCAGAATTCACTATTGCTTTGATTTCCCTCCTGAGCTCACTGGAGTTGCTGCTCTGCTTTCATTGCATTCGTTTTAATTCAATCTGGGGGGGGAGAGGGAGTGCTTAGTGGATTTTGGATCCATTAGCATGTCTTACCAATGCGTGATGGATTTTCTTTGGGAATGATTATCCCCCACCCCCTTGCCGTGACTTGGACCAGAGGGGGTTAGGTCAAGTTAAGCAGTGAAGTGGATCATGAGGTCAGTCTTCCCCTGACCACTATAATAGCCAAATTTTTCTCCTCACCCCTCACCACTCACACTCATCTCTGACTGGTGTCATGTGACACCTGTGCAGAATCAGAATCCAGCAAGCACCATGATTTGCGATGGTGGGCAAGCCTCAGAGCCTGTATCACAGCTTCCTTCCTGCAGCCAGTCATAACATTGACTTCTTTCGTCTCTCAGCAACCAGACATCTCTTTATTTGTCTTCAGAACACAGATACCAACTACACTTGCTTGTCAGGTCCCTTAATAAATTGTTATCTTGTTGGCGTTCTGAGAATTACATGTTGCAGGGAAAGTTAAAAGTGGTTCCAGTTTGTGATTGACTGAATGGTAACAGAACCGGTATATTAACACTCACAGACATGTGGAGATTTCATCACAGAGGTGTTAGGTATGAATTTTCTGCCTGCTTCTGTAATTTTGTGTGTGTGTGTTAAGGTAGCATCTCACTGATCAAATTTATCAGAGGCTTTCAGTATTTTGCTCTGACAGATTTTCATTTCTGCAGGTTTTTATTTTTACCCAGATCGAAGGGGGCAGCAAGAGGTGGAATGAGACGCGTAAGCAAAAAACACGGGGAGGGGGGGGGGTGACAGAAACAGGCCACGTGTGTGAGAAACATGAGGCATATGTGTTACAGATTGTTTGTGAGGAGAACCGTCTTCAGTTTTCTCTTATAACATATCATAGCATAGCATAGCACGGCACATGCAGTATGGGAGAACCTATCCAGTGAGGGGCTGGAACTTATCAGTCTAGGTGTTTCTCATAGAAATTCAGAGACTGACCGGCTCTGTCCAACTTTCTGTTGCCTAACACCACTGCACAGATGAGCTGCCGCATGCAGCAGGGACTAAGGGAGCCTACGGTTAATTCAAGCCTTGTATCTTTTTAAAACATTAACCGAATATTTTCTTTTCCCTCCAAACTTGGGAAGTCCAGCCGTAATTGTTCACCCCTCTCATCCCTGCAGCTTCGGGTTCCGTCGCCATCCATCAATTTGCGATGGATGGCGACGCTCGCTCGCTCGCTCGCGCGCGTCCTCCTGCCGCTGCCACTTCCTCTTCACTCTGCAATCCATCAGCGGAGCCGCGCAGTCGCCGCGGCGGAGGACCGCGCGAGCGGCGGAGCTGACGTTGGCGTACCGCGTCGCGGGCGGGCGGCCGGCTGACCGCGGGAGTTTCTGTTTCTGCCGCACCCTGCCGTCCCGTCCCTCCCCCCCCTCCCTGCCTCCGGCTAATACACCGTGAGGCGTTCCCGCCCTGGTCCCGGCTCTGTGATCTGCCTCGGCTGGGGTCCGCTGCCGCCGCTCCGCTCGTCGCCCCGATTTCTCCCTGATGGGCCCGAAGGTTCATGAGCATTGCTAGCGTGCCTTGTGCGCACTCCAGGTCCCCCTTTGTCCCGGTCGTGTGCGCCATTTCCTTGCTCTGAAGGTCAGCATCACGCTAAATGCAGCATAGAAAACCGATTTAAAAAACGTCTGCGTAGCTTAAAATGGAAAGAAAAGGCGGGGAGGACAGAGAAGCGCTCTTATTTGGGGGGCTGTTCGTTAACGGGTGCCGCACGAGCCCGTCCGTGTATGGCCAGCTGGGTCCTCCGCCCCCCCCCCGTCATGCCAAGATTGATATCTCAAGTGGATTTCTCATTAGACAGGCAGCGTATTTTCTTATGAATGCAGTCATGGTGATTATTTTTCAGTAACTAGCCCCTTCACAGCGTCATTCGGAGGAGGGTGTACTGGTACATATTGCGTATTTTGAATATGACTGAAAGCGACACAATACTTAGGCTTTGACATTACAAAGCCCTTTAAGGGAGAAACAGGCCTGCGATGCACTTGCTTGGCACAATTATCTGAGGGGTCTTAGAGTGCTAAAGCATGTCTGCACTCCGTGATACATTATTATAATTCCACTACAGAAATTGATTTTTCAAGAAGGCAATATATTGCCGTGTTGTGCCGTGCAATGCTGAGAATGGAGTGAACAGCGAGCCACAGATGGGGCATTTTATCATAACGTCAGGACCAGCTGGGTGTGGAGAGGCTCAGAGATGATGGTGCGAGAGAGAGAGAGTGAGGGGGGGGGGGGAGAGAGAGAGAGAGAGGGAAGAAAGACAGAGAGAAAGAGGAAGAGAGAGAGAGAGAGGAGGTTAGGGCTTAGTGTTGGAACTCTGTAGGACTGATTCACTTGTATTGATTTTTGTTAGTGATGCCTACGTGCTGAGTGCACATGTTAGGGATAGGAATGAAAGGATTGTGAAACGGCTGTCATTCCAATGCAAATAACCCATTTTCTGCCTTAATGCATATCCACCTCATTGTATATATGTAATTATAATAACATAAAAGCTGTCATTATTAGTGCAGTACGGCCGCAGTAAAGTGATAATTAAGTCGTCCCGAGTAGGCTTATGCTGTAAAATGGAATTCGGAAATTACAGCGGATACCATTTGAAAAGAATATGACAGGAATGACAAATAGCTCCCGGCAGGCCAATGTAACAGGGCTGTTACATCCTCAGGTGAAATCCGCTTTTGCAGAGTATTACATTTACTGAGAAACATTTCCCCTGCAGCAAGTTGTTTTTCTCTTTTTGATAAATATTCTCCCCACATAGACGTACTCTCTTCCAGGTGTCCTCATCCTTTCGTGCCTCAAGTCCCACTTAGATTTATATTGCATATATCAAGGAAGCCTGGGAGCGCATGAGGCATAACCAAAAAACATAAGGGAAAAAAATCTAAAGAATGGTGAATTAACCCCATGTTAGGATTAATTATATTTTAAAATGGTAAAGCATTTGGTCGCTGGTTAACACTGCATTGTGATTGGTAAAGAGACTAGCATATAAAGAAGTGAAAATGTAGTTTCTATGGAGAGAGTGTGGTGCAGCAGGAGCTGCTCGGTTCATGTGTTAGGCTGTTAATGAAATACAACATCCACCACTGAGGGGTTTTGCTTTATGTGCCAGGGCCCGAGAGTTCATTCCTAAAGTACTGTATTCTAGCTGTTTGTCTGTCCGCGTTTCCCTTTTCATTTAAATACCTGTATGTCCTAAGCAGGGACATAACACTTTGTATATAACTGTCCGTTGAAATGATAAAATAACACAGATGGCTATTCACCTTTGGGGATACGTAGATTATTTACTGTAAATTCTGCAAAGTAACTGGGTCAAACTGGAGTGTGATGGACCAGATGGTGACTCACAGGCGTTTCATTCAAATTTACTTCCTGCTTATTCCTAGTCTTTGGTCTTAATATGGTCAGTATTTACTATGAAAATCCTGACTCACGCAAGTATGGCGTGGCGAAAGGCAACAGAAACTTGGCCGCCTGTCGTAACAGAGCCGAATATTCAGTGGTGCCAAATTGCAAAATGAAGCAGTGCGTCAACTTTTGTGAGCTGAAGTTTCACTCTCTGCCATCAGATGATAGTTCTGTCAGCTGGGCTTCCAGCAAAGTGGACGGAGCCAAGTCCTCAGCCGCAGTATCTTCTGAAAATGGCTCCCAAATCCAGAGATTGCCATCTCTGTGGGTCGTCTGGGAGGTAGCCTGAGAATTTATGTGACAGCTGACTCAAATGCCCAAAACACACACATTTGGAGAGAATCTTCCAGAATCTCACTCCAGAGTGGGGACATTTGCATTCATCCCCTTTTCACTTGTTCCAAAGTATTAAATCCTTCCACGGTTAAATCCTGCAGTTATGTCACAAACTGCAGACATACTGCTCTTTCTTCCTGGATGGACAGTTCCAGCTGGTTCAGCAGATCTAATATATCTGATATTGATAAGTAGGCCAGTTTGGCAAAAACCTCACCATCAAGATAATGCCTGCTAGGAGAGATTTTTTCTCATCAAAAAAGGCACGCCTTCCTTTTTCAGTTTAAACAGGTGATTGAGCGCCCGCCCTAACTATATTTATCGTACAGTTGATTAAAACAGAGAGAAGGGAAACTTGGGTTCATGTCTGGTTGAATGCTAAACGGTTTTGTAAAAAACAGTCTGGGGAATTAATATTGTGGTTGCAATCCGGAATGGATGTCTTATTTTTCCCTTATGAGTTCATGACATGCTTGTCTAGGGTTAGCAAAGATGTTTGGCCATTACTTTTAGTTTGTTTGCCAGCTAGCTAGCTGCTTAGTTGGTAAGCAAATGTAAACTGCATTTTTTATGATGGTTCTCTGGTAGCAGAACCAGTGCTGTCAGTAGCAGAAGCAGTTCTCTTTCATGTCGCTGTTCTTCCAGTTGTTTAGCGCTCCTCACTTGTGTAACTGTTACATAATATGCATGCGTTTTACGATCAAATGCTGTCTGTGATCCGTGTTGTTATAGCAATGCTTGTAACTGTAAAAAATATTCTTATTCTTGCCTACGCCCAATGCACGCCTCTGCATCAAAGATCTAAGACACATCTGACTGTGTGTGCTCCTTGGCTGTGTTTGTGTCTGTGTTCAGAGTGTGTGCTAATGTGTGTGTCTGTTTGTTGGTCATGGTGGCCAATGTATGTCAACGCTTATTGATAATGGATATTTGCTCTGGACAGATCTGTGACCAGGAGTGGCATTACTACGTGATTAATGTGGAGTTTCCCCTGGTAACACTCTACGTGGACGGCGTGACCTATGAACCCTACCTAGTAACAGACGATTGGCCCATCCACCCCTCCAAGATTGATGTCCAGCTGACAGTGGGTGCCTGCTGGCAAGGTGAGTCTGGAAACTAGGGGGCTGTGTTTGAGCCTATTGCTCCTAAAATAAAAATCAATTAAAGAAAGTATTACTAAAGTATGTACTCTATCAAAAAACTGGCTTATTGTTAGAGTACATACATGAGATACAGGGATATAGCTTAAAAAAAGTAAGAAATTGAACATCACTGACCACAGCAAGACCATTCTTGCATGCTGATTTTTAAGAAAGTGACTTAATCTTCATACAAAGAAGTCTCAGCTTC
The DNA here is from genome assembly GCF_013347855.1 of Anguilla anguilla. Classification (NCBI taxonomy): domain Eukaryota; kingdom Metazoa; phylum Chordata; class Actinopteri; order Anguilliformes; family Anguillidae; genus Anguilla; species Anguilla anguilla. The sequence continues at coordinate 12,698,190 of NC_049206.1, read as the reverse complement.
AGAAAAATGTCAAAGGGGAAAAAAGGGAAGTTTAAAATTTGGTGTATTCATTTCAGCTTGTCAAACACAGGAATAATGACTTCATTTGAACAAAGAAAAAACTGCTTAACGCCACTTTTATGATCTGAATAATTATGGAAACGTGCTGGGTAGCGGAACTACGCGACGATGCATCTCAATAGCCTGGGCCCTCTGCAGAGGCTTTCCAGTTCTTACAGTTGAGTCGTCATTTGGATTCCTTTGTATTAGCCATACTTCTGTTCTTTCATTCCTGTCCTCGACACCGCGCCCGTGTTAAGACTGCCTGAATGGAGGATTATGAGGCCCGAATAAAACAAAAGTTCACCGGCTACGGAACTCCGTCCCTCTGAAACTGGGCTGAGCTCCACTGAGCTGACACTGATATCTTTCCAGGCTATTAACGAGCCAGATTGTCTTTCGTGGGCGCTAGTTTTCCGGCTCCTAATCAAGCGCAGAACAGCGAGTGACAGTGGGACTCAAACTGTGCGGACCCCGCTTCCTTTATCGCACAGATGAGGTACCGGCGTACTGATAATTTGCGCTTCGGCCTCATCTCGGGGAGTTGCTAATTGGCCTGACTCGGTGATTTTATTTTGTGTTTAGCGCACAGAACTCCAGAGCCGAACAGGAGCGGGCAGGGAGGGGGGGGGGGGGCGGTGTGGTTTTGAGAGGCCCCTGAGGGTTAAGGAGATTCCGTTTGAGCAGGTTCTCCTTTAACTGAATCCAGCACAAGATGTTGTTCAAGTCAATTCAGTCTGACTAACGTTCCCTGACAAGGAATGTCAGCTTAAGAGAACTTCAAATTCACAAAAGCACCGACTCCCCTCCCCTCCCCCAGGAATATGACAAGCTCCACAATGAGGCAAATTAGGCGGTAAAGTTACTTTGCGAACTTACTTAATGCAAAAAAATGCATTTTAAGAAACATGTCCAATATCCCTGCCAAAGAAACTTAGTTAAGCCTGGCAGGGTAATTGTTTTGATTCTGCTTTTCAGCTATAATTAACATCACAGTGTCCCAAAATTAAATTCACAACACCTGTCAGGAGATAAGAGAAATTCACTGGAAATCAAGCTGGGTTGGAGCCAGGAGACAGAAAGTTTTCGCTGTGTTCCTGCTAACAGCTGCAGGAATCATTAAAAACTTTCAGATCGCTCCAGGACACTGTCTTGAATCACTGAACACTGACTGAACCAATGAACAATGAAATGCAATATGTTCACATACAGTATATGCATAAAACTACGCTATGCCATTCAGATTCTGAGAACAGCACTGTGCAGAATCAGGTTATGGTTCATGAGCTGGAACTGGATGAGACTAAAATCTTACCCTTAATCATGGCTCTGCCTATTTAATTTATTTTTTATTTTTTGCTTGACTTATGAAGCAACTAATTACCTTATATAATTACCGTATATAATTACACTGGTGGGTAGCTAAACAGCTCATTCTCTTAATTTGTTTTATGGTAGCATTGTCATACTTATGCCTCAGATTCTGCAGCATCTTCCAACATTCACTGATTAGACTGCAGGTGCTTTTATTTCTCACTCTCTGAACAATGTTGAGAATATAATGTGTTCCCATAAACGTGTGAAGATTTCTCTCAGAAATTTAAGTCCTATACAAAATAACAAGATTTTCCCTCCATACCGTTTATAGAGCTCCCATCTTACAATTAATTCCCAGAAATGTCTCTCTGAAAATTACTGTTAAAAATGTATTCTAATAATTACATAGATTTTATGAAGTTATGTAATCTTGTAAATTATGAGAAAAGCAGCCACTTCTGACGCCGATAAGAGAAAGGCAAGTATGTGCCAGTCAACTAATTGGCTCAGTTGTTCATTGAGGAAAACAGCCTGTAAGAAATGACTTGTTCGAAGGTCAGAGTCTCCTCTACGTTAATTTAATGAGCAGCAGCTAGCAGAACCAATTATTAGGGATCAAAACCCTTAACATGCGTGTGTAACTGGAAGAACATAGCTATCTATAAAAATGACATCAAACCATCCCCCTTACTGTGTTTCACACAATACATTTAACTATTTAAGCGCAAAGTACGTAATGTCAGCCCAAAAAAGTTGTTAGACAATCCGAACAACCTGACATAGAGATAATACAAAGTGAGTTTAAAAAAATTTTTATATTTAAAAAATGAAAAACTGTTTTTCTTATTTACACACTAAAACTGGTTCTATGAGGGAAACATCCCAAACCATTACACGACTCATTTCTTGTAAACTGTAAACACCTGTTTTCATCCATGTTGGAGATTTGTTGAGCCCTCTGTGCAAAACTCTTTTTATAAAGCACAGGTTGCACCATGTGCTCATTTAGGAAACAGACATTCAATATAATTAACTCAAGTCATCGCAACCTTACCTCGATTTCCACACAGTTCTCTAGGTGCAAACACTCAGAAGCAAAATTGTTAAGACACCAATCAGAACCTCAGCATGAATTAAAAAGGGCCACCTATGAGTTAATTTGCTTTGGAACAATGGATCCAAACAATGCAGATTGAGCTGAAGTAAGAGGAAGATTACAACTGTGAGGAGGTGGAAGAGGAGGAAGAATGACAAGGAGAGCATTTGTATCTGATGAGATCTGTGCTTCTGTAGTTGAGCATGTCCTTGTCCGTGAAATTATAGATTGTGAGTGTTAAAATTGCGGCAATGTTATTTGTTTGTGAGAAATTCAGACCAGAATAATAGAAGATGAGTGTATATTTCACGGAATTGACCAAATCAGCATTTCAACCGTTCGCCACATCCTTCGATGTAACAGAATACGAACGAAACAAGCTTGCCATGTTCCTTTTGAAAATATCTTAAAAAGAGTTTTAAGTCCTCTGCTGCCACCCCACCCTGGGCCAATATAACACAGCACATCTGCTGGCTTTCCTCGATGGTCTTCAGGATAATACATTTCACTGAGAGCAGAGGGAGTCAGGGCAGCCAGAGCAGTCACGCTACATTGCTATTTGGGCTAACATGAGTTTCAACCACACTGCTGTGGTCCACAGCTGATTCACTGACAGTCCTCGATTCCGTAATTTGCTTCTTACACCCTATTCCCCGTTCCTAAACACCATAGACGAGCTTTTTCTGTGCATGGTGGTGGAAGGTACAGTATATGAAAGAATTACATATGAGTGGGGCTTGTGGGGACATTATCATGGGGTCTTGCCAGGGGTGGATAAGGCATACTATACTTAGAGGTACTTCCCCCACTGCCTGCCTAGGGCTGACATTGCATGCGGTGTAGATGGAAGCTTCTGGACTGACTCAGCCCAGAGGCAGAATTTCTTTCTTTGACAATGTGTACATGTCTCTTATTTTAGTTGAACAGTTTGGAATTTTGTTTTTACATTTTTACTTCAATTTTATTTTTACTTCTTTCCCTGACTTCTCTTGTATGCTGGAAAATACAATTAAAATTCTGTGAAATGACACATCCTTGCAGTGTAATTGTAGTGTACACCCTTGTGGATACTGCGTACTGTTTCCCTTTAACACTTGCACATTTACACAATTCATGTCGATAAGTGTATACATATACAGGTTAAGAAAAAGCATATGGTTGTTGATTCATTAACAACTTTTATATTAGTGTTTCTAATTTAGCTCACCAGTGTGTAATGGGTATTCAGCAATGTTTATGTATTTTATTTGATGGCTTTTGTGAGCCATCTGAAGGCAATGGTTAATTAAGATGGAAGTTAAGATGTTTTAGAGTACATCATTTTGTTTCATCCAAGTCTGAGGTCTTGCCAGAGCAGTGTTTTGCGTTTTGTGTTTATAGGTTTGGGAAATGAAGCATCATTTCAGGAAATAAGCAGTTGTGAAAAACTATAATAGCCACAAAGACCACTATTCTGTGAAAATAATGCAAAATAAAATGCCTCACATACTTCTTAACTGTGTTCGATCTGTCATCCCCGCCCCCACTCCAAACCCCCAAATCCCAACCCTCGACTCCCTTCCCCCAGGAGGTGAAGTCACCACTCCACGGTTCACCCAGTATTTCAGAGGGAGTCTCTCAGGCCTGACCATCCGCCCGGGAAAGATCGAGACCCAGAAGGTCATCTCCTGTCTGCAGGCCTGCAAGGAGGGTCTCGACATAAACTCTCTGGAGAGCCTGGGCAGAGGCATCAAGGTGATGGCTCTCTCTCTCACTCACTCACTCATACACATATACACACACACACTCATGCACACACACACACACACATGCACACACACACGCACACATACACACACATGCACATAAACACACACACACATACACCCACATGCACATACACACACACACATGCACACGCACACACACACACATCCACATACCAACAAACATATACAGTATGTATGCAGGTACACAAAAGCACACACACATGCATACACAAGTACAGACACAGATACATTATACATATGTTCACTCTCATGCATATACAAAGTTGCATGCACACACTCTACACACTGTATACACACTAAATAACTAGTAGGGAAAAAACAGGGGTACATCAATCATTTGTCTCTCACTACACTATAACTCTACTTTATGTGTGTAAATATGCATTTATTGCTACTTTAGTTTCCTTTGATTTACAGTGCTGATGGTTTAAACATTTTTGATGGTATTATACAACAACATCAATATCACACAAACCCTGTTGCAATTCTCAGGAGCCAACCAAGTGTCAAAGCCACTTCCTCAAACAGAATTCCTCTCCACCTGAGCCAAATTATGATTAGATTTTCCTGTTTATTATTTCTTTGCAGAATTTTACACAAGGACAATATTGTAAAATCCAGTATTTGCTTCTAAGGGAACTAATCTCAGCTATTTTAAGCATACGGTCGCAGTATGAGTAAGGAACGTATCTGTGGTATTCTATTAGCACAGAGTGAGGGGTGAGGAGGCAATGCACTGCAGTAACACTACTGCTATCTTCTCCCCTTTAACTCTCTGCTGCTTCATAGCACTGTTTTCACAGGGAACACGCAGTAATTACTGACATAAACCCAGACCCCCAGGGGGCGGAGTCATCAGATAAGAAGAGATACATACTCAAATACTTCTCGGTTAGCTGGAAACGCACATTAACTACCTGCCCCGTGAAAAAATTGTGTTCTCATTTGTATGGGTGTAGAATAATTTGATGAGGACGAGAGGAATTAAACTGAATGATGGGAGCATTGACGAGGTCTGCTGGGTGAGGGGGGGCCTGTGATAGTGTGTGCGTGTGTGTAAGGGACGGGGGGAGGGATTTATTCATTTCCCACCCATCACAGTCCTGTGGTTGATAAAACAGCCAGGTCAATTTTGTATACTCCAGGGCTGTGTTCTTCAGTCAGCAGTGGCAAAGTGCACTTTCTTTAGAAATAGACTGATTAAATCTTGTCAGTTTTCAAGGTAGAAGGAGAGAGAGCAAATCAGATGTAGGGAGAGTGGGGGAAAACAGGAAGGCATGCCTCGTTTCACCTTTCCACAAAAAAAAAAAAAAAAACATTCAATTTTCTTTGTCTGTTTTCCTCTGTGCCCCCTGGCCCACAGTGCTCTGGGAGGAAGGGGTGGGGGGGGGGGGGGGGGGTGGGGGCTTAAGACCCAGAGAGTAACTCACTTCCTGTGAATTACAGTGTTTGATTGGGGAGCAGCATAAAGTGGGCCGGCCTTGTTTCCCGGCGACCCCGCAATAGCTCACCTGGACAGCTGTTTGTATGCTCTGTGGGGAAACGGGGGGCTGGGGTCGGCCAGGCCGAGCTCTGCTGAGATCCACTAGAGGAGGCGATGGAAGGCTTTTAAAAAACAAAACAAAACAAAAAAAAAACTCTGATAGAGTACATGGACTCATATAATCGCTGCTGGAGTTGAATTAACACTTAAAAATGCTCTGCGCTCTTTCTCCAGTTCCACTTCAACCCGGCCCAGTCCATCCTGGTCATGGAGGGGGACGACCTGGACAGCATCAACGCGGCCCTGTCCAAGGTGTCCTACATCAACTCCCGCCAGTTCCCCACGCCCGGGATCCGGCGGCTGCGGATTGCCACCTCCGTGCAGTGAGCCCCGCGCGCCTCCGTCAACCGCCTCTCTCTCTCTCGCACGCCCGCTGACCTCGCCCTCCGAGGCACCGGAGACACCGGCAACACATCTACACAAAAGACACAAAGCAGATACGGTCAGGGAGGGGAACGCGATTCAGACACACCGCCAGTGTGCAGGGCTTACCTGGGTGATGCACGGCATCCATTTTAACGCCAGAATGCTCATCGTGCATCAGCTGAGGTGGGAACAGAAGGTGTTTTCAGTGGAGGCTTGTTAGCATGAAACAGGAGATGTGACAATCTCGCCTTTAAAGTGATTGTTCTTTCTGTGGGGTTTCTCAGGCCCAGATGTTCTAAATGATTACGACTGCTTTTCTGATGAAAATGCCGTTGCTACAAGGGCACAATATCCACTTCGTATTTACTAAAAGGACGCAATGGGTCAGAATTACATTACATTACAGGCATTTGGCAGACACTCTTATCCAGAGCGACGTACAACAAAGTGTATAACCAGAACCAGGAACAAGTGTGTCGAAAACCCCAGAGAGAAGTACCGTTCCAAGTGCAGGGAACAACCGCATAGTTCAACTTGGACCCTGTGGGTTAAGCTGATTAACACTAACACAAACGAGAACAGCAACAATGCAGTCTATGCAAAAATACAAGCAGTAGTTAAGACGAGAATTTCTACTAGGATGTATTTTTTGTGGATTATATCACGCTTTGACTTTCCTTTTGATGCATAATTAGATCTGGTCATGCATATGCATACCTGGGGTGAACGCACTTAAAACTGGTCGGGAGATTATGTAAATTAGGCCAATTAAGTATTCTGTGTAATTTACTAAAGCACGCATTAATTGCGACACCCCTCTTTGTGTTAGAATTTCTATAACTCCTGAAAGCAGGCGGTAATTTGCGCTGATATATAGCCGATAGCCTATAGCTCATGCACAGGCTGTCGGGCTGTACACACACCCTCCTCAGTCAGATCAGTTTCCCTTGTGGGCTGCGTGGGGTGAAGATGAACAAATGATTCATAACACTCTGGAAAGGAGATATGATTTCAAATACGTTTCACACATTTCTACTAATCGTTCCTTATTTATTTTTTCATGAAATATGAAATTTGAAAGGACGCAGGATTTTGGTTGATGTCATCAGCTAGCAGTTAGTATGATAACACAGTTCTGAATATAAACAATTGTTCTGCGTATGTGTTCAGTAGGGTATATAATGAATTGTGAATAGTTGACAGTTTTACCATCAGACAGTCTGTGGCCTTCGCTATTGCTATCTCCCATCGCTAGTTCATCCACGTCTACTTCTTCCAGCCCCATGACCTGCTCATTTTGCAGAGATTTTCCACCTGTTGTTTTGTCGCTGTTAATATTCTTTCCTTAGCTGGACCACCACCTGTGTCTTTTGCCCTCGTAAAGTTTTTCTTTTCGTGTCCTGCCTAATATCATGCCATCTCTTCCTTATGTCCTCTACTGCTCGTTTTATTATACCTAATGAATTAATTTTATATGTGATGTCAAGCCAAATTTTTATCATCTACCTTGGGGTTGTATTCATTCCTATGCTATAATATGCCACTGTGATGATGTACCTCGTTGACCATTACCTGTATTTCCTCATTTGTAAATTTATGTTTTCTTTTTCTTGTGGTTCCCTCGCTGCCTGTACCTGGCTGCTCCATATCCATTTTTTAGCGCCTTGTAATCTGGACGTGTATAGCATCCTGTATTGTTTCTGACCCTTTTTATGGGTGTCTCCTACTGCAGAAATTTTAATGAGGGCGTTGAATTTATTCGGTTGCATAAATAGAACCAGTCTCGGTAAATTGGTTATTCACGTGTCTGTATCTGCAACCGCAACAGAGCCATATAGCATATAGCATCTACTGTAGCAAATGTTTTGCGTTCCATTTCCGTAGCAAATCTGGCCCTAAGTGTATATTTTCCATTGGTCCAGACAGTTTTTGTGTGCGATGAAGAATATTCTAGATATTCAGAGATGGATTTTGATGACCTGCCCAAGCAACCACATACCAGCTATTGTGAAGTCAACAGGTCTTTTGAAACTTCTAATTATGCTATTACCTGTGTTACAGTTTAAGTAAAATGATGTCATGTGATGTTTATGTTAGAAGGTGATATACCTCAATGGCAGGCTAGCAGTTTATTGCTGATCCTTAAGAGAAATGAGTAGGTTAAAATTTTGATGTAACCTTTTTTCTTTTCATGTACACATTTTTTGTTTCTAATAAGAAATAATTTATAAAGTATTGCTAATATAGCATTACAAATTATTTGCTTAGTGTGGGTTTGAAGTCAAGGTGAGTCAAGTATTTCCTTGCATAGTTAATATGTTGCTTTCTTCAACAAGCCTTGGAAATACCTTGCAAATGTGACATCACACTTCATAAAAGGAGAACTTAGAATAACTGGGTCCAATTTGTCATTAATTAACATGGAAAATACTCTTTGTTGTGTTTTTGCAAAACAACAGATTCAAAACATGGAATTACTTTATTAAACAGTAAAACAAACATACAGTAGATGCGAAACAGCAAAAAGCTGTTATATGGGACTTCTATCATAATGCTTTATTGTATATCTCAAAACTATGCCGATAGAATCTTATATTTATCAACTCTGAATGCAGTAATGAAGTGTTCGCATCCTCATGAAAGTGGCAAAAGAATGCTCATATAATCATCAGTCATTGCTCATCTCTTATGTTCCTGCAGTGGGTACTTCCAGAAACTTCCGTAAAGTTAGACAGTATTCTGTGCACACTGGTGTTAATTTGGACCCTAATAGATGAGGGTTAAATGAGAGGAGTCTGCCAGATTGCTCATAAAGCACACAGAACAAACATGGCCAAGTGGAGCCCAACATTTGCCTTCAGGAAGAGATTCTCCCACCTGTGTGTGTGTGGGGGTGGGGAAGGAGGGGGGGGGGGTGTCTGCCAAAATCTTCTCTGTGAAAAGGGATAGAGAGGGTGAGCCAAACCAGAGCAGACATCTTTAATTTACACTGAACCAGAGAGCTATTAAACCCATTTTAGGAGAGCCCAATCTCCACATGGCTTATAAATTGTATCAGGAGAATGAAAATCAGGCTGAGGGTCGGACGTCTTGCTTGAATGGGGTCCTGCTGGGCTGCTGGGTGGCTCCTCCTGTGAAGGCCCTGCTCCATTGGTCAGCAAGTCTGGACCGTGCTGCGCCAAGATTGGCTGTTGTGTCGCTGAGGGAGAAAGATTTCATTCGGTGGGAATGTCCACATCACTCACTATATGTAATGTATATCATCGATTAAAAAGAGGCGAGAAGTGGTTTTGTTGCTCACCTTAATATCCAAATAAAATATTTATTTTTTACCAGTGATACAGGGTTGAAAGAATGCTGCAGGATTACCTGAAATATATCTCAAATAGGGTTCTTAGAACTATTAGACACCTGGTTTGCATTTGTTAAACCTAATGAATTCCATAATGAGTTTCCATCTTGAATATTACGGCCAATGACTTGCGGTCTGTTATTCAACTGGGTAAGCCAGCAGAAAACATAAAGCACTGCAGCGGCAAATTAATCTGCAAAGGAACTGTCGTGACAAGAACAATCAAAACTGTGTTAAACTATCTAACATTCTGCCATATTAGTATTTCTTAAAATAAACATACTTCTTCTTCGGCATAAATTGGTAACCAGCTCTGAATCAGGAAAGAGAAAATTCATTGTTTCGACAGGCCACCTAGAAATGTAATTGCAAATGACAGCTCATGGAGGAACGCAGTGCTCCGATGAGCCATTTCTTCACTTAATTTTTCTCCTTAATCAAGCTGGAAGGAGTCCAATTGCGGAGCTGGAGCTAGACTCCACAAATGAGCTCTTATTCCTGCTTCAATGGCTACAGCCCTCCACCGCACCACCTGTTTAGTTTTTTTTTTTAAGTGTTTTTCTTAATTGAGATATTTCTTAAAATAAGAAAGTAAACACTTTGTTCAAAACTGGGACTCAAATGAGAAAGCTTTTAGTCAGTTAGTATGACATCACTGAAGAAAAGTAAATAACTGAAGGTGGGTAGCCCATTGAGGTTTATGCGGTGCCTCTCCACTGTCGTGCATCTTCATCAGGCTGTTTAGAGCAGGGGAGTGAGAATTACAATACTCAGTTAATGGAGCTCCTGAGTCATTTGGAGGCACATGCATCTAATCAAAAGTAATCACAAGAAAGGAGTGCACAGGCCGCCCATTCAACGAACGGTAGCGGATTGCTGTTTAAATTAAATAAAGCGGAATCACCCGAAAGCATCAATCTGTAGCCTCTCTTTCTCTCTCCTGCCCCTCCCCCTCCGGCTCAGGTGCTTCGGCGAGGACTCCTGCATCTCCATTCCGGATGTGGAGACCGTGGTGATGGTCCTGCCGCCCAGCGAGCCGCGCATCACCATCGCCGGGGCGGAGCTCCTGACCCGGCCCGGCCCCGACCTGCGCGACCCGGCGGGCGTGGCGCTCTTCCAGGACCTGCGCATCGTCAGCACGGTCAGCAAGAGCGACGCGGCCGCACACAGCGCGGGTAAGGACCGCCGCGCCGCGGCTCGCGGCTGGAGAAAGACTCTCCGCAGCAACCAGATGGGCAACTCCCGCGCTCCTTATGTCCTCTCAACTTCAGGAGGTTCCAGATGGTAGCGGGAGCTTCTGGCACTGTATGAATATTCATGAAAAGGTGTACCCAGAAAAAGCATACATTGCTTCAGTGCTGTCTTTGATCCACACCCTTTATGGGTGATCATAAATGGTGTGGGTCAAGGATGGTACACAAACAATCAATGTATGATTTTTTTTTTTGTGCATGTTTTCATGAATCACATACAAAGGATAACTTTGCTCCGGTGCTGTTCTTGATCCAAGCCCCTTATGAGTGTTCATACGATGCTTAAAATTGGACTGTGGCAGAGAGTTAGAACAGTGGCAGAGATGCAGAACATTTAGGGTTCTGAATATGGAGCTGAATATCTGGTGGATGTACAGAATCTGTGGTAGCGCTGATCAGATGGCAGAGACTTTCACAATGCACAATGGACACCAGTCATCGTGAACAAAAAACTACAGTGGTGGGGAATGTGCAATCAATATTAATGAAAGGCCATTGACTGAGTGAGTCTATGGTCCAACCAAACACTTTCACTGGGTTTATCTTTCATGAACTTTTGGAATTTTTCCCAGAAAGCTTCAAAACTCTTTCGAGCTCAAACTGGAATTAAGTAAGTTATAATTGTTCGTCGAAATGTGGCTCGTGTTTCGGAGAGCAACTCCGGGTGCCTTTGAAAGTCCTGCAATCAATCACGAGTTTGTCTGCGGTCATTTTTGAGGGGAGGATGGATAGTCTGCAGCTCTTTGAACAAAGCCTTGATTGATAAGGACTTGGACTCCTGTGCTGAGCAAGCCTTCTGTCGGCCAGACAAATGGCCCAGTGTGATCTCAATTAAGGGCACAGAAATGTTCACTACGGTGCGTCTCAGTAGGGTGGACACAGTGAATCTGACTGACAGCTCCGCTTCTTTTGTCGTCGCCCGAGTGCCACAGCCGTGACCTTAGGGGTCGGGGAGGTCTGCTGTGTGCGAGTTACTGGTATTATTGACTCACGCTTAGTGAGTACTGCACGTGTCTTTTCTGTCTCATTTGGCATTGGGCAGGAAAGCATTGATCCCCAAGTCACGCCGTGTGAGAGATCGCCAGAGCATCCAGTTCGCAGTTGGACCGTGCTAAACTCTTAGGTCCCTGAAGATAAAAGCTAATTGGCTTGATTGACTTGCCCTTTCTGTGACGCTAGGCACCTTCATGCCCAGCCGTGTATGTGTATGTGTATGTGTATACAGCCCACAGACCAGGAGTCATTGAGCTCCTCCATAACCTGGACTACTGCGACGTGCTGGTGATTGGAGAGGAGCTGGACCCAGAGCAGGAAAGCCTGCACATACCCCGTTCAGCGCTGCAGGGGAAGCACCTGGACGCCACCAACTCCACCTCGGGCATCTCCATCTACGGTAGGTATCTCAGCCAATCTCAACATCAACTCCCATCCTCTGCAACTCCATCTACAGAGCGTAAGTGAGACCGTGTCCACCACCTGCAACAGGCTGCTTGTCTCGTCCCAGGCGTGGACTCCATGTCACATTACGAGGAGGCCATCCGGCAGGTGAGGTACCGCAACTGGCACCCGGCGGGCCTGAAGGAGCGCCGGTTCTGCGTCACCTGCTCGGAGCTCAACGGACGCTACACCAGCAACGAGTTCAACATGGAGGTCAGAGCTTGGGGTCTGGTCATGTTCCGCTCGCTTCAACCTTACGGTTTTTTTCCCCCACTTGTCCAGTCTGGCAAGTTGGTCAGAAATCTGCTTGTCCAAAGTAAATCTGTGTGGAGTTTAAGTTTGCTTGCCGAGTCACTGGATGTCACACGCTTAGTAGATGACTGGACTTCATGTACCTACTGAGCAGTCTCTGGCATCAGTTTGTAAAACATGGAGGCGCCCACAAACTGCACTTCCTGGGCTTCAAAACGCTTATCACCGAGCCCATGGAGAGTCACAGTGACTTTGTCCATATTTTTCTACAATCTATGGCCCAACATAAGACTCAGGTGTGAGAGAACCTGGCAACCACTCATGGGGGCGGAGTTTCAATCTCCTGCAACTCGCGAGGCGATGTCTTTATTTGAGCTGGGATTGCAGTTCTCCCTTGTGGACACTAGATGGGGATTCAAATAACAGCTCCTTTAATTTTCTCTGTTTGGAAGCCACGAGTGCTTGGAACGCTATTTTTAGTTCAGCACCGCGCTGAGATTTGAATGAACTAAGATTTAAATTAGCTCTGATTTGTTATTTGGCCAATTGGGCAAGTGGCCAAGCTGTTTTACTTTATACACACGAGATTGCTCGGGGCAAGCCTCATTGTTGATCCCTGTTCTCTTTTGTTTGATAATCTGCCCGTTGAATGTGCTCCAAAATATAATGCAACCTGGATCAATTCCTGGAGCATGCTCTACAAGCATTAAAATCAGGGGAAATTTGTGATACGTACAGGACCAAGCCAAAGGGTTATCAGATAGCCTCACAGACATAGGCTGTAGCCCACCTACTATGTGCTACATACTACATACTATATCAGTATATACTGCATACTGCTTTTCAAAGTAGCATACAGTATGCAACCATTAATTATTAAATTATCTATGGTCAACCTTGATGTATGTGCTTTTTCTTTGCCTCCCAGGTCAGTGTGCTCCACAGGTCAGAGGCCGTGGACCATGTCAATCACATGGCTGCCCAATCGCAGTACATGCGGGCGGTGCATCACCCGGTCATGGTCCACAGTCTGAACTCCGCCCACAGCACAGGTAAGGAGCCCTGCCTGAACAGCGGCAGATTGAAAATACCCCTTTAATAATCTATGATGTCATGACTACTTTCACTCGATTAATTATTCATCCCAGTTACTCCATTTTAACGGCCAACCGTAATTGCATCCTGCAGGAGCAGGTTTGCAAAAACAATTTGCATGTAAAGGGGTCTGAAATGAAGGACAGTGGGGGGAAGGAAATTGCAGGCATGATCGAAACAAGAAAAAAAAATCATGGATCACTGAATACAAAAGTGCCCATAATCTCACTCTGCCCCCTACTGGAGGAAACCCACTTCCCAGCCTCCCTCGGACCATGTATAGTAAGATAGAAATAATAAAAGGGGCCCAAGAGGCACTATTCCAGAGTTAGCAATTCCTCGGTGGACCCACTTCATAATGTTTTGTCGCCATCTAGTGGTAATATAAATATACTGTCTGAAATCTATTTCAGTAAAAGAACATAATTGTGAGAAACACCTCTCTGTTTTAAACCCTTTTCCCCATATAACAGGCACCCCCCCAGTAGCCACTGTGGTGATTGTGATGTGCATCGCCGCCCTGGTGGTCATCGTTGTCCTGGGCATTTATCGCATGCATGCAGCCCACCAGCTGGGCTCTAAGAGCGAGGAGGGCGACACCGAGCACAGGGATGCTGACTGGGACGAGTCGGCGCTCACCATCACTGTCAACCCCATGGAGGTGAGCCCTGGGACGAGGGCAGAGCAACTGCTTAGCTTGTCATGGAATAAAGGAAGGGCACCTTCAGGGATTGCACCTGGTCTCCGCCTGCTGTGATCAGTAGATGGCAGTTATTAAGATATTTCTAGTTCAGCCTCTGACCTCATATAGCCACTGACTTCAATGTCAACCACGGAGAAGAACAGCTTGATTCTGAGAATAAAATGAATGAGAGGTATTGAACAGCAGTTATACAGTTCTGTAATTCAGTATATTGAATACTGGAAGAATCGAGACAGACAGAGAGGAAGAGTGAGGAAGAAAGAGTAAGCGAGACAGAGAGAGAGAGTGACAAGTAATGAACTAAGTAATGTCACGTCCGTTTCTCGCCCCAGAATGTCGAAGAGCCGAAGGCTGCGGATGAGGAAGCCAGTGAAGAAGAAGAGGAAGATGAAGAGGACGAGGAAGAAGAGGATGATGGACTGGAGGATGACGTCACAAGCATGGAGTCCGAAGATAGTGATGATGAGGAGGCGGGGGTCCACAGGGGGACAGAGGAAGGCAAGAGCAAGGGCAGGCTGGAGTGGAATACTACCTTATCTTAGACTAACACACACACACTCACACTCATGACATAAATACACAAACATGCACTGATGCACACGGAACATCTATGCCTTTCTAAAAAAAATTACATTTCAGACGATAAATTCCTTTGACCAAACTCAAATTTTTGCAACCAATCTGTTTGCAAAACAATGTCTCCCTCTGCTGATTGGTATTATGTACTGCACCATAAAGCCACACCGGCACAATTGTAGATTGACATTTGTGTGATTTTTCGTTTCCTTTCTGGGTCAAAAGCCACAAGAGCTCTGCCCCTTTTGAGCTGATTCTTCTCGGAATGCTCGGAACAGTTTCCAGCAAGTAGCAAAAAGAAGCTGTTTTGCGTGAAACATACAATGAATCAATGACAAAATCCATGCAAAGTACTTTATAGACTGGACATAGTACCTTTTGTTTCATACAATATATTGAAAAATGTAAAAACTAATCTTTGACATGAACATTATTGCATTTATTTTCAGTATTTTAATATCTTAAAGCAGTTTTTTATGATGGTATAGCCTATATTTTAACGATTACACTTATGTTAAATTTACAATAGAATAGAGTTTAGAAGATATGACTCGTCGCTAATCGGGGTTTATTATTTTCCCGTTATTCTTTATTAACATGTCTCACATTTTTGTGCTTTTGTTTGTCAAAGATTTCCCACTTTTCTCCTCTTGTCCAGGTAACACGATGAGGGCAGAGGGAGCAATGTCTTTTTATATACCGTTCTGTAGGTACACTATATGGTTCAAGTAGGATAACTGAAGCACTTCACGCCAGCTTTTCTCATTCGTGTGCATTCATACGGTAACTGCCTTTTCATTGCGATCGCCCGATCTTTCTCTGCATTCGCGGCCGACTTCCCAATCGCCCTCCTCCAGGCAGAGGCTTTTGTGTGCACCTTCAAAACAGGTCAGCTAAGGTTGAATTCTCCTTCGTATGGCTTTGCTCGCACTCAGAACTGCCCCAGACCGAGGTCGACTTAGTTTCGGTCAGAGTAGCAAACGCCTTTTTTTCGCTTCATTTTTATTTCTCTCCATGTTAAGTGCGTGTACGATATGCTGTAGAGCCTGGTTCTGCTCCGGTTGCACAGTACCAAACAGCACAAATATGCAATGTCAATCAAGTAACATCCATAATACATTGCAAAACTTGCAGAAAATATGCAAAAGAGAGAGCGACGTAAGAGTACAGTTTGTAGTTAGACCTCAGCAGAGGGTTTGACATGGCGAGGGATTGCTGATTTTATTAGTTAACACCCTTCTGTTCACAAGATTGCGTCAATCTGATCCCCGTGTACTCTTCCGCACCATTTTGTGATTCGAAATGCAGTACGACTGAACAAAACAGATCTGTTGTGTTAAAAGGGCAATTGAGTGTACACGTTTATAGAGCCACAGTAAATGCAGCTGTAAATAAAGTGTTTAATCAGAAAGCTGTAAGCGTGTTCAGAGCTTTCAACTGACACTTTGAATTCTCCATGAGGCAGCATGTGGATTTGTCTTTCACTAATGAAGAGTTTAATTGTTATTGCTCTGTTTCTTGCCGACTAAATTGCTAATATCCACTTTCACTAAACTGACCAGTCTGCTACCAATTAAGTTAGTGCAAAACTATTAGTATCGCATCACCCTAATTCATTGAGTGTGGCCTGTTGTAGTTTAACCCTTAACTAACTACAGTACATAATTTACCAGCATCTGGTCCAGATGTGTTTAAAGAGCAGACGTAAGGACCCCGCCCCCATCGGGGAGAAGGTGGGTGGTGTTGTAGATGGATCTTTTTTTCTGTGCTTTATTCTTGCCCATGGTTTTCCTGAAGAGCTCCATTTTGAATTTGTGTATTGGTTACATGTAAAGTCCGTAGCAGTGATTAGGAGTTCTTCCTCCGCATCAACTTTATAAAGCCTGTGCTTGTGATGTCATCAATGTGCAACTCCCCCCCACCCCCTCCTCCCAATCTCCACTCTGTGTTACCGCCTGCTTCGTCAGATCATGTTTTTGCTCGTCTCCATGACTCCAATGACGATTAAAGAGCCATTCGAAATATCTAGCCTGTAAAAATGTGTAAAACTATTTTATAAGTTTTTCTTTAATTTTCCCCCTCGTTTTTCTGTTCTTTCCTTTCCTTGATGGTGACTGCAGCACTTTCTGTATGTCAGCCAATAAAGACTTGTTTTAGAATCCAGCCGTGTTCATTCTTTACTGTGAATGAGGTGTCGGATGTAAACGGAATGCGGTTCAATTTCCATCTGAGTATAGGGGGACAGAGCGAAGAAGAAGGTAAGCATTGCTGTGTTCTGGCCACAACATAGAAACAGAGTTCATTGTATGGAATTAGAAACAAACACACACAGACACAGGAATAGAGATGTTACCACCTCAGGCATGACAATGAAACTAGCCAATTAGGGCCTGCTTTACTAAAATCTTTAGCATGTGCAAACACTTTAAGCTCACATAAAACCAATAACATAATCAATAATTAATTGGTTGTGGTATTTGTTTTGCATCAATCATTGGTTGTGTTATTTGTGTTATTACTTTTGTGGGCGCTAAAAGATTTTGCGCATGCTGAAGGTCTTAGTAAATCAGGCCTTAGCAATCAGGCCTTTAATTGTATGACCCTTAATCTTCAGAGGCTTATGAAGTCAGTTTGGCCCTTAAGTCCATAACTAAAATGCACACTGCCATCATAGCCATGCCCTCTGTTCCATATGAAATATGTTATAGGTTCGTCAGTACTTATGCAGAACCACTATTAGTGCTAAAGAAATAAGTCTATTGTAAGTGCACAATGCACACACTGAAATCCTTGAAACAGGGTTCATTGCACAAGCAGGCAATACAATGTATTAAAGCAATAATGATATGATTTTATGCAGTTGAAAAGGTAAGGAAATAACTGGTTACAATCAGCTATTCACGAAAAGTTGGTAAAAAACCATAAACAGAAGAAATCAGAAAATATGTTTTTAGTTTACATTTATCAAAGCAAGTTCATTGAATTAGAATTTCCTCTTTGCGTAAGTCCAACAATGCAGGCTGTTGGGCCTTTGGGATGCAGCAGCACTGGCTATAAAAACATGTGGAAAAAATGTAATTAAAAACACCTTGAAACCACTTCCTACTTAGTATTAGCATTGATCGGTCTTTCGCTCAATATTTAAAATTCACTTGGCTGCCTTTACAGCACATAGTCAATAGATGGCAAGAGTGAGCTACTGTAAGTAGCTATGCAGGACTGGCTCAATGCTGTGCAGTTGGCTCATTTTCATTTTGACATTTGAATAATGATATATGAACTGCAGCAAAATAACAAACAATCTTAAATCTCAGTTAACAAAATCAAGCGAAATAATGACGGGATAGAAAATGCCATCGGTCTGAAGACAAACGGCGAAATCAGATCACTGTGCAGAAGGGCATGTGGGCATGTGAGGAGTGTGTGACGGTCTGTGTGCTTATATGAGTCAATGTGTGTGTGTGTTCATGTATGAATACGTGTGATTGTGTATAAATGTGTGTGTGTGTGTATGCTGTTTGCGGGGTTGGGACTACAG
Organism: Anguilla anguilla; assembly: GCF_013347855.1. Lineage (NCBI taxonomy): Eukaryota > Metazoa > Chordata > Actinopteri > Anguilliformes > Anguillidae > Anguilla > Anguilla anguilla. The sequence continues at coordinate 12,679,854 of NC_049206.1, read as the reverse complement.
TGCTCTGCAGACTCTTTAATGCATCCTCATGGCAAGTTCACTCTGCACACACACATGCTTACCTCCCCTTGACAACCAGTCTAATTTGTCACATCACATCGACCTGCAGAGGACGGCCACTGTTTATGGCTGACAATTTATCAAGCCATTAACTTTTATTCCCGCTCCTGTCAGGCCGCTGACATCAGAGGAAGGTGGCGGGAACACGCGCTGACTAATCACATCACGTCCGACGGCGTTTAAGAAGGGTCCCCTCGGAGCCAGCTCGCGTCATTTACCGTACCCATAAAAATCGCACCCCGGATCACAGGCATTACACATCGCTGCGCAACATCGCACCACGGAGACGCAACTTCCCTCGCACCAATTAACATCGGGCGATCGTCACTATGCTAATTAAAATAACTGCCGCATAAACATCCCTTTTAACCCTTTAGGGTGTAAAATCGCTAATGTGATTAGAATATTTATAACTGAACATTCTAGTGCTGATGTCACAGTCACTTCTGGCAAATGAATGCAAAGGGGTTCTAGAACACTGACTTCGAATTTCGGAGGAAGAAAACATTCCAAAAAACCTGGTCTTCTGAGGAGAGTATTTCTCTTCTGTTGGATCATTCGCCCCAAATAAAGAAAAAAAAATCCTCCTAATCTAAAGTGATACAAAAGTACAGAAGTTTTCTTTTCCTCTTGCCAGCACTGCAGTCTGTCAACTCAAGGTTGAAATAAGGTCTGCAGGCAATAGGAGATAACCATATAATCTTCTTTTGAGCGATGATGTTGAGCCCTGGTGCTCGGGAAGCCTGGATGCACTTGCACACTGCAGGATATCTGCATCCACATAACTGATGGCAGCATGACAACCCTGCGACAGGGCCATGGCCGAGGGAGACCGGAGCATCGGAGATGGAGCGTGACGCCTCGGACTAATCCGGCTGCTCGGCACAAATCGAGAGGGGAGGGGGCACTGGTGCTGAGAGACAGGATGGATCTCATATGAAGTCTTCCTCCAGGCTGTTAAAACTAATTACCCTCGTTTGAGATTCATAGCAGTGATAGAGAACACCCTTGCCTGTTTTAAGTGCGGTGGGTAGGGCTGGGGGGAGGGAGGGAGGGAGGGGGGCTGGGGGGCAGGGAAACGGCTGCTAAAATGCGAGGCATTGGCTGCCGCCCCCTTCCTGGCACCCGGCAACCCACTTTCCCTCCTCAAGCCCACGTTTATAAAGCTGTGAATGAGACCCAAGAGGAGTGCAGGGGGTGGGGTAAGCTTGAATATCCCCACAAAAATGTCCACAACCAGACGAGACAAATGGCCATAGCCTGGAAAAGTACAGTGACCGATAAAACTCCTGCTGCAGTCAGTTGAGAGGGTCCTCTGGGAGCTTATGGTTTCATGAGCAGTGCTTGCTGGGTAATGTAGTCTACGGACGAAGACCGTACATTCTATTACACATCCGAGTAAAAATGTGCTGCAGGAAGAATCTTGTAGGACGAGACTGAGGTAACCCCACCAATGAAAAACGCTGTTTATCCCTGGCCCCAGCCAGCAGGTCTGCCGGCCAGTCAGCATTGGCAATGTTCAGGATTTGATACCATGTAGAGCACATCTCACACTGCCTTAGAAGGACCTGCCACTTTACAATCTCTCTACGAGACGTGTTCTTAAGACACCAGTCACCGCAGGGGATTTACACCACTTAAAATGTGAGAAACCAGGAGCCTGCACTTTCCCCAGCAATGAGCAATTTACACCGAACCGTTCTATCCTTCTGCCTCCTCTAGATCCATATCAAAACCCTCAAATTCTGACCTGTAGTCTGACTGCCAGGGAAGCCGTCCCCCCTGGTCAGCGATTGACTGATAAGGGGCGGCACACTGTAATGCAGTAATGGCATGGCTGTCGCCTCGCATGGCTGCCCATTGTTTCTACTCATCCAACCAATTCTCTCCTGTTTCACACAACACACCGTTTCCCTGGAAACGTGCCCAGCTTTGAGCGGGAGTCTTTTACACAATATTGAAAGGCGAATTCTGGTCAGAATAGATAAGAAAATCCATCTTTTTTTTTTTTTTAAAAGAAAGTGACAAATAGTCACTTTCGCACAACTCACGAGCTTGAGAATCCAGCCCTCCCTCTTTGTACGAGGTGTCCAACTTTGTACATTTTTTTCCATATTTCTGCAAGTGTTTTTCCAGCACGGGAAACCGGCGTGCTATTGCTCCGGAGTATACATTTTCTTCAACAAGAGGAATAACTTCACAGTTTCACACACAAAAAAGAAATCAATGTCGTAGCGTGCCAGCAGAAATAGACATGGCTGAAAACTATTAATTACACATAAATTTAGACTGAATCGCACAGCAGAGCGAGAGACAGAGAGAGAGAGGGAGACAGAGAGGGATGGGAGGAGTACATCATGTCACTTTCTGTGCGACAGAACCCTCAACAGCTTTGAGACTGCCTGCAGGACTGTGGATATCGGTCCCACTGGCCACTGCTGTGTCCACTGACACTGCTAATGCACTGAATGCCCGCCCCTTTTAAAGGAAGTCCGTGATTAGCCATTTGACTGAATTGCTCCGTTCTGCAGTACAACATGGCTCTCAGTTGGACCAGCACGTGTCAGAAACACAGAGAGAGAGAGAGCCCAAGTCTGTGTGTGTGTGTGTGTGTGTGTGTGCTTGCATCTCTCAAGTAAAATGTGCTAAAATTCAGCTAACAGTTACCCGATGACATGGCAGTGAAGACAGTTGCTCTAAAAAGAAGGACTAAGTGTGGAAAATGTGACAGTTGGACCTACAATGACAACGACTTCCTGCGTCTGACGAGGACAGCTGACACCACTGAGGAATCATCACAACTTCCACACTACAGGTGTGATAATTAATTTTTATTCACATTTTAAAAGCAAAGGGCAGCATTGTCCGTAGAGTACATTCCACTACCTCTCATGACATGATGATGTCCAATCACACGTCCGAGCCAAGCAGGCTGACAGACCTAAGACATTAGAAATAATAATAATAATAATAATAATAATGTTGAAAAAGCAGCATCTTATTAAAAATAAAGTGTGGTGACAGAAGCGGTCTTCCCCACCCCAGGTGTACAGACCTGCATTGTAAACCCCTCAGAATTAAAAAAGTCAGTCTAACACATTACAGTTATGATCACCACCATTCTTAAAATAATCAGAACCAGAATCCACACGTATATAAATAGCAGTTTTAAAAACTAACACTCGAAAATAAAAAAAGAAATGTAACCTTTGGAGTACAGCCTCCTTTTGAAATAAAAGATGATTCAGATAAAACAGGAAGCTCGGTGACTCAAGGAGCCACCCGGTGACTGGATCTTGCTTCTGATTGGTTGACCGAAGCAGAGCCTCCTGGCGATTGGTCCAGGTTGGTGATGTGCTCAGTATGTGGCACATAATTACCCAGCATGGCAATGAGCCGACAGGGCGAGGCGGGCTGTGACCGTGGGAACTGGAACGCAGTGAAACGCGGTCCCCCAGTCAGACCTCAGGGTCCCGCTTCCGGGCGGCTGGATGGGACCCAGCGCGGTTACGAGTCCTGAGAGATCCGGTGACCGATAAATCCGGTTATAAACATCCCAAAGCCGCGCCACGAGTAGTGTGCTTTCAGAACCCCCCCCCCCCCCGCTTAGCCCCAGAGCCCTGGGTTTCGCGGGTCGAGCCACGCCCAGCTCCGCCCCACTCCAGGGGGCGATGACGCTCGTACGTGCTTCTCTTCGCCCGGCCCGTTCCCATGCCCCTCCCCCACCCACCTGTCCGTCAGGGCGGGAGCAGGTCCCGGATGGGCGGAGCCCCGGAAAGGAAGGCGGCGGCGGCGGCGCCGGGAGGCCCGCCTCACTGGTACTGCAGGTAGTTCTTCAGAGACTGAGGCAGCGGCAGGGTGTGGATCTGGTGCAGCCGACCCCGGCCCAGCGCCAGCCGGGCGGCGCGCCGACACAGGTCCAGCAGCGGAAGGGGCTCCGCTGTGAGAGAGAGAGATAGAGAGAGAGGGAGAGGGGGAGAGACAGAGAAATAAAGAAAGTGCACAGAGAGAGAGAGAGAGTGAGAGTGAGAAATAGAGAAAGTGACAGAGAGAGAGACAGAGAGGGAGAGAGTGAGAGAGAGAGACAGAGAGGGAGAGAGTGAGAGAGAGACAGAGAGAGGAGGGGAGACAGACAGGGAGAGAGAAAGAGGGAGGGGGGGAGAGACAGAGAGACGCAGATGAGATGAGATATCCCCTGAGTTAAGTAAAGATAAGGCACTTTACGTCCCTTCAGAGGGAAAATTACATTCGATGACCACAAGACAATGAAACAGAGAACAATTAAATAAACAGTAAAAATGATAAATACAAACATACAATCTGGATGACAGTGCAAAAAAAACTGAAGTTGTGCCCAGTCTTTACTGGAATAGGCAGAACACAAACGCGGATAACAACAATTTACTGGCGTTGTCAAAATACACACTCGGAGATAACAACTGTTTACTGGCACAGCCGTAATACATACCTGGGGGAGGGGGGGGAGAGAAAAGAAAAAACAAGCATTAACCAGCACAGCCGCACCACACACCCAAAGACCATTACCACTTACTGTCATGCAGTTTAACTGACAAAGGGATAGCGCTTTTACACATCTATTAGGCCCTCGCTTCGCAGAGATATATCGCCGCCCTGACAGGAAAATCCGCGCGCGGGTCCAGCGCACGGGAACGGGCTGAGATCAACAGTTTGCTCGAAAGCCCTCCGCCCATAAATATCTCGTGTAGAAAATGCAGGTGTCACGCCTGTGATTTTCCCAGCAATTCTTTCTCAAGGGGGGCGAGTTGCAATTTGACTTGAACCGGGGCGATTACCAAGCCGAGCTGTAGCGCCGTAGCAAACAGCGCTATTATGTCCAGGTGGAATTGAAGCAGTATTTTCTGGTTAAATCTAAAGGCCCTGAGACTGCACGGGTATTAGAGCTGCTGTTGAGCTTACTCTGTAGCAGCACGGTCTGCTTTTAATATGCACACCCAAATATGTACGTGCGCCGACTTGCACAGTCTCTAACTAAGGACACTCAACAAACAGGGCGAATGGTCACCAACCATTCGCCTAGCAACCAAAGACCACGCTCTCTGCGCAAACTTGTGCATCTCCTCGCACGTGAACCGGCACGCACGTGACAAAGAGCTGCAGCATCATAAAAATCTGACAATCATAAACAGAGAAAATTTACTTAATGGAATTCCACTCCACAAACCCACAAGTGTCCATTACCCACTAATACAATGAGACCTGGAGAAACAGGAACTACCCCGCCTGAGCAGCTCAGGTCGGTCAGCCACAGCAGGCTGGGGCCTCATGGAGGAGTCATCACCAGTTTAGCCTCGGCCACAGACAAGTCGGCCAGGGTTCCTCGGGTCACCGCCCCTTCCTCAGCGCCGTCCAATAATGCGCAAGGATCCCGCATGGCTACCGGCTGGCATCCAATCAGATGCTGTCTTACCGTGGCTGGCAGACTGGAGTACCGCATATGCTTCAGCTGCAATTTACTGCAAGAGTGCAGGTGGCACAGCAGTAACCCTAGTCGCAATATGGCACTCCAAATAGGGGAGAAAAATACTGAGGGAGGGGAGGGGGGGAGAAGCGAAAGGGAAAATATAGATTTGAGTGCGAGGGTGAATTGGTTCGTGTTTCTAAAGCCGGAGTTTCCAGCTGAGCCGAGCTCCCAGACACTGGGGCTGTACATTACGAAAGTACAAGAGCAAAATCCAATTACCGCTCCCAGCCTGCCTGCTCTCCCTTTAGCGTAATGGAACAGAGAATATACAGACTTTTCCATAGGAAGCCCAAGGGTTTCACTGCAGGAAATGCCCACAGCTCAGTAAACATACTGAGCACGTGCGTTTTAGCGTCTCAGACAGCTATCTGGAGGGGAATGCGCTATGGGAACAGCTGGACAGCTAGAGTCTGAAATTTTTGAGGGCGTGGTCAGAAATTAAGGCCAGTGCCGGATGTGGCGTCCTTGACCACAGCAACCCCACACGGGCTCACAAACACCAGGCAGACAGTGGGTTCCAGACCACACTAATCAATGCTCTTTAAGTTCAATTAGTCCGGCCTAAAGATCTGTTAATCAATACGAGACTGCCGCCTGGATGCACTTCTGATGGAGAAGTATCTCCTTTACGACTTTCACGGGGCTGAAGGTCTGGGCCCCCTGGTGGAACAGGTTGAACAATATAAACAGAAATAAATACATAATACATGTATTAGATTAAAAAGACGCTTTTCTAATTTCACAAACAAAGATCAATCGGGCCATAGGCTCTGCTCTTGAGAGACAGAGAGAGAGGGAGAGAGGGAGAGAGAGAGAGGGAGAGAGGAGAATCCGTAAGATGCTGGGAAAGCCACATTACTGCAACCTGTATCACTCCCTCCACCCCAGACCAGCCAGTCCTCCAGGCACTTTGCAGCCATTAGCCCCCATTACTACAAGGCGGAGATCGCAGCGATGACCACGCGGTGCTACGGACCCTTAGGGCAGTTGGGGGAGAGGGAGCAGCATTCTTCCAGACATAATACCATAGAATAAAGCAGGAGAAACTGTAGTACCTGTGAAAAATGAAAATAAAGAATGTGCTGCATGTTAGGTCTCCAGCCTGTATGTTACGCACCACTGAATTCAAACTGCCTAGGCCAGCGAGTACCAGGCTCCATATCATTGGCTTTAGTAAGGTCGAAAAAAACAACACATCAGCCACACAAGCAACACCCTGCAGAAATGAACAATGCGGAAACTGCGGTAGCGATGCATGCGTGCATAATCTCTCCTATAGGAAGATGCGCATCGGGTTTTAAACTGGCCGGGAACAGCAACAGGCATTTCCTTGCGTCTGAAGAGCATGCCGTTGATGGTTTTTTTTTTTTTTTTTTTCACACTGCGAATGCGTGCGTCTTACAGTCTCAGGGTGGGGGGAGGTAACCCTAGCGCTGCAACCTTTTAATATTGATTGAAAAAAATCGATATCACTCTGGAACGCGCTTTTAAAATAAGAAGGGGGAGAGAAACACGCGTGTTAAAGCACCGGCGCTTTAAACGCTACAGTAAACATGGCTGGGCTGAGCTAAAGGTCTTCGCATAGACCCGGTTCGGCAATCATTGCAGCGCCGCGCTCGTAATGGACGTATTAATCAAGCAGGCGATGAGCCTGGGGACCGCTGACCGCCGGAAAGGCCGCCGATTCGCACGCCGCGGAGCCGCCGCGAGAGCGCGCCCGTTTCCCAGAGTGCCTCCGGAGCGCGCAACGCGCCGCGCAGGACAGAGGAGCGTCAATGTCTTCGGCTCTGCGGTAATCACACGAGGGAGGGCATTGATTTTTGTTTCCGCTAATCGCACCAAATAATTCACACCAAGAGCCGAGCTAAGACGGGCAAGGAGGTGGGGGGGGGGGGGGGGTTAGGGGTTTCTCTCTGACCCAAAAAAAAGGATACAGTCCCAACAACCCGAGCGAGATCCAATTACGAACAAAACCGAAATTTGCCTGGCTCGCATTTGACACGTTCAGTTCGCAGAACTGGATATTCACCGAGACATGCGCAGTGCTTCTCCAACCTTCTTTTTACAGTAGAAAGTACGGCACTCAAAAAAAAATCCTTCCCAGGTCTCGTTTGACATACTTGCACTGCAGAACAGAGACTGCTTTTTTTTCCCCAGGAGGTACCGAGGTGGAAACTCCGCGCTCAGGCGTACACCTGCGTGGAATACGTTCGGGGGCAAGGTGCCCTCGGGGGGGAAAGCAGGCGTGTAAACGTAATGAGCCTGGGTTCTGAGAGCCGAGCGCGATGGCGTGAGCGACCGCTGCTCGGGCCGGCGTGCGAATCCACGCTTACGATCTCCCGACCTCCACGAGAGCAAATCGAGGCCCACGCTCTCCTGGGGGGAAGTCGAAACGCAGCTCAAACGGATCGAGGAGCCGCGCGATTTCGCTCGACGGGGGCCATCACCCCCCTGGACTGGACGGACTGGGTGCTGTCCAAAGCAAATCAATATTTATAACCGGCGGTATAAGAGCCTTAATTCCAGGTGGGGCTGGGCTTTAAAGAACTGGGGGATGCTGGGACATGCGTGCGCACACAGGGGTTTTGCAATTGGGGAAAATGAAGCATGAACCTGGCTGGAAAGTCCCACAATCCCTTGCTGTCGCAGGGCGAGAGACCGTGCAATCACGCCGCGGCTAGGTCCAAATGGCTGGATTAGCGCACGACTCCGGGGGCCAAACTGTGAGCTACGGAATTAGCCCGCTCTCAGGCCGGCGGTGATAAGGGGATGTGAGGGGATGTGAGGACGTCTTAATGTCATGAGACCAACGCGTGGGGGGGGGGGGGGTGAGGGGCAAATGCGCAATATTCCACTAGCATCGCGCTCGCGGGGCTATGAACTGCTATGAACTGACACAGCTAAACCCCTCACTGTCAGGACTTCTTGTTGAAGGATACATTGTTAGCTCACAGGCGATGGGTAGAGAGAGGGGGGGGGGGAAATGGAGGGGGCGGGGGGAGGGGGGAGGAAAACAGAAGGGGGAAAAAAGCAGCTGCTATCTCAGAGCTCAACGTGCCACTCAAAAAAGCGAGGAAGGTGTGAAAGGTCGTAGAGATAACTCAACAATGGACTCATTATCCTCCACATTCAAAGCGCGGGCGGGTCTAAACTGTGACAGCTACACCGCGACACTGGATAAAAATAATTGCTGCATCAGTGCCGAGGTCAGCGTGCAGTCACCGCGAATGGGGATATCGTTTCATTTCCCTGGTTCGGTCCTTAAAGACCTGCCAAAACAGCACGGCTCCCTGCACAACTCAAACAAAGCAGGAGAAGCCGCACTCGGCTAAAAACGCCCCGCAGGCCACGGTGTCGGCAGGTATCCGCTCCCACAATGCACTGCACCGCCCGATTTCACTAACGAGCTTACTTCCTGAAGTAAGTGAAGTAATTAGTGAAACCGAGTGGATGGAGCGAATACCTGCACACACTACAGCTCGCAGGACCTGCATTTGAGTAACGGTACTCTACGGAGTCCCATCACATCCTCTCATAAGCAGGATGCAGGGGACTGTGCCAATTCCAGGCCTGCCAATGATAAATCAATTACAATATGTCGACAGCTTTGCCAAAGCTATTCATGGAAGAAGCTGTGAACACAAACCGGCACAAAGGTCACAGTTAGTACTTATTCTATGACAGACAGACCGGCAGCTGTAGATGGACGATGCGGCTCTGGCTTTATTTTCCTACACGTTCACCGCAACAACTGTCAGCGGAGATTAACTGTCCATGTCTTTACGTGTATGTCATATCTGTATATGTTGATTTTTCATTCACGCGTGTGTATTTAGTGTCAAACCTTGTCCAAAAGAGGTCTGAAGTAGTAATACAAAAAATACAAAAATCAACCATTTGACGGAGAAGCTGATCAAAAAGAAAGAAATGAGTGTATATGAAACCTGTGAGTAGATATGAAAGACTGGCTGTGGGCTGAATAAGAGGAAGGTCCATTGGGGGCCACTGCAGTAGAGAGGCCGAGGGGAAGGGCTGCAGGAGGTAGGGAGCAGTGCACCGAGGGCCCAATTTACTCAGACCTTTAGCACGTGCAAAACTAGTAACACAACCAATGATTGGTGCAAAACAAATACCATAACCAATCACCGGCCATGTTATTGGTTTTTGCGCGTGCAAAAAGGTTTCGTACATGCTAGAGATCTGAGTGAATCAGGCCTCGAGAGTATCCTGGAACAGATGCAGCAGGAAAGTGGTAGACTGCCTGGGTCCCCCGTGAGACACTCCCAATCTGCGGCACCTTGAGTTCTGAGCGAAGAGCTACTACAGAAAAGAACATGTGCCTGGAGAGAGGAGAGGCTCAGCAGTTAATTAAGCAGCCCGGGCTTTCAAACCCTCATGTATCACGGGTTTCCAGAAGCATCCGTCAGTCGTAAAAATCAGCGAAGGGATATAAAACAAACATTTACATTTACGTTTTTATATTTCAGGCGTTTAGCAGATGCTCTTATCCAGAGCGATGCAGACGGCTCGCAATCGTCAAACACAATCCAGTTATACAGCGGGATATTTACTGAAGCAATTCTGGTTAAGTCCCTTAGCATTGGACCACGCTGCTGCCCAGATATTAGAATATCAAAAAAAACTGTTGGGGATGTAAGGCATGAATTATTAATGCCAGTAAAGTAGTACAGAAATCGTGTTGCCGCACAGGATAAATATGTGTATATTTTCGAGTGGATGGGATACATTTAACCCGCTTTTACTTCCAAATCTGAAACCCTGGTTCTGGTTTCATCTCGGGACGAGCGGGAAACGCAGCTGTGAGCTGAAGGCTCTCCTCTGGCTTTGATCACATGGTTTCTCTGAAATTTCATTTTGGCTCTGGGGTGAGATAAGAGGTCTGGCCTTTGAAAAGAAACCCCTGCGCATTTCAGACTCAGTGTACTGAGTGCAGGAATTGAGCGGTGTGTTTGTGTGTGTGTGTGTGTGTGTGTGTGTGCGTGTGTGCGTGTGTGCGTGTGTGCGTGTGTGCGTGTGTGCGTGTGCGCGCGCATGCGTGTGCCGCAGGTGTGAGTGTGTGTCTCCTGAGGAAAGTCATGTACGCTGCTGCACGTGCATGCACACAGAAACAGACACCCACACACACATACGCTCACATATGAACAGACATCAAAAAAGCAAAAGATCTAAGTTATGGTAAAGCAGATAGCTGTGTCAGATATTTTTAGACAGTACTGTATACAGAAAAACTTACTTTTTAAAATCAATATATGTATAGGCTACTACCAATGCATACTACCACACATTCACCCAAACAATCAGCAGCAAGTGGGCAAACAATGCAAAAAATCAGTGCCTCCCCTGAGATTCGGATGCAAAGTTCCAGTTATTAGCAATCTCCTGGTGCTGCACCTTAAATATTATCTCTCAGACAGACTTGTCTGTAGGTAGAGAATATCTTCCTCCACTACATTCCTTCTTTCCTTGGTCTCTTTACTGGTACCACAATTCCGCTCCTTTTTCCTCCCCATACTCTTTCTCCTTATTCCTTTTTCTCCCCAGCTCGATCTGTTTATAAGCAGAGTTCCAGTCTAACGTGATGACGGGGGGCCAAGGGCAGCTTTAATTGATTGCCAATTTGCATGCTGCTTTGAGTGAAGGGGGGGGCTGGGAGTTCTCTTTGATACCGACGCCCCGGGTAACATTTCATTTAGCAGATGAAAGACGCCCCGGCTCGCCCTGCGGTCCCGCCGCTGCTTCCCAGGGGTCAAGTGGGCGACTCGTTAAGGCGGGATAAACAGGGGGAAATTAAGCGCCCGGACGACCAGAGAATTCCGCATCCGAGAGAGCCCGGGAATGGGGGGAATCGCTCGCCGTGCCCCGTCGGAACGCTTCAACCAATTTGCCTGATTGGGTCAAGCGAGCCATACGGATAAACTGATTACCACCTCAAACAGCAACCTTCGCCATAGTTTTAATTTCAGCTGTATACATTTTCTCAGTCAGGTGGTACAATTACAATGAAGCTGGTAGCTCAGGAACACCAACTACCTGGAAACCGGTAAATTGCGCAGTAGCGATGGTTTCATACCTTTCCCCCCTTAGCCTCCTCCCATACATCCCCCCTCTTCCTCTCCTCTATGGCTCCCCCTCTCCCTGCCACGCCATCATTAATATTTCCAGCAGCCCCGGGGAATTGGTTTATTATTCAGCAGAGTGATGTTTTGCTCAGAAACGTGGTCTGAAGAGTGCTACTTAAAATAGAAGCACAAATGCAAACACACGTAAAGAAATGAGAAATATTTTGACTGAAATGTAAACCCACGGCTTATGTTTAAGGCCTGCAAGTACCGAACTACGGTCATGCTCACCATCGTGCATAATGCACACTTCCAAATTTCTCCTTAGCTTCCATAGCCAGAACTATAAACACTATGCTCCTTACCAACAGCTATTCTCTGAAACAAATTATTTATGGTGTGACAAAGTAAAATGCAAGTAAATCCCAGGAATTAGGCTGGTATGTATCAAGCACACACCCATACAGTGAATATTTGTGTTCAATAATTAAAAAAAAAAAAAATACCCAGGTTTAATTCACATTTAACCAGCTTTCATGCCTTTTAGAAGACTGAAACAGTGCATCTCTAGTCAAGGGAGATGAGATGTAACAGACAGGAAGTGAGGGCAGTGAAGAGTGAAGAGAAGCTGACCGCTTTGGGCTCGACTGCGAGCCAACCCAAGTGAATAAATGGGGCGACGGAAGCAAATTTCACGTCTAATCTCAGGACAGAGAGGAAGACGCCAACGCAAGATCAATACTCCCCAAGACACGGACGGCCACACGTAGCAAAACAACAGACAAACGCAGGCAAAGCCAAAGAAAGCCAAACAGACTTAATAAGGTTCAACCCGAGGACAGCGAATGGCGTTTCCATTTTGGGACGGACTTCCGTTGCAGATCCATTTTCCGTCTCCTCCGTTTTCAAACACTCTCACCCAAGGCTCTCCCGTGGCTCCTGTACTCTCCCCCGGGGAGTCTGGAGTATCATTGGGGAGACCCTTTGCGAGATTTATCCAACTGAAGGACCGTGTGGGTGGGCTGCAGAGAGGCAGCCCCGCACGAACCGGGACCGTTAGCGCCCCGAACGATTCGGCCGACTCGAGCGGAACCGGGCGTCCCGCGGAACCAATCAAAGCCCTGTTTTCCTCCTTCGCTGGCCGGCTAGGGAGCAGGTGGAGGGCAGGATCGCGGGGGGCGAGAGCGTGGCGGGGCCGTAAAGTGGATTTTACTGTCATACGGTGACTGCGCGAGAGACAGAGCTCTGAAGTGCGCATGCGCCAAAAGCGCTAGCGCTCTTCTGCTAGCCCCGTCCTCACCGTGCGGGGAGAAGCTGAGAAACCTGCCTGAAACCGGTGTTTATATTCCCGTTAATAGCGATTCCATTCATTTCTCTGTGTGTGCATGCGTTTGCATGTCTATGTGAGGCCCACGTGTGTGTGAGTGTGTGTGTGTGTGTGTATATGTATAAGTCTGTGCATGTGTGTGTATGTGTGCGCACGAGAGTGTGTGTGTGTGTATGCGCCAGTGCGTGGGTTCTGTCTGTGTGATTTCTGGGAGTGTTTTCCATGCAGAGCAAATAATCACTGTGGTGCTGATGGGACACAGCTTTAATCTCGTAAAAACATCGGCTCAGCCAATCACAGTGCACGCAGAAGGAGCACACCCACCTGCACGCACGCACCGACTGCGCAGCCACTTCAGAAAAGAACATGCAAAGAAGCAACACTGCCAAGAGTGCAAATAAAGTGCAAATGATTCATGCGCAGAGGGAACAAGGGAACATCAGAAACAGACTTAAATATACCTCATCTAATAGGCCAACGAAAGTTTTATTGTGTTCTTTTCTCCAACTCTTTTAGCCTAAACACACACAAACTCATCTTGTCCTAAATTTCATTAGAAGTAATTAATTCTGCAATTTCCCCTTAAAATTTAGACAGAGGGGCAGGCCGTGAAGTTCTAAATCAATTCCAAGTCTCAGATAAGGCATCAAACCAATTTACTCACAAAGGGAGCGTATACAAACGTTATAGCCCATTAGAGACAGAGAGAAAAGGGGGGAGGGGGAGAAAGACAGAGACAGAGAAAAAAGAGGGGAAAGACAGAAAGAGAGGAGAGAGAGAGAGATGGAAGTTTCTGGAAACGGAGCCGGGGAAGAGGCCGGAGGAAAGCGGGAGGAGAGAGAGGGAGGGAGGGAGGGAGGGAGGTGTGGCTCGGGGCCGGAGGAAAGCGGGAGGAGAGGGAGGGAGGGAGGTGCGGGCGAGCGGACCGGCTTGGGGCCGGGCCCTCCGAGCAGAAGGGCCCCACACGGCTGCCAAACGCGATTCATCACGGAGGAGAGGAGGAGAGGAGGAGAGGGATGAGAGAACCCGTCTGGCAGGTGTGCGTTCGCGCGGCCCACCGGCTGCAGCAGCTATCTGAGGAACAGCCTGGAAGAGGGGAGGGGGGACGGGGGGGGCGCGCTTTGTTTGTGCAAAAATGTGTGAAACGGCCACAATTATTCACGCCGTTCTAGGACAGGCCGGCTTTTCCCTTCCAACAAACGCAGGAGGGAAACAATAGCAGCTCGCTGCGGCAACTGCCGCCACGCAGGACGTTCCCAACAGTCACCTTCCTCGGACGCCTTCCTGTCTGGCCCGGGGCCGTCCGAAACGCAGCGATTCAGACGGCCAACGCGCGTCCCTATTCGTTTCAGTCGGCGAGGCTCTGCTTGGTCCTCGTAGTCTGTATTCACAGGACAGCCCTGCTGTCGTCGCTGGGACCCTGCAGTAAGCAGACGCTTCCTTGCTCTTCCTGCTTGTTTTTGGGAGTCATGGAGCTTTTTTGTGTGGAAGCATTGTTACTTCACAGCACAATAACACACCTGGGACACCTTCCTGCGGAGTGCGGCTTTTTTGCGGAGACACCGAGAACAACGTCAGAAGACAGGCTCGCTTTTCTTCCAAAATTCGCAACCGGTTGCCAGTAGCTTTACGTCTCCGCGGTGGTCAGCGAAGCATCGAGCTCGAAACTCAACGGTAAAAGATAAAAAAGGAGAGTTTCCTCGCGCTCAGAAACAGGTCCTGGCGCTGACAGGCGATTTCATGTGAGCGTGCGGAAAGTTGAAAGCTCTTCAGGAGAGCAGTCAAAGAGCCAGGTAATTGGCAAGCGCTTGAGTGAGGTACACAATCAAGAAGCGTGCACTCTGGCCCTACAGCAGATTGACGGCTGCTGGACTGGCAAAAAAAAAAAATATATATATATACATTTTTTTTTAAACCTTCCCAACAGGGTGGTTTTTTGGGGTAGGGGAGCGGAACAAAGCGTTCTCCTCTTCCGAGAACTTCAGTCACTCCAATTTCACTTAAGCCTTTCCAGATTAGAGAGAGGGTGAGAGGAGGGGGGGCAGAAGAAAGGAAGAGAGAGGGAATGACACCAAAAGAAAGAGCAAAACTTGAAAGCAAGCGCAGACTCCCAGAAGCCTCTGCAGTCTCAGCAGTCTGCCGATAAGATTTCAGACTGAATGCTGGGGTGGGAACAGTGAGGACACTCCCGTCGGTTATGCTATGAACCATAGCACTGTACACACACACACACACACTCACACAGACACACACACTCTCACAGACACACACACTGCTCAAATCCTGCACTCAGAACTGAAAGCACTAAAATTCCCATTACACTCTTAACTGAGCATTTCCCCTTGGTCAGAACCCAGGCAAATGATGGAGAAATCAATCCAAACAGAGCAGGGAGCCAAAACTGTCTCCCCTCCAGCAGCCTTGAAGAAGCAGAGAGACGCTTCATTAGGAGAGCTGGAGAAGTTACTCGAAGTCAGTCAGCTTGAGAACTGTGGAGGTGTGGGAAAGGAGCGCGCTCGGTGGGTGGGTGGGTGGCTGGGGGGTACTTACGGTCGAGGCCGTTGATGTAGCGCATGGTGATCTCGCAGTGGCCCCACACGGCGCTGACGATGGGGTACAGCTTCTTCCCCTTCAGGCCCCGGAAGGCCACGCCCAGGTACTGGCCGTCCACCATGAAGCTGAGCGTGCCCTCGTCCATGTCCAGCACCACCACCAGGGCGTCGGGCAGCACGAAGGCCTCGTCGGGCTCCAGGAAGGCGGGGTAGGTGGGCGGGGCCGCGGGCGGCTGGTTCTTGCTGTCGTGGTAGAGCTTGTTGCGCCCCAGGTCCCAGCCCCACGACTCGCCGTCGCTGCCCACCAGCGAGGTGTAGCCCACCGAGTGGAGGGGCGCGGCGGCCGTGGCCACGCCCACCACGGCGTGCGTGCCGCGCTGGCGGCTGGGCCAGTGGACGCGCCAGGCGTGCAGGCCGCGGGTGTGGCCCACGCGGCCCCGGATGCAGTCGGTGCTCTGCGCCACCGGGTGGCGGTGGAAGGTGAGCCGGTCGTCGTCCTTGACGAAGACGTTGAGCGAGCGGTCGTCGGGGTTCCAGGCGTGCCGCGCCTGCAGCTCGGGCCCCGCCGCCGGCATGTCCAGCAGCAGGTCCAGCCGCGCCGGCCGGCAGAAGTCGGGCCCCCGCAGCTCGCGGCGGGCGGGGCGGTACGACGGCTCGCCCCGCGCGTCCACGGACTTGATGCTCCCCGAGACCTTCTGACCCATCGCGCCGCGGCCCGGGGCGGGGAGGGGCGCGGGGGCGGGGCTTTCGCGGGGGTCTGTCTCTGCTCCGGCGCCCTCTGTTACCTCATCAAGGCTGCCGGGCCCCGCCTCCCTCCGCCGGCCCCAGCTGCGTCTCTCGGGAGACGAACGGAGTCAGCGCCGCGCCGCGGCGAATCTGCCCTCTTCAAAAGAAGCCGCGGTCCTGAGGCCAGAGAGGGGAAACAGAGGAGACAAAACACTTCATTACAGGAACAGAGCAAAAAAAAAAAACAAGGCTAAAATCACAAGAGCCAAAATGGAGCTCGCTGCCTTCGGTGCAGTGCAAAAGGAGGGAGAGCAGGACAAGCCCTGCAGCTGACTCTGGTCTTTCTTCACACATTGAGAGAGTGAGGAACTGTCACAGATGCCGAACAGTGGGAGAGGAGCCCTTCCTCCGCTCTTCTTAATCAGAGACATCCTTCCCTCGTCCTCACCTTCCCTCGTACCACACACACCACCCTGCAGGTGCAGTCAAGCCAGCACACACACACACACACACACTCTCACAAAAACTCTAACTCACAGTCTCACTCTTAGACACACACACGCACGCGCTCACAGACTCTCGCTTAGACACACATTCACAGACGCACACACACACAGGCACGCACGCACAGACTCTCTCACACACGCATAAACACAAGGTGAATATCCACACACACATGCGTTTACACACAGAAGACACTCCAGTACACAGACATACAGAAATACTCTTATGAAAGGACAGCAAGAATGACGGCGTGCATCCCAAAGGCTCAAAGTGCCTGCGACATAAATCTGTTCAGAGAGACAATAACACTCACCCTCCTGCAAGAGTCTTTTAGCCGACGCATTTATTATGCAAAAAAGAAACAAACATGTAATAAATAACCCGCTCTCCCCCTCAGCAGTGTGTTAAAGACACTGACGGCTCACAAACGGTCCACTTTCAGGGAGCATCAGCAAGCCATTTATATCAAAGTGGTCTGGGAATTCATTAGAAGAGAAGAAGAAGAAAAAAAATACAAAAACAAACCATGCGATCGCACTTTGGCCTGTTCGGAACACGGTCTTCCCCCCCTGCGGAGGCCCCGGCGGGCCGGTCGCATTCTTCCAGGAACGGGATGAGACCCCTCCCGGTTCCCAGAGGGTCCCAACTCGTTCGCCTGGGCCCGTACTCCCCGACCCCGTCCGCCGCGTCCTCCCCGACCCCGCGCGCGGACCCCCGTCGCTTGGCTACGGTGATGTCACGGGGCCCGAGCCCCGAGCGGGAAGCCGGCGGCTGTGACCAGGGCGGTACGGCGGCGCGTAGCCCGAACCGCGGCGACCGGCGGAGCCTCCGTTTACATCGGCCCGCTCGCCTGTCCGCTCATCCGTCACTCCATTCATCTCCACAGAAATACCCGTCCCCACCTCGCCCTCTCTCCCTGCATTATTCATGTACAGCTATCAGTCTGTCATTTATCACCCCGCCCTACCAGAGAACTGTAAGCGTGTGTGAGAGTGCCTGTGTGCGTCCATACACAAAAACATTAGACTGCCGCTTAGACGACAGTAAATTATGTAAATATTACAGACGCGCGCACACACGTGCATTATCTCTACCAAGCATTTCTGCACAGCCCTGGCCATGTGGACATACGCCAGCGCGTCTGTGTGTTTGCGTAATGCAGGCAATGTTCACGCTCCAATCACCACATTTTTATGCTTCCTCCTCCTTCCGCAATCCCCCCTGGTTACCCCTCACACCCCCTCCAATTAACACCACCGCTTTAGTGCTCTCCTCTCAGCTCCCGGTCTCTCCCCCCCCCCCCCACCCCCCACCCCCCCCCACCCCCGACTCGCTCCTCTCTCTCTACAGTTACACATTCTCTCTCTCCTTTACCCCCGTCCCTCACTTTCTTCTCTCACCTGTCCCATTTTGCAGTCCCTCCTTCCTGACCTCTCTCCCATCCTAACAGTGCTCAGGGGGACAGGCACTCAGGCCATCGCAGGCTAAGCCAATGGGAGCCTCAGGCACCGACGCAAAAGCCTCTTTTACTGCTGTTCAGATTCACAGCGGCACGAGTTCTCACAACACACATCAGGCATTAAAAAAAGCCTTTCGGATGCTCTTAGGCACGGGTCATTAATACAGAAAATCCCACGCGCGCCGTTCCGAAAACAGCCGCGGCCGAAAGGCGCGTCCGAAAACCGCCGTCTGTGGAGCGCTTCGCCGCGCGGCTCCCGCGGAGGACTGACGCCGACGCGCTGTCGTGCGACACCGTCGGAGGCGAGACTCGGAACGCCGCAGCTGGGTTATTCCCACGCCGCTACGTCAAAAGGGAAGTGTGTTGGGGGGAGGGGGGAGCGGGGGGTAGGTGTGAAGAGCGGGGAGGACATCGCCGCGCGCCACCGCTAAAGATTTCATCACCCCGCCCACCCCGCTCCTGCTGTCCGGGAGGCGGTAGGTTCCGGAACCACAGCTGAGAATAAGAGGTCTTCCCCGCGGCGCTGTTTACCGGCACAGCCAACGCTCAGAACGTGCACTAAACACGATTTAGAAATCGCCGGATATTTATCGAGGCGTTTCAGGTTAAGTTGTGGAAAGGGTGCATCAGCAGTGCCCTGGGTTAACCGCTCGGGTCCTAAGCCTCCGCTCCACGGCAGCCGAACGCCGAGCACTGTGGGATATGGAGTCCCTTCGGCCGCAGAGGGGCATCCTGGGCAGCGTGTTTACAGCCAGGGTGGCGGAGTGGAGACACGTGCCTCCGAGCGCAAACGGGAATGGGAACTCCCGACGGGCCCTGGGGGGGGAGGGGGGGTGGAGGTGAGGGAGTCCCCGTTGCCACGGCCGCCCCAGTCGCAGCCTCACTCCCCCGGGGGGGGGGGTGGGCTCAGGAGGAAGTGGACGAGCCATCTGCCGCTCCCGCCTGCCGTTTGCCGCTTCACCCCCACGTTCACCCGTCTCTCCGTCCCTCCTCGGGGGGGCTGCCCCGAGCACCAGCGTTACTGTCCCCCTGGGACCAGGCGACATGGGGGGGGGGGGGGGGGGGGATTGATGACTTTCACTAATTGAGAGAGTGTGAGGACAACCGAACCCACAGGAAAGCTGCTCTCCCCCAGCTTATCAAACACACACCACGGCGATACATAAATACTCCGACACGGACTCTGATGCGACACTCTGACGCCAAAGAAACACGCAACATATGACCTTTCAGGGACCGCAAGCTGGCCCTCCTTCTGCTCCCTTCTGCTCCCAAATTAGCGCGCACAAGCAAACACACTCACACACAATTACACACTCACAAACACTTAAACTCACACACCCACAAACACAAGCACACACACACACATTCAAACTGAAACACACTCACAAAAAACACGCGCACACACGCAAACATAGTCAACTGAATGGAGATGACTCCATTATCAACACAAAATTTGTTTAGACAAATCAGTAGCCAGCTAGCGCTGTACTACATTAGGTCTGATGTCTATGGCAGTAACATGCACAAACACATCATTAACTCTCCAACTAAAGAACAAACTTCAGCACAACTAATTCTTCCAGTAGCCACACATCTCAATGTCTGTGACTGATTCGGTCTTCAAGTACGTCAGCTATGAGAGTGACATTTCAAACTGACACCTCCCTACCCCTGGTTACCAACCATCCGTCATACACTGCGAGACTCCTCTGTAAGGACAGAGTGAAAGGTATCACCCAAGCTGCATTCAAATTACATTCTGTCAGCCGTCCTGGGCCATTTACATGAAACTGATTTGAGGCCGCTTTTGGTATCCATTGTGACATCACATTAAACGCAGAGGTTCTTTCCCCGTTTCTCTTTTGGGAGTGTCACTGAATGTAGATGTAACTTTGCCGAAAACTTGGAAGTAGCGGAGAATAGCAGAGCTGTCAGATAGCCTATCCCAGCGAGCCAAATGCAGACAAGTCCTGTCAGATTTCATTTCAACATGACAGCCAGGTAACACGAGGAAATGATATGAAACCAGAAGTCTGTCCCGGCTACGTCCCTGTGGAATAAACGTGCATAGAACATCCTGTGTTCAGATCCCATCAATTTCCATCTTTCAAACCGGCCTTCACCTCCAATTGGAGGAACATGCTGGAGAACAAACAATGCTCAACACACTGGGAAAGAAACACAACAATACTGAACACACTGAAGAAACAACAAATCAACAAATCTGAACTCACCAGGGAAGACACAAACATAACAACACTGAACACACTACAGAACAAACAACAATACTGAACACACTGGGGAAGAAACACAACAATGCTGAACACACTAAAGAACAAACAACTAAACTGAAATCACCAGGGAAGATACAAACACAACAATACTGAACACACAATGGAACACAATAACAAACAACATTAAGTATGCTACAGACACAAAACAAACTAGGAGGCCCACTCTACAGAACACAGCACACACGCTGCAGAGAAAAAACAAACATACTTTAGCGCATGGCACAAACAGCACAGATCATCCGTGAGAACACAACAGCACAGGACATGGCATCTGAATCACCTCTACCATATTTCCCCCAACTTAACCTCATGGTATACAAAAAGATCTTACCATTGAATTTTCAGGTAAATTTTGCTTCAATACTGTCCAAAAAGATTTTAGGAGAAACGTCACTAAAAACTGACACAAGATGCAGCCGTGTAAAAGCAGCGGTTTGAGTAGAAGTACCTGTGGTGTTAGTATCGTACTATAACAGGGAAATGTACTGGCCAGCTAATCATGAGGTCCCTGCAGCGCATGCCCGGGCCAATGGGGAGCCATCACGAGTATTAAAGCTGAGACGAGGAGTCGTCCGAGGGCAGTACGGGATTAGGGCTGAGGGAGGTGAGACGGGGGGGGGGGGGGGGGGGGGGGGGGCCTCCCTGCCCGCGCCCCTCCTACTCCCCACGCCGACCTGGCTGCCACCCCTCAGTCTTCCCCCAAAAGAAGAGAGTCGCAAATAAGAGGCTTCCTTCGCTCGCCGACGCGCCCCGAGGATTCCAGAACTCCTGGCAAGCCCCACCTCCCCTCAGGTCTGACCCCTCCCCCCGGAGAAAAAGACAAACAAACTAAAACACACACACACACACACACACACACAGACACACACACACACACACAGACACACACACACACACACACACACACACACCTCTCAGTGCCGTAAGGTGCGGCTCCCGCCCTGGCCGGAACCTTGGCTGTGCTGGGCTAAAGCTCCAGTGGTGTCAGTCGCAGTACAGAAGCAGCATGAGGCAGGAGTGAGAGAGGTACCAAACCTCCTAAGAGAGGGGGAGGGAGGGAGGGAGAGAGGTGGTGAGAGAGGAAGAGGGAGGGAGGGAGGGAGGGGGAGAGAGAGAGAGAGAGAGAGAGAGAGTGGGTGAAGGGGGGGCAGAGAGAGGGAGAGAGAGCGCGTGCAAGCACTAAGGAGCCGCAGCAGTTGGAGGAGTCAAAGGTTCCCCGTGACGAAAGCGCGATCACTCCCCTTCCCTCCTCACACTTACACACTCCCCTTCCCTCCTCACACTTACACACTCCCCTTCCCTCCTCACACTTACACAGTCCCCTTCCCTCCTCACACTTACACGGTCCCCTTCCCTCCTCACACTTACACAGTCCCCTTCCCTCCTCACACTTACACACTCCCCTTCCCTCCTCACACTTACACACTCCCCTTCCCTCCTCACACTTACACGGTCCCCTTCCCTCCTCACACTCACACAGTCCCCTTCCCTCCTCACACTTACACAGTCCCCTCCCCTCCCTCATTCTCTCCCTCTCTCTGCCCCGCACGGCCCGGACCTCCCCCGCTCCTCCTCCCCTCCTCCCTCCCTGGGGCACCTCTGTGTGTTTTTCCGTCCGCATGCCCGTCAGGCGTGTCCCCGGTCTGGGGCGGCCTCCGGCCAAACGCGGGGAGCAGAAAACCCATCGAGCGCACTCAGAGCGGCCCTCCAGTAAACACAGGCCGGAGAAGTGCTGACTCTCCTCCCGCACGTCTGCCAGAACAGCACTCTCTCTGTGCTAGGGGGAGGGGAACTGGGACCAGCCCTCGGCTCCATGCGACCGCAGTGCACTTTGCGAGCGATTCGAAACGAGTAGGCTATTCCATTTCTCAATTCTCTCTCTCGCTGTCTCCCTCGCTCCGTCTCCGTTTCTCTGTCTCTCTCATCTGCTTTCCGCGGAAGACGACGGGAGCCGACGGCCCGAGCCCTTGACCCGCTGCCCGCACAAACAGTCCTTTGCTTTCCCGAAGAGTGCAGTCAGTTCGCGGGGAGCAGTCGGATCGGGGCGCAGCCAGATCGGGGACACCGCGTCCGACCCCGCGCCCCCGTTTCGCATGCCGTTCCGACCGCGGGCCCCCGGGACGGAGGAGCGCAGGCTGTTCCCCGCTCGTCCCCGCAGTCGCGCCCCGGCCCGGCGGCGAAACCCCCTTTTTTCCCACGCTCGGGGGTTTACCGAAGCTCGCCCGGGCCGCTCGCTCGCTCCAGTGTGACGAACCCGAAGACGACGCAGAGCTATTAAAAGCGCGCCGGGCGGGATCAGCCGGGCGGGATCAGCCGTCCCGGACGCGCTCCGTTCTCCACTTGTGTCATTTCACACGTATTAATGGGATGCGGCAAGAACAAAAACAACTCCCCGCCTTCGCATATCAATCAAGCGACGAAAATGAAAAAGGAAAAGACAATCAGAGAGCGTCCTTTAGGCCATGTGAGATTATGTGAGATGATTATAAGAGATTATGTGAGATGAATCCTATTCGTTCTGTTTACAAGCTAATTCGCTATGTAGGAGAAGCGCGTGTGTATTTGCGTAAAAGTGTGTGTGTGTGTGTGTGTTTGGAGAGAAGAGCAAAGCAGGCATCCAGAGGCGATTAAGTTAAAGAGACCTCCCTGTGCACACGTGCCCCCCGCTTCCATTCAAACGGGACAGGGGTGCGGCCCGCCTCCCCATTTTCTGCTTCAGCGGCTTTTACCACTTTGCCCAGTGGGACAGAGCACCACATGGGGAGGGGGGTGGGGCACCGGGGGGGGGGGGGGGGGTGTTCTGGGGTTAATCTGAGGGCACAGTGAGTGGAGGGGGCCATCTGGATGGCCCATTGAATAGGCGGCTGGAGGGCAGTCCCCTCCAGGCGACACACACACACACACACACACACACACCTTCACAGTGAGTGCCCAGAATGGGGAGGGGGGTGTATGGGGGCAGCCCTACGAAGGGGGAGAGGCAGGCGGGGGGTGTAGGGGCAGGCCCAGGATACGAGAGTGGGGGGGGGCGGGGGGGGGTTAGGGGGGGCGTGAGGGGGACAGAGACGGGGCCTACGCAGCAGACGTTACCCCACACCCCGGGCAGATGGCCGATAAAGGAGGAGCCCGGAGGCGAGAGAGAAGGGCGTTGGGGAGGAAGCAATAACGCAAAACGAAAGAATGGCGATGGTGACGAGGGCGATGGAGGAGGGCGCGCGGGGTCAAGCGCTCCCCTCTGCTCTCCAGACTTCAGAGCTCTCTGTTTACACAGGGCAACTGGTACTGGGACAAAGGACGCCGCCGATCCGGGCCGGGGACCAGATCACTGCTGCCGCCACACAAAGATCCCTTTTAACGGACGCGCTCCTCAGCGTCGCAGACAAAAGGGAGCTCCAGAGAGCCTCTGTGCAGTTCTTCTTTCCAGAGATGATCAAGGGGCGAGAGAGAGGTGTGAGGGAGGAGGAGGAGGAGGGGGAGGAGGGGGGAGGGGGGAAAGGAGCCGTCCTTCAGTTCATTAGGTGGCGCCGGTTTAGACGCGTTTCTCCTCCGCCTCACCGAGGGACAGCGTGAGCTGGAGTCGCTGCGCTGCCGGTGAGATCTGACGGGGACCGAGATGAAAGAAAGGGAACAGCTAATGTAGGGGGGAAAGAGACGGAATAAAGGAAGATGAAGAAAAAGATAAAATGAGAGAATGCAGAGGAGCGGGGGAAGACGACCCCCGCTGGGTTGAAGAAGGGGCTGCGAAGCGTGTGAAACCCTGCCACACTCAGAAAGGCGCAGGGACGAATTCGACCAGCGAACTGAATTCAGCTCATTAAATGTACGACCGGTTTTCTGAACCTATTTAGCAAAGCAGGTAAATTGCACCGCCAATCCAAATTAATTTACAACGGGTGCAATTACAGAAGAGGCCACCAAGTTAAAAAACTAGTTTTAGCAAAAGAAACGTGCTTTCGACCATTCGTATAGCCAAAATAAAAGGGGACATAGCAAGAAGAGCGGGAGCAAGAAAACTTAAAATTCAGAGAGAAAGAATTAAATGTTTGTACAAGGAAACGTTATCAAATGAATCTATATTAGATCAATAGGCCTACGTCACCCCAGGAAAGGAACCCACCAGAAAAGTTAACTATAGAACAGCATTTTACTTCACAATCAGCTGAAGTTACACAACTGAAAGTCATTACCCGGGTGTCAGACATCTTAGTCACTGGTTAAGATGCAGTGGTATATGATAAGGAACCGGCATGTACCACATGTACAAATAAAAGTTAGGGGCAGTGAATGGAGGTGTAAAATGTGACGATGAGACCATGAGAATAAAAATAGTAGTAGTTGCAGCACTAGTTGGTGTTTTGTGGTTGTGGCTTTTACTTGTGGAAGCTGAACTCCTTGTTGTCATCATTATCACCGCAAACGGTTAGCGAGCATGACGTAAACAAAGGGTTTTTTGGTGCAACACAGATCACTGGCTGATATGGAAAGCAATGAAAGAATTCTGTTAATCCGTCGCATTCATCTTCTCTTTTGTTCATCCGTTTTCTCTCGGTTGAATGCGTCCCATTCGCTAATCTCCCCAATTCTGTGAGGACGCGCCGTGAAGTCATATGCAAATACAGATTTGCATATGTATCGCATGCAAAGGCACGGAGGAAAATGGCCGCTGAGCACGCCCCATTCTGAGCGCTCGCGGAACCCGCTCCGCGGCTCCTACCCAGAGAGCCTCGCTCGGCCTCCCGCCGTCACATTGATCGCGCCTCGCAGGAGCATCCTCTCCCAGACGACAAGGCTCGAACCGCCGCGCGGCGAAGACACACCTCTCTCATCGTCTCTCTTCACTGGGGAGACTGCAGGCAGCGCACAGCAGGCCCCCGAGCGAGGGCCGCGGCTTCTCCAGCGCCTTCCACAAAGCCCCCCCCCCCCCGGCAACCCCCCCTGCGCCCCCGCCCCCCCTCAAACCATCCCCCACCCCACCGCCGCTCCATCTAAGCCGCTGGAATCTTCCAACCGCTTCCAAGAAAGCAGCTAAATACAGTACAGAGGGCTTAATCTTATTAGAGAAGTGAATCAATGTTCTTAAGAGTACGGGGGTGAGACGGCGCAGAAGTCGAGGTTCGGGAAAGTCGGGGATAAACGGGGAGCCGTTTACACAAATATGTTCCGCTACGCCTCTCCCGAATCGCCGAGCGGCCCCTCTCCGACCTCCCGGCGCAGAAAATCAATCCCGCGGAGCAGACAGACCCGGGCTCATCGCTGATACCCGAAAACTGCAGCCAGCCACTCCACCTTACAGAAACAATCACACATCAAAAATACGATCTTAATGTGAATTTCATTAATGAATTGTGTTCTATTAAAGTATCAGGGACATATGCATGTCCGGATTAGAGTATGGAGCATCAGGTTTCGGTCAGTGAAAAAAATCCTGAGAAACTAAGTAATACCTTACTTTTTTTTTTTTTTAAAAACCTCAGAGTTTCTAAAATGATCAACAACAAAAAATTATTTTTAAAAATGAGCCCGGATCTGAAGTACTAAACGGCAACTCAAAGTCACTGGGTAAAACGCTGCACACACTACACTGCGGACAGATTGACCGGATGCCTTACCACACACTAGCGCACAGCTGTCCGTCTGAGCCAAATGCAGTGGGTTGCCCGGGCCTGCTGCCAAGCGAGGTTAAACGAATGTGAGGCACATTCTCAGTGCGCTCACCCTGAAACTCTGAGTAGGTAAAGCAAGGGGACCGGGCACAGCGTTTCTGCTAGCCTGCTAGCGTGCTAACTGAAGGGACGCCGCACCAGAACCCGGGGCCTTACAGCCAGGCCCGGCCGGGCCCGCGCCGCGTTCAGCCGAGCCGCATTAATCACGGCACCGGCGAGGCACCGCCGGGGGGGGGGGGGGGGAACCAGGAAGCGCCGCCGACCGCAAACCCCTTCCTGACAGGAAACGGGCCGCCAAAGCGCATCCTGCCAGAGCGCTTCCGTCGCAGCCAGGGCTGGTTGGAGCGACGCTCCCCGCGCCGCTGCTGCCGCCTCCCCGCTCCGCTCCGCAGATGAGGCGGTTTTGTTCACACGCCCTTCCAGTGCGGAACCCTCCCGCTCTCCCTCGCTCTATTTTTACTTACTCCTTTTCGCTCGGCGCTCCTCCCGTGCAGTCTGCGTCTCTGTTCCTGGATTTAAAGGGCTCACAACGGGCTTTATCGGAGTAAGAAAACATACACTCCCCTCCCCCGCCGATAAACAAATATCCTCAAAAAGAATATGCACTCTCCTCCTCCTATGTTTCCATAAGGAAGACCACTGAACCCACCGTTTCCTCTATCCGTTCTTTCCCCGTCACTGCTTTTTTCCCCCAAACACTTTGTGAGAGGCTGTCTGATTTGTTTACAGGGGGTGCGAAGGGGGTGAGGGGGGTTGTTTGAGGATGATCGTTTAACCTAATTTACGAGCAGTCGCTCGGCCCCTCCCCCTCCCCCGCAGGAGGTGATCCGCGTCGGACGTCGGGTGAGCAGCCTACTGGCCTTCCCCGCATGCAGACCATCAGAAACCACGCAGCACTCTCCGGGCCTAAAGCAAACAGACAGCAGCAAACAAATGGAACCTGTCATATCCGCCAGCCCACGTGAACCACGCACAGGCAGACATGAAAGTACGCCACACCTCACAGCTTCAACATCCTGAAGGTGCCAGAAATCAAAATAAGAGTGATTTTTCTTGGGTCCTTTCTTTTTTTTTTGGAAGTGGCGAACAGACACACTTCATGTTTGATTACATGGGTAGAACAGAACAGGGAAAACCCAAGCATCTAAAATCCTGGCAACAGACTTAACTGAGCTTAATAGCAGCAGGGGACTTGGATAGCCTGTGACCTTCACGAGACTTCTGTCACACACTCAAAAGTGCAGCATGGCACTGGCGAGGGGGGATTGTGGGTAATTACGCTTCAGTGGATGGGAATACTGCCCACGGGCCCGCAGTACAGGAGTTAGGCTGGTTGGTAACATGACCTACAGCTTCGGTCAGCAGCCAACCTCTTTGAAATATTTAGTGAAACATTGGATCCCCTTACATACCACCCTCAGATCTCATTCCCAGCCCTGTCCGGAATACTGGCCAGGGAGGGGGAGGAGGAGATCTGGGTGAGGATCATTACCACTGGGTCGGTAATGAGCCCATAGCACTATCTATTTACTTAAAAGAAGCCATTTTCCTGGATGGCTCATATATTCCGTGACCCACTGCAACCGTAACGATTTCTCAGCTCGTTTCAACAGCGACCGTGCTCTTTGCTTAAGGCTAAAACGGTAGCGCCACACAGGACTGGAACCCGTGACCCTAAGGCGCTCCAGAGGCGGGGTGCTGATTGCCAAAGCTCCACCAAAACGTCACGCGTGTAATGGACTTCCATCTGTTTAATAAAACGCACGTCTGCTTTGTTTTCTGCCACTCATCTGGGGACTCCGGTTTTAATTGAAGCTGATGTTCCCTGACAGTGGCCCAGATGTTGAAAATTCAGACTTGGCGGGAACGGGGGAAATCGAGAGGGGTTTCGGAAAGGGAAAATGTCACTGCTCATTAACGAGTCACATTTTCATTAAACAAAGGCATAATTGAGCCGTTTGATGGCGAAATCTGACATTTCAGATGATTACATGCATTGAGAAGCAATTAGCAAGTGTCAACAAAGAGTTTTAGCGTAGAGAGGGAAACTAACGAGTTAACGAGAACTAAATACTCAAAACAAACTAGAACTAAAACATCCTCTGCTACTAGACTGCTAAGACGCTAATCTCTACAACCCACCTTCAGTAGACTGCTAATAGGCTAGATAAAGCCAGTGTGCAGAATGCCTTGAAGTACTCCCTGGAGTAAAAACACTATAGAAATCAACTGTAGTTGTCACTCCAATTCATGCTCCCACTTCAGATGGTGACAGATCTGGGAGGTGGGAGGTGTGGGGGTGGGGGGCTCACTGGGTAGTCAGTGGGGTGGGGGGGTGGTTAATGTGAAAGTACTGAAAAACAAAGAATCCTAAATCTGTTCCTGTGATCTGCCACTACTTTTATTGACATTATAAGTGCTGTTGCTGCAGCACCATATACTCTGAGCACGACTGTTGGTCATCAGCAGTAGCTGCACTAGTAGACTACTACTACTAAATACTACTACTGATAATAAGAGCAATGATTATGAATGAAGTTGTGCACTCCCTATCTTCCTCTTCAGTTGCTCTGTATTTAAACCAGGCTCTATCTCCCCCTCACTAAATACCATAGGCCATGAAGGACCTATAAACTGAATAATGCAGTCATCCCCTGTTCCTCAGTACCCTACCATTCAGCCAAATCACTCCCACACGCTTCTCAGAATCTCTCTAATCGTTCAGAGTAAGCGTCCTGAGCTATGGACTCCCTGTGACATTTAAACTGCCTGACTAATTGAGCTCCCAGATACTCTAATGAGGACGCAGCACAGCCCAGTCAGCAGAATTTACTCCATCTTGTTCGGAGCCCGAGGAGTCGGCCAACAGATTAAACTATCGCCCAATTTGTTGAACTCTCGCCTCTTACTCATGCGTGCATGATGAGCACTGGGCAAGTTCCCAAAAAGAAAACAATCCCAATTCCTCATTGCAACAACCAATGGACACTCAGGGTTTGCAGTTTCTTCTACAGACAAAGTATACAAACAATACTGATATGGTGAATGCCATATCAATAATCAAATAAAATGACTGCTGAATTTGATATTGAGTTTGAGGATGTCATTGGAGAACACCAGAGAAGACTTTGCTGCAGAGAAGGAAAACCAGGCAAGAGATATGACAAATTCTGACACACAAAGAACTGAAGAGGTTAAGGCAGATTGATCAATATCCTGTTAAGGAAAAAAAAATATTTTTCTGCTTAGAGGATTTAAGATGGATAATCTGCCGTTACCATGACAACATGGGGAAAGATGGCACAGATAAGGTATCATCTGTTCTGAGAAATCTCCGAGAGTTTCCATGAACAGGGGCAACCTAAGAAGAAAGGAAGGGGGGTTAAAAAAAAAAAAAACAGCGGTAAATAACGGCAGGTGTAAGGAGCGAAACCCCACCCTCTCTCACCCCCAAAAGCCCCACCGTGTTTCGCTCACATCTCCCACGCAATGACTGCTCCGGAGAATCATGCGAGATGTCTGTTCATTCCTCCTCCTCTTATTTCCCTCTCGCCGCAGTGCTTCATGTGATCTTCCCAGAGGCCCCCGAGGAGGGGGCAGGAAACAACGGTCTGTAAACTAACTTGTCATGTGACCTTTCCACCCACACCACTTTTCTTCCCCATCCGGCTGGGCGCTGGGGTTTTTATGCAAGTCGCACGGCGCTGAGTGCGTAAATTTCAATATGGGGGACAGGGGGGGCTGCGATGGAGGCTTCCACTGCGAGCGGCTAGCGGACGCCGGCTGCGGGCCTTGTGCCTACGTGCTACATATTTTAAACTGTGACCTTCAGCAGGAAGGGGAAATGTGTTATACTGACAAAATCTCTCTCCAAGACCATAATCTTCATCATCCATCCCAGCAGTATGGTTAGTCAACTATGAAACAACAGCCAAAATAGCAATGGGATGCTTTATAGGCCGACACGCTGTCAGCGTAAAACACTGTCGGTAGTGAGGCGAAATAAATCAAAAACCAACAGGCCACAGAGGTAATTTTCTCGGTTCTTGCTGACGCCCCGCCACCGCACGCGTACACTCCCACTCTCTCTTTCACCGTGGTTCACAGTCCCCGCGCAAAGGTGACCCTTACTGAAATCAATAGGCATGGCCTGAATTCATCAGAAAAACAAGAGGAAGCAAAGTAACATGACACTAAACAGTGGAAGCAAAATGGCTGCCCACAGTTCCTACTGTGTGTATGTGACAAAATGAAAGAAAATACACGTGAATAAATGGAGTGGGTAGACAGTGAGAGTATGAAAAATGATTGAAAAGAGACAAGGGAACAAGAAGAGTGTTTCGAAACTGTAAACTTGCATCCTTACATTTTCTTTACAAAGGAAACTACAAATTTGCACACAAAATCATAAAGACATGCTACATCCTCACATTTTACTGCTTGCCTGTCATCATTAATACAGCCTAGTGTGCCTGCCACACAGGCAATTAGCAAGCGCTTAAACTCATTATTCCACCTGTCTTGTGCAAAAGAAAACCTCAAATCAAGTTAGGCAGAACGCTTCAGCCCGTCTCTTGACCTCCAACTAATTAGCAGGTGTACTAGCTCACAATAAGAATTCAATACTGCTTCAAAATCAGGCAAAAAAGAAGAGAAATTATAGCCTAAGTGCCGACTCTTCTCTGTCAAATTCCTTCCATCAAATAAAAGGGCAATTACAGCTACAAGACTAAAGCAAGTCAATTTACCTGCTAGGCACTTGAGAACATTTAGCCGCTGAGACGAGAGAAAGGCGAAAGGGAGCAGGAGCTCACTTGTGAAACGCAGGAGCGCTGAAAGCCCGGCCCTGAGGGGAGGTGTGAGCGAGATGGAAGAGGGGGCGGAGGCGCTATTCTTCAGCGACAAGAATGGAAACCCGCCCGCCATCTCCACCCAATAGCAGCCCAAACCGGCGGAGCTCGATAACCTCTTCCTACGCTAGTGCCTCCGAACTGATGATCCCAGATTGCGACTTCCCTTTTCCCAGCATCGCTTCGCCCTGCGGCCTGGCGCGCTGCTCGACCCCGGAGCGAAGCGAAATGATTCGCCTCTAAAAATACCGACGGACAGTCGCCAGCCGATCTCGGTGTGGGCGCGCCCCTGCACTACAGGAGAACGCAGCGTGTGGGCATGTTGCTTATGAGACTCCATG
Organism: Anguilla anguilla; assembly: GCF_013347855.1. Lineage (NCBI taxonomy): Eukaryota > Metazoa > Chordata > Actinopteri > Anguilliformes > Anguillidae > Anguilla > Anguilla anguilla. Next base: position 12,648,492 of record NC_049206.1, on the reverse strand, counting down.
GAGGCCCATTGCAAATCACAGCCACTGTCCTTCCAGCAACAGGGCAGACCTCACATACAAGCCTGCTGATTGGAACCGGTCAACAGACACTGATGAGGTCATTTTAGATTCAGGGATATGATCTATACCACCGCGGTCTTACTGAAAGTGCTGATGCTTGAGGTGAGGAGAGTGTCCACGTCAGTTTGTCAGCACGTCTCCAGACCCATATAAACCAATAAACCACTGTCCTCAGCCCTGGAGAGAAAGGGTTAATACATTAGTCATCACACTGACAGGTGGCTGTCAGCTTTTCAGCTAAATCATCCATTTCGTTCCTCTCTTGGTCACCTGACACATTCGCCAACGGGCTCCTCACCACCGAGCGGCCATTTCCCGCCAGCGGCCCAGCGACAGCGCACAAGGACGGGCGCGAAACCGCCAGGCTCAGCCGTGCGCGTGCAGATTCCGCAGATAATTTAAAAAATCCCTGTCTGGGAAATTCTCTCCCCCCCAAAATGGCTTCTTTATCAGAAACACAATCTGCAAGAGAAGCGCTTACTGCCCGGGATTACATGGTCATCACCTGAGCTGAAGACGGCTCAATTTTCCCCATTTCGCAGCAACGGACGTTTTTTCGCTTCTCGGTACCGGCAGGCATTTCCGGCAGAGCGTTTACCGAATGCAGACAACCACGGCCCCTCGTTAAACAAAACGAGTGCGCATCATTTCTAGGCCAAGGTGCCAAACCTTTAGTTACCAGGGTTACATGCAAAAAAACATCCTGTGACTACTCCCCTCACCGATGCTGTTTTCTGCTCACAGAATACTGACTGTTCTCTTTAGCGCGACTCTTCCTCACTCCTCCATTGTCCATCCTGACAGCTCATGCCTGCATGCATATACCAGGTTTACTACACTCTTGTGCTCCAAGTCCTAGGTCTCTCCGCAGGGCTCACTACCCCTGTACTCTCTGTAGTACCGACACCCCCTCTCTGCTTTCTACACCTTCTGCAAAAAAGGTACACTCACTCCCCAACACCCACCCCAGGCCTACACCCCCTCCGGCCCTGCATTTATCCTTCATCCTCAGAGGACTGCTGAACATTGATCCATACAACAGCAAAAAATATTTGACACCAGATAATAACTTCAACAAAGGGGTGGAAAAACATGTTCATTAAGCCAAAATTTAAAGCCTCCACATTTTAACACAAATTGGTGCATAGACCACACTACCAGAGTCAGAAAGGAGCCGGGCTCAAATGAAGGACAGAATGCAATTAGTCATGGAGGAAGCACAGCTGAACCGGCCATGCCTTTTAAGTTAATATTGCTCATTAATTTATCAGCCTTAACTGAGGTTCATCATGTCCCCAAAAAAATGATTAAGGAAAATTACTCGGCAGCACCGTGAAGCACATGCGTACGTTTTTGCCTTCCAGAGCCCTCTTCTGCACTTACAAAGAATATAAAGCATCCGCGTCGAATAAAAACTACACGCTGTGAATTCTAAACGACTTCTGGCTGCTTTCGCCGGCGATATCGGCCTCGTGGGCTCAGTGTTTTGCACCGCGCGTGAATTTGCCTTCCATATTTCTGCAGTCAGGGGTGGTGAGGGAGTGCTGCTGCTTGCAGCTGGGTGTGCGCGCGAGGCGTTCGACGAGCGTCCTTCAGCAGACTTTAAAACCCATCTCCCTGCTCACCTCTTCGGGCCCTCTGATTACAACTGAAGGGGAAATGGTTCTGTCAGGGTGCCATAAATTTTCAGGCTGGTGCAAGGTGCATAATGGGGATGAGCTCTTCGGCCCCATAGGCTGAAAGATATATTCTCTCAGTGCACTTTGATGTCTGGTGTTCTTGTGTTCAGTGCAACAAAGCTCATCTTACACGGTTTCCTATGCCAGGATTTCTTTGTTCAGTGATCCAGTTCTTTGCATGCCTTCTTTCAGGTACACTCTGCCTCGGTGCTGGTCACATGTGGTTTTCCTACTATCATCTGTGTTAGCTTCTAGCTACTTGTGTATGATGACCACACCCCTTACATGTAAGCTCCTCACTAGTACAGCCCTGTGTCTGAGACTTGTGGTCCACACTCGTACAGCTCAGTATCAGAGATGTAGGGCCCCAACTATTAAAGCACTTAGGTTTCAGGTATAGAGTCCTCTCCAGCTCACTGAGATGCAAGTCCCTCACTAATGTAGGTCAGTTTCAGATAAAGGTCCCTCTCTAGTGTAGCTCAGTGTTCTTATAAGTTGAAGTGGGCACTGAGCTTCAGAGCAATTTTGCAAGACGCTTTGTAGTATGTGTCGTGTGATCGTGTGCAGCTGGGCTTCTGGATGTTCACTGCATTCTGTAAGCTGCTGCATGCCATGTGTGAGTATGAAATTGAGTCCTTAATACAACTACTGTAAAATTTTGCAGTCCTAAGCAATTCTACATTCATTCACAAATTGATACTCAACGGCGCTCTGGCTTCTAGTTTCTATGACACATTTTAAATCATTGTACATGATTCATTCTTACATCAGTGGCTCTCATCAGCTGAAAACACTGCATTTTACGTGACCTCTTTTCTTAATGGCTTATTCCAGGATGAACTGGGAAGATTTAGCACTGGAAGTTGGAGGACAGAGGGTTAGACCTCGGTAACAAATAATGTGACTAACCAGCGCATAATAATAAATCAAAAATAAAAAAAACTTCCATTACACAAATGCAAGAATAATGAACCTCAACGTTTTTGCAAGTGCAAGCAGACACATTAAATCAAAAGCTGCTTTGGAGGCCTGCTGTTTGACTGGGTATCTACTCACATGTTGGATTCCACTCCACACCGAGGGAACGAAGACTCCAAACAACACAAAAACAAATCACGTTTCAACAGAGAAACAACAGCGCCCGCCTGCTGTTGTCTAAATGCTAATGAGGGCTCTTCAGACAAACGGGGTTTAGTCATTAGCAGAGAGGAGCTTGGCTTCGCAAGAGTCTGTTTTCCTCGCTGTGTTTGTTTCCAATCACTGGGCAGGCAGATGAAGAAGCATCCCCGTAAAGCACTCGACACTTAGCCATGCGCTCGTGTTGAGGACCACCCAGGTCACTGTACCCACGCACTCGGACAGTCACAACCTATTTAAAGAAGTTTACAGCTTAGACCCTCAACACTGGAGAACCACAGGACCTGCTGGTTTTTGTTTCCACATTAAGAACTGTAAATAACTGAGACCAGGAAACCAGATGAGGTAAGCAAATAGCATAATAAACTGTTTTAATTGATCAACCAAAACCAGCAGGCCTTGTTGCTCTACATCAGGGCTGCTGAACCCTGTTCCTGGAGATGTACCGTCCTGTAGGTTCTCTAACCTTTCTAACCACACATGGTTCTACTAATTTACAGCTCAGCAACATCTCTTGCTGTTGAATGAGGTGTGCTCTATTAGGGTTGGGGTGAAAACATATAGAACAGTACATCTCCAGGAAAAGGGTTGAGCAGCCATGATTACATATTCTACTTTCTATTTATGATGAAGATGGCTCTGGTGTTCTGGTCCAATGGCAGAAGTGTGCTCATGTTCCCATCACAATAATGGTTCCAATTTAATTATGCCCTGACCAGAGACCAAGTGGAGAGACATGGGTAACTCCATTGATGCATCCTTATAAGGACACCTGAGGACCCAAGCACACCCATCCCACCCTTTGACAACACCCCCCAGTGTAGATGATGGATGATGTAATGTTCCTGCTCACAGTTCCCTGCCTGGTTGACGTGAGGACGTGACGCGCTCCGGTCGGCTCTGCTGACACATCCGATCAGCGCTCCTCAGCATACTGCCCCGTTCGTAGCTGCTCGACGCGCTCCGTCACCATCCGCCTCCCCCAGTAATGAAGCCATCTTCCCGCCAGCCGCCACCTCCCTCCTCCTCCTCCTCCTCCTCCTCCTCCGCAGTCATCCTCTGCTGCTCAGCTGTTCACACGCACAGGGGTCTACATTCACCCCCACGCTGCACTTCCCTCTTACTTCTGCCGCTTCCAGTTTTAAACCACAAGTCACAAGCTGGTGTTCATGACACAGGTAACGAGGTTGGGAACTGAAGAGTAAGGGAGGTCATGTTACAGGAAGTAGAGCACCCCATAGATGTCATTTGTAGGTGAAGGGCTAGACTTTTGTTGACCCGTTAGTCCCCAATCAGTCGGTGATTCAAATCAGCTTTGAATATCTGATGTGCCAATTTCCATTTGTACCCAAAGAACAGACTGAGACGGAATGCAAATACCCAGCTGTGTCCCTGTACAGTTATCACAATTATCATAACTCTGCTATAAATAAAACCTTTCCCCGAACAGCTCTGGTGTCTGCCAGCGACTTTTGACCGTGGCGCTGTCTCTGCCTGACAGAAAAGCTTTCTTTCCCGATCACGGGGAAGAGAATCTGGGTGTTCACCGCAGGTCGCCCCAATACTGTGCAGAGTGGGAGGGGCTTCAGACTCACTTGGACCCCTCCCACTCGGCGCAGAATCGCCTGAGGCAAGCCTTGGTAAATTGCATCGCAATTGACACTCCCCTGATGCCCCCGCACACCGGCACCACCCGGTGCTGAAGATGTTAGCCTGATAAAGGGGATGAGGCTTGCTCGTTCCACCTAGCCCTGGAAATGGCTTCAGGCTGGTACACACTCAACCATGCCCTGTCAGAACGATAAGATGCAGCAGAAACTACCCATACGTGCTTCCACAGCAAGACCATTTATATTCTGATGAGGGTCCCAACAGAGTATTAAAACAAGTGCAGCGAGACGAAAGGCCAGAACATATGTAGCGGCTCTTGCCATTTGAAGACGCAATTCTGAAAGCATTTATGGAAGTGTGATGACTTTATAGCTCAAGTGAAGCAGTCAAGGTCTCAAACTACCAGATCTTTTCTGCATGATTGTCCGGATTTCCACTGCATTTCACATAAGAGAGCAGTGGCAGTCAGCATTAAGGAGCTCAAGTATCCTGTGTGCGTGCTTGTGTGCATTTGTGTGTGTGTGTATGTGTGTGTCCGCATCTGTGCAAGCTAGTGAGCTTGTTCGTGCCACTGCCTGTCCCCGCCTGTGTGTAAGAAACAGTGTACGGATGTGTCGGCTGCATGCAAGATGTGATGTGTACAAGACAGTATGGGTACGCCTGTGTATAAGAATGTGTGTGGTCTATGGTGAGAGACAGCACAACTACACAGGTATGCATGTGTTCTTGTGCAAGTATGCGTGTGTGTGTGTGTGTGTGTGTGTGTAAGCATGTGTGTGTCTCTTAACTCCTAGGTACAGTCATCTTTCCTGCAGCTGGCATTCCTCCCCTTATTCACAGGTGACCTTGCATGATCTTTTGGATATATGAGGACTTGAACTGCTGTGGTCAGCAGCCACAGGGGCTGTCATCTGTGTCCTGTCCCCTTTCTTTTAAACCTCGGCTGCACACGTGCCCACCCACACCCCCATACCCACACAGGCACACAGACAAAAATGCAGACAGTCAGAAACAGACAGACACACAAACATTCTGTAACACGTACACCCAAATACATACAAAAACACACACACACACACACACAGGCAGACAGAACCCCCCCCCCCCCCCCCCCCACCAATCTCAGTCTATGTTAACTGGAACTATCGGTCATGGTTAACAGTTCAGGTCTATGATATTAGCACTTCAGGCAACATGTAAAAAGCTACAGGGCTCAGGCTTCTGAATCTAAAGATGATCAGGCCTAATCCTAGCTGATGAAAGACTGTCTGTTCGATGGGGGTGCGCTCGTGTGTGCGGCTGTTTGTGAATTATTTATGGGTCAAATGACGGGCCACCCAGGAACAGTGTTTGTATCAGGATTACAATAGTGCGGTATCACCAAAGAAGTTAGCCGAAAACAAAAGTAAATTCTACCACACAGCTAATCTTTAAACACCTATACCCTACCAATAACATTATTATCAGACAAGGAAAAAAGAATGAGTAAGTTATAGCCAAGGAGGTCAGAGAAGCCGTGGTGCAGTCTAAAGAGGTGGGTCTTCAGTCCATGTGGGAAGATGGATGACTTTCTGCTGTCCTAACTGCAGTGGGAAGCCTAACTCCGGACTAAAAGTGTTCAACTCAAAGATTCTATTAAGACACCGACATTCCTCAATTTAACGTCTTTTTTGTACCAACTCTCTTCCCCTCACACGCCACAGTAGGCCTAATGTCTCCTTCAGTTCCACCTTTGAGCTTTTGCCAGTTGGGTCCACTCAGGCATGCATGTAATAATGAGCCTTCAGTTTCCAGGGTAACTTAAGATGTCAATGCAGAAACATGGACGTTGTCTGTGAGTATTGTCCTCAATAGGTGTTGCTTTTTTTGATTAACTGAAGATTTTGTCTTGGTCCTACATTAGAAATAACCTATGGGGACTCAGAGGATCAAAAGAGGTCGTTCTAAATATTAATCACACTGATTGGATCAGTGAATCCCTACCGTGTAGGCTGTTAAGTTATCGCCTAATTAAATAATGAACTGAAAGGAGACAACGAAGCCAATTTTAGCTAAAAGACCGAATTAGAAGAAATAGCGCTTCTGTTCAACGTTTTATTTCAGCGAACTGCCGTAAATAACACAACCGAAACGTAAACTGCATCTTGCCGAACGCCGAGGTGAAGTTGGTGAGTTAACTCATGTTGTTTCACAGATTAAACTGTCCGGTTACACGAAAAACTGACCGAAAGCGAAGCGCGAGGCGATATTATTGCAAGTGTCTTCCGATTCCATTCGCTGCTTCGCGCAAATTTAAAAGGAAATCAAATAAAGTCGATTGTAGCCTACTTACGTTTGTGAGTGAACAGTCGCTGCAATGGATGAAGTTTCTTGATGAAAAGCTTTGGTCGATGTCCGCGTATGTATCCTCTGTTGAAACAGTTGCGCTTTTGCTACCTAGCAGTAAATATCATTATGCGCGCTGTCGCTAAAATCGTCTGTTTGTGTCCCCTCATCCGTACCGCAACACAAAGCTGCGCACGACGACCGTCTCTTTGTTGGCTGAGCGTTGAAAGTCATTTTGTGGATGTGGCCATTCATTCATGCTTCCCTGACAGACGCTGATTGGACGCGTTCTGGAGAAAGACGGGCAGAGGTGATGACTGCTGGGTTAGTTTGGAGTAAGAAAACCCTCCATGTCCTAATGTCTGCCTTGTTTCTAGAGTCTCCACTTCGGTGAGCTGTCGAGCCTGCTAAATCGATGCTCTGCTAAACCTATTCTTGGGCAACCGAATAGCCTACTCACTTCTGATTTCTTTGAAGACGGTTAAGGTAGGCTAAATGTAAATCGATAATGTGTTGTTAATGCTATCCTACAGACTGGAAGCGTATCCCCAACAGCGCGAAACGATTTATTTGTCAACAAGTCAAAATATACCATAAGGTCACGACTTGGGTAATGACTCAGGACGCCAATTATTTGGCCAAATCCATATCCTTGATCATGAAAATCTATAATGCGATCTATTTGCTTGGCCTATCATTAGCCTATGTTAGCATCGTGGGCCTATCCGACTTCTAGAAGGATGCTCTCTCACCCAAAATCTTCTACCGCGGTCTTTTCCTGTACTACCCTGCAGTGCATAAAGTGCAGATTATAAAAAGCGAGGAAATTGATAAACGTTCCACAACAGTCCAGCATGAAACGGCACACGTTTTTTTTGTCAGGGCTTCTCTTCAACATTTCAGGGATCAAAATGACATAACGCCAAATAGCTAGATAACGAAAAGACTCAAGCACAGCAATAGGCCTAGCTTTAGATTTTATGGCTGTAGGAATAATCAAATGCCTTACGAGATCATGCTCATTTAAATTGAGAAATTTTACACTTTCCACTGCGTGGCTCTTTCAGTTAACTGTGCTTAGACCCCATGTCAATTTTCTATTGTAGTTAGCTAACAGTCTCATGTTGAGAGCTGTTTCTCCTGTTATCCTTTGGTGTTCTATTTCCCCATCACTCACCTTTACCTCTGGTGTAGATTATAGCCTAACTCTGCATCCAGGCCCTTTCCAATTTATACAGACTGTTTCGCCTAATTAACACACTATGCTACGCTATATTAGCGTATAGTCTAAGTGCTAGGTCTGTTCATCTAGGTCTGTTCAGAGCTGGTTTTTGAGCTTCAGGAAAAGGTACACTGGTCTTTTCCATGCGTTGGTGAGGCACAGGGAGTAGAGGATGGCTAGAGGTGTCCTGCTTCGTATGATTGGAAATGCACATTTCCAACAACATGGGTGTATTTCTGCCCTTGCCCAGAGCAGTTATTCAACGGGCATCTCCATCCGACATTCCATTTCCTTCCAGGAAAGGGCAAGGTGCCACACGTGTGCTGTCACGGATCGAGAAATGATTTGTGCAGGGAAAATAATATGAGAAAAGGCTCCCCTGTGCACACACACACACACACACACACACACACATGCACAGACACATACACACTCCTCTCGGGGCCCCCTGGACCTGCTGGTGCCCGCAAAAACTTTCCCTGTTATACCCCCTTAACTCCGCCCCTGCACGTTTAAGAGCAAAAATATGTTCAGGGTGGAAATATTTGTCTATTTTGTATTGTTGACTGTTTAGATTTTATTGTTTAAAACACAATAGGAATAGGAATTTTAGGAAACCAGGATTAGTTTTAAAACCAGTTTTGGGTGACCCTATATGACCATGTGAAATAGCCTGAAGTATGAATTTTATCATGAATATTATCTCTGGACTGGTTTTGCATTGAAGACCTGTCTGTCAGCAAGATGAAACCTCATCGTCCCACTTCCTCAGCATGCGCTTAATGAAACATGTTTAAAATAAAATGCATTTTAATTAATTTTATTACTGACATATACAGATGTATAATGTATAATATACATTTGTCATCCATACATAAATTTGATGTGTGTTTCTCTTCTCTATAGTTGACTAACGGCCTGATTTACTAAAACCATTAGCATGTGCAAAACCTTTTAGCACATGCTAAACCAATAACATGACCAGCGATTGGTCATGATATTTGTTTTGGACCAATCATTGGTTGTGTTATTAGTTTTTCACATGGAAGAGGGGCTTTGTAAGTCAGGCCCTAACCCTTTTTAGCTGTTGACACCTTGTAGCCCTGGGCATCAGGTAGGCCTATTTTCTGCCATACTCAATAAGCTATCCAGGGCCAGCTTATTCATTGATAATCCTTATTCATTCAAGATAACTTGAGCTGACCTATAGGATCGCAGCCCATTTGTAAGGGTAAGAATTGCTGAGTGCATCTGACATCATTGTGTTCTTTACATGTGTTCTGATTTTCGTGTAAAGATCAGTTATCCATCTAGTGGTATCTTATTTTATTACAATAAAATAGTTTTGTTAGTTTAAATTTACACTTATCAATTGTAAATGAGGATCTATGCCTTCTTGGCGATGCCACATTTTTGTTTGAGGCCTACTTAAACTTTTCTCCACTGCCGTGTGCTACTGTGGATAAGAGTGTCTGGATTTTTTTGCTGTTTCACGATTACTATCCCTTTGGAAATGGAACGGATCAATCCATCCATCTGAAAGAATGACTGTGTAGGAAACAAACTTTAATGTTGACTGCCCAGTTCTTTCGGACTTCAGACTTGCAGGCTTTCCTTTTCTGTTCACTCTTCTTTTATTAATTCATTGGTGTTGATACCGAGAGCTGTATGCCAGCATCCAAAAAGCTTTTTGAATAGAACTTGAAAGGGCTGATTGGGCTCGTGCAGCCAAAATCACTGGTTCTCTGTCCAGTAATGCATCCCATAAAATATCCGGATCATGCCAGTGCCAATTGGGGCTGGCACCCTCAGTGGAGAAAGTACAGTTGGTTGGGAGAGTTACAATCGGATATTTTCCATCTCATCGCAAATTTGTGACTCTTTTTCTCTAAGTTGATGCCTGTAGTATGACTGTGCAGTCATCCTGCGTAATAGCTGTGTCGCTTCACTGGTAAACAACGGAGTGGAAAGAAATGGTGGGTGGCAGCCCAGGGTGTGGGAGACGCGTGACAGCCTGCAGACTCCCAAACTGAGGGTGATGCAGTGGATAAAGAAAGAATAAAGGCAACAGAATGCCTTTATAAATGTTAAACTGTTGAGGCCTGCACTGTCATACATTTTCTGGCATATCTTCCACGTGTCCAAGTCATGTCTTACAGAAATGGAATGTACAGCAATATATTTAAATAAAATATATTTTATTGCATGACTTCACAAAGGGCAGATATACAAACTGTTGCTACTTTCAGATATCGCAGTACATATCTTTTTTCTAAAATGCACTATTGTAATTTCACATTTTTCCAGAAGTCCACATTTCCAATATTTGCAGTATATAACATTTCTATAATTGTTGGTGGATTAGAGTTTCAAAAAGTTAATTGTCCCTCTACTTGAGGATATATGTGAATTGCATTGGTTGGTCTATGAACATATAAGAATAATGCAAAATGTACCATATTGAGACCAGCTATTCTTCCTCAAGTTAGACTAGATTGAAGGACTGTGCTGACACCTTGTGCACGTGACAGGGAACTGCAGTTCCTTTGGAAAAAGTACTTATAAAGTGGAAACTGGTAACGTGTATATGCTGTCATTAATTCTGCTATTTCATCTGTTGGCCCCATTTCCATTTTTTTCCACCCTTAAGGCTAAAATGGCCATATCTCAGTCAACATTCCATGAGGCGGACGTTTCAGATCGTATTTAAAGCAGATTGCAAAATATGACAAATTGGTCAACAGGGGGCGCTACAAATGCCGAAAATCTGTTTCTCAGTAATGGACTGACAGTCATGAAATCCATGCACTAGTTCAAAATAAAAGTTTGGTCATGAGTGACAAATGTGGGTGTGACTTATTACATAATACCTTAAACTTTTAAAATACTAAATCAATTTTATTGTTTTATCTCAGTCCCTGAATACAGCAGAAACTTCATTTAACTTTCAAAATGCAATGTTGCGTGCTTATCAAAGATACCAGACCTCAGAACAAACAAGTGTATTGTTCTTGAGTTACAAAATACATGTCAATACAGTCAATGGGCTACATTCGCTTACATTGTATTTCTATTCGGAGTAGTGCATTCCAATCGCTTGTTTTCTCTCCTTCCATCTCTCCCGCGTCCTTTCCTCGCTGTGTCCTACCTCATAATGATAACATAATGTATAATATAACATTGAAAATTATAGGGCTTGAACCAACCAATCGCGGTTGCGGCTGTATAATGTAATTACTCGAGACTGCAGTTATTATTACCGCTCTCGATGTTTTGAATGGAGTTATGATGTTTTCTTATGCCTTTGATCATTGGCTGTGTTGCCATTTTACTGTCGTGTCTTTGCTGTATTTTGTGTATGTTTTTCGTTGTTTTTTAACGGTTTTATGTAGCTACACACCTGCCTATAACAAGAATTTATCCGAGGAGCTAATAAAGCTGACTATGAATGAAAATTATAAACCTACTATTGTGCTCACTAATTTTGCATCTGAATTTCTCCTGGCAAGTGAAACAATGCAGTCTTACCAGTTTGTAAACTAGTTTTCATGCTTTGACTTTCATATAGGCTAATAGCCTACCGCTAACATTACCTAGTATGGTTTGACTGTGACGTATCTAGACGAAACTGAAAATTAAGGCAGGTCTTTACTATTAGCCTAGCTATATCCACGTAATAGGCCTGCAATTTATGTAAACGCAACGATTTCGAACTCAACGGGGATGTTATAATTACATAGCTCGCAAAATACATTTAAAAACGTGCATTTAAAGTTAATAAACGCACTTATTAAACGAGTTCATTATTGGTGGGATGATCTACACTAGGGGAAACACTTTTGACTGCATACACCAATCAGCTTGTGTTTTATTGAATATAAACATTAATCTGCCGCTGTCGTCTGCAAATGCCTTGCCATTACGATATTGTAAAATGAGGAGATGAATGATCGAAATGGCTGAGGAGAATTGTAATAATGAGAAGGAAAGAAAACCGGGCGATAGAAAAAAAAATCCTCTCGATCATTGTTACTCAAATCATGGCCCTCAGGGTCCAAGAACTGGTGATTTCCCGTTCTCCCTTTACTTGGGAGTCAGGTGTGAATACATGTGGCCAATCAGTAGCGCTAAATGTTCTGGTAATTACCTGGGGGAAAAGAAAACCACGGTTGGTTTTGGATTCGAAGTCCAAATTTGAGTATCCATGCTCAAGATCATCCCACTAATATCAAAACGCGTTTATGAGCTTTGATAACATTAAAGTCTTGAGCCTGTCTTTTGCCAGTAGCTTTATGTGTAAAATTCTAACATACCGCTTGTAATCAATAAGATACGCGTTTATATAAATTGATATCAAACGCATAAAACACGTCCTAACGGCCAACCATAGAAACTTTTTTTTTTTGGGGGGGGGGGGGGGGGTGGACGGTGGACGGTGGACGGTGGAGGCGGGGGCGGACGGAAGGGAGCGTTTTCATTTGGATTGGGGCGCAGCCATTGCCACACAGTATTACAAAGCATTACGAGTACACCAGTGGAGTTTGCAACTTTATTTTTATTGACTTTTGTACAAAAGGAGGTTTGATAATGCATAGGCGGCTCTGAATTGACCGCATATTCATCAGGCTAAAAACAAATTAAAACAAAAATAAAGAACAAGAGAAAAGCAATTGAGGAAAATAACATTTTCAACTGTAAAATCATTACTGTGAAACAGGCTAATCAGCTTTGCTAGCATAGCATTAATGGAAACAGTGCATCACCACATTCTGTGTCAGTACCAGGTCTCCGTATTGGTAAAATGCAAAATCGGGGGGGGGTGTGGGGGGGTAAAATGATATGTGGGAAATAATCTGGGAGTCTCCTTGTTGAAAATGCTGATGTGCTGTATGGTAGTATTTTATGGTTTATATCACTGTTCGACCTATTTTTACCTTCCCTAGTGAGAGCATGGCATGAGGAAACAAGTGATTTCAGTCAGGTAACGCTGGGACCACCTCAGAGACTAGCTCCCAGGCTTACGCAGCGACAGTGTCCAGGGTGGAGTCTGAACTGCGCTGTGTGTTGGTACATTACCAGAAAGTTTAACACTGCGCTGTGCGTTGGTACATTACCAGCAAGTTTAACACTAGAAGTATCAATACTAGTCCTCTGCACTAATCTGGTTGGGGAACTGGGCAATTACAAGGTTTCAAGGTTAGCCCCCCAAGTGGGTACCAGCAATTGAAACTTTGTGTAAAACACAACCTAAACTGCTGTGAAGATGCATTCATGGATAATGTGTGAAAATGTATACTGAAAAACGAGGGTTAATAAGTAATGTAGTGTCTATAACTATGGAGTCACTAAGTGACATGACTTTAATAACTGGGCCAATGACTTCACATGAATTCCACCAGAACAATAACAATTGTATGCTGGAAAAGATGTTCACAATCCTGCCAGATCCTTTACTGTGCATGTGCAGACAACACTGGATAACGGAACATGAGCATTCTGTGTCTTGTGACACAGAAACATTATTTAAACGTTTATAATAAAAAAACAGCAGGGAATATTAAGTGAATTCTAACCGGGTTCATGAATCTATTCAGTGAACAATTCCAGAATGATGCCTTTTGTAAGAAATATCTTTTGTGAAAATGCACCCAATATGTTTGTTGCAAACATGCAGTAAGTGAGGAGTTGATGAATCAAGAATGTAGAGAAGAGATTTAGTCCTGGATTTCAGGGGCCTGGTCCTCTTATACAGAGGAAGCACTTACAGCTCCTACCACAGTAAGACCTTTGAACAAGCTCACTGGATGTCTGATGACCACGGCTGACAGACGCCACTCGCTGCAACCCAAGTTAAGTGCTTAGACCCCAGTTGATATAGCCATCAAAATAAAATAATTACCAGTACCTTGCCTGATTAAAACAATTCAGAATTAAAATATTTTGACCTCCATTATATTAAAGTTAGTTCTGGAACTTGGGTGGGGTGGGGGGTTCTACAGCTGGAATTCTGGAATTAGTGAACTCCAGTCTCAGGTCCCAGGGAGGGTCAAGGAAAAGGCCGACCCCAAGGTCACATGACACACAAGCCAGGAGGCGTGGCCCAGAATAAGCACGAAAGGCTGACGCAAACACACAATGAAACAATGCCCTGCCGAACAGGTCTCAGACTGGTGTCGTATCCTCCTAAACACTCTTATCTGCCATGCTGCTGGACCTTTAAGGCGTTACTCCACCTTCGTCTGATCGTTTGCCATTTTCACTGTGGTGTCGACGTCCACGGGTGTAATCACAAGGCTTCGCACACTGGCGTGTCTGTTCAATGGCAGGAGGGGTGGGGGTGGGGGGGGACAACACCAACACACACTGCACTGGGAGCTGGGGGTGTTTCCATGGAGATGGGTATGAAGGTAAACAAACTGAAGGGGAGATGAAACACTGAATTTTCACAGGATGCCATTAAAAAAAATTGAGAAAATAAATAAAAATATGAAGGACCACAATGTTCAGCACCTGGTATGGATTTGAGGTGCATGTTGCTAAATCAATAACAAAAAAAGAAGAAAAAAAACAATGCATTACAGTCTCACACCATTTTGCACCAGTTTCAGATACATCTTTGAAAACAAAAAATACTTAGTAACTGCAAACTACTGCATAATAATGTATGGACCTAAGCAATAAACACTGGATATTGTATATGTATACATATATATTACACATATATACACACATATAAGAATATCCTTCACTAGTCTGTACACTCAACTGTACAATATCTTCAATGGATATCCAATGGATTTGCCAAGACGTAGTCTTGCTTATAACACTTTTCTTAATAATACATAACAGATAAAATAAAACGTTTATCACAAGCCAAGGGGCCACAAAAGTGCATAAGGAGTCACTCTGAAGCCACGGTGTGGGTGGAGTTGTCGGGGGCCGCCCACAGCCCCTCCCATTCTGACGGGTCTCACATTTCCATTTTAACAGCACGCCTATTGTTATTCCTAGAAGCTTAAACAAAAAATATATAGTTCTTTTTAGCGTAATAATCATTTACATTTTTTGTACTGTATGTTTTCATTTCACAAAAAGGTTGATATGCAGCCATTACTGAAATTCTCACGTCTGTCACACTGGTATCTGTTCAAGTACTGTAGTGCAGAAAGGCAAGTTCTCCTGTCAGATCTCTGGCCACAGATGCAGTGGAAATTCAGTTTTGAGGCACCTCCGGTCCACCAGAGGGCGATATACCATACCTCCAGGAAAACAAGACATCTAATGGACGTCTCTTTTTTTCCAAATTTTGGGAACAAAAAGGGATCAGTAGTTATTTAAAACATGTGCTGTAAATTAACAGGTGGAGTACAAGGGGAATGCTCTATGCCTGTTTTCTCATGCCCATCCACCTGATGCAACATATACCAATCTGACAATGAGCTGCATACCAACTTTAGTCAAAAAAGTGCCTCAAAGGTCTTAATGAGAGAATTTTCATACACGAGTTTCAAGTAGCGATGTTCTTGCACACAGCAGATACATTTCAGAAAACCTGTTAACAATGTTTTATAATGAGGCATCGCCATGCAGGACACTACCCTCAGTCCTTCACACAAAAAATGGCCATATTAATGTGCCAAGACATTAGGGAAGCTCCCAACCAGATAAACCGCAAAACAAGCAAAACTAAACTCCTCAAAAGGCAAGAGCAAATCCACAATCTCCATGGCTGAACCACGTGTAGCATGTAGTAACTGACCAAAGATCAACCGCAAGTTGACCGGTCTCATTGTGCTCTGACCCTCCGTAAAAGGCACTGAGCACTGGAAGTAGTGGGGAATGCTTGGACTTAAAATGACTGTTTTTCCTGAATCAGTGCATGTGAGAACTTCCTTTCCTCTGTCTTACGTCATAAATATCCTTGGTTTCAGGATTTCAAATGGGAGGGACATAACATAAATTTCTAGAAAAATGTCACCCCGTGCCTTTCCCATAGACCCCAAATCTAAAACTACCAACTGCCTCATACACACATCACAGACTCCATACCAAAACTACACTTCAATATGGTCCAAAAGGTTTGCCCACAGAAAGGCAGAACATGAAATGCCTCTATTAAATTTGAAAGGGGGTTATTACAGAAACCACTTTGCATATATAATGCCGGAAATCTGTAACATATTGGTTCATTACTTGGGTTACCATGAACGAAACTCCTTTTTCAAGCATTCCCCTCTCTGATATTCTTTTCAAACTCATCCTAAAGCAGCTTTTTTTTCTTTTTTTAGGAGAGAAGGACAGAAGGCAGGGACACAGGAAGATAGACAGAGTTGAAGGAGGAGGGGGGAGAGAAAGACGGGGGAGAGAGAGAGAGAGAGAGAGGGAAAGGGAGACAGGTCTTGGTTTTAATGTGTCAACTGTACGCAAAATGTACACTTTTGGCCATATTTTTGTTTACCCCCCGTTTTGACTTCCTGTTTAATGGAGTCCACAATTGCAAGCCTGTCCACCCCACCCCACAACAATATTTTCTGTCTCTATGCAACTATTTCTGTGGCGCATCAGGTTGTGTGGGGGTAGGGTGGTCTCCCTGGTCCTCTGTTACTTTTGGTCTCTGATGGGATGTCCTGGGCGGGTCCCTCTCTCTCTGGGCAGGGGAGGGTAGGGCTAGCCATTCAGCAGGTAGACGACCAGCTCGTAGGTGGACATCATGATTGCCGTGTTGGGGATCTGCCGCACCAGGTGAGTGGTCAGACCGCGGTACAGGGCACGGTAGCCCTCCTCCTTGATAACCATAGATAGTGTCTGGAAGAAAGACCGGTACTTGGTCCCCTCCTCTCTTAGCCTTGTGCGTATGACTTCTGCGAGAGCGAAAGTAAAAGAGAGAAGGAAATGAGACAATTGTGCTTCGCGACATTCGCTAGAAATCATTATTTCAGCTGATCAAGCACACACTGTGGTCAAATTAATTCCTTGATTGCAGACCAGTGTACATGTCAAGACTTTAAATTAAGTCCGACTTAACTGGATTTTGTAGTGCAAGTTAAACCTACAAGATTAGACTTGTGTTTCACTTCTAAATTTGGACTCATCAGGGCCAGCCAAGGCTACAATCGCTGAGGTCCACATTTCTAAGTCCTAGTGCAGATTTCAGTTGAAGTACAGTTGAACCTTAAGCCCCAATGCTGCAACAGTGCTCCCCCTGCGGCATCCCCCTGCTGACAGACCCCCAGACTCACCGTGCGGGTAGGCGATGGAGGTGGCGCACGTCTTGGACGTGGCCGCGGCCAGCATTAGACCCACAAAGTCCGAAGCGTCCTTCACTGACTCCTCCTCCTCGTCCATGGCGGCCATGTTGGCTGCGGCCTTGGTCTCCATCAGTTTTCGCTTGATGCTTTCGTAGATGACGAAATGAATGACAGTCTCTGAGATGCCGGCGTAAGAGGCCGACATGCCCCTGTAGAACCCCCGGAGCCCGTCGGACTGGTACACGCGCCGGATGCACTCGAACGCATTCATGCGCCTCTCCCCCCGGTTCCTGGAAAAAAAGAAACAGTTTAAAAACAATAAAAACACAGCATTTCCCAGCGCTGGTAGCCAGAGCCCTGAACTAGAATTTAACAAGAGGAGCAGAGCACCTGAAACATTAGTTTAATGAAATATAGACCGTTCCAAAGGTCTGGAAAATATAGAGTATGTCCACAGACACTGATGGCACCACCCATGGTTAAAGGCATACTATGCAGGATTTATTTCCTTGAGTCACCCCTGTGTTCACGATCAAAAAAGTCTCCACCTCTGCTCTCAACCCAGCCTAGCTATGTCAGTAGCTTTATAGCATCGTATTGACTGTTGGAATCATGTCTGTTTCAATATAGCAATAGCTGCATTCATACCAGTCAGGCAGTCACACGTATGCTTGAATGCTCATCTTTCTGACATATCAGATACCAAAATCTCCCACTTCACTGCTATATGCAGCAAAGTTACAGGTTAGCTAGCTTTAGCTTAGTGGTGATGGAATGGACCTACGTTAGCGACTGCTAGCACAGCACCAGCAGGTTTCAGCCTGCTCCAGCCTGCTTGGAAGCAAGGCAAAATGTACCATAAGCACGCAAATTCACAAACACATCAATTCATTATTACTTTGATTTTTTTATCTATTATATTTTTGTTGCACCTTTACATAGTCTAGCTTTGTGCATGTATTGTGTATTTATGCCTTTAAATTCCAACTCCCAAATTCCCTCTCAAATTTTTGAATTGCAAGTTTTCCGGAAAAAAGCTGGATAAGGCATGTCTCACTGGACTGAAACGCCTTGAGGACTGCCCTGATGAGATGGTGTGCTTGTTTTTTTACAGCCTTGTAGAAAAGAAAACACAGCAGACACTGAAATGTTTGGATTTAGAGGAAGACACTAAGCACTGTACAGAACAGAAGCACTATGGTGAAACACGACTCTTTTTACCTGGCATCCAGCTGCAGCCGTGTCTTTATCAACCAGATGGGATTGGTGGCTGTGATAGCAGTAAACCCTGGAAGATGAAAAGGAAGGGCTCAGACAGGAAGTGACTTCATTTAAAAGATTTGGCACACCTACGCATATAAACAAGCTAACACTACTTGCTAACATTATGTTCCAATGTCTAAAAATGTATTTCGATAATCTCTGTTGGCTTCCTTAAGCTGTGTTTATGACCAGTTTAATCAGAACACATTCATACGATAGCCTCCGTTATTACAGGTATGTAGGAATCCAGCGAACAACAACAAACGTGACCCTGTAGGCATTGTATCGTTATACTTCCCGTCACAATATCATTCAGTATGTATTAAGTAATCAGATAATGGCTTTTTCTCTTCTTTTTTCTAAAGGGACATTTAACCACAATAAAAACCACAGCCACAAACACAGCTTAAAATTCAGACTTCAGCATATTCCTTTAAAATACCACTGGAATTACCAACATAAAAAATCCCTTAAACATTAATATAACAAACACATACTGAGGGAACAGTGTCTTTTTTAGATAGGGTTGAGGCACTGCAGCCTAAACCAATCAGAGAAAAACTCCCAGGGGTTGACAGCACAGTCCATTACTACAGTGTAAAATATGATACGGTCACATGATCACAGTGGTGTTTACAAATAATGCGCATTTACAAACTCCCACTGCACTTTTCTTTGGACCGTTTTATCTGGTTCAAATGGAAGGGGATACAAAACTAGTACAGCTGTCATTCAAGGACTGGATATTTTTACAAAATGGTCACCACTGAATAATAGCAACTGCAAATATTTGTCCCATTTGCCCATTTTCCTGGGCACTGTAAACTGAAAAATAAACAAATATGTGGAAATGTTGGCAGAATGTTCACATACAGTGCAGTCTCCAAGTATTTGGACAGTTACACAATTTTTGTTGTTTTGGCTCTGTACTCCAGCACATTGGATTTGAAATGAAACAATGAATATGAAGACAAAGTGCAGTATATACCACAAGGATAATTACTCAATGGAATAAGTCTTTTTACTGTTATTTACATCCATAGCAGGTGAACCAGGAATTGAAGCACTTTCCTATACATAGTCCCCCCATTTTAGAAGACCAGAACTAATTTGGTAATTGGCTGCTCAGCTGTTTCTTGGCCAGATGTGTCATTGCATCATTAGTTCATGCACAAGAAAGCTACCAAAAGGTCTAGAGTTGGATCAAGGTGTGGCATTTCTTTTGGAGTGTGTTGCGGTTGTCTCTTAACATGAGGATCAAATAAGTGTCAATGCTAGTAAAGTAGGCCACCTTGAGACAGAAAAATCTGAATAGATTGATCTGAGACATCGCAAAAACATTTGGTGTATAAAAATGAACCATTTTGTACATTTTTAAGACGAAAAAACACACTTGTTGAGCTCAGAAATAGCAAACAATCTGGTAGACTACGGAAGACCACTGCAGTGGATGAACAAAGAATACTTTCAGTTGTGGAGAAAAAAATAAAAAAATTTCAACTGTCAAATAAATCAGGAACACTCTCCAGGATGTAGGCATAGATGAGTCAAAGGCTTAAATAAAGAGACTGCACCAGCATAACCACAGAGGATTCACCACAAGATGCGAACCACTAGTAAAGCCTCAAGAATGGTCAGGTAAATTTGCTAAAAAAGGACATTTAAAAACTGTACAGTTCTGGAAAAAAAATCATATGGACAGATGAGATGAGTATTAACCTCTACCAAAGTGATGGAAAGAGGAAAGTGTAGAGAAAGAAAGGAACTGCTGATGATCCAAAGCTGATGATCCAAAGCATACCACCTCATCTATGAAACATGGTGGAAGTAGTGGGCATGTATGGCTGTCACTGGAACTGGCTTGTCTTCATTGATGATGCCAGCAGTAGGACTAATTCTGAAGTGTGCAGAAACATCTTATCTGCTCAGATCCAACCAAGTGCCTTAAAATCCATTGGACAGCAGCTCACTTTGCAGCAGGACAATGACCCCAAAAAGCAACCAGGGAGTTTTTCAGGGCCAAAAAGTGGAATTTCCTCAACTGGCCAAGTCAACAAGTCAATCTGAATCCAACTGAACATGTGTGTTGACTTGCAGGAAGACAAGACTCAACCAAAAATCCCCTGACACAAACAGAAACTGAAGGTGGCTTCAGTACAGGCCTGGCAGAGCATCACCAGGCAAGATACCCAATGTGTGGGGATGTCTATGGGTCACAGACTTCAGGCAGTCATTGAATGGAAAGGATTTGCAAAATGATGTTACTTTGTCCAATTACTTTTGGTCCCCTAAAATGGTGGACTATGTATAAAAAGGGCTGTAAATCCTACATGGATCACCGGATATTGATATAATTACCCTTAAATTAAAGCTGACACTTT
This sequence comes from Anguilla anguilla, assembly GCF_013347855.1. NCBI lineage: Eukaryota > Metazoa > Chordata > Actinopteri > Anguilliformes > Anguillidae > Anguilla > Anguilla anguilla. The sequence goes on along the minus strand of NC_049206.1, from coordinate 12,627,566 downwards.
AAAATCATATTCTTTGTTTAATTTCAAATCAAATCTGCACAGAGCCAAAAAAAACCAAATACTTATAGACTGCACTGTATATGAAGTACATGCACATGAAATCAATATCTGTGAGACTCCGCATTGAGGGAGGCTTCAGTCTTAAAGATATTAAGAGTTTATTTATTTTCTCATCACATGTGCCTACAACAGCTAATATCAAATGGGCATATATAAGATTGCCAAACAAAAGTAAACAAAATGAAGGAGGGAAAAAAAGACCACTTAAAATGAACGCATAACCTCTACTGGGCGCAAACTAGCTAAACGGGTAACGGGAATGCTCTAACAGCGAATCAGAGACATCTACCTATGGCATGAGTCTACACAGAGGACTACAGTGCAGAGGACAGGCGCGGAAAAAGAGAAGATGGCACGCCTGCGTGAGGAAGATGATGGTGTGTGAAGGATGGATCGTACGAGAGAGGGAGAGAGAGAGCGAGTGTACGCGGAGAGTACTCACTCACAGCTACTCCTTACCGCTGCAGCTAGAGACCTGCAGGTGTGGAGACTGAGATGGAAGGATCTCTCACGCACTCAATCACGCAGGTGAGAGCTACAGTAGAGTACAGGCCTAAAATAGACACAGGCTTTTCTGTACCACAGATACAAGGGTCACCCCCTGACCCTCAGCCCCCTCCCCGCTCTCCACCCTCCCCACCCACATCACCCCACAAAACCAATTATTTTTACAACTTTATTATTTTATTTTATTTTTTTTGGAGGTGGGTGGGTGACGAGCGTGACCTTTGCCCTTTATGCTCTATCAAAAAACAAAACAACAAAGTAAAAAAAAAAAAAACGTTTTGTCTCCACAAATTTGTAAAACTGTAAACAGAATGAAAAGCCAAGTCGTTCGGGCTGAATACCTGCCTTACGAAACAGAGCCGCTGTTGTCATTGGCCCAACAGCGTAACGGGGGAGGGGAGAGAGGAACATGTCTTCATACAGAGGTATAAATTATCAAGGTAAAAGAATGCTAAAGCAGTGCAGGAGGAGAAAAAAAAACTGTGTAAATGCTAACCTTGTCACCGCAGTCAACGGTGAACCTGAAAGCTGGTTCACACATACTGACATGAAAGCAAAAAAACGAGTAGCTTGCGTGTATTTGTTTGTGCGCCCCTGTGACCTTTCACACACATACTGTAGTTATTCCTGGAACACATGATACTTGTACCCTCTCTCTCTTGAAGCAATCCCTCCCTCCTAACTCCCATTTAGAAAAGAGCCCGTTTCGATGTCAGAGCCGCAAGCGTTTCTACGTCGTGCTTTAAAAGCCTTGGTTTGGCCTCGCTAAGATTTCCGCTTTTCAGAAGGAAAGTTGGCCGCGGCTTGTTGCAAGTTGTTGCACAGAGTGCACTGCACTTCAGTAGGCCTCCAGCCAAGAGTGAGTACCCCGCTTTCAATTAAGAGCCTGGGCGTGTACTCATGCTCAGAGAGAGGGAGAGACAGGCAGAAACATTCAGAGAGAGGTACTGCTCACCCTAGACCGATTAAACAGTACACCCGTTTTATTAGTACATTACTTCGTTACTTAACTATACCTTTTTCTATGTACATGCTTTGGTAACATAAATATCAGTCATGCTGAATTGGCCTGAGAGAGAGAGAGACGGAGGTGCGAGGAGAGGGAAAGAAAAAAAGAAAAGCTTTAAATGTCCGTTTCACTTATTGGTCAGTAAATAGTTCATGCAGTACTTTGATCTCCTTCCAGCTGAATTGTGAATTGGAGCATGCGAGTAGTTAATCATAAAGAAGGTTTGAGAAGAGAATGGTGTGCGTACTGAGGAGGGCTCCTAGCGCATTCATTTGTTGCTTTTCCTGGATTAAAATAATTCCTCAAAGTGTATGCGACTTATCTAGAACTCCCAAGAATATTTTATAACCATTTTACAACTATAGGGCAGCAGTGTAGCATGTTTATGGAACTAGGGTGTAACTCCAAGGTTGTACAGTAGGTTCAATTCTAAGGTGTACCTTTGAGCAAGGTACTGAATTGCTTGTATATATCCAGCTGCATAAAAAGATTGCAAGTAGTCTGTGAAACCAGTGGTTTCCAGGGACCCACTGTGTATGCTAGTTTTTCTTGCAACCAATTTCTTGATCTATTGAAAATGTGTTCTACTATATCATAGTTTGCTAAAAACTTAATCTAACACAAGGCAAGCTTGGATTGTTGCCGTGTATTTTTTCTTTGAACTTCTCATTTCCCACAAAGTTTAGTTTCAGTGACCAGGAGTCCACTCTTATCAGTTCGGACCCAACCAACTGATTTGACCTGCCTGTCTATAATCCAATAAATGAAAAATATATCCCCTTTCTACATTTATCATGTCTAAAATGTAAATGTATGATAGACAGATATAGAAATACCTTTAAACAGACATGTAGGGATATAGAATGAAACATAATGTGTAGATGTTGCACTATATACACGTGTCCGATTTGCAAAACAAAACAAGCAGCAAATGAAAGTCTGAACCAGGACAAATTTTGAAAATGACAAGGTTAGCATTTGCCATTGCAGATTTTTAAAGTAAATAAATTAAGTAAATAAATAAAATCGTGTGTATAATTGTTTACCTTTACCAGGGCGACAGGCTGGTTGGGGCCAGCGTCAAAACTGCGCAATCACAAGAGGTTAGGGGACAGAGAGCTGCGAGCCAACGGCCTCGTCAGTCACAATCATGACGACATAATCATCATCATCATCATCCTCACTATACTGGGAGAAGAAATGTGAGCCACCCCAAATTGCCCACCCGGCGTGGACCCCCCCCCCCCCGCCCCGCCCCGCCCATGTCCTCTAGCAGCAGGCGTGAGGACCTTTAGCATTAGCGGCTACAGGCTTGAACAAATACAGTACAAGCAGCATGAGAGGTAAGACTGCCCAGCGGGTTCAATTTTGTCAAACAGGCTACAACCCCCCCCCCCCTCCCCCAACCTAACCAACCTGGCCCCCCCAAAAGAGGAAAGCACAACCAAAACTCTTAGGAACTTATTTTCCTAGTTCTGCTTTCTGGTTTTGCTTTAATTTAGTATTTTCATTAATTCCTTTTTTGCTGAATGTGTTTAAAACTACTGCCTAGCTGCTCAGTACTATATTCGGACAAAGAGCTAGCAGGTTAAGGCAGCAAATCTTCGACACACATGCCGACTCTAAGGTCCCACCTTTTTGGGTTTAATTATTATTACTTCGTTTTTCTATTTCGGACCATAATACAACCCTCACTACAGAGGCAACTCTGAGACATATGTTCTGAACTTCATATGGAGTTCTTTGTCTTTTCATTCACTACTATGTAACAAAGCATAATAAATGGTTGTGGATATTAAGAAGAGCAATGTACAGCCACCTGTTCAGGGGAACATTTAGGAAGCAAACCACAGGGTGTGGGTTAGGTGGTTTGAGTGGGTCAGATCCTGAAAGTTTACGGTTGTGCTCTCTGACAAAATGGCTGTCGCTGCTGTAGACACTGTCCATGCTGAGAGCCAGGAAGTGCTCCAAACTGAACACAAAACAACAATCAAAACCTAAATAATCCATGACACCCCACCCCTCCCCCCACACGTGGAAATCAGAAAACTATGGGCCAAAATAAATGTTTTCAAAAATATTTTCAAAAAAGCCATTATGTATTTTTTTTTTTTACAGTCACACCTTTATATTATCAGGTGCTTTCTGCAGACTAGTTATCACGGTAACCAGAAGACTATCGTGTGTTAAGAAATACTGCACACTTAACCAGTATTCAGAATGTTATTCTGAGATTGAAGTAACTGTTGCATTTAGCTACACACAGTTGCCAATTTCCACCGAGAAAGGATGTTTGATGTTGGTCAAATACAAAATAAAATTTTTTTTAATCCATTTAAAAACCCGTTCTAACCAAACTGGCAAGCGCCTGTCGAGCAGACGGCGTGTGGGGCGACCCTCACCTGCCAGCCCGGCGGAGACCATGTGCACCTGCGTGGAGTCGGGTTCGAATATGCTGTTCAGCTTTTCTTTAGCAGTGGAGTACGCCGCAAAATATATCGCTCTGTGGACAAGAGGAGGAAAAGCAGGTGAATTGAGACTGAAGCAGAAAAACTCTTATCAACACCTTAAATTCCAGTTACAGGGCTACGACAATACAGACGCATAATTTTTACAAATGGAACGGTTACCCTAACTGATGGATGGATCTTTATTATTATTATGTGAATTTTGAACCTTTTCTATTCATTTTTTTTTTTGTTTGTCCCTTTTTAAGCTGTTCCGTAACCAAAAGACAATTTTATTACCGTTCTTTTGAACGTTAAAACTGTATCTTGGTTCATGAGCAGCGTACGTCAAGTGCAAAAACAAGCAAGAAAAAATGAAAGAAAAAAAAGCGCAAAATAGGCACAATATTACAGCCTTTGGTTGAGTTCATTTTGTGGCATCATAACAGAGCCATCACCCGTTTGCTGATGAACTCATTAGCTTTGTAAATTTGAGTCAGCATTCTAGAGCAGAGAACACTGCATTAAGGGCTGCAAAAGGCCCAGAAAGCTAACAGAATGCTGGGGGAAAGCAGGTCCAGAAAGTCACTCATTTACTGTCCCTTCATTAACTTTGAAGTGCGTTGATGCAGCAGGTAAACATCGAGGAACGGGGATTCGGCTTTTGCTGAGTGCAGGTGAAATTAGGGCCAAAACGCAGGCCTGTTGTTTGAACTGCCGCTGGACGCGACTCCGCTAACTGACATCAGCGCGACCGAGGGCCCATTAGGCCAGCGAGCGGAACGCACAGGTGTCATTCACCTGGGACGGATCTGCGCTAACACCTGCTCTCTCTCGCACCCGGAGCCACCAGGCGGGAATTAACCCGCTCGCCATTAGCGCCCATTAATCTCCCCGCTCGGCAATTTGCAGGGCAGGTCCGGCACACATCAAACAATCCGGCCCCGCTAAAAATTTCCACTCGCCCGATTTATTCTCCCCTTCTCCACCCCCCTCCGGAGTTACATAACCGGCACGCGCGCGCGCGCGCAGCTAATACGCTGACGAATCAAAGCTCCTGAAGTCGGGCACGCGGGCGAAAGCGACCGATCCGAGGAAGGGAGACCGGAGCAGGGAATCGTGTCGGCTGGACACGGGTAGTCTGAGACGAGGGAGCGGTGTTCGCCTCCGCGGCCGCGGCGCTGCGGAGGATTAAAGCGGACCCCTGGGGGCGCATCAGACCGACGCGCGGAGGGCGCATTTTACATAACAGCTGCGGCGTCACGAGAGATGCGCTCCAGCTGGGAGCTCAGGAAAAGCCCCGCCCACACGCACACTCACCCGCCCACACACACACGCGTACGCCCGCTGCAGCTTACAGCAGGCAGTGAACACGCAGCTACACGCAATGAGATCATGCTCATCCAATGCAGCAGCTGACAAGACACATGCAGAAATAAACAGAAGCTCAGTGGTCACTGCAACTATAAAAAAGAGCTATACCCACAGCTGGCCTACATCTAAGCCAATGAGCTACACAAGTGAGGGCCCTAAATCTCAGACACAGAACTGTACTAGTGAGGACCCAACACCTCAGACACAGAACTGTACTAGTGAGGACCCTACATTTCAGACACAGAACTGTACTAGTGAGGACCCTACATTTCAGACACAGAACTGTACTAGTGAGGACCCTACATTTCAGACGCAGAACTGTACTAGTGAGGACCGTACATTTCAGACACAGAACTGTACTAGTGAGGACCGTACATTTCAGATACAGAACTGTACTAGTGAGGACCCTACATTTCAGACATAGAACTGTACTAGTTAGGACCCTACATTTCAGACACAGAACTGTACTAGTGAAGACCCTACATTTCAGACGCAGAACTGTACTAGTGAGGACCCAACACCTCAGACACAGAACTGTACTAGTAAGGACCCTACATTTCAGATACAGAACTGTACTAGTAAGGACCCTACATTTCAGACATAGAACTGTACTAGTGAGGACCCTACATTTCAGACATAGAACTGTACTAGTAAGGACCCTACATTTCAGACATAGAACTGTACTAGTGAGGACCCTACATCTCAGACAGGAAAAGTGAACACTCCTGAAATATCTGGAAATGTCTTACTGTAATCAAAACAATAAAATAGAGTGTAGGACAGAGTCCAAGGCTGCTTGTGGAGAATCAGATTGTAAACAAAAGCAAATTTCTCACCCTTCTACCTTGGCATTTCCTCATATTCTTCAATCTGTCTCCTTGACAATCACTTGACAAGTTGTAAAGGATAAACATAGTAAATAAAAAGGTTCATACCTGGACGGAGCCACACCCACCAGATTAGGGCCCAGCCCTCTGAACAGAGAACGAGGGCCTTCTTTTTCCAGTATTAACCTGTAGAGAGAGAGAGAATGCGGCAGTTAGCTCACTGCACTGAGCTGACCTTTCCGAAGGGTGTTCTGGGTCATTCACGGCCCTCGCCGTCTCGTAAAGGTGTGCAGGTACAGAAAGCCTCCTTCACGGTGAGCAGGACCGGGCTCTGTTGACCTTCTTTGCAATGCCAGAAAGCACACAAAGTGTGGACAGTTATTTTCCAGAAAAATTACTGGTAATTAACGCATTGCATCACAATTTTGAGTCATTTCTAGAGCAATAAATGCAAATTAGACATTTCGTGGTCCGGAGCATGACATGGCATATTTTGCGTTTCCTGCCACTGCAGAGTTTACAATCTAGCTGACAGAACCACTTATTAGTAGCATTCACCGTCTCCCTTCCTGAACTGGAAACGCATTCTCTACCCTGGGGCTGCTGGTTTCCTTGAAGCACAAAAATGCAGCGGTAAGAGCCCGAAATACAATAAAACGTGAGCAGCAGCTAAGGTGAATCTGTTGACATAGAATCTGTCGCAATAAATCTGCCACAAACCAGCACTGAAGTAAACCATTAGCCAGCCAACTATAAAAACTGCCACAACTGGGTTCACATGGTTCACATCTCACCAACCTTTTAGTGAGCTTTGTCAATGTGCCTCTAAAAACAGCACTTAGTTTTTGTTTTGTTGTTGTTGTTGTTGTTGTTGTTGTTCTAACAACAGATAGCTGGGTACAGCAACACGATCCTGCCAGTAAAAGGCTCATATGTCAATGCTCTAGACACCTCATTACCTGAATTTTCATCTGGAGCTGGCTGGCCCAGAGACAGCATGTACAATAATGAGCATACAATAAATCCTAAATAATAGGAAAATGGCAACACAATGTCATGTCGCTGAAAATGTAGCTGTCGAGGTGATTTCAGAAAGAAAAAACTAATTTTAGCCTAAGTGCATACTTGCTCAAATCAAGTCTCCATTAATGAACGATAACCGGGACGCTGCAATAAGCACTAGCGGCTGGAGAGTGGACACCTTACCCCCATTATCTGGGTGGCTAGCGCAGCCGCCAGCTTTCATATCGTCCGCTCAGTGTTTACTTTACCGATGCATGTGAGCATCTCGGCCAAGAGGACAGCATGTCCCATATCCAAGCACGATCAGGGAGCGTGGCTGGAAGTTACAGCCGCAGGCCTTACTGCAAACATGCCTGCACAACCTGGGCTGCACGAGTCCCTGACCCACTTCTGCCTGTCCTAAAAAAGCTCGGGGGCTGGGAATCAGAACCGCTTCGAGCCGGATCAGTTGGGCGAGGCACAGAAAGGGCGGTGGCTAGCAGAGGCGGGGGAGAAATACTTCAGCGTGAGACTGTAAACACGCCAGTCGGGTGGCAGGCTTTCCAAGTATTTCTGCCGTTATTTGCCGGTGGTTCTCAGCTCTCCGCAGTCGGAGCAAACTGCACGGTGAACGTCAACATTGTCGGCTAAATAGAAAGGCTGAGAAGTTGAGCAACCCGACCGGGGGAAAAGTGTTTCCAAGAAGAGCGCAACTGTGGGATGGCAGGCCTCCCGCTACACAGAGAAATGCGCGAGCGCAGAGGGCGAACAGCAGACGCCGCCGAGCCGTAAACGGGCAACGGCCTGATTACTTTCAGCTGCGCCGCGCCCATTACTGGCGCAACCAGGTGAGACCGAGACATGTCAGAAGAAAATGACGAGGAAAGAAAAAAGAAAAAAAAAGCTCATGCAGAATGGGGATCAAAAGGAGACCAGGTTTGTGGCCTACTTAAAGTGCTGACTGACTGACCCAGTTACGTTAAGGCCTTCACCTACCCGCCGGGAACTTCGCGAAATGAGCTGTTTGTTTAACTCCACCTTCACTGCAGTAGACTGACACTACTGCAGAGAACAATGCTAGAAAGCGGGCAAGCAAGCTTTGGATCAGATTTCACCACAGCATGTCCTTTTTTGGGGCCTTTTTGACAGACATAGTGGGATAGACATAGAGAATCCTGTCTCTGTATCATCAGTGTAGCACAGCAATCCTCGTAGATAGCCGAGAAAATAGCTTGAGTAAATTATTCTTGTTTGGCCTGCTCTTGGTGCGTCCACCCATACCAACCAAACAAACAATGTTGTGACTGATTTTCAAATATTCAAGACCAATTTTCAGAGAATCCAACACTAACTTCAAGCTCCAATTCAATATACAAGGAATGAGGCCATTTTGGGCAGAATTCAAGGGAACATACCTAGATGCCCCTATTTATTTATTTGTTTATTTTTAAATATAATTCCTCCACAACTTTTTAAAGAGTGCAGTCCAACAAGGTTGGCATTAGAAATGTAGACAGTGGCTTATGAAGTGCATTTCAGGGACAGAGTGGTGGGCGTGTAGCATGTAGCACATTATGGACACTGTCCCTGCACACCAAGATCTTACTGTCACCAAAACAACGTACAGTCTTCTTCAGCTCTGATCCTGTAGACGTTGAAAATTCCAAGAGATTTCTGATGTGGCCGACAGGACAGAAACGACTGCAGGCAACAGAACCGGTCAGCAGATTAGTAGCGTTTGTTTCTCTTAGCAACAAGAAAGGGGAAAGAAAAAGAAGAGCAATGGCTAGATGGGGCAGCAGGTCTAACAGGCATCACTTCCTGCCTATGAAAATACATTTTCGAAAAAAATCACCACTACTGGGCCCTAACACGAGGCTTTCCGCAATGTGGTCCGTCAAAGAGATAGGGAATTTCAGTAAAAGAAATCGTCACCACAAGTAACTTCCACTGAATTTTTAAAAAGTGAAGACAAAACAAAAACAAAGGGCACGAGAAAGGAGAAATGAAAGTTAAACCAAAACTGTGCAGAATTCCCTCCTGCTCTCAAAGAGCTGCAGGGGGACAGACTTAACACCCAAGAGCAGGAGAATTCCCAGCCTGCACTGGGAATGTATGCGGAGCACTGATAATTCCCCGAGACGAACTCTTCAACGTGTCAAGGGTTCAGCTTCGCGGCACGCAGGGTCAGAAAACAGAGCGGCAGCTATCAGTGTTTTATCTTCCCCACCAGGGACTTGTGCAGTGCAGGAGAGGTTCTGCCATCAGTATAATCACTAAAATATTCCACATCACCCTGTCCGCTGTGTTTCTTGAACATGCACACACGCTTCTTTGAACATGCACAACCCACATGATTTCATATGCACTGAAGTCACAGGTGTTTCTGGGAGTCAGTGAGGAATATATCACACTCAGTTTTGATTGTGTGTTTGTGTATAAATATGTATTAGGTATATTAACAGTTAATTGATTAATCAACAGTTAACTGATTAATCGATAATAAGAAAGTTGATCAATTAATCATATTGGTTCAATCTGTTAAATTTCAAAAAACCATTTCAATGAATAACCTAACGTTAGATTTTACATTAGAGAGACATTTCCCCGTAGTTAGACAAAAAAAATACCCTCGACTGGTGGAAAATTGACGAGCCACAGTTCGCTAACGAGTGCCAGCGTTTGCAAAACGTTATTCGCCCATTCTTCAAACATCGGTGCCATCTGAGCACCTCTTCTCAGCTGCTGGTCTCATGTTCAGCAGCCTGCGCACTAGACAGACCCCACAACACAGGCATGCTCATATTCCTAAACAAAAATGCTTCGGTATTAAATTCACTTTCATTACAGAATACAATTTACGCTATTGAACCGATGTGTTCTTTTGTAAGACCGCACTAGCGCTTGGAAGTGTTGTCAATTTTTTTATTTACTTGTTAATTACAAAATTAAGCATTAATATGCAGCATTAATAAGCAATATCTTTTGTCACCATTGCAGTAGCACTTCAGCCAGCCTGTAATAAAAGTATCAGTGGTCCCTGCAGATTTAGCAGTCTGTGAATCTGTGTTTGTACAATTTTGTGTCTTGCTGTTATGGCCTTAAACAATGCAAATCCGGTTTTAATAATTTTGAGCATGTCTTATAACCTCTGATATATACAACTTTTTAATTGGTAGGCCTATTGGGAGTCATTCTTTTTGTAGATCATATAGTAGCTTTTAAGCTCACCGGTTAATTATTATTACATTACATTACAGGCATTTAGCAGACTCTCTTATCCAGAGCGACTTACACAACTTTTACATAGCATTTTACATTGTATCCATTTATACAGCTGGATATATACTGAAGCAATTTCGGTTAAGTACCTTGCTCAAGGGTACAACGGAAGTGTCCTCCCCGGGAATCGAACCTGCGACCTTTCGGTTACAAGCCCAGTTCCTTACCCACTGTGCTACACTCCATTTTAATGGGCGCTGATGACCTATTAAAAGAATCTCTCTAAATTTGCATCCCTAATATGTATATATACACACATACACACCCGCTTTACTGAGAAGTACAGTGATAATGGTACTCCCTATTTTATGGCGTACAGTGGTACACAGAACCCAGAACATCCAAGCGTCCAGTGGAGAGTGTCTTCAGCAGATGTGTGGTGGTACAGGGCACTTACTTGAGACAGTGCAGGGGGCCGGGGGACACTCGAGCAACGCTGGCTCCATTGACTGTGCTGAGCTGCACCTCAGAGATGTACAGAGTAACGGAGGACGACTGCAGCCTCGTCTTCACCACCTCCAGCGGGCAGGTTAGAATGGCACCCACTGTGCCCCCACATCTGAAAGAGGGAGAGCGTAAATCCCATGGGCGAGATGTCACACACACACACACACACACACACACACACGCATGGCTGCCATGTCTATGACATGATCCCCAATGTCAAAGTGCAGCTCAATACGGACTCCGTGCTGACAACCAGGATAGTCCGGAACCCAGAGCATTTGGTTCTCTATGCTGCCCTCACAAATTATGTTCTGTCCAAGTTCCTAATAATGGAAAAGGCTTCTCGTGCAGGCCCCCTGCCAGCTGTGGCCTCCTCTGGCCATTCAAATGACAGAGTTCAAAATAAGCCAGTGTGTTTGCCCCTTTTGCCCTTCCCGGACAAACCTGGCTGCAAAGCTTGCAGCTGGCCTACGTAAGTGCCTGTACGCAATGAAAGGACCCCTCTTCCTGTATCCCCAAGACTTCAAAAATATTGGCCTTTGGTTTCTTGAGAATAGGAGAGTAAGAGAATAATTGGAGGACGAGAAAGAAAAAACATTTTCATAAACTCCAAACATATAACCAACAAACTACATCACAGATGTTTGCTTTTACTTGAAATATGAGTAATAACTGTGGGAAAGGGAATTAGAGGATACAGTAAGTACAGGAAAGTGAATGAAAAGATGATGCAATCCTGCAGGCCCTCAGGGCAATTTACAAGCAAGTTTTTAAAATGTCTACAGTCTGAACCACTGTTTGAACTTAGCAGTTAAACTCCATGGGAACAGTGCATGGCAACTGCAAGACTGATAACCAGTGGTCTTCAGGGCAGCATTACCAAACATTCTCCTGCACTTCAATATCAGGAAGACGTGGGGGGGGGGCAAACAGAAATTGTATTTCCCCTGCGCCTATTCGTCTATTGCTTTTGCGTCATTATAAAATTAATTGCTGGGGGGGGCAGGCTGGGTTTAAGAACAAGATTTAAGATGGCCCAGTATGTGCGCACAACTTCCTGAGAAGAAGAATGAAACCCCTTAGCCATAACAACGACCGAAGGGGCTGAGAAATCTCTGGCTGAGAAAGCCACACCCCTTTTACACACAGAGAAACTTCTCTCCAGTGCCTTCCGGTTTTACAAAATTTTCCCCACTGTGATTTTTAAAACCCAGGTAACTGACGTGCTAACCTCTCCTCTGCGGCGTGCAGTGCACACACGTGCAGATCTAGTGTTGAAAGCGATGACTTGCAGCTCTCTTTCCGTAGGGTTATTTATACACAGCCGTTTGCAGGGGCGCCCCGCATAACACCAGACGTGACCTTTGTCCTAGATTCAAAATGGCATGTGGGTTCCTGCGCAGCCCAGCACTGCGTAGACTGCCGACAGAGCGCTCTACCTCCACCCTACCTAACGCTCGGCCTAACGCTATAGGCTCTCTCAACACTTTCCCAAGCTGAGACTATCAAGTGAAGGAGTCACCCGTTCCTTTGGACACTCGCACACACTAACTCGCTGTCTTCTGACAACTGCAGTCTCTCAGTCCCTCTCCCCTTACGCTTGCACACTCTTCTTGCGCACACGCTGGCTCCTGTTCGTCTGACACATCCTCTCTTTTTTGTCCCCCTCTGGCCTCCTCCCATGCTGAAAAATGCACTAACTGTTTTGACGTCTCAGTGGCTTAAGACTCACTGCATCGCCTCACAACCCACGAAGCGTTAAATCACCCCAAACCTGCAGGAAAATACAGGATAAGGGAATTCCGGTTTGACAAGTTGATCTCTATTTCACTCTTTTTTTTTAATCTATTATGATGCAAAAATAAATAATTGGCTGAAAATTATAAACTTTTTGCAAATCCATCCTTTCCGACTTTTGAAATGGCCAAAAGAAATGCAACGATTTGCCAAGACTACTCTATATCACAGTGGCGTGCAACCCTATTAACTGAACATATCTGGACATCTGTGAAGACGTTAGGCCTTCAGCTAAAAGGTTTTGGCAAAAAAAAATAAAAAACATGTTGACTTAAACACAGCACATAGTTTTCAAATGTAAACAGGAGAAATGTGGATTGACACGATAAACATTCCAAAAAAAAACTAACTTATACAGTTATCAAAAACTTGGAAACAATTCAGGGAGCAAGCTATTACTTTAAAGATTTCTTCATAGTGCTGGATGGTGCAACAAATAAAAGCATATCCTAGTTTACATAGCACACTCAGAAATGCCCTGCAAAAGAAAGGGAGAGAGGAGAGAGAACGAGAGAGATGTTGTTATGTTAACATTTATCTGATACAAATTAAACCAAACGGCAGCTTACTTTGCATCGTCTGCCTAACCAGTCCCTACAACTTGCAGAGTGTGCAGGTCCTAATCTGGATTCACTTAAAAGGGATGTTGCAGTAAAAACATTTCTCAACCGCAAAGTTAACATGACATTTCATTTTATGTGTGTTCCCTTTGAAATTTTCATAATTTGGGGGGGGGGGGGGGGGGGGAGTTGTTTTCACAAATTATGTGACTGGCACTGGTGTGCTGTCTTCAGAAATGCAAAAAATAAAAATTAAAAATATCGGAAAACAGCGTTCTGAAAATTTTTGGCCATTAGAAGTCCCCTTGAGAAATACAAGTGTGTTTTCCACTGCAGGTTACAACATTATAACAATTTACTGAGACATGGAAACGCACTCAAAATCCAACATACATAGAGGCAGATATACTTCATCGGGTAATTCTGACATTCTTAGCAACACCCAAAGCTGTAAGGTATTTCACCCGGTTCATATTGACTGCCTATTAAAACTGGCAAAGGCTGAAAATAGAGGCAACCATGTTTGTTGCATAAGAATGTATTACAATCAATTATGTTTTGGCACAAAAAACAGCAAAAGCTGACTAGCCGTACTCTCAAATCCTTGCCAAAAATGATGCAACTAATACTTAATGAAACAAGCCCTAACAGATACAGCTGGGCTATAAAAATGTAAAACTAATATCACCATCTTAAATAAGGTCACCATTAATATAACGTTTTTTTGTGGACATCTGCCTAAGGAAATAATCACATGCAAAAACTATGCAGAAAAAGTGTACGATGACGAATGCACGGATAGTTCAGAGACTGTGTGACAGGTAAGGGTAACAGTTTTATGTTGCCTTCCCTGGAAAGGGTTTGTGAGCCTCGGAGAGAAATAAAAAAAGGCCAACGACCGCACCACAACCCGACCGGCGCTCTCTCGCTCAGACAAAGCGGGACGGTGTGATACTCAGTTGCAGCTAGCGTCAACCTCCGTTGTTCTCTTCTAATTTCATTTCCGTTGCCAAGCATTCTGCTGGCATTTAGTAAGTCCTGCAAAGGTCAGTGACTGACACACTGTGCAGCTGCTATGTCCAACTGAACAATTTCTCTTGCCTCAACAGTGGACACGGATTGAGTTAAGCTCTAATAAGATGTGTATTGTATGCTAATTGATTATGTGTAAGGTAGACTAATGATCATTTTGTGAGAGCAGCCACTGCTACCTTGCAGCTCTGTAGCTTATTGGGGTTACATGACTGGTTGCATAAGCCTAACAATCAGCACTTTGTCCAAGGTTCCCTCATACTTATGGTTTAGCAAATGACTCAAGTCCTGAAAGTAGACCTATTTCTCTTTTTTTTTTTTTTTTTTTTTTTTTAAGTCCTGCTGAAAATGTATTCTTACTTGCTATAGTTATACTTTCTATTCTACCAGCTAATACTTCAAGCTTTATTCGGCACTACTGTATTTATTTGCTGGAATGTATTCCCCATTACATGTATATTACCATTTAGATTACCTTTCACTACTGACACCAGGCTCGCCAGCAGAGCATGGGTTACCCCTTTATAAGTGGGGGGGATTTTTTTTCCAACCAGGAAAAGTTTTTTTCTTCCCACAGGTGAATTTTTTATTTTTATTTTATTTTTTTAATTTAAACTCCCAATTCACTCTGGAAAGCATCTCTGTGACAGTGTCTGTAAAATCACTGTACAAATCAAATCTAATTAAACAGAGTAATGCCACTCCACATCTTCTTTTCACCTTATCATAACTGCCTGGAATAAGCCATAGATGCATTTAAAAAATCTCCATGCCCTGCACGTCCCAGGCATATTTTGGCTTTTGCACTGGATCTTGCGTTTGGCTGGGAAGTTTTAGGGGGCACAAACTGCAGAGCCCAACACAGCAGCCAGTCAGCATTCCAGCATGAATGGCCCTTCTGAAGAACATGTGCTACTCGCGAGGGCGTAATTCATTTACCACAACGTGCATCGTATGAAATAATCATGCAATTACTGCATGCCAAGATGCCCTTTTTGTAAAATCATTTGTGCAGGTAAAGATTTAAACTATATATGCACCAATGTGTATGTATGTATATTTATATATATATCCTACTACTATAATTGGAGAGCAGTTTGTATGTCTGTGTGTGTGTTTGTGTGTCCCACCATTTTGGAATCCGGAACTACTGTCACCCGGAACTATTTTCCACCGTACCAACGGGAACAGTTACACCACACACCAGAGATGGAACTGAAAACGCTGGAGAGCAAGTTGTGATGCCAAACGCAAGAGACTGGCGCGAGGTGGCAAATCTCCAGCCAAACGCAAGAGACTGGCGAAAGGTAGCGAATCTCCAGAAAAGTCAGTTAAGAATTCTTAAGTACACTGCTGATTCGCCGTTTGGCGTTAGCATGCTAATAAAGTACCTAGCTAGCTAGCTCAGCATTCGTGTTTCATACTTCTTGCGGTCGGCGCAGTCTACACGGTGCGGACGGCGCACACGGTCTCCGTGAATCGTCAGGTCGTTTCATAGTTATTGCGGTCAGAGCGGCTCGAAGAACGAAGTGCACGTTCTCTCACCATAGTGATGCCACTCATTGCAACGCAGCCTGTGCGGCCCCCGTCTGACTCCTCACCATGACAGAAATGATGAGCTTCCCTTCACCTTTGTCAGGCGACAGTTCCCTGTCAGGCTGGCTTTCTCAGTTACCATCAACAAAGGTCAGGGACAAAAAAAATGAGTGAGTTGGCAAGCCCTAAAGTTTTGTATGGACAGTTTTCCTTTCGGTTTCTTGTTTTACTCTTTAACTTACATGTAATGCAATATATATTTCTATTGTTCACCTCATCTGCACA
The DNA here is from genome assembly GCF_013347855.1 of Anguilla anguilla. Lineage (NCBI taxonomy): Eukaryota > Metazoa > Chordata > Actinopteri > Anguilliformes > Anguillidae > Anguilla > Anguilla anguilla. Next base: position 12,611,401 of record NC_049206.1, on the reverse strand, counting down.
ATCTTGAGGGGGGGGGGCACATGTAAATATACAATATTATTATTACTGCACTATAATATTACAGTTGTGTGTATGTGTGTGCTTTTTCGGATATGTGCCATGCACTTTTCGTCACATCCCTTCCAAATTCACCATTAATACTGCTTGGAGGTCTGCCCTTTGCACAGGATATTTTTAAGGGGTGGGGCCACAGGGTCAAGGGGAATCAGGGGAGGCTGCGGGTGAAAGCAATGGAGAGGGCTGGGGTACAGGGGCAAAAGTCTCAGGGGTCAGGGGACGGTCAAGGAAGAAGGTTGCAACACCCAAAGGGCTCTTTGTTCTAGTATATATATATATGTGCAGAATTTTTTGAAGCCAAGAATCAATCATGTTAATTAAACTGAAACGTAATTTATATTTATAATTTATATTGTTGCTGCAACAGGATGTAGGCCTTGTGATGCAAAAGCCACTAAACTGCAGTCCCATTCCTTAATTCCCATGAAATCCCTGAAAGAGTCTTATTGGTTGATAAAAATGATTAAGTGCTATGTCTTTTTGTAAAGTCTTACACGTTTCATAATGTAAAGAGACGGGGTACAGACTGAGGAATTGCGTGAACCATAACGTTATGTGTTAGCTATACTTCAGACCTGAATGAGGGCAAGAGCGATGGCACGTTGAACTTCAGTGCACCTTTTTTGTTCCAACTACCTGTTTCCATTTCAATACTAAGAGTTCATGGACACACCTTCATTTGCGGTCGAACAAAATCCAGCGAACTGGGTAATCACGAAGATCATTTCATTCATTACAGTTGGTCTACTGATATCATTCAAGATATGCATGCAAGAGCTCTGACCTGCTTTTGATAATCTCGCAAAGCGAACTAGCTAGTTAGCTAAATCCACTTGGAAGACATCCCCGACACTGGCAACAGAACCGCGGCATAATCTTGGATATACCGAGGCTAGACCAACGAGAGAGGGCCTAGCTAACTTGCCAACTTTACACTGTACTTGCAAAACGAAATAGCTCACGTTCCCAGCTAATTAGACAACGACATACATTATTTTGACTGGTAAGTTAACTCCCTATTACGGCAAATTGTTCACCAAAATCCCCACGAGTTTCCGTGTCTGTGAGGCTAACTATCTGTGCTGCTGTTTGCATCTCCAGTAAGCTAACCCAATAGCTAACCCAATTGGCCGATTTGCTGAATGATAGAGGCTAACCCGGTATGTCGAGATGTAGCTCATTCACGATGTGGTCATTCATTGAACAACCTTCAAATATCTAACGTTAGCTAGTTAACAAACATCTGGTTCGTCGACTAGCTAGTGTTACTTAGCTAGCTATACTAGTAACGTTATATTATTTATCTTCTGCACAAATTTGATGTCGTCTAGGCGGTTATACAGTCTAGCGGCTTAATGTCCCTAACATTAAAATTAACGACACACCTACCGCGATTTTCCTGTAACTTGGCTATGTAAAAGCAAGGATTACCCAAATTACCGTTAGCTAGTTAAATCTGGCACCCACGGGAGCGCTCCTTTGAGAGGTCTAGTTATCATTAGCTTGCAAGTCAACCACATGATGCCCTGTTGTTTGACATTGGAAACGCAGGTCTTAGGCAGCCGGTGTTTGTAGGTAGCTACATATGCTATGCCGTAGTACTTAAGGGTTTCAGAAACACCCAGGCATTGTCAAAATGATATGCATTAATTTAACTAGTTAACGAGCTACCAGATTGTAGAGGTCCACAATATATAGTCCAGCAACCTATATTACACTAACGAATTCGCTAGGTCGCTAGCAGTACGCTCCCACTTATTAGAAAAGGGAACATGGACGTCAGAACTGAACGTAGCCAGAAGCTCGATATCTATTTTTGAACAGGCCCCAGGATAACAGTCAGCTTACACATAATGTTAACTAGCTATATAATTTATTCTGGAAATTATTCAAGTTTATAGTTTTATGTATGCATTTACACCAGATATGACAATAAATGCGAAATTAATTAACGTTAACCAAATGACATACTCACCCTCCAGCAAACAGATGAACCAGGGTGTCTCTTTGACTCATTCTTTATCATTCTCGGAACCCGCACACAAGGTAGCAGGCTGGTGATGTCGAGATGTTCTTCACTATGTAGCTGGCTAATTGTTAGTTACCTAGTCAGCTGCTTGCGAGGTCAGTAGCAAGCAGTAAGCTTGCTAACGTTAGTTCAAACGTATGTAGGTAGCTAGCTAGCTAGCTACTGTAGCTAACGTTAGCTTGCTAGCTAGCTAGCTACTGTGTCCAATACTCGTCGTGCTACCGAGCAAGCGATTTTTTATTCTTCTCCTTCTCCACCTCGATAAAATCCCCCACTGGCGAACCAAAAAATGTCTAGAGCTTATTCACTCACTTTAAAGCGAATGAACTGTTGTCAACGTTATCAGCTCTTATAACCCAGAACCTTCGGTCCTCTGGCTCGCTTCAACTGACTACGTAGCAGCAGAGACAGGTCAATGTGTTTACCGTCGAATCACGAGCGCCAAAACAGAAGCGCCTATTGGCCATCGACACGAAATACGTCACGTTGTCCCCGCCTGATCACGCATCTTTCACATGATAAAGCTCTGAATGAGACAACGTTTAGCAATAATCAAGGAGTCCTAGTTGAGTGGGTTGCTCCGTTACCTTCTGCGTTCTATCCTGTAATCACAGATACTGCCTGCCATGAGAATAACTCTAAAATGCGGTTCGAACTGGCTTCATGGATCAAAAATAAACATCTGTTTTATATCATAAATATTGAAACATGAGCTTGAAGGTCAGACCGGTGATATGTATGTCCCCATTGCTCTGTACTGTAATATTATTGAGTTACACCGCGTACTACGGTTTTGCATACTACCTGCACACTTCTAACCAACCGTGCAGCATTTGTGGATGTTTTGTTTCAAGACACAACACATTTTCACGATATTCTCATTTGATGAAAGTGGTTAAATAATACAATGCAGGCGTGAGAAGGCCTTTGTAGCACATGGACATGAGTTTAGTAAGTTACAGACTTGATGCAGTGCAGAAAGTATTACTCTGCTGTCTGTTACAGAATCAGACATTTAAAACACATATTGCACATGCATTGTTATTCATTTGCTTAGCAAATGACAGCACCCAGAGAATTTCAAATGAAATGTAATCACTTCCCAAAACTGGATGTCTGCTTAAGTATCATGCAAGAGTAGGCCTACAATCACCATACCTTGAATTTACACCAGCAACCATCTGGATATTGGCTCTGAACGACATCACTATACTGACATTTTTTTGTCCATAATCTTCATACAATTTTATATGAATCACTCAGTTTGCATTTTCAGAAACATTTTATGCTCATATCATTGAACATATTCTTCAATCGCATATTACATAAAATTGTATTTATGAAATGGTGAAAGTCTCAGTGTATTTTGTGTTTTATGTGGCATGCACATATACATTATACACGCATATAAACATATTTATATAGCTTATGTACGGTATATACTGTTGGTCTTATCCTTAAAAAAAGTTTGGGTGTGTAGTACAGTTAAAGGATTGGTTTAGGTCTACAAGACAAGGAATATAAGTAAAAGTATATTTATTCCTGCTGGGGTGGGGTGGGGGTGGGGGTGGGGGGGGTTGGGGGGGGGATAGTGGCGCACATGTATTACAAGAAAATTTGGTTTATTAATTTAAGCAGCAGGAATAAAATGCGTGTGCTACTTGGTTTTATAATTAGAGACACAATTTGACAAGTTTAGATCATGTGCACTGAGGACTAATCACATTTGACCATCCTGCCTGTATAAGATGGAAGGTACTTGAATGCTACAGTCGGTCATTGACCCTGCCAGCCCATTATTTGCCATTCTTCAGTGCATTGTGTTTTTTTTAATTTTTTTAAATACCTCAGAAATTAATTGACAGTGTTCTTAACTGTACAATATCATCAAGTGGTTTTCCATAATTTGTTTTTCTTGTGAAAAAAGGAAGTATATGCACAGGCTAGTATGTGCCCTCCAAACCTGAGAAAAATGTATCTCATTATCATCATTTAACCTGAGAAATAAATCCGGGAGGTAGGGGGTGATGGTGTGCAGGGATCATGCCTAGAGTGTTTGGTTGGATATATAACATTTATATTGTAAGCATTTGACAAACACTCTTATCCAGAGCAATTTACACAGCTTAAATTCTTTGCATTCATACTATACAGCCAGCCATTGTGACTGCCAATGTAAGCAATGGCATTTTAAAAGTTGCTTACAAATGTTTGATGCATCCAACCAAACACTCTTCTTGTGTTTTCCATTCCCATATAGTCAGCATGCAAATATGCAGTTGAAATGAGAGGCAAGAGCTATAGATGTTTAAACAAAAAGAAAATCAGTTGCAGTCCGCAGAGTCATTGATAAAGGTAACAATCATGAAATGTGATGGCCATGTAAGACTTGGCATATCATTGGCCTCGAAGACTTCCAACACACATTTAACTGACTGATGTGACACAATGATCCAAGTCAAAATTATCAATCAATGACATCAACTGAGTCAGATTGGGTTAGAGCTACATTTTAAGACTGCGTGCTCCTCTTAGTGTATCTGTTAAAGCAAGAGCACACAGTGTGGTTCACATACAGAACCTGTCCTAGTTGTGTTCCCTAATATGAGAAAAGCGGTCCCACTGGTTGTCCGAGGGGCAGTAAGCGGTGGCTTCTGCCATCTTGCCGCACCTAGAGTGAGGGGCAGGAATCAGCAAATCAGACGCATGTGATGCAGTTTGTGTCCCCCATCAGCGGAAGAACACGAGAAGCCTGCACCTCACGCCAAACGAGATAATAAAAGCCGGGCCGGTGCCGCTGCGGAGGGCACGGGACTCCCTACTCTCCCTTCTCCAGTCCCGGGCTCCATGTGCTGGAGGTTCATTAGAGGATACTGTCCCATGTTCCCAAAGGCCCCACCCTGCTCTACCGCTCAGTCCATTGGTTGTCTGATTAATTACTGTTATGCGGGTTCCACGTGGTTACAACTTATCATTATTTTGAAACTTTTAACCCCCCCCTCCCCCCCAAAATTTTTTTTTCTTTCTTGTTTGGCTATCTTTTTGTTCCTTCTCTTTTAGTGGATTTGTTCTGTTTCTGTTACATGCACCATGAAGGGTAAAGAACTGAGCCTGTAGCCAGAAGCTCGGAGATTCAATTCCCTGGTTGGGCATTGTTATTTAGCACAATACTTATCCCAAACTGGTACAAAAATAAATCATCTGAGAGCATGAAATCAAAATGTTATGTAAGTGTCCCAGAATACAGTGGGCATACTAGGGATTGAAAACATAATTCAGTTTGCTTGGAGACACACTGTATGGCACATGCAAACAATCCGCACACTACCCTGCCCGAAAAATGACCCGTATCATCAGTATCAGCAAATATTGATACGTGGAGGCCACCACACTAACCTCAAAAATTCATAAGAAACAAAGCGTCCTATTCTTTCACTATTTGAAGGTATATTCTGTCCTTTCCTTCCTGAATGAAGCCTTTGTGTTTCTGCACAACCTTGAATATATACACACTCAGCTGTAGATATGCACGCATATCACACGTTGGCCTTTTCAACTGGAATGCTATTTGGGCAGGTAATTTTATGCAAAGTGTGAACCCGTTGGTGAGCTCACAAAAAAAAAACATGGCTGCTGAAACAAATGGAGCAGTGAGAAAAATAACATAGCTCCTGTTAATTAGCTAAACCCATCACCCTGTGCATTCTAGTCCTGCTGCCCAGGCCAATGTGTGACTGCCCTATTACTCATTAACCTGTGCCTGGCCAGGGTCTCTTCCTCTCCATGCTGTGGTATTTTTCCACACCACGTGGGGCCATCAGCTTTTTAGCAGCTATAGTTCGTTGATTATTTGCTCTGCTTTTGTCTTTAGGTCACAAATGTCATGTCAGATATTTAGAGAATATGCCTTGTTACTGTGTGTAGAGGGAGAGAGGTCATTGTTATCCCTTGCATTTTTGTAAATTCCTTCCTTGAAGTTTTGTACAACAATGTACAATTTTTCATAGATTAAGAATGATACAATTTTTTTGCAGTTTTCTCTACAAAACGAGGAGTATGAATTGGTAACAAAAGGCGTTCTACTTGTTTGAGTTTACATTGAGTTGCCTTTTTAAGGAATGGATCGGTCCTTATCATCTCAGGTAAATATCCCATTACTAGGGCATAGTGTCTTTATTGAGGAAATGTGTCACAAAGGCTGCGTAATAGTCCTCACCAAGGCCTAGACTTAGATGAAGCCAAATGGTATGCACGTGTGAGTGTTTATTTGTGTGTGCGTCTGTGTGTGTGTCTGTGTATGTGTATGTGTTTGCATATGCAGATGCAGACTGCTGTCACAACAGCGAAACAACAAAGAAAACAAAATATGTTTATGTTTATGTTTTTAATCATTAGCAAGGGAGATCAATAATCAACCCACGGTGTTTGTTTCCAATTGTTATTTCACAAAGTTTCTTTTTTGTTTCTTTTCTTTGTTGATAGAATAAACTGACCTTCATACTCACTGCTGTTTGTATCTGCCCTGGTGCAGAGATGGTACACTTTCAAAGTTCATTTTCTATAAAAAGAACTAGACTTGACCTCAGGGTCATTAATGAGAGTTTGAGAGAGGGGAATAAAAACCAAAACAAACCTGAAACCCAAAGAATTAATAATTGTGAAGTGCTGATCCGACAATTAGATCCATGAAAGATCCACACGCAGAATTTAAAAAAATGATTTAGATAAATGATTCAAACATTTTGACAAACTGCTTGTGTGAATAATGGATCAGTTCTACTGGGATCAGCTGGCATTGCCCACAGAATAACATAAAATGATTCTAACCTTCTGTCTTACTGTTTTTACTCACAGTAAGACAGAAGGTTAGAATCATTTTATGTTATAAAAGCGTTAAATGTAAATCTTTTGTAAATTTTCTGACATTCTAACTGCTGTTATATCCTAAAGTCTAAAATGAGACCATTCCTCACTTCTATTGAAAATGTACTTCAGTTGTCCAACTGTTCTAGTCTAAAGTTTATTGTAATATGTATTTGCCATAGTGTATCTCATATACTGGTTTAATGTTTATATATCTAAAGGCCTGACAGCCTCAGTGCAATATTTATTTCTGTTGCAATGTCTTTGTTGGGGATAAATCTTCAGAAGCGCAAACATCAATATGCTCAGTTGTTTTGTTTTTTTTGTTAATTTGTACATTTATTAAGCCATCAACAGACACAGATGAGTTAATGTTACAATTCTATATTAAAGGCACAGTCAAGATTCTATATGAACTGCTAGTGCAAAGGACAGCATGGAAATTCTGCATTCGTTCCTTAGTCCAGCAGCTGCAGTAGATCTAAAATGGATCATACTTGGAAAAACGACATTTTTCTCCTCAGTCATTTTTCTACAACTAAATCATGACTGTTAATCAATAAAACCTGGATTAGCCATTACATTTGTCCACTGGACTGTACAATTCACTTAGAATATATGCCAGGTATTACTCCTTTGACCAAATATGTCATTCTGTTGGTATTCCATTCCGGAATGGAATAAATGGTAAATTGGTTTGGCATGTCTGGCTGGGTTGATCTACTTTCATTCCTTTGTCTGCCTGTAGAAGATACACACGGAGACCACTGAATAGAAAGGTACCCAGATAATCTATTGGGGGGAGGGGGGGGGGGGCAACAGCATCCCAGAGTACCCCAGCAGACAGCTGGCCAATCATACTAATGAAGATCTCATGATACGTGCAGAAGTCCCATGACTCTTATCGCCTTAGCGTCTGGAAACAGCTCCTAATTGAAGGCACGTTCAGCAACCGATTCATGTGACTGACCAGCCTCCGGACATTACGGCGGGAACTGCCTGACCCGCCATCGCCAGAGCAGGGCATCCTGAGAACCTTCTAGAAGGCCAATGATGGTAAGCAGGGACTTGGCTCCTGCTGTGGGATTCAGCAGCTGATATGCTGCTTGCCTCAACCGCAGGGCTGCCAAAGCATGGTGTTTATGTTCGTTCTAGCCTAAACTGCAATGTTGTAAAAGGCAAGTGTAAGTCGTAAGTGTAATGTGCTGTAACCTGAGAACTGCAATTATCCTCTTGCCCCCACTTTATACTCACCGTGTAAACTGTTACTATAAATGTACTAATGAATACTTATAATTGCCTGTTTATTCAAGGATCAATCACATCAGTTATAAGGCTGGTTGTTTTTACGCTATATATACATTGAATAAATTTTGTGGCTCTTTTTTTTGCGAACAATTTTTATAATTGGCAATGTATGCCCATTCCAGTTTTGCAATGTACTGTGTCAGTTCAGGCATGTGGACTCTAGAATGCACTCCTCTGAAATACACGCAGTCACTCATTCCCATTTTTCACTCTGGAAGCAAGAGGACTGTGTAACAAGTCCAGCAGGGTAAGGCAGACCGAAGGCACCCCATTGACCAGAAGAGACACCATTGAGCAACAAGGGAAATTATAACTCAGATAGCCACGTTTTCAGACTCGTAATCGTATGATATCATAAGCCTGACCAGGCATTGTTGCAAGGCTTTTTCCAGCTACCAGGAATGTGCTTTGCTAGCTAACTAAGGTTGAGGCAAGCTGCTTCTGCTGATGAATAATGATCTTGTGTTAGCAGGGCTCCAATCGGAGGTGCAGATTAAAGCTAGCTCTACCACTGACTCACAAATTAATTGCATGCATTCCCCATATGCTTGCTGATTTAGTCAAGTCCCTTCATGAAAATTCATGATATGCAACACCATGTAGGGGCACAGAATTTGTGTTGGCACCCATTACCTCAACCCCTCCTTTTATGAGCCTGATCATTCTTGGAATCAGAGGTGTTTGACCTGGTTACACCACTCAAGAACCCCTCTGTAGCAACTCCAGCGAGTAACAGAGATATGATATACCAAATGTCTGAAAATTAAGCATGTGTCCTCATTCCGGTTCACCTATACAGTAACACTTACAGTATTGTTCATGTGTATGAAATATAGGCCAATCATTAGCGATCAGTCACAAAACACGCCTTAGTTTAGGTTCAGGAATACGTTTGGAACCTTTGACCGGCTGATCACGTTGCACTAACTCACCCTCCAAGTGTCACTGTGTAAACACACCATCATGAGATAAATGACTGACCTCATCACACGTGACAGGGAGATATGGTATAGGGCTTCTACACCAAATTTTGTCAGATCTGGTTGGGGAGACCTGGTGTATTTAATTCCTATAACAAGCGGTGTCCTGTCAGACTGTTTATAGAGTGTAACGGTAAAATATCTTCATTTAAATTCAAAATCTCAGTTCATCAAGTTCAGCTTGACTATTGCTAATGAGAAAATATAAAATATGGTGTGAACATTGACACTGTCCTTAAGGGAAGCTGATTAGTTGCATGTTTAACACAGATTCATTATTATCCTGATTTCACAGTGGTGTCAGTATGGGGGTGAGAAAAGTACTGTCTTACAATGTTAGCGAAATGGTTTTCTTATTTATATACTCACATGCGCACACATTTTAATTGAACAAAATATCAATGGCTTTCAAATACAAAATCATATTTATGTCTTAATCCAAAATTTGGAAAAACAAATATTCATTAATGCATAATATATAACAATAGCCTATTTAAAAACATGAGGGGAGGAGGATTCTGTAAAAGGGGTGTTGAGAAAATAGTTAAAGAAAGATTACTGTATAAATACATTTCAGCTATGCAGTACATATTCTGAACCACGATAAGCAACTGAGCAACCCTTTACTGGATATGCAGTATAACAGTAACATAATTGCAGTCATATATATTTGTGCTGTCTAAATACAGGCGCCCTGATGGCAAAGCCATTTTAAATGTAAGCAAGAAAATTAAGTTGTTATTTAGTTGCATTCTTCCATGATGGTATTTATGCTTGATGGTAATAAGGTACTCATATCTTGCAGTGCAAAACGTAATCAAAAGAAAGGAAGGCTTGTCAGGACGGTTAGAAATACTTTAAAGCACATACATTAAATTTCAGGAAGTACAAAACTACCGAGACAACCTGGTTGTATGTAACCACAGTTCCCATTATTTCACATAGGATTTTCCTTTCTGTGCATAATATAATGCGGTGGCCACTATGTGGTAAACTTAGTTTTTTGATAATTGTTTTGATACCAGGGTGTTGGAATGCAACTACAATAAGCCATGTTATTATTTGCGTTTATAAAATAATGAGCGTAACATATGATGAGTCAAATTCACAAGATATCTACCATTTTGTTGTCTCTGGTAAGAATATAAACCTTTTTTTTTTGCACTTTATGTGACTCACACTTACATAGCACAATAAATGTGTTTATATTAGCCTCAATCTAAATATGCAAAAGAATACAGTAGTGCTGAAGTTTGAAAATGCCACTCAACGACACAAGTAGAGCAATGTTTTAAGAACATAGGAATGTATGGCTACATGCCTATCTAGACTCGTCATTTACCTAGGAGTACATTCTTTCAGGAGGACACTTAATCTAGCCAATTGCCTTAACTGAAAGACTGAAGTTGTCAATCAAGACAGAGATGGTGCTTATAGAGGACACAGACTTAATGTTGCTGGAATTCAGCCCTCCAGGTCCAGCGCATTTATATGCAATTGGAGCACAAGTTTGTGTGTCTTCTTTCCCGAAGGAAAGAAGATGATATGTGTGAGTACTCTGCAGCAGAAAGTGTAGCGCAGGACACATTTATGCTAAGCCAACTAGACTACAACTTGTTCATCCGCATGTTCAAATTAATGTCAGTCCATGTTATTTTTAGTTCAACGAGATGGCAGTGCCAAGTTAGTCAGGCAGGAGGGCACGGTGACACTGGCAAACACAGGGTGGTAAGGTAACAGGCTGGCAGACAGACAGGAAGAAATTCAGGAAGGCAGGTAGTCTAGCCGGGAAACAGAGAGAAAATGACTCTGGAAGCAGGAGGGCAGGCAGGAACAGTAGTAAGGCATATATAATCACGCTGGTGTGTGTGTGTGTGTCTGGGAACATTTGCATGTGTCTGTGTGTTTGTAAATATGTGTGTGTGTGTTTGTGTGTGTGTGCGTGCATTCAAATACACTGGTTTTTATTCAAACAAAATCCCTGTTCAAGTAGTTTTACATATGCAAAAGAAAAACAAACCTTTGCATGGGCATAGAAAATCAATCAATCAATCAGACTTTATTTGTATAGCACTTAGAAAACTGAATGTTGGGACAGAAATTAGAACATTCTGATTGGTTGGCATATGCATGAACCACTCACTGCATGATTCATGGACCCTCCCTGTCACAGATGTATTGCTCACTTCTGGAAATGTTTTTTTGGATTTTGGTCAAAATGTTGAAATGGTGAAATGCAACAGCCATTTTCCCCATCGCTGTTCTACAGTGATCATCATGATATCTATCTCCCCCCAGTGGTCATGTTTATAGGCATCTCTTGTATTTTCTTCATCTGACATACAAGTTCAGTTTTAAAAAAAATGTTTTAATGTATTTTGCATGACAAAGCGTTAAGCCTCAATTCCATTTAAATATATGTTAAAACTATGTTGGCAAGTTAACCAGTGGTCTCAAGACATTTATTGAAAAGATCTTCAAAAGTAATCAATGCATTTTAAACTGTTGCATTTTTACCTCTTTTTTTAAACTGGGAAATCCTGGAAAATCTGGTAAATTCCCATTTTGAATTTCTCCTGGTTTGTGCTTCAGTTTCATACATCATGTAAACTGAGTTGAGAGACCCATGTTTTTATTTAATATCAATGACTACTGACTCAAGTTTCGAAAAATAAAATAATTATTCATTTAGTTTTGAACCACCTATTGTAGAATGCTCCACAGTGGAAAAAACACAGGCCTTCAAACCGTGGATGTATAAAGAACATACAATAACATCTATCAACATGCATTTGTGAACTTATCATTTTGATATTCTCCCACCAGATGGCAGTAGTAGATTGCTTAAATTTGAGCTCCCACAAAGCCTGAAGTTTTCTGTCACACCCGTCCTGAAGTCAGTGGATACTGTCACAGTTTGTCCCAATACTACTTTTCGAAGATGTTGAATATCATCAGAAAGAACTCCAAGGCATTATTAATTTTTTCAAGATGAAAGTGGCAGATCAAAGAAAATCTAGTTTGAGTTTCCTGCATATCCTATTTGGAATGCCATTCTTGTTTGTTTTATGACTGAAATGACAGTTGTTAGAATTGAACTGGTAAGTGTCTGATCATTTTTATTTACTCTATGCAATTAATTCATCTTCTGTTCACCCTGAATTATCCTGCTTGATCTCAGCTACCAGTAAAATAATAAGGTTGTGAAAATATGCAAGTCCTGTAAATATAAAACATAATTTTCACTCACTTTCTCTTTCTTTATGAATATGCTGCTGTATTATTGATTAGAATATACTGTATCACTATATTATGATACTTTGTATTATTCTACATTTTATACAATACATTAAGACAGTTACTGAATAAATTATTCCTCTGTGTGAGTGTTTGTGTGTATGTGTGTTTGTGTGTGTGTGTGTGTGTGTGTGTGTGTGTGTGTGTGTGTGTGTTCATTAGTTTGTGTGTATGCGTGTGTGTGTGTGTGTGTGTGTGTATGTGTATACTTGGGTGTGTATGTGTGTGTGTGTGTGTGTGTGTGTGTGTATGTGTATACTTGGGTGTGTATGTGTGTGTGTGTGTGTGTGTGTGTCCATGCCGGAGAGAGTGCGCATGCGTGGATGACATTCAGGGAGACAACTGAACCTTGACAAGCCATGATGGAATCCATCATTGATGGGGCTCAGTAACTAACACTTCAATTTTCTCTTGCAATGAGAACAAGATCGACTTTTTTTTCTTCCCCCCTCCTACCTCAGATCTCACTCCCCAGGGCTGTATTAGATTCTGACACAGTCCGCAAGTTTGTCAACCAAAACATTTCGCTCTGTCCGCGTTAATCTTTCTTTCCACTGAAGTGAACAAATTGCTATGGAAACAGAGACAGTAGGACAGATCGCAGAGGAGAAGATTGATCTAGGAAGCTGGGTGGTTTCTTGTTTTTTGTGATATTGTTTTGTTTTTTAAGCAAAGATTTGAAAACATTCTTAGTGAACACGCCACTCATTTCTCGGAGCAATCATAATTTATCACGGAGCCAACTATCCAGCAATCTTTGATCTTGGAGGACGATTCAATGGGAATCGGAAATCTCTGTCACCGCCGTGACCCATGTTAAGTCAAACCCGCTGCCGTCAGCAACTTCACAGAGCTACGGGAAGCCCAAGGGGGGAGTGGGGGGGGGAGGGGGGGACAGTGTGAGGGAAGGTGGGGGGCGGGAGGGGGGTGTCGTGAGTGCGGGGTTGAGTTGTGGGGGGGTCGGGTGCTGGGATGAGGATGTGGACGGATTCAGGCCTTCCGAGGCTCTCCCAGTTGCCTCGTGACAGCAGTACAGTAATGACAGACATGCGGGAAGATGGCCCCACAGACGGACTGACATCAGACGCCTCTCTTCACAGGCACTGCGCGTGGGGCCCGCAGTCCCCCGCGTTCCGTTCCCTCCAGCAGCTTTGAGTCACGGAGAAACGTCTCTAATGACCACCGCCAGGGCGGTTAGCAGGTTCATAATTCCTCCCACACCACTGACGTGCCTTTATTCCTAACAATACTCAAATCCTAGGAGGAGGACTCGGTGGGGTGAAGACAGACAGGAACGGCCAAAAATAGCCCAGATGTTCTATGTACATTAACACACCACTGGGCTCCTTAGGCACTAAAAGCATCAGTGCACCTCTGGAGTGCTGAAGTGAAAAAACCCTCTCCGTCCCATATAATTTACAGCTGTGAGCCAACGGTTTCCTCATAATGAATACAAGTTGTACAGCCCCAGTGGGAGGCTTCATGAGACAGTTGTGAAATGACCCCTTTGAGGGTGGGCAGTTGGGCTCTTATTTTTTTTTTTTGCACCTCTCTTGGAGAATAATCCGGCTGGCTGCTTTTCTCACTGCATAGAAGAAAACAGACAGGCTCATTATAGCCCTTTCTCACTACGGAGCTGAAGCCAGACAGAGTCGTTATACCCCTTCCCCACCGTAAAGCTGGAACCCGGGCTGGATCATTATAATCTTTTCCACTGTAGAGTTAGAACCAGATGAGCAGGAGATGGAGCCAGCGTTGGCTAACAGAGTACAACATAATGCCTTCTTCCTTGCATTAAACTACCCTCTGCCAGCGCTGTTGCCCATGAGATCACTCTCAATGCTGGCGCTTGTCCAGATCAAGATGACCGTCTCTGGCCAAAGTGGAGGTCTCCCTTCGTAAAAACAAAGTAGGCCTACTCCTCTAATACTTCTGTCATAGGCTGGTTGTTTGCTGCGATCATTGCTAATGGCGTTCTACTTTGCCACATACACGTTTGTCTCCTCAGATTTGATCACTGTGTCTGTGACAACAGTTAGCCCACACATCTGGGAGACTTTCTTTTCCTGTTCGGTGGGGCAGCACCTTTTGGGCTGAGCTGACATTGCAAAAAAGATAATGGAAAAATCATTTGGAATCGGAGCTAGCTTCACGCCCACTTGCATTGCTGTCTGCTCTTATAAGCTGGGCCATTTGACATGTTAATGTGAAATGGGAAACACGTGTATTTCCCACATTTTGTACTGTAAAACAACGTGGTTCCACTGTGCTGCAGAAAATACTTTGACTACTTTGCGTTTGGAGACATTTAATTGCTGAATGTTTCATTTAGCAGTAATTCGGTAATTAAACTTTTATTGATGTGAGCCGGGAATTAAAGGCTTAATAAAATGCTTTATAAAATTCAGTGCATTAAAACAATTAGATTCATAATTAATTGTATCTTAAACCTGCATCCACCGTAGACCACAGAAACCAGTCAATTCTTTAAAAAATACAGATTTTTGAGAAATAGCCTAACATTGACATTAATCCCAAAGCACTCTGGTAGGAGTATCGTTTTCTTCATTAAGACCCAAGATTTTGGAATCAAGAGCCTTTTATTTAGGGTGGAAGGGAGAGGAGAAGTGGAGTAAAGAATATATTTTGAGTGATTTTCCTTCCCCTGTGTCTACGGCTTTCTGTGCAAATGGAAAGCAGAGGACTTTCGGATGGCTGAAGAGTTCTGAACGGTTTCAGTCGTTAAGATGTCACCATGAGGCTTTCGCCCTGTATTTTCCCCAAAAAATGTTTTGTCGTAACTTACAGTCTCAGAAATTCCTCGCCTCGTTAAAACAGGGTGGAGAGGTATAAAATCACAGAGACCAAGAGAGATTTAAGACCTTTGTTTTAGAAAGCAAAGAAGTGCGTACCGCAACTCTCGCACTGCATGGAACAAAAATTACAGCTGCCAAATCTTTGTCGGCTGAAACTGAGCCGTGCACTTCTTATACGTCGACAAGCCTAAGTATTAAAACCATTCAACGAGAAACTTTAATTACAATATAGGACTTCATTCCCAAAGAAAGCCTTGGAATATTACGTTACTTGTTTGACATGGAGGCTAAATATAGCAGTGTATATAGCAATATAAGTTTTGGAGCAAGATTCAAGCTCTGCAATGGAATTCAATTTCTGTTTTATTGAATTGAATTAGAAAGACCGCAGTGTGTAATAATTCAGTGAGAGTTGGAGAAAAAAAAACCTTTTCTGTGGTGAGGAATTGATTTTAAGATGGGTATAATCTCCTTGAGAATATCTTTGGACTCCATGGAATGAAAACCAAAGGATTGTGACCCTTTTACCTTTTAACACTCAGTTGAAAAGGTACAGACTTCTAATGACATGTCAGTTCATAAATTATAAGACCACATGTCATTTGTTTTGCAGGAAGAAAAACTTTAATGCAAAGTTTCTCTTAAAAGCCTTCCCCGTAGCCAGCCTAATCAAAAGGGTGTGAAAAGGACTTGTCATACAGCTGGGCTGGTCAGTTCATTTCCCCTGAATTCACTATTGATCCATTCCAAGCATAACTTTAACCTCAGAGTTGGAAAGGAGAGAAAATATGATGGATTGCTTTTTGAACATTGCTATTTGTGTGATTTTTTTTTTTTTTTTGGAAATAACACATCGCTGTACATATAGGAATAAATGACAAAATGTACCCCGATGGAGACATTTCTGAAAGGCATTTTTTGGAAACACAAAGCTCCTGTCAATGTGTTTAGAGAGAAAATATCCACAGAGCTTCAAATGAAACCCACCAAATCTGAAAGAGGGAGTTGACTAAGTTCGAGAGTGGGGGTTGGAGGTGGGTTATATATTATATCTGGGCCAACAAGAAATATGTTTTCAGAGGGTAATCAATCCTGGAGCTGTGGCATAACAAAACCATTTGAAATACAACCTAGCACTGGCATTCTCATTTGGAAAAATAATCAGTTCTTTTCAAGGCAAAAATTTCAGTCTGGTTTTCAGACCAGATTGAGTATAGTTTACTAGGTAGGGTATTAAACCAATTGATGCACCATTGTTACCACCCCACCCTCCTGATGATGGGTGAGGAGAGCTAGTTGGGACACTGATGGGGGGCAGAGGGTTGGGCCCAAAGTAAAAGAACTCTTTTTGTGTTTTGGAGTCTGCAGACGTATGGATTTGTGCCACTTATGAGTGACACTCGCTCTTGGAGCCTGGATTCAATCCAAGCTGATATTAGCACTTGTGTCTGAAAAAAACGATGGGGAGCACTGGTGCATTTGAGAGGGTTGCATGCTCAATCGAAACATGGCTGGTGTACCACTGGGCAAGATTTTTAACCTTAATTTTAACCTGCTTTGAGACCCTCAATCATTTCCTCATTTATAACCTCTTTAATTTGTAGGTTTGGCAAGTGAACTAAATATAGCCATTTTAAGTGCTCAACTTATTCGCCAAATAAGTCATGTACTTATAATTGTGATATTCCTTTTATAGGCCAAAGTTTAAAAAATTAATGAGTCGGTTGTGCAGATAAATGTGCAGGCTATATTAACTACTACTCACCGCTGCTAATTGTTTGACCAGTCACTTAATAGTTCTCTGTATATTGCTATTTCAAAAGAGAGTAATTCTTTGAGCTGACTTGTTGCCAAAATCAAATTCAAGGAGTGGACCCGGATTGCCATTAAATGAGGACATCTGTGGCCCATATTTGTAGAGAATAACTGCCCACATTAAATGCATTTGTTGAAAGTGAGATGTAATATTGCTGGAGACCCATAAACCAATGAACAAGCCCCCAATACACTTTATAGGCACAGCAAACTGTTTGAAAGAAATAAGTGTTTTTCATAATGTCAGGTATATATTAATGTATAATCACACCCGCCTTCCCTTATTCCGTTGCCTCGGTTACCCCTTTGCACTGCTTTTTAATGCAAAGTAAAGGTCTGTCTGTGTCTACAGATGATTTGAATATGGTGACTCTTAGTTAAATGACCAGTCAGTGCTTTGTCCAGAATGTTTCACTGGTCCTTTGAAGCTTCCATTTCTTGGTTGAAAGCACAGACCCATTTGATGATTCTGGGGATATAGAGCAATGATTGTTCTCTTTCTTCAGAAATTAACGACCTCGGTAATGAGCTTGTTAACCCTGCTGGTGAGAAGGCCGGTTATCTCTGTCCAATTAAAACCACAAAAAGGAGAAAATTGGTTTGGTCACGGGAGCAGCCCAAATGAGTGTTATCCTCAAATAGAACAGTGCTGTACTTGGAAAGTAAAGGGCATCCAGGACTGTTCCTCCATGAAAAATGTACCCTGAGAAATATACTGATCTGCTTTGACGCTAACTAAACACCTGCCCTTTGGTCCGGTCTCAATGGTAACAGGTTTTTATTATTATTTCAAATAGGCATAGAAAACTGATAATAAGACATACACGGCAATATGAGATAATAGGACATATACCGTATGGCAATGTAAGAAAGAATACTTGCTCTACACATGGAGATTATTGTGAAGGGGCTTTTTACTGAAGTCTAATGGGTCCAAAATTATAGACTAGATGCACAGTTAGTCACAATGTATAGGGAAAACATGTGGCTTAGTTCAATTTGAGTTACAATCCGAATGCACCCATTTTCTAAATATTTCTAGCGTTTATTTACAGTATGAATATAGCAGACCTCTTTGTGGGCACTCCTCAGTAGATTTTCCCAGCATTTGTTAGTCGCATTTTCATCTGTCCTCCGAATTCTTTCTGACAAGATCGTATCCAATCTAAGGACTTCTTAATCAGACCCACTGCTTGCCATTTACAAAGGAATGTTTCTTGATTAACTGTATAACTTTAGGCTTCTTCAAGATCTTACACAATCATCCCACAGAAATTAGCCTGATTAACCTATAGAATCTCTAGAAAATTATTTACTGAACCCAGACTGATAATGATATTACGTATTATGATTGCTGATGTATTCAGATATATAACCTTTTCAAGTACTGTACCTTTGACAGGACTTTCAGAATGGAATAAAATCTATTAGTTACTAAGATAATAATATGTGGTCTGTTGAATCCCTTTAAGCAAAATGTTATTGTGTTATGTGTCTTGGAATAATTGAGGCCAGCGTCTTAGTTATTTTAATCCATGACACGTAATGAAATAAAAAAATAAAAAAATAAAAAAACATTTACTTGAAAACCTTTATCAAGGGTAAGACTTATAAATGAGATTTTCCCCAAATTTCCCAAATATTCATTATGTTATCTGAGATCATTTGCAAATGAAGTATTGAAATTATCTGCTGTGTCTTTTAACATCAGGGCCAATGTTTCTGCATTCATATCCTAGATATTCTTGTTATATCCCATAAGCTTCACAGCTTTTATTATAATTGATACTCTCCTTGAAATATGATTTATTGGCTTTCTCCATGTCTTTTGAGCATTATTTATTGTTTCATGTTTAACATTTGATGGAATATAATATTAAAAGTATTCAATTCCAGATGTATTACTGAACATATGTGGTGTGTGCATGTGTGTGCGCATGCTGCTCTGAATTTGATGGGTCTAAGTTTAGACTAAAGGATCATCAACATCTTAGATCCGTAAGAATCTCACCAGCCCGGATTGAATCACATAAACCACCCTTGGGACTCCGTCCAAACCCTAACCCAGTTTGAAACCAGGGTATATTTAATTATCATTGCCTTTTTATATCTGCGGGATAATGTGGAGATAAACCATCATGGAGGTTTGGGGGGTGAGGTCACAGGTGTGCAGCAGATTCTCAGAGCTGTGCCGTTACCCCCCCCACCAAACACCCCCTCCCTCGTCGCTTAACCTTTCAAACTTCAGCGCATAGCCACACTGAAAAAGTGGCAAAAAAAAGCTCTCGAGATGCCATTCTCTTCTGTTCCGCCTACATCTTTTGTTCTTCGGAAAAATCTGGCAAGACATCTGAGCTGCAGGACCGCTTCTTCTGCTACTGCTGATTTTCCAAACCTACTGTTGTGCATTTACATAAATGTCAGTAATGTCCAGTTTTACTTTCAGAAAGAGACAAGAAAGGCTTGAATACATAAAGGATTATTTTGCCTTTTGGAAACTGGGCAGTGTCAGTGAAACTTATACTGAGACTTTTATTGCCATGATACATCATTCCTTTGTGTTGACTCAAAATAAGAAACAGGGCATGGCTTCCAGTGTCTGGACTGAAGCTCAATCCAGTAAAGCAAATAACATTTTCACTTTACTATTCAGAACCGATTATGTTCTAGCAGTGTTTGCACAATGTTACAGTAGCATTGACGGGAGAGCTGGCTTGCGTTACTAGCTCAGTGAGTTTCTGATTTTGGGACTTGGGATGTCCAAAACTAAACAGAACAAAAAGGAACATGTCTAGATTTTTATTTGGTTTTCATTGATCCAGTGAACATATGAAAGTCAAGGCAAGTCAAGCCATCATCTATTTAAAGTGCATTTCACAGATGTTTCAATACACTGTACATTTAAAAACAAAAGAAAATATAAAAAATACAATGGGTTCTGTTTTACAAAACACAAAAGAACCTCAATTCTGTGTCTACGTATGTCTAATGCAAAATGCACAAATACACACATACAAACGCACTCATTCCCACCCACACACTGACATGCACCATAAAGATACATATGATTATCGATTTTAAGCTTCTTGAGGCTTGTTTATCAGTGAACATTTACAAGAGAGGTCATTGGCATAAGTGATACAGAAAATGCATTCCTACTTGAGAATTTAGCTTGTAGCTGCCCGACACACTATAGCAGAGAACCTCCGTATGCTGACAGTATAAATCTCTTTTAATATTCTCAGTCCCCTCAGGTATAATAGCTCCCACAGTCTGTTTGTTTTTCATTAGCCGAGCAATGAAAGTGAAATACTGAATGCGACCCGATGGACCATTAAGTATATGTACTGAAATGCACGTGTTCGTGTGTATGTGTGTGAGTGTGCGCACATATGTGCATGTGTGTGTGCAGTGCGTATGTGGTCTGACGTGTTAACGTGTGTGTATGTGTCTGCATGCATTTGTGTGTGTGCGTGTATGTGTGTGCGAGTGTATGTTTGTGTGTGTCTGCATTTGTAAAGAGCTTCTATCCTTGTTAACACACTGCCTCCCTTCACTCCAGGCTTGATGAGAGATTGCTGTGCAGTCTCTAGCTCTGTTTTCCAGTGGTCCGTGTGCTGAAATGTCTGTGCTACAGTGAACCCAAGCTGTAAACCTCCAACTTTCTCCCTGGGGGAACTCCGTTTTCCACAATGACAGCTGAATCCAGAGCAGCCAGAAAGTGGTCATTGGCGATACTCAGATCCAGCAATCCTAATCTAAACCTTGTTAGTTTGCTGTGTTTAACCTATTTTTGTGTACCGAAGGGAACATAGACATACAACACAATGTCAACAGAGGGCGCTGTTCTCCTCCTTGCGCCACATACAGTATGATACACAGAACGCCTCTCTCTCATGAGTGTCCTGAGCAGGGTAATATCAAGCAATCTACTACCGCGATAATGTTTACTAAAAATAAAAAATAAAATACCTGTTTAGCCGAAGACTTGGAATGCAGTAATTTGCTATTATTATCTGGACTGACGGAGTAAGAGAACAATTGACATATTGTTTCTTAGGACCTCTGTAAACATGACTCCGTCCTGTGGATGTTGCCAAGGTCATACAGAAGTGAACACTACCTGCCTGCATTGTTCAGAATATAAAGGGTGCACGAAACAGTTCCAAGTTCGGTAATCACCGCAGTGAAACATGAGAGGACTAGGGAGGGAGAGCAAGAGGGTGAAAGAGGCAAAATGATAATAATAATAATAATAATAATAATAATAATAATAATAAGAAGAAGAAGAAGAAGAAGAAGAAGAAGAAGAAAACTCAGACTAATATGTGCATATAGATCTAAAGCACCACTATGCTGAGGCTTGGGGGAATCGAGTCTCTCTGCTTCGCCTCCAGTGCTGATAAGCTATTCAGTGAGCTAACCCTGTTCAGTTTCTAACGGTAAGAAGGGCCTTGCTGGCAAAATCATCAGAAGGAAATGACGTACCTCTCTGTTTGGGGGGGAAGCGCTACTGCTGTGCGGTGTTCAAACTGGAACAGCAGAGTCACGTTTCATCCTCAACTCACAACTCACGACTCTTCATACTGTACCTGGAAGACCAGTGACTCACTGCCCTCTGGCGTCATCCTAAAATTCCCATCCTGCCCGCATTGAAGTTCAATGCTGGATCTTTATATCTGAAATCTCATAGCTGCACTGTGACTATGAGTGAAGTGTGCTGGACACCAGTTTTAACATTCTGCTTAGCATATGCTACCCATCTTATGACTACTTAGCATACAGACAGTGTCAGTATTGATGCAAATGCTAGTGATTTCCACTGGATCTGAAGCACTTACAGTGTGAGTCTGCTTGTGCTGCCATTTTGGTAGTGCTACTGGCTGTATTGTGCATTTTCGCCGGTTTGTCTGTGTTCTCCATTTATATTTTCGAATGACCTGCACATCTCCCAAACAAATAGTGTTACAAAATAAGTAGCGATCCCAAATATTCACGTTTATGTTTTTCTGACTGTCAGAGCTTTTTGCATCCCATCGTCTTTTGCTTCCGCGCATTTCCCTCTCCTTGCTGACAGAATGACAGATAGCCTGGCTGCTCCTGCAAATCGCTCTCATGTTCTGAGCCTGCATCCTCTGGCCTGTCTTCCCCCGTTCAACATTCTTTTTCTCTGAGGTTGTGCGATTTACAGAAGATCTACATCACAGCTGGCGTCACCAAAACAGAAACGAAGTCCGTGCGTGTCCAGGGTCACTGGTACGCCGGGCTGATCCATTTAAATATAGACAAAAGGGAAAACATAAGGAAAACAATGGAAGCAATAAAAAAGAAATCCTGTCCCAATTTGTACGAGTGGAAGTGGCCCCCGCCTAGGCCGTTGGTTCCGCCGAACCAAGTCAAGCCAGGCTTCGCATTTTTGCCTTTAATTAGTTTTATTTGTCTAAACAAGCTCCAAATGTTTGCAGTCAGATCCAGATATCCTCAAAGTATGTTTTGAGTTTTAGCAAAGGATGCCTTTTTTTTCTGGAAAAACAGTTCATGTTCAAGGCTGAAAAAATATGGGAATCAATCTCCTCTTTCCACAGAATAAGCTGCCTTTTGAAAAAGAGAGCCAACAGCGAGTTACCCCAGGGTTTTGCTGGGACAAGCTGAAGGGCGTTCGGTTTTAGGTCGCTTTACTGAGCTATACTTATACCCCCCAAATTTCTAAAACTGTTCCCATCTTTAAAAAACAAACGTGGGAAAGGCTAAAGTGTGACAGAGATAACCCCTTAGATATGGCACTTTTTGTATCTGTGGTCACAATCCTGGAATACAGTGGAAGGAGAGAGAATTGTTTGACTGCACTGTGAGTCGCGTGTCCTTCATGGTATTTGTCTCTAAAAGGAGTCGTTTCTATGAGAGAAACACACACGTCATGGTTACTTTACGCTTTTTGGCTCTGTTTGGTTCAGGCTCAGCTCGAGAGTTTATTGTCCTCGATGCAGAAGTTCATTTCACAGCTCATTACGGAAAACACATCAGAGATGTTTCACAAACAGAGAATGAATCCATTGGGGGTGCACCAGATCGGAAAAAAAAACACACAAACGCAATGGAATCTGCCCAGGAAACAATGGTGGAAGTGGACATATAATATGCATACGCAATCCATAAAATAAAAAATGTCATAAACAAAGCATCATAGGCAAGCTTTCGAAGGACGTTGCCGTCTGTCGTGGTCTATATAGTGCAGGATGGTAACTCACGTTTAAGCTGAAAATTTGTCCTGGCACGTTTTTTATTAACAGTCTTGCCAAAGAATGACCCATCAGCAAATGATTGCTTTATACCTGACTGATAATAGCAACAATAAAACTGTTGTTCTCTGTTCAGATTAATACAATACAGGACGACTATATATTCAAAATTCTGCAGCAGTGCCAAATGCCACATTTAATATGTGACAAGAGCCCTTCCTCTTCTTAACTGTGCAGATGACTGGGTAGTACCCATATTTAATACCTGTCTTTCTGTCTGTTTGTCTGACTACCAGGTGCTCTGCCTTACCATCGCCTAGCTTTCCATTTCAATGACTGGCTGACCTATGGATTGTCTTTCTGTTTGTCAGTCTGTCTGATGGTCAGTCTGTCGCTTTGCTTGTGTCTTTCAGTCAGTATGTCTGTCGGGCTGTCTGTCAGTCGGTCTGTCTGATTGCCCAGGGGAGAATGGCTGCTCTATTTTTCTAACCGCTTGGAAATTTTTTTCCACAGTGGAGAGGGAAGAGGAGGCACTTGTGAGGCTGCATATCGGATGGACCTGGACTGTGCCCACAGGGGCTATAGGTGAGAGGGACTAAGGGCAGAGGGCAATAGCACCAGGGGAAATGAGGAGGATGAGGGGTAAAAAAGAAAAGAAAAAAAAACTGGCAATGTGACAATGGCCCAGTGTGTCCCTCCGGAATCTGTCTCAGTCCCATCAGCACCCCTCTCCAGGCCCCCTTTTCTCAGGACCTTACGATCTGTTTCCCAAAGACAGACAGAAAGACAACAGATCTAAGAGGATGTGCTAGTGCTTAATGAGGGCTCACACAGACTGTGATTAATTTCTCCAGCACGCAGGGGCTCATTTGAGTGTTGGAAAAGACATCTCATCTCAAAATCTCTCATAGAAAGGACTCAGTGTTAACCATTGTCCTTTTTTTCTTTTTTTTCTGTGTGTATTTTTTGACGGCACAAAGAGAAATGACACTTATTAATCTCACAACATTGAAATAGAGATTCTCAAGAGGAAAGCCCTGTAATCTTCATTGTTATTCATTCAGAAAGGGGATTTTCCGTCCTTCCTCTTCTCTCGCATCCATCATAACTATGAAGAGGCTTTATAGTAGTCCCTACTCAAAAATTCCAACTTGACTGTCTGTGTGTGTATGTGTGTGTGTGTGCAAGTGCGTGTGTGTGTGTGTGTGTGTGAGAGAGAGAGAGAGAGAGAGAGAGAGATAGAGAGTAGGTACCAAAGTCTTTCTCTTCCTCTGTGTGTGTGCATGTGTGTCCTCCTATCCTTTTATCCTCACCACATCCTCTCTTCCGTCTCTTCATCTGCCTCTTTATGGGCCATGTTGTTTATTCATTCCTTTTTTAAACAAAATTTTAGACATTCTTTCGTTTTTTCCCTTTACTTCCAAAATTTCAGGCCACTTATTACACTAACCAGAGCGCATCCTTCCTTAAACCCAGTGAAATTAGACGGATATTGCACTGGAATTTCCTTACGGCGAAAGAACTGGAATGGGTTTTCAGAAGTTTGCAGAACTGGAACAGGTAGCTCCAGTGTGTGGTTGCCACCTGAGCTCATGTCTTAATAATACACATTGACATCACAATTTGGAAAACAAAGTCAAATCACCTGCTTAGTTCCCAGGCATTAAGCAGTGGGAGATGGAAAGACTCCAGTGAAACCAGCTGGTCTCGGAGACCCGGAGAGTAAGACAAAATGTCAGGTTTTAATCTCGATGGTGCAACTTCAGAATTATCACCAGCCACCAAAACACCTGAATGTGTCTGCAAATACCAATTTATGCATGAGTTCGACGGAAGTTTAAATTAAATTTGGCCAAACTAACTGAATACCCACATAAAAGCTTTTCTTCAGCATTGCACTAACTCACTAGCTGACAAGGGAATTTTCTTTTTTTATATTGATCAACACTGAT
Source organism: Anguilla anguilla (assembly GCF_013347855.1). NCBI lineage: Eukaryota > Metazoa > Chordata > Actinopteri > Anguilliformes > Anguillidae > Anguilla > Anguilla anguilla. Next base: position 12,586,045 of record NC_049206.1, on the reverse strand, counting down.
CTTTCAAACCTTTCAAAAAAAAAAATTCTTCTAACTCTCGACCATTAGCAGTGAAGCCCAAAAAGTGTTATGCTGGCTAATGAACGGTTTTCAAAACCTGACAGCTGCATGGACATACTGCCTCCTTATCTGAACTTAAATATTTATGTGGTTCAAAACCAGGGACAGTGTCTTATCTGGGGCGTAAAGCAGCTGTGTCACGTTTAGAGTGAAGTCACTGGGTGACCGGGTGATGTTTGGATTAAAGTAGATTACTCTGGATACATCTCAGATGCCACACAGGTGAAACAAAGGGAATGGGGGGGGGATGTATTACTGTTTGTGGAGGTTTAAGTGACATCACGTCTAAGAGACTTTTCTTTATCAGACCCGTAAAACCTTTCACAGCCACAGAAATGGGAAAGCTATTTGGTCGCTAATGCATCCGGAGGTGTAAGACAGGTCATTATATGCCACGTGCAGATATCCTTTTCACGCGGACATAAAAGAGAGTTAATATCCCATAACTCCCCGTGTCTGTATGGAAGTCCATTAAATGCTGCCGGGCCTGCCTTTTAATTCACACAGAAAAGCCACCTTATCGCCCCGACTGAGCCACACACACTGTCCCTGACTGTGTGAATATTTTCTTAGCTCAGCCTTTATTTGCGTTTGGGTTGTTTTCAGTTGTACATCGTCACACACTCGCGTGGTAACCAGGCCAAAGGTTGGCGCCCGCATGCAACTCTGTAGCTAGCTGGCCCGAAGGAAACTTTGGCCTTGATTTTGTGAACTTTTTCCTTCAGCTGTCACTCGTAAATGAAACACTGCCTCGCTTGCGGTTTGTTTCACTCTGTCCTAATGGCATCAACTGAGCCCGGCCTCAAAGGTAAGTCTTTGACTGCTCCCGCCCTGAAAAGGGTTATTTGTGTTGGGTTAAAAAAAGCCACACTCCATTATGGTCGGTAGTGCTCCCGACACCACCCCCACTGTCACTATGCCATGTTCTCTCTGTGACGCACTTGCCCATCTCAGTTTGAGTTATGCCACACTGCCTGGAAATTTCCACTCTGCTTAGGCTCAAATCTTTCTCTCAGCTCAAATCCACGTCCACAGAGACCCAAAATTGCTTGCTTTGTATGCATTTTGTATGCACGAATATACCATGAACAAAATCGGTTGTTTTAGAAATGATAAAAAATCAATTATATATGATAGTTAGGATAGTTACTTCTAGCAACAATCATCCATCAGCACCAGCTTCTTTTATAATTAATTTTATTTCATTTTTTTGCATATTTTTACATGTTAGTGGAGCTTTTGTGCATCCCGCATTAAAGCATTCCACAGAAAAAACAAAACAATTAGCTTTCCGTTAAAACCAATCTCTGATCTCTTTGTTATAGTCGAAACAAATTAATGTAACCCGATCTCCTAAGAGAGAGAGAACAAGGGAAAAAGCGAACAATACTGATAATCATAAAAGATTGGAAAATGTGATAGAGATGCAAATGAGGGTTTCCCACTCACTCAATAAATCTGGTGAAGCTGAGGACACAGCGATGCTCTAAATGAGCTGTCTTTGAGTGGGAGACGTCTTTATAGCCCCAGCCAGTGAAGAGCTCCCATCTCTACTTATACTTTCTCTCTTATTCATCTCATATATCTGCCCTTCTCTCTCTCTCTCTCTCTCTGTCTCTCTCTCTCTCTCTTTCTCTCTCTATGTCTCCCTCTCTCTCTTTCTCTCTCTCTCTGTATCTCTCTCTCTCTCTCCCTCTCTCTCTTTTTCTCTCTCTCTGTCCTTTAAATCGGTCATGTGTCTGATGGCGTGATGGTGCTCCTCTCCTCTCTCAGCCCAAAGAGCGAAGAAGTGGCCTTTGATCGTGATCAAACATAACACAAGGTGGGATCCGCCTGACACACCTAATTCCCCAGTCAGGCCTTTCTCTGACAGGTGAGGTACTTTCTAAGGATACTGTGATTGTAGAAACCATACAGCATCTCTTTTTCCCTGCTCTCTCTTTCCCATTCTCATACTGAAAAACCCAACTCCTACTGAAGTAAAATGCAAGTTTAAGTACTAGCCCTCATAATTTCCTCTAAAACCTAATTTCATCCAAACCAAAGCCTTAAATGTGACCCCCCCCCCCCCCCCAACTTAACCCTGAGTTAAAGAGCCAAATTTGCATAACCTTATATTGGGGCAAATTTGGGCTTCTTGCTGTGCCATTGGTCAACCTTTATGTGCCCCAGTGAATGGGGTTCTGTGGGACATTTGCTCAGTGGGTGACGTGAGCATTGGCAGTGGGTGGTGTTGCGAACCGCCCTAGATTAAATTAACTGATTTTACAGCCCTCTGTTTGTCCTGGTGGAGTTGCACTGTGTGGTGTAATCACCCCATTTCCTGTTCTAATTACAGCTCTTAAATTCCTGTTATTAGTCTGTATTAGTTAGGCTAAGAGATTATTTGCCTCAGGGCACAAAATGTGTGGTTTTAGGGGGTGCTTACTCAATCTCCTGGGACAGGTTTTAAAGTTCCCCTTCAATTAGCCTCTTATTAAGTCGTAGAAGGAGAAACAAAATGGCTGGTCACCTGAACATAGCACGCACAAGATGAGACGAACCGCCCTGGTTGTGTGCAGTCTGTGTGTTTCTAAAGGCCGGGACGATGCTCGTGGAATGGCGGGTTGGAAAGCTGGCATCTCAACGGTCTTTCAGTCATCTTCTTATGGGAAGTTAGTTTTTCAGAGACAGTGTGGTTACGAGCGTAAGCAATGGACCCGCACTGTGGCACAAAAAGCTTTTCATTTCACTGAGTATCGGCTGTCTGCTGGAACTGCTACTTGGCTTGTATGCCTGTTTATGCTGATTTTTTCCCCCATTAGTTCATAAATACATAATGTACATCACAGCCATAATTTATCACACCGAATAGTATATTGTTTACAAATGGCTATGCAGTATATATTATATGCAATGACTTATAAAAATGGCTTCTATTGGTCAACAAAACTTGTTGTTTGGATTGTTAGAAAGCCAGCTTTTACTGCTGTCTCTCTTCCAGACCGTAGTGGTTCAAAAACAACCAGCCCCGGAGATTCTCTTGCAGGTTTCCAACTGGAGCGGACATTTTCCAGCCTTCTCAGCTGCCGAGGGTGTGACCATTAACTCTTTGCGCGCTGAACAGACAGACGGCAACAGACCCCAGAAGAGACGACCTGCGATTTTCACCAAAAAATGTGTCTCTCCACTCACGCGCTTGCTGTAAAATGGCGCGATTTGGCTTATTTTGTACATTTTTAAGCGTGTTTCTCTTTTGGGTGTTTTTTTTTCCCTCTCTCGTTCGCTCAGCTTATTAATAGTCAGGCTACAGCGTGGAGCCCGGCCCTGCGTCCTCTCCATTGTGAGGCCGTCGAGAGGGTAAAGCTGCTCTCTCTGAGGGCCCATTAGCTCAGGCGGAGGCCTTTTGTGCTGTGTGAAAGTGGCAAGAGCCTCAGAGATCTGAGAGACGCCCATCCCTCTGATGGCCTGCCTCTTGTCTTTAGGTGGGGGGGGGGGGGGGGGGGGAGGGGTGGAAGGGGGCAGCGCCCTCCCCTCCATCGCATGGCACAAACCAAACTTAACGGTTTTTGTTTTGGTGGGCTGCGAGGTAAGCGTTGTGTGTGTGTGTGTGTGTGTGTGTGTGTGTGTGTGTGCCTGTGTGTATGTGTACGTCAGAGTGTGGGTGTGGGCCTCACTGTAAATGTCATTAAGGGGCTATGGTTGGACTTGGAAATTGGGTTGGGTATTTTGGAGACTTGGAGCCCCTAAGCATTTGCATAGCTACAGAGTGATTTACAGGGTCTGAGAAATAAGAGACCGATCAGAGCATAAAGCCGCCCATCTACAATTCATATGATCTCTGGAAATGATGAGTTTTGCCCTTGAATTAAATAGGTTCCACAATAACAAATCTCTGTGGTGTCCTGACGAGCCTTTTCAAACTGGGGGGTGTGTAGTCCAGTGTGACTGGGAGAAGCTCCACAAACATTTTTCTCCCTCCCGGATGGATGCACTGAACCTTCTATCCTGTTGAGGATATTCAGCTGTGCTTTTGACTGGTAGATTTATCGTCCCTTTGCAGGAGCAGTGAACTCTCAGTTCAGGTTAACTGTGACCATGCAGCAGCAGCAAGCCTCGTTTTCTGGGTCAATCTGTTCACTGCATGATGTTTCACTAATGAATGAGAGAAGCCTCTCTCTCTCTCTCTCTCTCTCTCTCACCCTCTCTCTCTCTCTCTCTCTCTTTCAAACACACACATACACACACACACAAAGGCAGACTCAGACAGCACTGGGAAGTGACCAGACTTAATAAAAAGGAGGAAGGCAGTGGAGACTCATTGGAAATTCCTCTCAGTGTTACCTGACTAAATCAATATTCCCTGCGGTGTCAGTTCAAAGACATGAACACCAACAAGGTTGAACTAATATGGAATTGCTTTGTTTCCATTTTAGAGTTCAATTGGCACTCAGCTCTCAGAGTGGAGATTGGGTGGTCGAGAAGTTCAAATGTTTACAAAGCAACAGTTGTCAGTTAGGGTTGAAAATGTAAGCCTGAATCTTTCGATATAATTTGCAGTGTCCAGAAGAGTCAGAAGGGACCATGATCTTTGCAATGAATCTTAGGCAATGAGGCAGAACAGGCTGCAGCAATGGTTAAGACCCAATGTTACTGCTTTTCGATGGTTTCAATTCTATGTTCAGGTACTGTGCTACTTGACAGTGAGAAAGTCCTGCCTGGTCCTGGTCCAGGCTGTGTGCTTCGACCACTGAGGCCGAACATCGGCAGGGTTGGCAGGCCTCTCCAAGGTACCATAGATAAAGAACAAATCTGTCACCGGTGACCTTATCTGAAATCGCTCCAGCATTCTCGTCTCCGGCCTTCAGTTCTGGAGCTAATCCTCGCCTTGTAAAAGAGAGAGAGAGAAAAAAAAACAAATCCTGTAGGAAACAATATCCCACTTTTCCTCTTTGCTCCCTGTGGGTTTCAAGAATCAGTGCCAAGGCTACGCGGTCGGATCACTGAAAAGTTATGAACTGGTGTTGAGTGTGGAATGTAGAATATGCCTCAGTTCTACATGACAGGAGAAGGGGTCAGAGTTGGGACAAGTGAAATTTTGATTGGAGTTGGCCAATAGCCAAAAGATATGGTGGTGCTATGGTGCCGTGATTGGTCAGCCATCTTTGTACCAGCTCCTACTGGCGGGTTTACAGTTCTGGATCGGAAAACAGGATTAAAGAACCTGCCCAGTTGTCACTTTTTACTGGAAAAGGGCATAATGAGCATAATGAAAGCACACAAATAAATTGTAGCCCAAATATAGAACCTCAGGATATTATACTGTCCTAGCCCTCACACATTTAGTTCACAGCATGTGGGGGAGGGAGGGAGAAAGAAAGACAGAGCGACAGGCAGGGAGAGCGAGCGAGAGCTAGCGTGCGTGTGAGAGACACAGATAAAGAGAGAAATACTGGAAAATTGTACGTGTGTGTTCTCGTTGAGGCCATTATACCATAACAGTAATAAGTGCCGGCAATGCTAATAATAATTGAACGAGCCCCAACAGCGGTCCGACTTTGGTGACAGATTCCTCACCAGCCTCTCTCCTATTATTCAGATTATTTGTATTACACTTTATTTCTGACGGCCTTTCTGGCGGGTGATTTATTTGGGTTCCCCTGTTGTGACCCCAGTGCTGGACCCCTCTGTCTCACAACACGGCTGGGGGAAAATGGCTTCCAGACTGCTGTCATTTTGAAACGTCAGTGCTGACAGATGTACCTTTGATCATGGAAAGGCTTGACAGCGCAATCAGTCAGCGTTACTGTTTTTGTCAGGAATTTTAGCATAGCAGACATTAACATCTTGGCTTTTTATTAGAGTTTGTGTTTATATCTGTACAGATAGAATGAAGAATGTGTCCAGCACGTTTACGCCATTTTGTTTGTGTTAACCAATTCGTGCAAAGCACCAGAATGTGCATTCACAAAGCAAATCAATCCATCAAATTTAATAACAGTGCATGTGTTTTTATAGCATTACTGTAAAATCTTTTTTAAATTTGTAATTTACACAGTTTATGTTCTCTTATTTTTCATCAGACCATCTTTTTACATGATCTTTATTTTCATACATATATCTCCTGAACTAATGGCACAATGACTGTTGTTCTAGCTTTGAATGTTACTTTTAATCATACTGTATTATTATTATTATTATGATTATTATTGACCCTTGTCTAGTGAAAATTTTTATTATTTCTTTCTGCCTATAAATGCTGTGCACCACTCAGTCTTGAGAATAATTAAGTACTTTTTATTCATGAGCATAATAAACAAAAGGCGTCATGCAGGAATTGCGATGCTGACACTCGCAAAACTAATAAAACACAATGGGAAGTGTAGTTTACAGTGTGTCTCCTCTCGAAGACCCAAAATGCACTCTGTCAGAGGAAATGAGGCGTGGAGAGTGCAGTGGACAGAGACGTGTCACAGAAGATGGGGTCTACAGATCAGGCAGGGGGAACCATAGTGAAAACAACCGAGATGTGCAGCAGACTAACTGTTCATGAGTCAGCTATTCAGTTATCTGGTACTGATTAGATAAATGAGGGAGAAATAGAAATATTACCATAGGGTAGAGACTGTTGGCAGCTGCTTTGCTGTTAAATCATTTTACCTCCCACTTTCTTTCCCTTTCCCAGTGATAAGGAATAATACATGCTTCCTCGTTGCACACGCTCTGAATATTCTACAGACAAATGTTTCTCTGTAATGGCTAAACATAGGAGAAAATCGAGAAAATGACTAGCCGCCCAATTAAACAGTGTAATCTCTCAAAATCTCATTTATGCTGCGGCCCTACTTTATCAACAGCAGGAAAGCAACAAAAAGATTTTATCTGAAAGGCTGGTGTTCATTCTTGCCTAGAAAGTGTAGAACATTCTTTGCCTTGTGTATATTCTGTACAAAGGATTAGTGAGGGATGTGGAACAAACAATTCTCTGCCTGCGGCTTCAGTGGTTTCCCTCAAGTTTTGCCTTAATTAACAGTGATAGACAGCAATCATTATTTATTCTCTGATTTTAATACATTTCTATTTGATTAATATAGAAATGTTTGCTGCTTCTATTGGCCCTTCCTCTTTTCTCTTTCGCATACGCACCTGGAACAATATTTCAAGAGCTTTCAAAGTTCTGTCACTTATTTGTCATTGTTTTGATGAGAGCACTCAAAACTGAAATCCAGAAGTGCACAGTTCTGTACCCTTTCTTCTCAAATCCAATTTGAATTTCATATTAAAAATAGTCTCTTGTCGGAAAGGTACATTGGGGAAAAATGCATCTTTGTCTCCACCTCTCCTGTCTTAAAGTGACAAAATATATGTCCCTCTTTTGGCAACAGCAACTTTTTTTTGTCAGTCTGTATAAATTGGTAGGGCGTAGTCTCTGAACTTGTGACGGTGGCAGGATTTATCTCTGCATTGTGTCATTTACAGACAACTTATCTGTGTACCTTAGTAGGTATATGACAGGCTAACAAAATTAATTTTTTTTTCTTAGTATTATAGAAAATGTATATACTTTTTTTGTTTGTTTGCTAATTGTGGCTCCTATAATTTGTGTATTGTTAATGGTGCTTGTCTGATTATGGTATAACATAGTTTTGGTCATTTAATTACAAAGCTAAGATGATTGAGTATAAAAATATGTAGACCCTGTGGAGGAGGAGTACGAAGCAGGAAGATTCATGAGATTATGAATAATTAATCACTTCCTGCCAAGTTATTCAGCCAATCCCCCTGCGTCTCTGCCCAGACGACCCTGTGTCCAGCCTGCAGCAGATGAGCACACAGAAAACCCTGCCTAACACATGACTATTTATTGCACCCGAGGGAGGTATTCCTCTGGGCCAATAAAAAGTCAATGGAGTCATCAGGAGTATGTGCCTGGTGGTCATTCTTGCCTTTCCACAACTCACTGAATTAGGAAGGGAAACAAGGAAGGAAGAGGTTGGCAGGCTCTTGTGAAATGAAGTGGTACTTCTCAAGAAGTAGAGTGGAACAGGATTATGATTAAAAACTGTTCCAGAACTCTCTGCATGCTTGAGTTAGCTCACATGAGCATTCAGGGGGTCTACTGAGCTGGACCACATTGCTCTGTTAGCTCTTTCTGGAGTCAGAGGCATTATGACATCAGCACATGTCGCTGTGGTCAGAATCTCATTTTGTCACTGACATTATGGTCCCCATTCCCTGTCATTTGCTGAATTCAAAGCCTATCATTTTCCACTCAACGCTGCATTATTTTAAACAAACACACACAAGAAAGGCGTACATACACATTATATATGTACACATCCATTCAGGAACGTCTTCATTTGCCCCCGCTAGAATGGAAATGCCTGGCTTGTACTTTGTAAAAGCTGAAAGGAATGTAATTAATACTGACAGGTGCTTTCATGTACTTGGAAAGCATTCTTAAATCTAATCAACATTTACTAAAGATATATCAAAATGAAAAAGTTTTAAAAATAAATCTTAAAGTTTAAACTTGAAAAAACCTAATTTTGTCAAAGACAAAACAGTCTACATGTTTGCCTACAGTCTCCATTAGTATTCCAATATTCCTGCTAGATATATTGTGGGTGTTAATTACGACTTCTGCTGTAGAGTTATGAAATCTAGACATATATTTGAAAATAGTAATTTCCCCTCCAAACCATGTATGCTAATTGGCCATAATAAAACACATTCTGTCAGCAGTGGTGATAATGAAACAAAATCTGTATGCCAACTGCATACACATCCCCAAAAAGACAACTTTAGTTTCCCTCAAGTACAATTATAGATGTTGTCTTCGAAGAGCTGATCTATTTTTAAATAAATTGAAATGAAATGCTAGTCCTTTCGAGTCATGATCCTCACCAGAACCCACTAACAAGGGGTATTATTTATTTATTTATTTATTTATTGTTTGTTTTGCAGTGGAAAACAATATTGTATGCATTCCACATACATCCTTTCATAAAGTTTTTAGTATGAAAGCAAATAACAACAGCAGCAATAAAAGAGAAGGCCTGCAGGTACACGTTTGTGTAATAAATGTCACTCAATCATCCTCTGCAGTGCAGACAACACAATATTTTGTGGAGCTTGCATTCCACAAATTCCACTGAATCACCCATTTTCAATGGAGGCACCCTTTCCAGGGAGGCTGAAACCATTTTTGAGGTGATTCAGGAGAATGACTCTGTGTACTCTCTGACTACTGGTCCAGTTCCCTAATACACTTTTACCACAATACTGCCATGTGGCTCTCACACTTTACTCCAGGACACTGTGACGTGGGTCTATTATCCGGCCATAGCGTGGGTGCTCACACTGGTCCAGATTTTGCCTCGAGGCAGCGAGGAATTCAGCCAGAAGACTCAGAAGGTGAGAAAAAAAAAAACGCACTAAAATGCATGCAAATTTAGCCAATGCGGCAGTGCGACTCGTGATTTGAGTGCAACACATGGCCGTAGTGTAAAAGGCTTTCAACAGCACGTCTCAGACGTAATTTCATCACGCTAACCTGTCAACTCCCTCTTCGTTCTGTGTCTGGTGGAAGAGGGAGGCTTCCATCTGAACTGATGTGACTGTCATTTGGGACAGCATGACCCCGTCTGCTCGTCACCTCTGCCTGGCTGTGTCCGGAGTATATATTGTGCTTTCCTTCGGACTGGCCGCAAAAGGGCTCTGTTTCATCGCAAACATAAACTCTCACCATTCAGGATGTTGCTATTGATACATAGAATGATGCTCATTTGTATCTGAAGGACCATGAATGCAAGCATCACTATTTGCAATGTAAAGACAATTTTGAATATCTATTTTCTAAAATGAAAGAGAGTACTGCTAAGAAAGGCGGACCCTTTGCGGTGACCACCGGCCAGTTCCATCTCAATGGTCGAGTGCCTCCGAGAACTTGTTTGACTTTTCCCTTCGTTGTATTTTACATAATTTTTTATTCTTTTCCACTTTGCTGCAGTGAAGATGGAAGGAGCCCCAGCCTGCTTATTGCATATTGGTGAAATTTGTTCAGCAGTGTGTACCCTCTTGAATTAATGGAGGGTGCTGCAAGCGTAATTTGAAATTCCAAATTCGGAAATGAAGGGAAAATAAGGATAGAAAGTTTATGAAGTTTTATGCAGTATAAAAAAAGTTATTTGCTCTAAGCCATGACAAAAAGAAAAGAAAGAAAATGCTTGTCTTGGAGCAATAAGAAAAAAACAATCATTTTGAACAGGCTTCTGTTTGACAAGGGAACATGTCCAAACAAGGGTACGAACACTGATGTGTGACAGGATTTCTTTGTGAAGACTATTTTATTGGGTTACCATTCACATATTGTACAACACTTATTGGGTGGGTGGGGGGAAAGAAAGGGAAAAAAAAGTGTGAAAAGCTTTGATTAGTTCCTACCGCTGAATGATCACCGACAGCAGGAGAACAGTTTTGTGTAATAACACCCAACCAATTTATCACCTGCTTCACCATGGCAACATTTACCCTACCTCACTACATGTAGCAAATAGTACAAATAGTACATTTCAACAGGACAATCTTCATTTAGTGAGGAAGGAGTGTGATTGCTTTACATTTTATCTGACGAATGACATTGGTCTTAAGAAAATGTGATGGGTTGCACAAAAGAGTAATTTTACTGAAGGAGTAGTTATTTCTGTAAAAGAGGTTACTGATTACTGCCCTGGTACAGTATATTATTGATTATTGAATTAGGCACATCTATTTAACAGTCATAAAATTATCTTTGATATACCCCAGACTATAATTTAATTCAGATTATGTAGATAAACTCCTGACATCTCACCATGGGAGAGGGAAATTAAGGTGGGGAGGAAGGCAGAGGTGATGGGGTGTGTGAAGGGGCAGGGTGCTCAGGACGAACCGTTCCTATTCCAACTATGCCAGAGAACTTTCATTTGCATCCAAACGCATAGTTATTTTCTAAAAATGTCGGAAGTGAGAGGGTATCCATATTTTCTGTTGATATTAGTAAGAGTTTACATTAAATGAAATGCCTTCATTGGTGTAATTAAGCATTATGATAGCAGCTAATTATGTTTCTGCTGTCAAAGTTTTAATCAAATATGGGTAATTAATGGAGTTATCGCACTACGTTTGAATCTAGCAGGAGTCCATAGTTACACCACAGAGCAACCTATTACCTCTGCCCTTTTATTTCCTAACCACCACAAGAAAACTGCTTTCTGTCTAGACTATATGGAGAAATGTACTTCAATCTTCCGAACACTCTTGTAGGAGTGGAGAGCATAGTCTGTGTCCTGCCAGCAGTACCGTTGAACAAAAAAAATCGAGGAAAACAGCTGCAAAACTGCAGTCAAAAAAGGAGATCAAAGCTCAAACGAAACTTAAGCAATGGAAGAGAGGCTGGTTTGCTGCCAGTGGGTAGGTTCTCTCATGCCTTCCCATCATGCTCTCTTGCTCAAAAAACATCCTCATGTGATGCTGCTGTTCCAAACCTATATGTAAAATTTCAAGACATTGGTAGAAAAAGTTTTGTTTCTGTCAAAGAATCCATTCTCTGTGATATGTGCTATGTCCTTTACTTGTTGCCCAGACCATGGGTGTCATTCGGTGTCAACTGTGTATTTTCTCTTAATAGAACAGTAAACTGACAAGGTGTTCTGGTTGCAAACCAGTTGCTAATGACAAGGCAGCTCTGAAGCCTGCAAGCCTGGAAGATGCCAGCACAAAATGGTGTGCTATGTGGAAGAGTTCCATGATCACTGACACCAGCATGCCAACCACTGCTGTGTAGTACCATACTCATCAGGAAATAAGTGCGGATCCCAAACATCAGAATGCCACAGTACTACGTGATGCATCGGCTAGCAGCTGACTAACTGCCATTGAATGACAGCACAACTAATTCAAAAATATAAATAAAACTGACATTGAAATCCTTTTACTAAATATGAGTTTTTCATATTTTATTTTATGAGTGCCTGTGGTGTAATTAACATGCTGCCGTTGCAGATCGAAGGCCGTATTTGTATTGCAGTAAAAAATGTATGCGCAGGCAGCAAGAATTCACGTCGTCGCCCTGCCTTGTCCTCGGCTCGTCAACACGAATTGACCATTAGCAATTCTGGAGATGGCACAGGAAATGAATACATCAATATATCTGAACAGGGTCTTCCTTTCACATTGACATTTTCCCATACTCTATTCAAAGGCTATAACGATGCAATCTGTAAACCTGTCCCTCTTCATCCTCTAATTTCCTGTCTTGAGTAAAGAGGGGGGGGGGGGAGAGGGGGACAACTTTTCATCAGCAAGGCCTGCCACTGGTCCACGGAAACGGCACTGATTGATTGGGCCACATCATCAGTTTCTCTGACGGACGACTTCCCTGCATTGGTTTCTTCTAATTGAAGGCTCCTGTTGATTACTAGATCCCCACATGGCTACCTGTGAAGATTTGTTTTTTGCTATTTGTATATTATGTACTGTGCTAATTAGAAACACAGAGTTAGATGATCTCTTCTGTCTCCCTAGAGAAAATTTTCTACAACTGGTGTGATTGATTTATGCTCTTAGAGACCTGAGCCTACCTCTATCTAAAGAGGTCAAACACTTCTAATTAAATCTTTTATTTTACAGGTTAAAGATAATAATTTCATGCTACCGCTGACCAAACAAAGCTCAAAATACAGTGAAGCTAGTTTGGCTGCACCGAAAAAAGATAAAATGAACAACAAGAATGTATAATGGTCCGAATTATAAGATTTGTAAAATGTATGTACAAAAATAAAATGCTTATTCCAGAAATCATAAAATTCACTCATCAAAATAATGGGTAAAATAATTGACTTTCATTTCACGCAGAAAAAAATGCTATGTAGTGACCAGTAAATGACACAGTGTGATGCAATGTGATTTTGGGAAGTGGCTGCAGTGATCTAACTCTTTGTTACAGCACTTGATTCTGGCCATGGCAGTATTCCTGACTTCTCAGCTGAAAGAACGACTCAGCATTTTAAAGGAACGTTAAATCGCAACTTTGTCAAGTTTTATTGTATCTGTATAATAATCTGGCCCTCATCCAGAGGATGATGCTATATTTTACCTCCGAACTCTTGTTCAGAATGATGTATTACGACTGATCTGTAGCTTGCTAGTCTGTAACCTAGTATACAATACGTCTTGTCGCTCTGATGATATTCAGTGTCTGCTGGATTCAATTAAAACTGCTTTGCTGTTGTAAGGAAAAATGCTATTCGATAAAAGACCAAACCCTTTCAAAATGAAACCACCACAGAAAACCGTGGGTTTTTTATTTTTTAAATCTAACATCATCATAATCATTATCAAATTTATTTTGCTTGGAAATCAGATTGAGATTAAAACCTTTACAAGTGAGATCTAGCAAAGATAGGGTTAGACTTTGTTCCCCAGTGGCCTTGGATAAGGTCTGGCTTATAAATGGATGAATAAATGACTGAAGTTAGTCAAGATTTATGAATGAAAAAAAGAAGGAGTTAAGAAAAAGATTAGTTCTATACAAATCTGTCAAATTTATTAAATAAAATTAATTCTGACCATGATTGTGAAATGAACTTGGCTGAAAGTCTGTGAGGAGAATGGACAATATATTAAAAATTAGTTGTTTTTTTTTCACCTGTACCGCAGGTTCTAATTGCCATTCCTTTTTAATTATAATATCTAATAATTATAAGATTTCCCATAACTGACTTCAAATTGCATTCTTGCTTGATCAATCTGTCTGTAAGACAATGCAGTCATCCTTGATGTTGATCTACTGTACAGTTAACAACTGTTTACTTTCAATTAATGAAATTTGTGAATAGTAGCTGAGGTGCATTTGATCCTTTCTAAATATTTTTTAAGCTGCGTGAATGGTAGCTTGTCAATGTCATTTAGACACTCTGGGAAAATGATTTATTTGCAGGTCTCTGTTTAGTCAGCTTTGTCAATGTTAGCCATGCTATTAAGACTAGCATAAGTAGGACTAGCATTGGGTTATATCCTAAATATTTTCACATCAGTAGTTTGTTTATTGCTGGTTAGCAGGACAGATATTGGCTGTCTAGCTATGGCCTGCAGTCAGGTGCTGACTCTGTCAAGAGAATTAATGTACTTCTATTATTTTTTCAGCTAGCTAAATAATTACTGTTTTGTTTGACAGCTAGCATGCTAGCACATAGCTAGACAGCAACCCTCAAGGTGGCCATGTCCTGTGATGGCATTTTTTCAAATTGGTAAACAGCTGTAAAAGGGCTATTTTAATTTCAACATAAAAAGAAGAAAGGAAAAGGAAAAACTTGTTGACCTCCCGCCACTTCCACAAGACTGCTATAATTATAGTCTTTTCTCCACCTGGGTAATGACTAGTTTACTTTTACCGGCATTTGTGTCAAAGATGATTGAGTGTAGAAAGTTCAACTAAGTTGACCTGGCTGGTGTTCGAGAAAAATAGCCGCCAAAACCAGAAAGTGTCTGTGCCTGCCCAGGCTAGACGAAATCTTTTTAGTATGAGACCTGCAATCAGAGAGAACACAACCATTTCTTTGAAATTACGCCATTTTGCTGAATGAAGTTATGGAACGTGCACAGTGCAGTGAGAAGTAATGGACTGCATTATTGCACCATGGAGTAACTTCAACTGAAACAGTTCTTCAAGATCAGGGTCTGTATGGTTGCAGCAATCATACTACTGTAACATTATATGCTACTGGACATGGAATGCTGTCCCTTTGCAGTCCATATTTGTCAAAAACAGATGATTCCTTGTACAGCTGTCTCATATCTTTGCCTCTCAAATGTTTTGATTTATTGTATTAAGAACAGTTTTGAATGAAAGAACTGAATGGAAGTACCATACACGGCAAGTGTTGGGCGTGTCATCTATACTGCTGCAGTGAAAGCAGGACCTTTTACTTTGAAGCCAGTGAAAGAGTATCTGGGGCTTTTTCAAGGCTCCCCATGAATGGGCGAACTGCTTAAAAGCCAGCCCCGGTTCTGCGTCTTCATTCGTTTATTAGCGGCTGTCTGTTTGGTGCACTCTTTATAAGGCAAACCAAACACTTTCTCTGGGTTTTGACATCGTAGTGGTTTTTTAAATTGCAAGAGGGAATTTAATATCCCCAATCCCCAGAAATGTGTAAATAAAAAATAATCAAACGAGGATGAGCCACTGATTATTCCTCACGGACATACTCAAGGTGTACTTAAAGACTACAGCGCTGCCAGCGTCAGAATTAAGCGAGGGTAAAAATAGCTGAATAAGAATAAAGGGACTCTAATAATATGCTGTAATGAAATACATCTCAAACCTGAATTCCTCTTGTGGACTTCATAAAAGACTCCATCTGCTGTAAAGAACATATGGAAGCCATTAAAGGGGCTTTGCAGAGTTTTGTTTGTGTCAATTTATCTGGGTGAGTTGGAATTTCATTTTAAAGAGCTTATTTCACTAAAACAGAACTTTTTTCTCTCACTCACTCTCTTTGAATCTTTTTATGTTGTGGAGTTTACAACCTCATGGAAAATCACACAAGATTTTTAAAGTACCATGGTATGCTCTCAGCTCACCATAAAATGTCTAAAATGTTCTCTTTTTGGTAGCTTTTCTGTAAGTGCTGAACTAAAATGATGTTTGTTTCTGAGCTTTAAACTGGATGAGGTGTTGATTTGTATATTGTTATATTTATATTCCTGTTTTACCACTGTGCTGTCACAAGTGGTAAACAACATGTAGTGATTAATATCAAAGCCAAAGAGCTATTGTGAATTTGTATTGTAGGGTAAACTCTCCCTTAACAGCTCAGTTAGCCAACTTAACATTAACAGTTAAGTTTTATACTAACCTAAAAGACTCACGAAATATGTATATGAAATATGAAACATGTATGTATGTATGTATGTACGTATTATGACTCAAATGTAAAAACTGACCTGCAATGTTTTATGACTCATTGATCTGTAGACTTCAAATGGACCAGAAGACCTACAGGGTAATAAAATTGGCACTAGAACCAAACCGCTATTTAACCAAGGCTATTAAAGATCCCCGTGCTGCTCCCTGTGCATGCAGCAGGAGACACATGCAACTGTCAGTCCAGGTAGTGGAAGTGATGAAATTTGAAAGCTGCAACCTCAGCACTGAAAGACGATGGTCATCAGACACCCTCCAAATTCAACCTTACTCACAGTTACAAATACCATCTTAAAATGGAGCTGCTTGCCCACCTCATCCGGATAATGGTCACCTTTTCTCCAACAGTCCGAAACAATATGAGCAACACCATATGTAATTAGTTGGAAAGAACCATGAATCAGAGTCAATCTGACTAGTATATGACTTCAGGTTTTTTATTTTTTTTTTTGCATTTTAAATTCTGCAAACGAGACTGTTATTTATGAAAGAACAATTCTCTGAGCTACTGTATGGGTTTTGAGGTGTAAGATCTAAAAATATTTGTCTTTCATCTTTCTCCTTTTACCAGTTTACCAAACTTCTATTTTTTTTTTCTATCTTAGGTTCAAAGTGCGGTGCTTTCAGGTTTTCTGTGGATAAGGGATATGCTTTGCCATCTGGGACCTGGCTGTCAAAATAAAAAAAAAAGCAAACATCTTTTTTTTTTTGCCCCTCTAAGAGTCTGAAAGGAGGGTCTGTCCCACTGAGCCAGGTGAATTGTGGGAGCTGTCATCATTCCCTTCAAAGAGAAACAATCAAACAGAGAGAGAGAGGGAAAGGAATTTTCTTCTCTGACAGGAAACTGTCAGGACCTTGTTACGGCTTGCGGCATCACTTACGGTGTGTGCATGCGCAAATTTTACTGCCTCTCCCTAACTGCAGCAGGAGGTGGGGCTGTATGCAGGCCAGAGCACCGGAAGGTCACGGGTTTGAGTCTCAGGCATGACACTGTATTTGCAGTCTGGTGCAAGGTGCTTATACTCATATTTTCTTTATAAGAATAAAAAAAAACAGCTCTATAAGTAGGTCACAGAATGTGTTTGCTGTAAAAATTTTACTCTACATGTCATCATGGGCAAGGACATGCTGAGGAGATACATTTGAACAGAAAACATTTCAACCATTAACAATCATATTAATTTCTATTACTAAAAAAAAGCAACATTGGGCTTTCTGCGCTGGTTTTTATCCCAAACCACCTTCCCCCAGACTAAAAAATGTAAATTATTTCTTTGACCCTAACTGAGTATATGTTGAGAGAGCACATATACAAATATACATTAGCTTACATAGCTTAGGTCAAGTCTTCAAAGATTCATTATTGGTTGTTTGGCTTAATTTATCTTCACTCAAGGGGGCATTGATTGACTGAAACTGATTGGATTGTATTGACTTCAGTAAAGGATAACTCTTTGGCAATGCTTTTGTAGACTGTTGGTGTTTTAGGGAATACACAATAAAACAAACGATACAAAAATTATGACAGTCCCATAACCTACAGATACTGAGTGTCATATAATAGCTTAAGTAATGCAGGCTGCACTGCACCAGCTACACGACTAATTAGTGGCAGGGAACAGTGTGATGGGTTCCCAGCCTAATGTATTGGTGTCTCATGTTGGGCAAGGACAAGTGCCTCAAATGGCTCTAACCTCATAAAATGACAACACTTCCATAACACACAACATACAACGAGCTGATGGGAAGCTAGGCCAGTAACAGCCATATGAAATGACAGTCTGTGTGCTCAGTCCAACCATAGACGTGCATATTTATCTAGATAAACTAGAACACTTTCAGCTAACCTAAGCTTATGAAACCTCGGAAGTATTAACTGTACTGTGCATGTTGAGGGAGAAATATTAGGAGCTGCCATTAAAGTGAATGGGGAATATCAGGCTTTTGAAAGCAAAATAAATGCTTTGATATGTTGACAGGCAACCGGCTGTGCATTTAATTTGTGAGGAAAAGGTGGCTGTGCTACTGGCTCAGGAGCTCTTCTGGAGGCGGTCACCCCAGTATATGCTGTCTGAGACAGACATAAACAGAACACAGCTTCCACAGTGTAAAATATATTTCAAATGACAAATTCATTGTCAATATAATTTTTTGATTGAAAAGCAATACTTTTATTCTGGAGTGTTCTGCAAGTTCTGTGGATGTCCTATTTTGTTTTTTAAATTGTCTATGCTAAAAGGTTAAATTTTTTTCCATGAATGCGAGAGCAAGTATCTGGTCTTGTTTACATCTAGTACAGCTATCCAAATTAACCTGTAAAAGATCCATTATTATTGTAATGTGATTTTATCTGCCTAGCCAGGAGTAAAATGTTGCTTTTGTGTGTTTCCTAACCACTGATGTGCAAATGTATTGGGTTAATGTGGTGCGTTTATTCAAATAACATTGAAATTATTTGAAATGCAAATTATAATTATTTAACCTTTTTTTTTCTTGGAAGGGGAGGGGGGGGGTCATAGTTGTATGCGGAGCGGTAGTACAAATAGTAACCTACCATGTACAGGAGTACATCTGATTTGCCCTTTAGTGTATTAGTAGACAGTCACAGTTATTATATAACCATATAGGTTTTCAACAACTCCAACTGTCAGTGCTGTTCTGTTTGTGCACGTGTGTAGGCTGTGGGTGTTCCACAGAAAGTTGTTTATTTGAATGCAAATATCACATACTAGAGGTGATAGGAGTAATCATCAGCAGTCACGTGATGCGAATGAGAAGCACAGAACCACTCTGTTTCTTTTTCATCTTCAGCTCCTCTAGTGCTGCATGGTTTGGCAGGATAAATATCTCTTTATATAATCAGTGTCTTAAATATTATTTTCTGATTATTAAGCCCGGTGGTGGGATGGCGAGAGATTGTTTATCCAATTTTTTTTTTCTGAAAACCCAGAATCGGCTCCTTTTGGCTTTGCTTCACAGTGCCGCCTTCGTACAGTCATCGTATTCAGAGAGCGGAGGATTGTGACCTTTCACCCCGTCTGCCCCTCGGCCGGAACTCGATCAGGAAGTGCCTATTTGCAGAGGTCACAGGGTCAAGTTCATCTGTCAACGCACCTGGAGAATAGATATTTGGAAAAGAGTTGGGGAGGCTTGGGGGGGGGGCTTTTGGTATATGATAGGTTTGTGGACTGACAAGCAAGTCCTTCGTGGTGACGTATTTGCACGCATTTTCATTGCCATATTAAATCATTGTTATTGCTGAGTTTGAATCCCTGATTAGATTTCTTCAAACAAAATAAGAGAAAGTTGTAGGATATAGGAAACTCTATCAGTTGAACACCCACCCCCCCCCCCCCCCCCCCTCCCCGCACAATCACCCGTGAAGATGTCTCTTTTCAAGTGGAAAAGCTGAGTTGCGTCTGACTGCCATTGAGGGGTTTTTTTTCGTCACCCTCTCTCATTTGGCTGCGGGAATGACGGCTGGGTGACCTCTGACCCCCAGAGAAAGTGATCTCGCGGCAACACGCGGCCAGGCCCCTTTCGGAACGGAACCACGGCGCTCTCTGTAATCGAGCGTGCAAACCGGCGCAGCTGGATGCCATTAGAGCCGGGGTCCTCCGGCCCACAGACTGCCTCACTGAGGGGAAAACACCTGAACAGCAGCGTCCACTCCGATACCCCCTTTACAAAACCCCCCTAACGTTATTATTACGATGATTAATATTATTATTACTTACTTGACAGATGCACTTATCCGTAGGTCATAGAGAAAATCCACAGGCACCAGAGCAGAGATAGATTTCACAAATTGCCACAGCAAATGCGGTAAGTCATGTAAAACATGTAATTAGTCCTCACATATTTACCAGTTATATAACGCATTATAATTATATGCCAGTGGAGCTATAAGGACGATGTCAGCTGCATTATGACATCACACATCACTCCCCAGCCTACCCTCCCCTTCAGGTAACTGTCTGACGAGCTGATCTCAGAGTCTGGCACAAATGTCACAATCACTTTGGCAAAGCATAGCCATTCCCATTTTGTATGAGTGCGCCGCTCTCCCCCTCTGGCTCTGACTGAGCTCTCAGGTTCCCTAATGTGAAGCCCCCTGTGAGGAGAAGGTGGGGTGTGCGGTTGGGGGCGCCTAAAGGAGCGCATAAAGATCCTCTTTCATGGCTTCCCTTGGCTCCCCCATCAGTTCCTGTATGGCTCTATTTCTCAGGGAGATTAACCAGGACTCGATTAACAGGAAGCTTCACCGAATCTTTCGCTCATAAGAAACCTCAGTTCAATTTACACATTCCAGGTTCATGATGATTGGCCAATAGAGACCCCAATCAGCTGTCCACATGAGTTATATTTTGTATCATACCCAAAAAAAAAAAAAAATTAAGTAAAATTTCATTGCTGCTACATTTTGTTTGAGTTAGACAACCCATCCCTTCTGTAGTCAATTTCTTTTTCTGAACTTTAAAATTGATTATGGACACGAGGAAGGTTTACTCTTGCATGAAGACTGACCTTGTTGTTCTTGTGAGAAATACTGAGTGGAGGAGGACTGAGTGGGTAGAGCATCTGTGGTGCTGTAGAGCTGTATCAAGCCCGGCCAATTACAGCCCTGGGGCAGGGTTACAGAGCCGAGGATTCTGGGAGTTTAGTCACCCGCCGCCTTTCCGTCCTCCTGACTTTAATGGTGCGTGGAGTGGAGGGACTGAAAGGGCTGCGTTTATTGGTACTATAGCATTTCAGCACAACGTCTGCATGCAGTTGGCCTTCACCTGGAACATGTCTCGCTTAACTGATGTATGCTGATTTATGCTGATTGTTAACATACAGAGTGAGAGAGGGTGGGAGGAAAATTACAAAAATAAAGAGATAAAGATCTCTGAGAACGATGATTTAGTGACAAGGAGCTATGGCAACTTGGAATCGGTGACGGTTCATGTAATGTGCTGTGTTCCCTGTCTGGCACATGGCCACAGCAGATGTGCAGATGTGTAAAGGTGCCGGTTTGTATACTGGACATAAAAGGCTGTGTGTGTAACGTGTTTATGTCTGTATGTCTGCATGTGAGCATTCGTGTATGTATGTCTGTGCAATGGTTGTATGGCATTCTGGTGTGTGGGACATGTGGTAGTGCTTTTAATTTGTGTGTGTACTCTGTGTGAGACAATGCTTTTCCAGTGTATGTACAGTGTTAGTATATAATACTGTGTATACACATTGTATGTATTTGAGTATTATATGTGAGTATTTGCACCTGTGTGTGTGTGTGTGTGTGTGTGCGTGTGCATGTGTGGTCTGTTGGCAATGCACCCATGTGCACCCAATGCAAAAGGCACTTTGGGTAATTACAGGATCTCTGTATTCGCCATGAGCACAAAGGAAATAAGGGTGGTTGAGTTAAAATCTGTTCTGGCTGAGTGTTGGGAAGTTGCTCTCTTAGATTCCCCCTAAATCCCCTCTATCCGTTAGCGTTAGCAGGCACTGACCCTCAGCCAACATGTGATAAGGGATAAGGAGGGAAAAAGGGAATGCCACCACTCTAAGTTTCAACTACAGACCGCTGTAGAATGCCATTAGTGGTAGCAGCCTCTCGGAAACAATGTATTCCCAACGGACCTCGTGAAATCCCCAGGCCTAATCCACAGATTTACCAGGAAATTCCTCACACTATGCAGTACACCCCACCCCCCACCCCCCAACCTCAACCCTGCCCCCCCCCCCAAAAAAAAAATTAACCCAGTTCCTCTTGGATATGCTCTTCGCTTTTTTCTAGATCATCTCCCTCTCCCAGTTTTTTCATTGACAGTGGCGTTGTTAGCATTGCGCTCTTTACTCTGTCCAAAATCCCCATTCTGGCAGAAACCTTCTGACCAGAAGCCAGGATCACCTGTTCACCCACCTGCTCTGGGCAATCTGTAATAGAACATTAACTGCAGAACAGGACACAGAGGAAGACATTCTATTATAGAGTTCTGTCTCTACTGTTTGTTCACATTTTGATGCCAAGATTGGAATAGGAAAAAAAAAAAACATTGTGTTGAAAGCAAATTGTGGTGTTGATTTATGCAATGAATCTGGTATTCATTGGTTAGTGCCTGAGGTTAAATTCCAAACAAGCACATTTTATTTGTACACATGTACACAATGTAAATAACTCCACAGTATTCACAAAGCCATTTCAGCTTGATTCTCAATTGCAAGCAAATGAAGGTTTGTTCAAATACAAATACAGAATTCACAGGAAGGATGGAGGGATTTGGTCATTTATTATTTCCATTTGTGCCTCCCTGTTCTTTTTTTTTGTTCTTTTTTGTCTACAGTTACAAGGACAGCTGACCACATTTGTCACCAAGATGCATCACAATGAAGAGGAGTTGTACTTTCACTTTCCTCTGTGGTAGGCATTGAAAAACTGGAAAATGGTGCATGAACACAAGACCAAATTAAGTTTGGTACTGAAGATTGTGCCGCATACACACTACTGCATCTACATTTACAAATGCCACCTTCTACTACTTTTAATATAACTACAATGATTTTTTTCTTTTACCTCTGAGTATGTTCGGCGCAATGTTGGGGTCAGTTATGGAAACAAATTGAAATTCAATAAATTTTAAATATAGCTGGGATTATTCAATTATTCAATTCCAGTTCAGTGTGGAGTTGACTGAATTGAAATGAAACCGACCCCAACCCTGGTTCTGTATTATATTTAAGAGGCATAATTCATTTCTCACCTCACCCCATGTGTTTTTTTTTCCAGGTGGTCCCCAGGTGCTCAGAACTGTACCTGATCTCCACATCGAGACTATGGCTCCGGAGAGAAAAGAAGGATGGAACGGCCTGTGTTTCAGCCCTCCTTCAGGTTTTACTGTTCTCTTTGCTTTTAACGTTTTACAAACCAATATATCATCACTGGTCAACACAATAGCAATCTGGCCATTTCCTCCTCACAGTTTGAAACTGGGTTGCTTGGATGACAGCATGTGCAGTATCAGTTGAAGCTGATCTCTTGCCGTTATATGTCATCATGGATTTATTTTTCCCTGGATTTTCCCTCTGATTTTCCTCAGGGTAGTGATGAGAGAGTGAGGGGGTCATGAATCCCATAATAGGCGGAGCTACAAAGAGCTGTCAATAACTTGCAGCTTACTCTCCACTGAAAAAAACCCTTGATTGGTTGAAGTCAGTAACTAGCTCCACCTATTTCAGGTTTAATGAAGTCTCATTTCCCAAAGTCTCCTGTCACTACCTCAGGATACTTCCACTAGGAATTGATTATTTTTGAAAAGTTGACAGGTAGAGGCCTTCTCACTCCAAATGATCTCTGGCTGACAGCAAAGGACTCTTTAATTAAAACCAGTTTCACGACAGGGGGGGGAGTATGTCAGTCTTTAAAGTTATGAGTAAATTTAGACAAATGAACCGGAGTCGCTGTGCTATATTTTGTGTGTGTTTATGTTACATAAGTGTATGACTATGTGTGAAGTGCAGGTTTATGTATGCAGGTGGTTGCTCATGAGACACTGAAAGAAAGGATAAAAAAACAGTGCTTCCATCCTCTCACCAACTCTGTGGCTTAGAGAATATTGAATTTAAACTGAAGCAGAGGGATGCGCATTCCTTCTGTCTGGAGCTGAACAGAGATAATATTCCTTGAAAGTGTGTTTTACGTTGTTAAATATTGTGTCCAGAGACAGACAGGCAGATGCAGACACTCGAATGCACACACAGACACAGGCATATGCGTATGTGCCCAAATACTTCCTAAACATGAACTGCGGATTGGAGAGATAATAGCTCCCACATCCTCTTCCACACAAAGATATAAAAATGTCTGTCTGAAACGCATGTCTGCCCCGGTTTCTGAGGACTAGGACGCGGAGTTTACTGAGTGGACATATGGAAAGCAGGTGGAGCGTCGTGGCTTCGGGTTCAGACACAGCTGAGTCTCATCAGCAGCCCTGCTGAGAATGACAGGGGCTATTGCTGCTGCTGCTGTGTGTGTGTGCGTGTGTGTGTGTGTGTATGTGTGTGTGTGTGTGTACGTGTGTGCATGTGTGTGTGTGTTGTGAGTGTTGGCTTTTTCAACCAAATTAGCTGAGTTAAGACTGAGTTCGCCTTATTTTGACTTATGATGGATGGAAATGTCAACTTTTATTTTGTCTTTTTCCCCTATGAATTTGTGTCAACTAATTTTTTTATTTTTTCATAAAAGAAAACTGCATTTTTCCATCTGCAGACGATAATACAAATACCTAGGGCGCACATGTAATACCCTGCTTGACAGGAGAGCTGCTTTTATGATTGACAAATCATGCAGGATGATGATGAGTACAAAAAAAAAAACGCCACTTCTGTGTTATAACAAAGTACATACTCATCAGCATTCATGTTCTCTGCTGCTCAGCTATGCATGTGCAGGTACTTGTCCTCCATCCATCATGTGATTTGATGCACCAATACAATATTCCTTTTGAACTTTATCTTGAAAAAGACATCTAGTTCACTGATTCTCTTGCCTCAGGCTCCCAAAGTTCACTGGTAGGTGAATGCTTGATGGGAATTGGAAATTAGAAGAGCATGTCAGAATTGTAAAAAGTTTAGATTTTTTATTTATGAAAGCAATCAAAGATATAGGTATAGATTATTTCTGTAACATAAGTAACAATATAACATACTCATGTGACTAAGCTTGCCATGCCATCCTTATCTGTCTTGGATTGAAATAATCATGGATGAGATAGGAAGATGGATACATATGTGAGCAGGAATAGTCACATTTGAGTAGCCAATGTGTGGCATAGCCTGCCAGGTCATGTACAGTAGTAGAGGCAGAAACTCTGGGGAGTTTCAAGACTAGGCTTGATACGGTGTTAAATACTATCTAGTCTGTAGGTAATCAGTGCACTAATTTAGTCAAGAAAATGGCGAGCATTGTTGGGCTGAATGGCCAGTTCTCATCATTATGTTATGTTATGTTATGCTATTTTATGTTATTTGTTTTTCCTTCATGATTAGTTTGTCATATGATGGGAGTCGGTAGTTTGGTCCTTTTTTTTTTTTGCTTTTTCCTGAATTAATTGCGATGCAGGCTTTGACTTTTATTTTCTGTCCGTTAAGTAAACTTAATTTTGTCTTAGGAAATCAACAGTCAGCTAATTTCAACAGTCTGTACATGTAAGAGCATTTATACATATAATCACCCAGAATACATGTATTTAGATGAGGGGTTCAACACAGTCAACTGAGCGCTGTGGTCCTACTGAAAGCCCACTTGCAAAAACAGGAAAAATAAATTTCATGCATAAAAGGATGTGAGCAGAGATTATTTGAGCTGTCTGATGTTGAGAGAGATGTTACTGTGAAACCTCTGATCGTGCAAACCCCACACTCCCCCCCTCACCTGTACTCAGCACCACTGATAACTCCAGCATCACTCCAGCACATCAAAGAGAGGGAGGGAGGGAGGGAGGGAGGGAGGAAGTGTTATGGGGGGAGGGAGAGAATGAGTAAGAGACAGAGAGAGAGAGAGGTGAGACAGGAGACAGAGCTGAATTGTGGTATGCGCAGGGAGAGAGACAGAGTGAGGGAGAGACAGAGAGAGAGGGAGAGCTGCAGTCTCCAAACAGCCATGAAAAAGCCCTGCCTGGTGGAAGAGAGATGTAATGGTAGGGGACTCTCTCCTCTTTCAGCCAAAGGGCAAAACAAATGGATTCAGTATCTTTTTCTCATTATCGCCGTTCCCCCGCCGCTCACGCTAGAGACGGGCCCTCAGAGGCGGAGTTCGGAGTTTGACTTGTGAGAGTGCGGCTTAATTAAGATCGCTGTCAGGTGCGGCGGCTGGATGGTAGATGGTTAAAAAAAAAAAGAGAAAACTTCAAAGCTTTTTCCCTCCCGAATGGCTTCTGATGGGAAGTGGAACGGAGGCGTGTGAGGGGGAAATTATACAGTGAAGCCGGGCTGCTAATTCAGCTGTTTTAACTCAAATAAAACAGAGGACGTGACAGTGATCTATAGCATTATCTCCCGCTCTGTGCAGCTAAGCGACGAAGAGAGAGGCGAGAGCCGTCGTTTCTGAGGAATTCACGCGGCGTCATCGACTGGAATGCCCCTTTAAGACAGCCAGGGAAGGTTCTAGGTTTTACGGCTAAGACGCTTCAGGCGAACAGGCTGCGAACAGCAGGTCCGACCCTGGGTGACGCGTGACAGGTGGAGGGACGCGTGGTCAGCTGGTCAGAAATTTGAGGGTTGCGACAAGGTCAAAGTTCGCCGTCTCGGTGACTTAAATCCTCTCCGCGCTACATGGATTCGCGTGGCCGCGTGACCCTTCCTGCGTCCTCTCCAACAACCTCTCGATGCTGTCCAAAAAAAAGGAATGTCGGGGGTGGGGGAAGAAATGGCTGGGCTGCGGAGCTGAGCCGTCTCCGGTTCTGACATTTTGCGCGGGTTGTTCGCGCGGCGGTCTCAGATTCCTCCGAATGCGCGGCCCATGGCGGTAATCTAATTTGCTCAGCGCTGAGACTCGTTTTGCGGCGTTGTGAAATCTGTCGCAATAGTTCCCCGGACTAAAGTTTGATTTACTTGCTTCCCATGAATACTGCGTTCCCTCCTTGGCATGCAGAACTCCGCATCTCTGCGTCTCCACGTTTCCTTTCCCGCTGCCCTCACCTGTCCGTAATTCCGCTGTGCTGATTGCCCTCTCAAAGCAATTCAATTATCCTCAATTGTATGTATTATCCAAACTGCATGCATTTAACTCCCAATCCTCTGGATAGCCCCCCCCCTTTTCAATTTTATCCCTCTGCTAGTGGTGTGCTACAAGTTCTGTTTTGCATGAAACACTTCCTTTCAAAATGCAGTGGAGAATGCTAGGAAATCCGCAGAACAAGCTCTCCTTTCCTTGTTTGGAACGAGGGGGCTGCGGCAGTTAATAATTATCCTTTATTTCTGCTGCAGCATAATTCCATCTAACATCCAAACGCATCGGAGCTCAGACACTCTGCACTTGCTGCTCTGGGAAAGGAGGTGTCACACTTTATAATAAAGTTATATATTTTAGTGTTTTTTAAAAGACAAAATAAAAAAACAGAGAAACGTACCATGCTAACATATGCCAAAATATACCACACATGACAGAATAAAATCAGGTACTGCTATTTTCATCTTGTATAATCAACAACGTATAATCAACATACAGTATATTCTACATATATTTTGCAATTTTACAAGTCACACATATGTAAAGGGAAAGGACTATATACATTATCTGAAAGGCAAGCCTGGCCAAGAAGACGTAAACCTAAGAATAATCATTAGCTTTTCAGAGCGCTCTCTCCAGCTTTCAAAATGCTGGCGCAAGTACCAGCCTATACCAGATCTGATCCTCCTTTTTCTTTTCAGATTGTTTGCTTACGAGACTCAACATGCCCCTGGCCACAAACTGATGTAAGGCTGCTGTATACACACATGTCAAGATGATGCCGTGAACATAGACGGATTGATCTTGTGGCTTGACTCTGCCTCAGATACATCAGTCTTTCCCGGTTAGCGACACGGACGCAGTAATACTTATCGACGAGACAACCCCCGGCTGTACCGCAAATTGATGATGATGTAAAGGTTGCCATTGACTTTGGCTGTCTTAAAGGACACAATGAAAACCCAGTGGTAATAACCAGGTTAAAGTGATAGTTAAACTGCATACATCCATTTTTGCCATTTAAATCAAGTCCATCTTTATCTAATGAAGCAGACTGGGTAAAGGCCAAGTCATGTCCAGCACTCATTGAGTTCTACAAACCACTTCAAACTGGACTCTCCAAAGCAAACACTTCGGACAGAATACAAATGAACAAAAACCCACAACACTTGGCAGCTTAATCTTCATTGCCAAACCATGTCAGCAATTTTTTGTCCTTGTTCCTGTTCTAGTGAAAGCTAGAATCCCTGTGGGAACAGACTGCCTCTTGCTGCAGCACATGCCCAAAGTGATAAAGAAGAAGTGTGCAGGCGTGAGACAGGCATGACCCAAATCCTACCACTCAATGTAAGACATACCTTAGCAATATTCTGAAAGCTGAAGAGTGTGTTTGTGGCACAGACGCCATTACGTGCCTAAAGCAATGCTGTGGCAACAGCACTGACATTACATATACTTTTTTTCCCCAGCTGGTATAAATTGTGTCTTCAAGTAATAGCTTAAAGTATTCCCAAAAAACAATGCTACAACAACAGCGCTTTGTGGTGTATTCTCACTGGGGGTATTCACTCAATCAGTCTCCATGGAGATGTACCCGAGTGCAATGTCAGCTAGAAAATTTGTAAATCATGTAAATGTCTTGAGAATAAAACTGTTGGAAGGTAGAAAGTGTCTAATCAACCGAGCCACAATTATGAAACAAATATTCATCTTTCACCGAGCAGCATTTGAATCAAGTCTGTACACATTGTAAGTAAAACAGGATTTAAGCCCCACATGTCCCTGGTTTTGGGCAGTACAGCAGGTAATTTTGTTGCCATTCCAACAGTCCTGTGCCACGTCCCTCTTTGGCAGGGTGGGGGGTGTGGTGGGGGGGTAGGGGGTCTGAGCCAAGCCAGCTGGCTCATGCAGACCAGATTTGTCAGCTTGCGGGGACAGGGAGGGACGCTGAGAGCAAGGTGTGCAGATATAGAGAGGGAGGAGAGAAAAAGAGAAAGAGAGAGAGAGAGAGAGAGAGCAAGCGAGTTCAGCTGACGTTTGCAGGACTGTTAGTTGTCATTAGTGGCCTGCTTTGCTCAGTCTGTCTCCTCGTTCATCATTAGGGGAAAGAGAGGAAAACACACCCCATCCTTCACATCACTGGCAGAGCGTTAATTCAGTGCATGTCATCACACAGCTGCTTAGCATGTAATCCCACGCTAGGAAGTCTTCTCTCACACCTGGAGTAGTGTCACACACCTCAAACTGCACACACCGTTTTCAGCTCATTTCACACACACACATGCACACACACGCACACGCACATGCACATGCACACACACACACACTCACACACGCACACGCACACACACACACACACACGCACACACACACACACACACTGGGGATGGAAATTCACCCCTGGAAATTCTCCAGTTGAAACATTAGAGAACATAGCATAGCTTACTTGACCCTTGACCCTTATATCCAAATATACCCAAGAGGTGAAACGCAAGTTCGCACCGCGGCGTGGAGCAGCTCTCTCTTTGAGCGTCTCACAGGACTCTCTGCATTTACCATTTTTCATCTGATTTGTGTGATTCATCATTAAAGAGCAATCCATGAAGAATATGATATTCAACTTTGTCTCGGACCCTGGCCTAGATTCATTGAACATTTGTCTTCAAGTTGGACTCACGATTAAATGCAAATGTTAGCTTCTTCTTCTTCTTCACAAACACAGTTTGGCAGGTTGATTTTGGTGACTGCTGAACTTGCCAGATTGTGTTTGCGAAGAAAATAAATTAACACGTGCATTTGACTGCGAGTTAAAGATAAAGACCAATGTTGATTGAATCCAGGCCGGTGTCTGTTTTCTATTTTCTTGATGGGTTGGTGTCCGTCTTTTCACCGGTTTGCCTTTCAGGAAGTCCAGCACTCCTCACACTTACGCTGTTTAGATGAAACAGCCGGGCAGTAGACACTAAAAATACTATTGAGTTTGTGTGCTTCAAAAGCTCAGCAGTATTGATGAAAATAATTTTAATAGAAGCTTACAGAAAGCCTCAGCTTGTAAATACCCACATGCTGTGCTCATGCCTGAGGTGAAATTATGCACAGCTGTCAGGAAAGGAGGTGAACGCTGAATAAACACATATATCAATTTGAAATCATTCAGTGAAACTGGGGAAATTAATGAGCGAGTTTGTACAAACATTGGCTAATTTCTTAGTTACGAGACAGGACCAATTTATTTTTATAGGCAGACACAGAGCTGATGTAACGATGTATATCAGTCTGTCTTTGAAATAAATAAAAAAAACCCGTATTCTTTGTTTCTTTATAATGGAGGTCAAGAAGAAAAATATTAACCTGATTATAACTGAACAAAAGGTGATGTAGGTGTCATGAGAAAAAAATTAATGGCAGACAAACTAAAACACAGTTGGAAAATGCACCTTTGATGTTTGCGATTCAGTCTTTCCATTCCATAGTTTACATGAAAAACTAAGGCTCTGCATAAAAAAAAGATTACATAAATGAAAGAGAAGGAAATGGGTGTGATCTTCCGGTCTTATTGTTTCTGGGTGATTACGGTTTAATACCAAAGAGTAAGGTGGTATCAAAAGCGTTATGTGACTATGTCATGAAATTACATGTAGCTACTGCATGTTCTTAAATACCCAATAAAATACATAGAACACTTTCCTTTAGTGGCTCCACACAGGAGAACTGCTCATTGCTGATCACCACAGCAGGCTTGCTAAGGAAGGGGGTGGGCCTCGTCTCTCTTGATCCGAAATATTTTCAACTTTTTTTGTGTGTGTGTATTGAAACAGATAGTATGTTTTTGCACATAGTTATTCATATATTCTAACAATCGCGTCGTTCGGTCAGCGACGGGCTTCCTGAGCTGAGTTTGGTAGCGCCGCCCAGCAGCCTCATTAAACGGTTCCGGTCTCACGTCGGTGAGGTAACGTCACTCTGGCACAGCACACTGCCGTTCATTCTTATTAGGGCCGTACCCCACCCCTGCCGGTGGCCTCAATGCATGCATTTTTCATACGGGTGAGGTCATCTGGCAAGCCTCACGGCTAACGTGACAATTTGCAGCTCGCTCTTTAGCAACTCGCTGCCGCCATTTTGCATTGGTGAAGCCTAAGTCAGTTTTGGCGCTGGTCTTCTGAAGGAGGAAACACGGTTGCTGTGGCATGCTGGGGAAAAAAAATGGACCGGGCTCGACGCTGGAAGGAGTTAACGGCGTATATCGTCTGAAGCCTGATCTCCGATTGTTGCTCGGAGCTGGAAAATATCAGCAAGCCAGTCACAGCCTTCCAACAAAAGAGCTAGTTTCATAATATTCACACCTCTCATTGGGAGTGACCGCTAAACCCGCCCTCCCAGATAATATCTCCCCGACAACAGCATTGTCTGTGCGTATCTTTTAATGGAAAGGCCTGTTACACAACATAATTGTCTGGCAAAAGGACACCACTATGCCTACTTTGCTTAATGCTTTTTTCCCCCAGTCTGTTGATATTACTCTCAGCCATATAGATCTAAAATGTTTTTTTTTTTTTTTCAGGCGCCGGGGAGGTTGTGAATCTCTTTGCTTGTTGGAGCATTCAGACACAATGAATGCAAATGTTCTGCTCTCTATGCAGCTCTGTGCAGTATGATGCACTCTGTTTTGGCTGATATGCAGTAGGAGAGCTAATATATCTAATGATTCTGATATGGTTTCTCATGCTCAAAGGTAGAAGCTAGTTTAAGAATCATGCACAGCTCATAGCACTGGAGACCTTAGTAAATATGTGTGTGTGTGTGTGTACGTGCATCTGCGTGTGTGTGCTTGAGGGAGAGGGAGAGAGAAAGAAATGGGATAGAGAGTACACATGATTTAAGACATTCTTTATTGCTCCTGGTAATGTAGTAACTCTATATATTTCTATTACCATATTTGTCAAACTTTGATACATCTGAATTCATGTGGTGTCTTCAGCTAGAGACATTACCTTTTGAGTTCAGCTACCAAATGTGTGTCTGTGTGTGTGTGGGTGTGTGTGTGTGTGGTGTGTGTCCGTGTGTGTGTTTGTGTGTGTGTGCGTGCGTGCATGCGGGCATGTGTGAATTTGTGCATGTGCGTCTGAGTGCGTGCGTGTGTGTATATGTATGTACATGTGTGTGCATGCGTGCGTGTATGTGTATGCATGTGCATGTGTGTGTTTCTTTGTGTGTTCTCTAACATGCTGCCAAGAGGTCTGAAGTGTGCCAACGATCGTCACGGTGACAACACACATAACAGGCGCTGAACACTCCGCAGTTTCAAACAACCTTGAGAGCGAGTCTGTTTCCCACAGCACAGATGGGACATCTCACACACTGAGACCCCTCTACCAGGTTGTGACGACCTCTGAGAGAAATGCTTTCATCTACAGAGTCAGAGTGCTCTCTCTTTCGCTCTCCCTCTCTTCTCCTCTCCTCCCCTCTCTCTGCCTGTCTCTCTCAGTCCCAGCAAAGCATAATTATATCTCTTTCAACCTTATGGAAATAGAGAGTTAAAACACTACTCTGTGGGCGCTCTCTCGCTCTTTCTTTTGCTCACTCTCTCTCCCCCCCCCCCTCTCTCTCTCTCTCTCTCTCTCTCTCTCTCTCCGTGAGGATAATTGTATCTCTTTCAACTGAAACCTTGAGGAAATATCTAAAATAACTCAATGCGCTGCAAGCTTGGATCAATTTCCTAGTGTTATTTTCCATGTTTTTCTTATTTGTGAACCGCGCAGGGCTGATACAGCCCGTTGCTAGCACTCCCGTAAATGCGGCTTGCCGCACGCAATCCCCCCTCCCCCCTCCCCCCTCCAACTCCCTACCTCCCCACCAGAACAGCCACTATGGCCAATACACCTGGCAACCAAGCTCACCACCCCCCCCATGCCTTATACTTCTTTATTTTCCATCATCTCCCGGCCCCGAATTGTGTCTGCTCTCCCCTCTCCCTCCCTTCGCAGACGCGTGGGGATTTGTGGGAGGATTTTCAGCTGCATCCTCCTCTCCTGCAGGAACCTTCAAAGGGAGAACGGGGGCCCGCTCCCGGCCAGTTTGACGCAAACCTGAACCGCATCTCTCTCTCAGCCTTCCTCTCTTATTCCGTGCGTCTCTGCTTGTGCGCGCGCGTGTGTGTGTGTGTGTGTGTATGCAGCCAGGAGAACCCACAGTGAAATGTTCAATGTTAAATCGATTCCGATAACAGTGAATTTTAGTGACGTAGTAAATTTTCTCCCTCTTGGATATAAAGTCTGTTAGAGTTAAATTAACACTGTTGTGTGTGTTTGTGTGTGTGTGTGAGTGTGTGTGTGTGTGAGAGAGAGAGAGAGAGAGAGAGAGAGAGAGAGAGAGAGAGTGAAAACACATGGGATTTGGAAATTTGGAAATAAAGTCAGTCTGAGATTTTAGACAACTGTAGGAAATCACAAACTTGCCCACTGAAAAATCAGTGCCATTATATCATTAATAATTGTCTCCAACACTTTTCATTTTGAAAATCAATCGTCTGAAATCAATGAAAATCATTATCGAACAATTTTGTATTCCTTGTCTGTTTCCATTTTAGATTTCAACATTTGCAAAACGTGCATTCATTGGTCTCCCCCCACGCCCACCATGAGATGTAATTTCCTGGTCCACGGTTTTCGTTTTCAAAAATCAGGACCACCACACCCTGCCCCAGAGCCTCCGGTTTCACAGTACGATAGTCACCCCAGTAACCCCACTCTGCTCATCCCTTACATGGAAAGTGTCACTGTCTCGGCCTGACACCCACTGTCATGTCTCTCTGGATGAACGTTTACATTTCACCTTTTCGCTGGATTTCACGGGTGAGGGCAGCAAGCTAATTAAAGCGCAAACCCCTGTATGCCCTGGCAGATGTCACTTCTCTCTCTCTCTTCCTTGGTCGGTGAGTTTTTCTGACTCCGAAGATTTCCCACGATGACCCGGTATTGCAAACTATTCAGAACAAAAAATTTGCCAAACTGGCTTCTGAAATAGCTTTTTAAAGATAAAAGTTGCTTGCAGAGAGGGACGGAGGCTATCCAGAGGGAAATTAGCTTATATACAGCCTCTTGATGTAGCATGAAGAGGATTAAGTAAACAAGTTATTGAGAATATTTTGGTGCAGCACCCAATAAACACATTAAATAAATTATTTTTTATCACACTGTACTGCAAAAAAAAAGAAAATATAGCAAGTCAGAAAATGTGTTTATTACTTACATAAACCAAGAACATCATAAAAACATTAGTATTATGCAGACATAACGGCAACACATTTTTGAATTCAATATTTTCTTAAATCCCAGAGGACCATGGATGAACGTTTCTGTGGTCAGGCGATGATAGGAGCAGGGGCTTATGGGTCATTGCTCTCTCACTCAATCAGAATGTCCCAAAGTGGTGGTGGGAGGTGATGCAGTGAAGTACTGAGGCCCCCTGGGTACCAGCCTGCACATGACAGATGGAGAACATTCTGAAGCCTCCTTAAATCTGGACTGGGGAAGGTGGGAGGGAAATGAAGCAAGAGGGAGACTGAGAGGGGGAGAAGAGAAGAGAAACAGACTAAGGAAAAAAAAGACAGACAGTGCCTTTGCTGGCAGGATGGGCCGGAGACGTGGTCATAAAGTATTGACACCGCACCAGGATTATGATGGGAATTATGGTTTCTTTCAAGCCGAAATCTTCTGCACTGGCCGAGTCCTCGGAACAATCAAGGACAAGTCTCCTGGCCACAAGTGTGCTTCATTCCTGCACTCCTTAGAGGAAGTATTAAACATTTATTAAGATTTGGCTGTCTTGGTCTGCTTATATCAACCACAAGAGAGGAAAGGAGGACTGATGATTGATGAACTTTTCACACATTTTAACTATTCCATTTTTTTCTTAAATCCCAGAGCATAGTTGGATTAATACTCTTAATTCTGATGACAGATCCAATGAAAAGAGCCTTGGCAACGCAGGGAAGGCTTTAATGTGAGTCAGACTGGCCTTTAGGGATGTTTGAGGACATGCCTGATTAACCAAATGTGCACTTCAGAGTATGCACACAAGGTTACGGCCTTTGGTTCCTTTCACTTTCCCAGTCTTCCTATGGATTTAACACCGTCCCAGTAAATTAACATCCCTGGTGCTGGAGGCCTGGCAACATGTTACAAGCTTTGGGTTTGAGGTCCTGTAAAATTTATATCTCTGGTACTTGAGGCATGACAACATGCTACACACTTTGGGTTTAAGGCCCAGTGAAGTTAATATCTCTGGTACTCGAGGCTTGTCAACATGCCACAGATTTTGGGTTTAAGGCCCAGTAAAGTTAATATCTCTTATACTAGAGGCCTGTCAACATGCTACAGGTTTTGGGTTTAAGGCCCAGTAAAGTTAATATCTCTGGTACTAGAGGCCTGTCAACATGCTACAGGTTTTGGGTTTAAGGCCCAGTAAAGTTAATATCTCTGGTACTAGAAACCTGTGAACATGCTACAAGCTTTGAGTTTAAGGCCCAGTAAAGGTAATATCTCTGGTACTAGAGGCCTGTCAACATGCTACAGGTTTTGGGTTTAAGGCCCAGTAAAGTTAATATCTGCTGCTGGAGAGCTGAGGGCATGCTGCATGATCTGGTAGAGGAGAACATACATTATTACCAAGTAATAAAAAAGCAGAAATAGAGAGGGAATGAATAAAAAAGGGAGACAGAGAAAAAATGTAATATAGATAGTAATAGACTAAAAAAGAAGAGAAGCAGAGAGAGGGAGGTGATGGAGAGGGAATATGAGGAGAGAGACAGAGGGTTTCTAGTGTGCAAGACTGCAGTCTGGTGATGAAAGCGTTTCTCTGTGAGACCGTCACACCCCAGTAAAGGGGTTCTCTCTGTGCTCTTTTTTGTCCATCTGCTACTTTCGAGATGGACTAACTTTCAAGGTTGTTTAAAACTAGCATGCGGGGTGGAATGAGACAGAGAGAGAGAGAGTGCGAGAGAGAGAGAGAAATGAGAAAAAGGTTAAGACTCTGGCCTGAGCTTCCTGGAAAACCAGATGCATTGTTTGGTGAGAGAACAAAGATTGTGACATTACATATATCAGAACATAGTACGTTTGCTTTCTGTTTTGCATGCCACTTATTTTCCCGAGCGACTCGCGTATCGCATGTACGTATTTTGGCAATACTGTGTCAGTATGTCCTGCCAATGAAGCATAATTGAGCTGAATTGAATCAAAGTGAGTCAAATGTAATCGAATCGAACTGAAGTGAATTGCTGGATGATTCCAGTGGCCAGGTTGTCTTCTGCCTGATTGGTTCTGGTATGCGCTCATCGGTCTTTTGCCTTTGGCTGGGATTTTAAGACAAATGCAAGGACACGCCGATATTCCTACTGACAACTGTGGACAGCTGTGGCTTGATGTGATTTTTTTTTTCCCCCCCCGCTCTCTCTTTCGGTTTTTGGTGCCGCCAGATTTGATTCCTGGCCCTCAGCTGGGGAGAATTAATATGTCAGTGAGAGCCAGTAACCCAATCTTACTGGTCCCACATCACTTTCATAGCACTGATTTACACACTTGGATCAGTGACAGGGTCCAGGTTTTCGTCTGGTCCCCTCTCGTACGCGGGCTTGGCTCTGCTTCTTATTACTCTTTTATTGTTCCCTGTGTGGCGTGTGCGCTCTCTCACTAGCTTGTGTGCTTTGGTTACCTGTTTAACACGTAGGCGCGGTGTTGTTCTTTTTTCTGTTCTTCAGCCAGCAAAAGGCAAACTCTTTTCACATTTCTCTTTTTTTTTCTTTTTTTTTTTTTTTTTACATCTGCTGTACAGTTTAATCGTGGATGATATCTTCAGCAGAATTCCAGAGATCTTCAAAGGACATTATTACAGCGAGGAGTTCAACAGTTGATCTCTACAGTAAATTTATTGCTTAATTTATTTCCCGAAACGTTCGTATTAATAATTTCATACTAAGGCATCCGTGGTTCCTGAAAATGAAACCCGCAATGACAGACATTTCTTTACTGGAGTAGGGGAAAACCGCAGGTGATGAGGGAGCCTGCATTAAACGCACTGTGCACCTCGGTTAACTTGAGTGCCGTACATCGCTCTCCATCACGCAGAGACGAATGGCTGAATTAAGCTTATCACTGTGTGCAGGACAGAACAGCAAAGGCAGGATCTCGTTCACGTGGCTTAGAGTGGAAAACAGGCTCACCGCATTTACCCAGCAGAATGAGCAGGGCTGCACCCCAGCTATTTTCCCAGAATTTTCAGGATCCATTCAGTGTAATAGAAAAAGGAATAAATAAATATAGATACGCAATAAACGTATCTGTATCTGTAATAAAATGAATCCTGAAATTAGAGTTAGGTGTGCACGATAATCTCTCTGTAAACTCTGTTACAAAAGCATCTTCATTGCATCAGACTTCAAGTGCACTGGTGGTTTTCCTTCAGGCCATGTGTATCTCCTAATTAAGTTGTCATGTTATCTAATGGCTCAACCTGTATTGTTGTTGGCTGGGACTAGAGGAAGTAGCCGTAGAACTGGTTGTGCCCTTCACTTATTCATTCTCATTCTCCCTCTCTTTCCCCCTCTCTCTCTCTCTCCCCCTCTCTCTTTCTCTCTGTCTCTGTCTCTCTCTCTCTCTCTCTCTCTCTCTCTCTCTCTCTCTCTCTCTCTCACTCTCTCCCTCTCTCTGTTTATAACCTGGGTTTCAGTGCTGGTGGAACATAAACTGTGGTGGCAGATGTGAATTCTCCCTGCACATCAAACAACTTCAAAGAAAAACACGTCGTTTGTCTCTCAAGTCCATTTTTTTTTTTTTTTTTGGAATAGCTTAAAAAAAATTACCTCATTGGACTCTTGCTGCTTGATGTTGGGCATGAATAGCACATCGCTTTCTTTGTTGCGGACAGAATAAAAAGTAAGGCGTGATGCGTGGACACAATGCTGTCTCCTTCCATTACGGACATCGATTCAGGAGTCAGAGCTTCAAGGGGCTCTCTCATCTACATTAATTCATCAGCCTAATGTAAAAACAGCGAGAGGTACTTCAACATGGCACATCCTGCCTCGTCAATACAGCCTCTGTCCCTCTGCATTTCTCAAAAAAATACATCCATTTAAACACAGACACCTGGGCCCCTCAGCCTGACAGCCCGAGGCCTTGGGTTTTTCTCTCCAGAGCGCACCTCGCCCCCTCCTCTGTTGTTCGCGGTGGTGTACATGAGGACCTGATGTTGCTCCTGGGGAGAACTACTTTCTTTGCTCTAACCGGAGGAATAATTGAAGAGTTATCACGACTTGGCTGAACTTGGCAGGCATCCACTGATGACAATTTGTGAAAAGATTTGTGTGGTCAGAAGAGTGTCTTCACTTAACAGGAGGAACATTGCTTATTCCTGGTCTCTGTGGTCCTCAAATTGGTTTTCAACTGAAAGCTGATTAATATTCCCGTACCACAGCTGTGACATATTTGTTTTAGGGGCAGACCTTAACAAAAGTTTGCTGGAAGGGGCCATTTAGATTCTTCTATTTTTCATTAGCACAAAGCAAACCATTTCAAATGGATTTATAACAAATTAAATCAACAGAGCTAAGTTCAATTAACAGGTCAATCTGTACTGGTCAATTAAAAGCTGTCGTAGCCTAGCTCTTTCAGTGTGTCTCCAGAACCAGGATGTAAAAATGTTGCACTTTAGCTAGCAATTTCTAAGGACTAAGCATTCTGCCCCATCCTCAGTGGTTATGAATTGATGTATTTTCCTGATTCCAGTTTACTACAGCTTGTGGAAAGTATGTTTTTATGATTTCCATGTGTACGCTGCCTGGCTGTACTTAAGTAAACCTTACAAACAGTCAAATATGAGAAATTGATAGAATTGTTTCCTGTTCCATTTCACAAGGCCTCTAAATTTCACTGTTAACTCTCCATAGGAGACTTTCTCGCAAGCTGAAACTATTCCCTGTAAATCAAGCCTAATGTAAAATGATCTGAGGTGTATGTGTAGGGAGGGTGCAAATGAAGTAATCAATTTTGGTGCCAAGCTACTTAGGTACCGGATTAATGCAATCTGATGATGCACAGCAGCTGTTGGGGGCCCTGACTAAATGAAAATCTCTATTCATATTCTCACCAGTGGTGGAATATCCTCACTGGGGATCAATAAACTGTGTTCTGTTCCATTCTATGTTTGTCACCAATGCTACAGCCTTAAATTCTGTATCACTGTCTCTGAGTATGAAACTTTTTTTCATTTTATTTTAGGGACCACTGAACTGACAATGTTATGCCAGCACTGAAAAAAATATTGTACATCTTGCTCAAATTACCTGACAATGCACATTGTTTACGTAAAATCAGTTTACTTGTGCAGCCATTGCAACCCATAAGGGTTAGACAGGGTGATTTAAAAAACACACACGCACAAAAAGTATAACTATTATTTTAAGGAGGCGTTACTGGTTGTAAGCCAGAAGAAGGGAACTACATAATGTCATCTATAATTTCAAATAAAAATGAAAAATAAATAATGAATAAATTCCCAAGAAGCAACCATAGTTCAAGGAGAAAAATGTTCTGCCAATAGTAAGAGGGTCTATTATATTTGTTTCCTTTTTTCGTTTTTTTTCTTTTTTGGAAAAGTAAACACTTTGAGGAATTTTAAAGTCTAACACCTGCATGTCTGAAAGTATGTTTGTCTCATTTGCAGAGGGTAATCTTTTTCTGTGATCCAGCCAAGCTGAAGAGTTCCTTTGCTTGTCCTCCCTCCAACCAACTCCCCCACCCTTCAAGCCCCCACATAACCACTGAGTACACAAACCGTTAATTGCACCATAATTCCTCTCAGATGCGGAGTGTCCAGCGGCACAGCAGATGATAAATCAAATGGTTTTAATAAATGACCCCCATTAGCAAAAGTAGACCGGGTGGCCAGTCCAGATGACTGGGACACGAGGGGGGGGGGGGGGGGGGGGGGGGGGGGTCAGACCGGGTTAGAGGCGCACCCTCCGTGGGCTGCCATACCTGTTAGAGCACCTTCCTCATCTTCATCATCGTCACTACCTCTTTAGCCTCACCGCTACCATGAGGAAGACATTGATTGGTGAGTAGGGAGCTGGTGGTGATGTAAATGACTAATGGGATGCATTACAGAAGAAGGTCTTTACATAAGACCCTTTCACACGTCCTTACCCAGACAAATTACCCCCCATAAATAGAGCTTCCACCAGCAGCTGCCCATGGGGCATAAGGAGTCTTCAGAACAAGAGGATTGCCCTGAACCTTTTTCTGAATATTTTTTTTTTAAATATGCATTTTTTTCCAGCTCATGAAAAAAGGACCACCCATCACCAGCTAATTCCTTAT
This sequence comes from Anguilla anguilla, assembly GCF_013347855.1. NCBI lineage: Eukaryota > Metazoa > Chordata > Actinopteri > Anguilliformes > Anguillidae > Anguilla > Anguilla anguilla. The sequence continues at coordinate 12,545,946 of NC_049206.1, read as the reverse complement.
AATTATGTTGTGTTGTAGATTTATGTATCCTTTGTGCTTTACATTATACTATATTAGGCAACATATTTATTTAACTCTATTCTATAATGCCGGTATAATTATGTCATAACCATGGCATAGTTCCTGTCACAACTAGTCATGGCAGTGTAAACAGATTGAAAACATCTCATTTAAAATTATCGCTTTTTCTTGAGCATGAGCTGGTCTTGCTCATGAGAGCTTGGAGATTTGCTTGAACTTAAACCCATATTTTTCTGTCGTAACTTTAAATGACTTCTTATGGAAAAACAAAATTCCAAATCATGTTGACACAGTTGAAATCAACCTTAAAGGAATGCAAATTGTTGCTTTAAAAGAAATGCCTGCTAATCATGAAAAACAGACCAAGGATGGTTACCAAATGAACTTCTCTGCCTGCCTGCAGTATTTATGTCTTTCCAGATGCAGCTGGCTTCTACACCCCCTTCCCTCTGCATGTACCTTGTGATATAACTTTGAGGATGGCATTGCCAGTTTTTCCTCAGTAAATATTTAAATACTGCGGCTAAACATTTTGGAAAACGTTCTTAGGCGCTCGTCATGTGGATGCCTCAAGGTCTGAGACAGACAAGCGTGGCAAGTGCGCTTCCCTCTGCGCAGAGCAAAACACACATTTTGGGCTCTGGGTCCCCTGAGCCAATTTTAAATGCACGTAATATCTATGGTTTTTTTTTTTCCCATGTTTATTTAGAACGAGGCCTTGGGTGGGCTGTGTTTAGGGATTTGTCATGACATGGTTATTTTTCTGACGTGAGGCGCGCGTGTGGGGAGGGCTCGCGCCGTCCGGGGGAGGGATCTCGCCGGGAGCAGGTCAGTGGTCGTGCGGCGTCGTCGTTAAAGGCGTCGTGATCCGACTGAGATCTGAAAGGGCAAAAGAAGTCCGGGCCACCCCGAGCCTCTGATTTATCGGCGACTAACCACAGGCCCGACTGATCTGAGCTCAGTAATTACTTCTGAGCACAATGAGGTGTGGTGAACCTTAGAGAATCTGGAAAAGATTACGTTTCTCCTTGAGATGGAGACGGAGGGATTGATACCGTAAAATTCATCAGCGTCACATTTCGTTGTTTTTCTTTTATTCTTCCTTTCATTCCTGGAGGAGTTGTTAGCTCTGTTATTTTTCCACTGGCAGAAATGATTATCCTCGTTGAAGACACTAAATTACTACATTTTCTATTTTCATTTTCAAAATTATTCTGAAACACATAATTAAGGATAAAGAGCAATAAACTTTTGAGTAGCAAACAAAGGTCAAAACCACACAAAGTATGGTAGGAACCTGTATTATTATTGGCTGGTACTGGAGGAAGCAACCTTACAACTGGTTGTGCTTTTTATTCTCTCTCTCTCTCTCTCTCTCTCTCTCTCTCTCTCTGCCTCTCTCGCTGTCTATCCCTCTCTCTCTCCCTCCCTCCAATACAGTGGAATGACCCTATGAAATGTTTGTGCCTTTTACTAAATCAACCGCTCACCAACTCTGCTCGGAATAGAGATTTCAGAGAAAGGCAATGAGAATATGTGTTAGGCCTGCAGCAGATTTGGGATCACTGCCCTTGCTCGCTATGCAACAAGAGACAGGATTAGCTCACCGAGCTGAATTCCATGATCTAGCATTAGTTATAAATCTGAGTCCTCCATTGTATACAGAGCAGAGAATTTTAAGGGTTGATGCCAATGCTAGCATGTAGATAAAACCATTGTCCAAAAGCAAAAGGAATGTGTTGGGGGACATAATCCTCTCTCCTTTGCAGAAAAGAAGGTTTCCCTCCCTCTCTCTCAGCCTTTCACAGCAGCGGGAAAGGACAGCCTTTGAAAGGCCTATAGTTCCCAGCATGGTTGCTGGCTGCAGTCATTATTCTCCCTGGTGTGCTGGCCATGTTTCATTCTCTCATAAATCAATCCTCTTCATGATCTCTGATACCACTTCCAGCTTTCACTGCACCCCCCCCCCCCCCCTTCAACACACCAGATGCACCAATGGTTTGATGGTAAAAATCTGGTTTTTATGGTATGGTGGGATATCATATATCCGCTATGTCACACATAACCAGTTTTAGCCTCTTGGGTCCTTGGGCCAAAAGCTTGACATCTCACTCCCAATTGCTGGCGTGTCACTGATTTAGACCAATCAGGGCCCATCTTCTGTCGCCCCTCCCCACTTGCAGTGCCCCGAAGTCTCCTGACAGCAATGATCTTAAAGCCAGGAATAAGCTGATAATAAGGTTTTCCATTTCAATCGACTTTTATAATACCTTTTCCCTCTCAATTGTTTAAAATGAGCATGCTGTAATAGGGTTTTGCTGCTTGACTGGTTGATGAACAAACAAGCACAATGTTCTTGTCTCTCTCTGTAATTTCTTCCATCCGCATAGAATTTAATTAGAAGTGAAGTCATCAGTGCTGTGAAATACCATTCACCGTGTGAAATTCACTGATAAAAACAATAAACGAAGACCGTGCACACAAAACCTAATGTTAATTAACCACACTTTTTAATTTTTACTATATTAATTACAAGAAATGCAATAATACAATTGTTATACTGTCATTTCATCATCCTCTCTTTACATAATTAAGAAATGTGAGAATTAATGCGTTTCTGGACATTGACAAAATATTGTCTAAAAATATTGTCGTAAAGTAGCTTACCTAATGTTTGTAATTTTGCATGTACATAAATTCATTTATCAATTTGAAGTTATTTGGAAAAGCCCCCCAAAAAAATTTGAACATGAACCACATGGAAAAAAAATTTCACTTTCATATTTTAACCATAAACAGAAAACATATCAACAGGCCATAGTCCAAGTGAGCACCATTTTGCCTTAAAACCCTGAGTTAAGGGAAGCCCATTGTCCAACAGCTGGGAGGGATTTGCTCATACTGAAAATAAAATGTGTGGCTGTTAAACTGATGTGTATTCAATGGATTTCCCCGACAGTAATCTTTTTAACCCCTTAATGGTGTGTGCGTCAGCCAAAGCTGGATATCATTATGAAAAGCATCAGAATCGATTCATGAGTGCCACAGAACAGCTCTGTAGCCATTCCACCCCATGGTTTTGTGAACAGCTGAAGCTAAGTGGTGCAGGGCTTGGATATTTTAGCTGGGATTTGGGATGGGGGTGGGGATAATTACCTGTGCAATGTTGAGTGGCTTAAAGGACCACTCTGTCTGGAGAGGTAATTATTCTGGGAGAGGTTTTTTATTTACCTTTCTCCTACCTTCTGCAAGGAAAACACACACTCACACATGCACACACACGTTCATTCACATGCAAATACATACACATGGACATTCGTGTGTGCACGCACAGGTGCACATACAGTTTTTATATGCACTAATATCTATGTTTACATTTTTTAATTTAGAGGATGTGCTTGTTCAGAGTGACTGAGTACATGGGCAGCAGTTGGACGAAAGATAGATTAGCAGCGGTTCAGAAATAAGACAAAGGACATTGTGTGCTGGATGCCCAGGGGTAAACCTGCAAGGTCAAAAACAGGACAGGACCAAACACTGATCCCTGTGGGACTCCTACTGAATTTTCTAAGCTAAACTGTTACCTAATTACATGGTAGGATTGCCCAAGTTCAAATAATATTTTGTAGAGGACAGTGAGAGATACATCCATCTCCTGCCAATGCTTCTCATCAGCTGATAGGAGGATTCAGCCACATATAATACCATGGAAGAGTGTGGACATTTGCAAAGTGGATGGCCCCAGTCACAGGCCTTGCATCCCTGGACAAATAAATGTCCCAAACAATAATGTTTCCCACATCATCACATGCTATCCTTGTTTTTAAAACTCCTGGAGACTTCCATCTGAGAGCATAAGACCTCTGTGTGGGCGACATGCATATCATGCAGGGAATCCATGACAGTGCCAAGTGACAGTAAATCAAGAGGAGATAATCCAGTCAGAGTAGATTGCTTGATCAAAGCAGAGCCCCCAGTCTTTTGACTTCTTGAGATTTGAATTTTTTAGAATGAGCCAGTGGTTAAAGGAGGAGGGGTACGTTTGTGTATGCATGTGTGCTTGTGTGTTCGTGCGTAGAAAAAACAACTTGACATCTCCCTTGTGGTTCACCAGGGAAAGATGCAATAAAAAGAATTATTGGAAAAAAATAAACTTCCAACGTCTAAAATCTGGTAGTAATTGTATGTAACCACCCATACCCCCACCCTCAGCTTTTCAAACTCATTGACAGCACAACAATAAAGGGTGGATTGTCCTGCTGTGAGGTCATTGAGCTGTCAAAAGCTCAAACAACCCCAGGACCAATGTGCCTTCCCTGTGAGGATGGGTCTCTTTATCGTTTTTACTTTTTTGTTTGCGCTGTGTACCTCTGGGCCCATGGTTGCCATGGGAACACCTGCCGCAAGGCCTGAGCTGAAATAAGACGTATTTAAATGGAAATATATCCAAGAATGAAACATTTTTAAAACCCTTTTCCCCCCCGTTTTCTCATCACTACGCATTTGGGTACGCCTGGTTGCACAGTAAAGGCATCCCCTCAGTTGGATTGCAGGGTACGGTCTTAAAAGATTAAGAACCAATTGCATAAACTAATCATGGAATGAAAAAGCAACTCTGGAGCATTGAGAAGAAACAGACGGTCATAGGCAAGGGCTCCTGTATACATTTCTCCACAAAATGATTTTATTTTGTACTTGATTTTTTTATACTTGATTTCATTTTTATACTTTTTAAAGGTAGTTTTTTGAATTGCACGCAAGCAAATTCACAGTTCATGTAACAATCCCAAAGCGGGTGTTGATTTATAATGAAACTATTTCAAAATTCCTGCATTGTAATATACTTATATGATTTACATAAATGTAAATAATCAAATAAGTGATTATAAGTTCTTTTGGTTTTATTTTTTATGTTTTATTTTTAAATGAACAAATAACAACCAGGGATACAACATTAAACAGAGATTGGATCACTGTATGGCGAGGGTGGCTGGTATCCCTCTGAAACAAATTCCATGCCGGAGTAATAAAAGAGACATTGTCAAGATGTCATAAAGAGAAGGGAGCCGTGACTGAGAACTATGTCCAACTCCACTAAACCGATTAGCTCTTCAAAGTCGCAGTTTCACTCCATCGCCGAGAGGGCAGATTTAAGGCTTGCCAGCCACAATGCAGAGCCGCTTCCTTGTGCGTACGGTCACAGTGAGGTCGGCAAAGTTATGCAGAACTCAATACTGTACCGTGCTATCACTCAGCCTCAAAATGTTTTTTTTTTTTGTTTTAAAAAAAAAAAAACTAATGTTGTCGGCTTCGGCTTTTTGAAGCCCAAACTGGCTGAATGTTCGTTGGCTTTGAACTGGCTTGTGAGATTGAAAAACCATCTGGCACTTTGGCTTTCTTCCCTGAAATTGTTTCAGCTAATAAAAACATGCATTTGAGTTAAAATAGCACAACAGACTCCTCAGTGAGACTAAGACTTGGACATTAATTCAGATCAACATTTGTCTTTACCGTGGACTCACAATTAAGTGCAAGTGTTCCTTGTTTCTTAACAAACACAATTTTCAAGCCAATTTGGATGATTGATAAATTTGGCAAGCTATGTTTGTTAACAAATGAAAAACTTTTATTTAGTTTTGAATACAATTATGGGCAAATGTTGATTAAATCCAGACCTTTCACCTTTGTCACAAGATTGGTCTAGTAATTTATTTTTTTTATTAATTTATGTAGTTTTTTGCTTTTTTCAACAAGAGCCTTCCAAATGGCATTAGCATTATTTTGGTTGTGTGATTTAATTCAACCTGGAATTGCTACAATTCACTATAGCTTTATTTCTTTTTTTTCCCCTGTTTTTCCTATACAAGTGAATTTGCAAGTTGACTATTTGAATTTCCCAAAATGTCAATTGAATGCACAGATGGAACTCAAAATTTTATAAGTTTATGGGATGTCTACCATGCACATAATTAAAAAAAATAATTTAAAAAAATTATATATATATATAATTTTTTAAAATTATTTTTTATTTATATATATATATATATGTGTTCACATTGGTTAATTTATTTTTCCTCCAATAAAGAGGACCCAAACCCTTTCTCACAATGACAACCATTATGTCGCTGCACGTGACAAGAATGCTATAAGTCAGCTGGAAATAAAAAGCTTTCCTTTAGCTCTCACTTATCGTTCAATGGCCAATGGTGGGGCAGGCAGGGCAGTTAGTGCCAAGGAAAACACTACTGACAAGAAACAGGAAGACAATTGCACTTGACTTCCATAGGAAAAGCACTTTGTTTACAGTTCACTGTCCGGGAGGTCAGGAATCCCTCCCGCTGTCTCCCTGGAAGAGTTGTGTGATATCAGCACAACTCAGAGTTGGCTTCCTAATCAGAGGGTCTGCAGTGGGCGGAGAGGGCGAGGAGGAGCCTGCATTGAAATGATATTGCCAAGTGATCCTTGAGGCCAAGGGTGATTTCAATGGACTAATCAGCACAGTTTTCATTTTTTGCCTTCTCTTTCCTTTCCGTCTAACCAATCAAGGATGAGCAGAGAACCATCATATGTGCAGACATATTGTGTGTCAGTTTTGCATCTCATCACATGGCTCTGTTGAGCTCGTGTCTTCAAGGATTTGTGTTTTATGAATCATTTTCCCACAGGGGCTGAGGGGGCCGACCTAATGTGTTCTCTTGGATCTGCATTTACATGGAATGTGACTGGGCGCCTAGTTGCTCCAAACCATGCTGTTTTAATGTATACACATAGACTGGTCCAGCAGCCCTTGTTTTCTTTGACAGCCGATGCCAAAATTCTCTTACCGAAGCCTGTGTGCTCTGGAACACTACCACTTCAGTCCTCTCTCTGGCTGCTACAGTGACTGACTCAACCATCAACATGGCCTTCCACCGTGGGAATGGAGTGAGGGGTGCATCTTCTTCGTCTTCTTTTTTTTTCTTCTTCTTCATCTTCTCCAGGCAAGTTCTTCTAAGACGATATGGCATGGCATTGATTTATTGAACTATGCCCCCTACCACACTCTAAGCTTAAGGCCCTAGCAGTCAATGAACTGAGAAAATTAAAAATGCTCAGTCTCTAATCAGGTGTTAAATGTGGCACCATAAATTAAATAATCTGATTTAGTTTCAGACTTGTTTTATTTGTGGGATTCTTTCTGTTCAGGAAGGAAGCGTGGGAAAAGTTTAATACAGTGTGAACTTTTTTTATTCTGTTGTATTAAAGGCTACTGCATACAGGCTCAGCGCTGGATTTGCCTGGTACCGTAACCCTGAATTATTCAGCATCACAAACAATCCGATTACCTTTAGCCACCCGCACTGAGTGGGCTGTTCATTACTTCGCCCTGGGCTTTTGTTGGACACCTTTAAACCTTTGGAAAGAGATGTGACTGGCTCAGCTGAGTTTGAGGCATGTGTGTGCGTGTGTTTGGGGGTGGGGGTAGGAGGCATGGGGTGTGATGATGTGGGCGGAAAAGTACATTTCTGGGTCAATGTGATTCTATGTTCCATTTTCAGCATTGGCTTGTGGCAATGCAATGTAATGCAAGTGGTAGTAGGAATAAGAAAAGAAATCACTATCAAAGACAGAGAAGCTTTGACAGGAATCAGAACATTCCGCATCGTCGTGCCAACCACAAAACCTCTCATCCAAGAGGGATGGGGCAACGTCGTGTTTCGGCTGTTTTTTTCTTCTCTTAATTGCCATTGCTTGTTCTCATGCTTGCTTGCTTTCTTTCATTAGGGAATGCTTAACATGCTTGAGCTGTGCCATTCGGAAATTAGTGTGGCTGTAGAAGTTGTTCAGCTGACATTTCTTGCCTCTGCCCGAATTTACAGAAGGGGCTGCAGAAAACCTATGTAACTTTCCATGTAAGCAATCCTACCTTCTACAATTGTGGTTAGATGGTTTAATGGGGAAAGCCTGATAGAGCCTAGTGGTAGGGTGTTTGAATGGCGACTGTGGAGTTGCTGATTTTTGCCCTGTGTTTCCCTGGTGGGCCCCGTTGTGTTGCCCTGGTGGGCATATAGGGATGCTGTATCTGGAGAGATGAATTTGGTTTCCTACAAGAAAAAAAAAACTCTGCCTTCGGGCCCCTGAGCTAGGCCCTTAATCAACCAACTGCTCGAGGGGCTTTAGTTCTCTCTGACTCCCCACTTGCAACTGTTCTCTCTTTCTCCCAGGGTGTGTTCACAATGGAGCTTCCCTGGTTATATAAAGGATTAAGAAATATGTGCTTAGCAGTAAAAAGTGAAAAACAGAAATGAAATGGCAAGTGCATATGAGTCAAAAGTTCAAGATGAGGACAAGACCCTTGTGTCTAGACCTCTGATCCCATTTAGCACAGAATAGGAAAAGTTTTGGGATAGCCTTGAAATTATTTAAAGCTATCCTTTTGATATCCCTTCTTATTTAATCTTAGAATTAGGTAATATGTCATTGTGGAGCACACATAGCCATTTCATTTTTGTAGCATTAATTTTAAGTGGTATTGGTTAATCTGTGAAAATAATTTATCTGTGAAGAAAACATTCATTCTGCTCCTCAGGAGGGTCAAAAAATAAATTCCACTTCTGCTGGGATATATTTACATAAACCGGGCTGCACTTAAAAAACGATGAATATGCAAAATATCAAGTTCACATAATTTTGAAAAAAGGATGAATCATAAAATATCAAGTTCACATATTCCTCACACCCTCATTTGCATTTCTTGGCAGTTCTCTCTCTCCTGCTGATCTGTCCTCAGATCCCTCTTATGGGTGAGCCTCTCTGATTGCCTCTCATGCATCACAGTTCAGCTCTTGGGCAACAGCAGGAAGCCGCCGCTTAGTCAAATAAGATCTAAGATATAAGGTCTTTGAAAGATTTTCTGATTTCCGATGGTTCGGCAAGGTTTGAGACTTCGAGCAAGCGCAGGGATTATACAATCGTGCATAGACAACTGGTCTTTTCCAGTTCTGATGAACTCAGAGATTCTCAGGAAGTAAACATGTTCAGTGACATGTGGACTCTCAACCCTCTGAATTATGGGCTGACTCTTCAACTGTAGGGGTATGAACTGCGTGTTGCATATGCCATTACTCCGAATGAGACTTCATTATCACTGATACAAAGGGTGAGTATTCAATGGAAACAAGTCACATTTTCTATTGATATAACTTGACATGCTATTCAAGTTAGACGAAGGAGAATGTCTTAGCACTAGATATTGCGATGTGAAAAAGGTTTATTAATATAAAGAAGGATGGATAGCAAGGAGAGACCATTCACAAAGAAGCCAAAGATAGCAAATCATTGAAAAGGGCACGTATCATTTAAAAAAAGAATGTTCTAATGGGTTTTAATGTGGCTGGCAACGATTATTCAATTAAAAGTAAGGTTGCTAGCTTCAAAATGGAAATACCCTTTTTTTAAAATGAGACTACAGAAGCACTACTGTGTGTGTGTCCCTGTACCATAAACACACGCACACATACTCACATTCCCTTGGCCTCAAACCCTTGCTCTTGGCCTGTGCAGAATGCTCAGAAACGACTGACCAATGTCTGTTTACAGCCAAGGTCAGAGACTTGGCTGGACCATGACTCAGAGATATGCAGCATTGTTATTACGCTCTGCTGTTACCAATAACCCCTCTTTATCACTTCCTTTTTCATCTCTTCTCCAAAACTCTCTTTCTTCCAAGGTCAGATAAGCCCGTGGATAGTATTTCATTACGGCTGGCAGTGCTTGACTTTCTTCCCTACGCACTGTGAGAACCTGACATGTATGCCCCAGTAAAAGTCTCCAGAACACCAAGATTTAGAGGGGGTGTTACACCAACTGTCTCTTTAAATGAGATATTTTTATACTTCGTATTAATTACAGAGCCTACGCACTGACTCTTCTTTTGTGTTTTCTGGAAGGGGAAACGCAGTACCTGCGTAACTAATTGAGGAAAATTAAATCAAGGTGGATAGAAAATTGAGGCTTGTGTTTCTTTAGGACACGGCATAAGGGAACAGGAACCTATATAGTTGGTATGTAGAATGTGGGCTGTTTTTTTTCCTGGTCCCAAATGAAGCTATATTCAACCTACGCTGTTTCAAATCATTAAAAATAATGAGACAGAAGCGTTTTCAGGTCTGAAATGGACTACGAATCCAGAATAATGCCAGTTAATGGAAGGGGAGAAACTCCCTGGGAAATCTTCCTCTAAGGAAGAGCACCAGCTTGTATTCTTCAGCTTCAAAGCTCCAGTCCATCTGTAGAGCTTGGTATTAATTAATGCGTTAAATCAGAGATTCACTTTACTGCCATTCGGCAAGTGCAGTAATTCCCTATAGGGGGAAATAATAGTCTTAGGGGATATAGCAAGTCCAAAAAGTGCAGACTCAATCGGCAACTTGATAATAATTTCATAGAACATTACATTAAGCCATACAAACAAGGGCAAGAATAGAGTTCATATGGCGTGGAGACATGGAGTGGAAGCATTATGGTAAGTTATATGATATATTATATGATAAATTAAATTATTCCATTTTTGTGCCTTACTTGTACACATACTCATGTGATCACATCATAAGATGAAAACCTAACAAATCAGAGCAGCCTCCTGGAATTTTAGAATGTCCAACAAATTTTACATTCTGATTTGTCAGGTTGTTGTCTTATGATTTAATAAATTATGATAATTTTTACACCCAACAATTATTCAAAATATAACAAATAGAATAAAAAAACAAAGGAAAAGCCATGGATGTTATATTGTTCGTATTCTATCTTTTATACGCAGTTGAATCTATTCACTGTTGCTCTTCCAGAAAAAGTGCTTGTTTGTAATTAAATGGATGACTGATTTATGCATTGTCTTGCTGTCTTGTGATAGAATATGAGGTGCTGATGTTTGTTCATGTACTACTTCTGTTATGGAGCAAGTATTTTTTTTAAATTATTGTGGTGAACAAGTTTGCAGTTGTGATGTATTGCATGGGAGTTAAAATGTTACTTTATGTAGTGTGAATGATGCGTAATATGGAAACAAGACTATGCTGCCACTTTGTATGAAAGAGTATGGACTTATTCAAGAGTCATTCAAGAGTCTTTCCATCTATATTTTACGGAATAAAAATGCGTAATTCCACCTGACTCACCAGGGCCTTGGGTGACCCTACTCTGGTATCTGGGGTTAACCAACATAGGATAAATCCAGGCCCACTTGTGGTGAACAGACCTCCAGCTTGCCTCAGGTGCGGTTGACCCAAGTCAGGCCAGTGGAAACAGAGGGAGGACTGCAATGAATCTCTCCCACTTCACTTATAGTTAGAAGGAACCAGTGACCCAGTATAATAATCCATCACAGGGGTGAAACCTCAGCCTCACGGGTAACAACCTTTGCACCCCTGCATTTGCAGTTGGTCCTTTCCTCATGCACATGCACACATACACACACACAGAATGTATACACACACACACACACACACACACACAATACACACACACACTCACACAGAATATACACACACACAATACACACACATGCCCACACACAAGCACATGCACTTACACAACCTACAGTAGAGAGAATAATAAGGCCTAAAAGAGAATGATTGTTAAATCTCACAGCATTTACCTTCAACATGTTGTTTTCTCAGTTTTACAGACAATCAATTTCAGCAATATATTGTATGACAACTGAAATAACTGGCCTAAACTGGCAGTAGCATGGCACAGTAGTAAATTGCTATAATCCTGTGGTAAATTGCTCTGTCCTGTAGAATGTTTCTAAAAATGGGGTTGCTGTGGAGCAGTTCTGAGCTCTGTCTAATGGTTTCCAGTAATACACTTTTTTTTTTGGTCTCTGGCAAATGGGCTTTCACACAAAATAATAATCATTTCAATTGTTTACGATATATAATGCCACTCGCTGAAAATTTCCGCGCCGAGTCGATGTCAGGCGTTACTGACATCACAGCTGCTGATTGTTGTGTTTCTTTGCGGAGCCCGTGTTGCTCTTGGCCACCGAGCGGCTTTCCCTCCTCTGTCCTCGGTGTTCCCTCTGGCCTCTCTGCAGTGTGAATTACTGTCAGATGTGTTCCGGAACACTGGCCAGCTAAATTACGCGCTGATGAGAGGGGGAAGTGGCCGGATCAGGAATTTGCACTTCAGTGAAAATAAGCGAGAGGACAGTTAACACCGGGAACGGGCTCCGTCCCTCACTTTCCCTTTTTTAAAAAAAAGGTCATTTTCACCACGTTACTTGTCAGCGGAGTAAAGAGTGCTTTCACATATGGCGTTTGAATTCTAGCTGCTCGGTTGGACTGGGGAAAAATGACTGAGGATTTCACATTGGTTAATGATGTACAAATATACAAAGGCAACTCTCAGGATTAGAACTGCAGAATTCCCACAATATTAACTTGGAAAAAACTAGATAATAAACCTTTTTATAAATCATGATTTGTGCGCTGTTAACAATGCTGCTAGCTTAATGTACTCATTGTCTAGATCGGTGTGCAGTTCTTTCTATATATTTTCAATAGTATAAAAAAAATCAACAGCAAATTAGCCAAACTATTGTATCTGCTATGTGGAAAATTGAACAGTAGTGCATCCTTCCTGGGATATGAAAACAATAGAATTTATCTTACCAAATGCACAATCAGGGCATAAAAAGGAAGTTATCATATTCATTGAGGTACACACAACAACACTGCCATGTTAGCATGGAGCCAGCCACAGAGCAGTCACCATAGGTAGTCACAGAAATTATTTCTTTTCCCTCATTTTGACCAGACAACAGCAATCATTTATTAACCCTGAGGGCAATCAAGCAATAGAGGGAATTTTCAATACAATTCCAGGCCATCACCCTGAAAGCAATCAGTGTACAGTGCATTTTACATTTTGAAAAATCTTTTGTTCCATAGGTGGGATGCAACTGAACATAATTCATTTATCATTTAATAGTATTTGTCATTACATTCACCCTAATTACATGTGCAGTCAGAAATAATATATATGCATCAATAACCCAGGCATCTGCATTCTGAATACAAATGGTGGAGCTCAGTGATGGTAACATATGTGAAAACACATTCAATTTAACCATCAATTCAAAAGCACAGCCCTTCATTCAATTCAAACTCAAATTTGATCATTAATGTGTATTTATTTATTTAATATAACCAAGGCTGTGGAATAGCTCAGCTGGTAAAGGTGCCCACTGTGCTTGGATGCTGGATCCTATGGCTGCAGGGTTAAGAATCATGAACCAACTATGACCAGGAGTCCACAGCAGAAGGGCACAATTGATTTCATCCCACCAAGAAAAGCGTTTGTTTTAGTTTGACTGGAGTTCCTTTGGTTCCTTTGGTCATAACTGCAGTAGTTCCTCCCATATGCCAAAGCACCCACAGGCTAAGCAGCGGGCAGTAGAGAGCTACATCATTGCTAGCTTTCCTAGAGTGGCTGACTCAGAGGTGAGTGTGTCAGTACAGTGAATGTGCTTTACCAGCAAGGCTTGTTCTGTGAGCCCAGGTGACATAGTGTCAACGGCAAAGCTGGGGAGAAAAGAATGAGAGAATCTCTTTTAAAAAGATCCTTTTGTAACTTGTAAGAGCAAAGCGAACAAACCAGAGAGCAAACCACAGGGGTTTGATTAAATCAGGCTTTCATATAACAGTTCTCATGACATTTGCATTATTCTGGAACGCTAAGCTCTAGGTAATTACACAAAAACATATACACACATGTAATCACACAATGTCAGCCCTGGGAGTTGCTGTTGAGTCCCTTCCAAGCTCAGACGCTTGGAGAATCTAGACCCTGCAGCCAGCCCTTCATGCAGTGGCCTTTTCCTGTAACATTATTCCACAATGGGGTCGTCAACAGAGCTAATATCAATTATCTTAGAGAGACCGAGAAAAAGCTTTGGATATGGGTGGATGATTAAGCCAAGGGAGGCCTGTAGCTCAGCCAGATCCCCAACGCTGGCTTATGTAAACACCCCCATTTTGCACATTGGGCCTCTCTCTCTCTTTCGGTTGGAAATGTGATAGATGGGCATATCAAAAAAAAATGTCACTGGTATATAAACAGCCACATTATTTTGCCCAAAGCACTCTTTTAATTTCCATCAAGGGCAAAATGGGCTGGAAAACATAAAGTCCATGTCACATACGGGCAGAAAAGAAACATCTATTGTCAGTTAGCCAAGTCTGAGTGGAGGAACACAGTGGAGTTTGGAATCCTGAGGCCTCTCTTAACGCTATTTCATTCCTGCCAATTCATGACTATCCTTCTTTCGCAATCACTCACCCACTGCTTGTCCGAGTTTCATTTTGTGTCAATTTGTTCTCTGTTGTTGGTTTCTCTGAATCCAGAAAAGTAAAATATCTTTTCATAATGGCCCAGTATTGTGGTGTTATTTTATGTGTTCAACAATTTGTTACAGTATAGCAATCATTTATTGATGGAATGTAAATAGTTTTTAATGTATTTTAAATTTGTACACAGTGGTCATTTGACTACTATTGTCTCAAAACAAGAACTTCTGATTAAAACCCGGGTATATGCTCTCACAGTGTATTCCAGGAGTGGTCATGTTACTTTGGAACTTAGTTGCAGAAATCTTTACTATTTTATCCTGTACCTAGGACCACTCCTTTTGGAGATGGTATTCATATTCAAATAAAATAAACCTATTAGCAAGCTTACAGACAGAGAGGTCAAACTGGCGGGGAAGAGCTCACCACTAATGTAAAATGAGTATATTTTGTTTTGTGAGGTGAGGTGTACTGTAATTATACCATAATAATATGATGTGTTGCTTTTCATTGATGACTGGATTATTATGGCTGAGGCGTGCAGTATGTTAGCTGTCTTTTTAAAAATGGTCCACCTCTTCCCTAATGACTGCTACAGAACCCCAAGTGTGTCTACAAAGAAAGTAAAGGACTCTGCAAAAGTAAGAGATCTGCAATGTCCTGGAGGTAGAACAGAATTGTTGGCCACCTTCCCCCATCCTTTGAAACATGAAAGTTTTTGCTGGTTTTGCAGTTTGCAGACTTCCCTACAGCTTGAAGCAGTTTTTATGTAGGGATCTAGGACTGTGTACATCCAACTGTATCACTGCAACTTTCTCTTAAACAAACAGGAACAAGGCAACTTCCTCTGCAATTAGAGACATATGCCTTAATCTAAATATTCATGATGGAGCTTTAGTTTCATGGCCTTTCATGGATTGTGAATTCAAGAAACTTCTAGAAAACTCCTTATCTACAAAAAAAAAAAAAGAAACACCAAAAATGTCTGGTCTCACGAGACAGAGCTGCTGCACGTGGTGTTCTTGTGTAATCATACCAATGCCTCTACAGAGCTGATAGGCACCAACATTCGTACACAATAATCTCCTGTTGATTTTTAATTTATGCATTCCTTGATAACGTGATTGTCAGAATAAAGCATCTCGCGGCTGAGGCGAAATTAACTGTACTTCTAAAATTACCTTTACCCCGCTTAAACTTCAAAGACCTGGGCAATCAGCACTTATCATTGTTGGTACGACCGCGGGAAACAGATGTTTGCTGATTAAATGCACGTACGGCGTCGGTGCCAAAACGGCAGCGTTCGGCCCTAAAAGCGGCCCGTCATCTAGGACGGAAAGCTGACGGGGCGAGTCCTAGAGCCGCGGTTTCCGCGCCGCAACAAGCACACATTCCGCGTGATTGCCGGATTGTTCTTCGAGGCATTATTTCCACATATCGGGTCTCCCTGCCAAGCGTCGTTTACTCACAATCAACGCTGAGGTTTACACAAACGCTGGATGAAAGAGCGCGCGTCGGGGGAAGGGGGTAGCGGCGGCATTCGGGCAGGGGGGGGGGGGATATGCAACTCGCATTGAACACAATCCCGGCCCCAGAGGCATGTCCGCCCTTCAAACACCACGTGTGTTTACGCTCCCCGCTGAAAGCGCAGGAATTGGAGCCAGGCGCGGGCTGAATTGAGCGCAGATGTAAACCCGACGTGAGATGGTGCGGGTGAAGCGCAGGACATGGCGGGGGTTAGGGGAGCGCGCGCCAGAAAGGAGCGGAGAAAATGGGACTGAAAAGGATGGAGAACGCTGTCAAAGCAAACTTTGAAGACGCATGAGGTAACGGTCGCGGATAGACCGTGTTCCAGACTTTGGGAGGGATGGAAGACTCTTTAAGACTTTTGGGATGGAAAGAAAGAGAGCAAGAGGCAGAGAGAGAGGCAGAAAGGCAGAGAGAGTGAGAGAGAGAGGAATCCACTAAAACACCAACCCCTCCCCCCCCCTTCCCTTGCAATCAAAACCATTCTGGGAAACGTAAGAAACCTTACTAAATTGCAATCCTCCAGGGACAGGGTTTAGCCCAGTAAAGACTGCAACCCTTCAGACTCTGGGCTGATCAGCCCTTAGTCTATAATTTCAAATTCAATATAAAACACATTGATTTTGAGCATGCATTTGCTTCACATTACAGAAGACTACTCTTTCCAAATATAGTCTTCAAAGATTTGAAATGATTTTTTTATTTACCATTTTAATATTTAAATTATTTTTTACTATGCGCCAAAATTATGTATCAATATATCTGAGAAACTGAAACACTCAAGCTTGAGTTACTATTAGTTTTTCAACATTTACTAAATGTTTCAAACATTTAATAAATATTTAATGAATAGAAAAATATTTAAAATATTTCATGAATGTTTAACCATTTAAATATTTCATGCCTATGCATAATTCATCTTATTTTTAAATTTTTAATTCTGTTACATCATTTTTAAAGTTTATTTTGCAAAACTGATGAACTGTCTGTACATTCAGAAACATTTCTGGTTACATAAGGCATGTCGTACTTACTTGAAATTTGGAATACATTCATGTGTGCCTTTGGAAACACCAGTCTCCCACAAGGATAAAGACTACATTTCCACAATAAAGTATTACAGCTATGATAAAAGGAATGATGTCAAGGTCGTACCTCGACAGATGTCAGAGGACATCCCCGCAGCTACTGAAACCCTTTCCAATATACCCTTGTGAGTTTGTGTATTTGGAAGTATAAAGTATAAAGATGTCTTCCCTTTCCTACAGTGTTTTGAAACCCTCATGTGGACGCAAGTAGGATCTGATACATTTAATATTTTTGCATGAATAAGAACACACTTGGCAGACCTTTATTTTTCCTCATTTTGCTATTTTACAATTTACAAACTAGATATAAAAGACCATAAATAAATGACATAATTTACAATGTACCTAAATTCATGAGAAAAAAAAAATCAACAGTAAGGTTAGAAATGCAAAACAATGTTAATCTACATGACTGGGTCATATGGCACCTGGATTCACACAACAAAATAAAATCTTGTTTTAGTTAAACTTTTTCATATGATAAAATTCAATTGAAATGCATTGTACAAAACACACCTCTCTGCTCTGACAGTACATGCAGGTTAAAATCAAGTTGAAAGCTAAATAAAACTCAACTGAACATTGAACTGGCACGAGACCATTAAATGTATAACAAAAACAAATGCATACCTTAAATAAACTGTCTTGACCAGCATTTGATGAAAATAAGATAAAAACAAAAACAAAAAAAATAGATAAGATAATCAGATGACAAACATGTAGCACAATATTTCCCCAAAGCATTCCTGCATATACTGTACTTTAAACTAATATACCTTAATGTACATATGTGCCCAACTTTAATTCATTCTTCTTTGTCTTGGAACTCAAAAAGTGGTTCAATGTCTTTTATTTTAAACCCTTATAGCAGGGCTGTGTTTCACAGCTGACCTAAAAAGATGTGTTTATGCCCAAATATGGTCCATGGTCTTAGTACCAAATGACCAAAAGTCACATAAGGTTCACCAGTCAAAATGACTGCAGATCAGTTCTTGAAGTGACAACCCATAACCTATACAGTATACTTCCCTATTGTTTCTTCTGCTTCTTGGTCACACATGATAAATAGTATGGGAACTACAAAAATGCGTGTCACTGATGGCTAACATTTTGCCTCACAAAATCTCTAATGTCTTTTTTCTCCATTACGCCACATTTCTTTCCTGTGGACCATTGGTGCCACTGCAAAGGGCAAATGTTATGTTGGGGGGTGGGGGTTGGGCAAAGTGTGGGGACTGTCACTAATTCCTACCCCTGCGGAGAGACTACATTGCTATGAACACAATTTCCCAGGGTCTTTCCTTCATAGTGGGAGCAAAAAGCACATCCATTTCATTTTCTTCACATAGTGATTTCATTGCATCTATGATGTCTTTCCTGGATGCATCAAAGGATATGGAGCAACGTACCGTGTTGTTGTTTTTTAAATGAATAATCAATCCAAGTTCTTTTTTCATCTTTTTAGATTTTTTTTCTTCAACGTAATCCACAATGGAAAAAGAGAGCATGACTGTGTTCACAAGATGCGCGCGCACACAAACAAACACACACACACACACCGCTTCTGTTTTATGTAAACATAATAAAAATTAAGCAAAAAAAAAAAAAGTACAAAAAAACCCCCCAAATCTGCAGAATCCGTGTTTACATATACATAGGAATAGGTTCTGGCAAGCTGTGAACCTGAAAATTATACATTTCTTTCTTCTCTACATTCTACGTGGACCTGTGGCATCATGGGAAATCGTTGGAACAGTTTGGAATTGGAGAAGCAAGCAGTATCCAGAGGATGAAGATGGAGGCTTCACTTCCAGTCATTGTGGAGTTTGCCTTGTGTTTCAAGAACAGCCGGTGAGATCGAGGTTTTGATGCTAACGGGCTCCAGTCATTGGTTCGGACACTGGGGAGGGAAAAACAAGAACGGATGAGCGGGATCAATCAGAATAATGCCTCTCCTGCTCACACTATCAAGATAAAGAGATGCATCATACTCTTAAGAGTCTTAGGAGGCTTTTCTTTGTTCAGCTGCTGGGATGATAAAGTTCTTATAGCGTGCTATTCCTACCAGTGTCATTTGCAGAACCTCTGAATAGCTGATCACTCCACAGTATCCAGCTTGTTGAGATTAACCATTGTATAGTTAGCAAAAACTCAACTCAATCTTTCTTTATTAAAATTCCAAGGGATGTATGCTACACAAGTTGCAATGTAACAAGGATAAGCTCACTACCCAGCCTTTTGTCAAATCTGCCCATCTCAACAAGCCTTATGGATCTCTGATGAAAACAATTCCCAGAATCAAGCTATGTTTGTACAAATAGCTGAAAATTGCAGGAAGGAACATTGTATGGCATTTACACAAACAAACATTTCAGCTATGATGGTTTGTTGATGTTCATGATGCGACCACCGCCGATACCCACAGGAAATTCACAGCTTGTAGAAGTCTGATAAATCTGATATCAGACATTTTATTACATTTTTGTTACTCTAATTCCCGACTTCAAACAATTTTATTAGTTACTAAGCTTAGAGTTTTTTTCCTACATTTTTTTTGCATTACCTCAAATCTTGGGATTTGCTTAAAAGGTTCTTGCTGAATTTGATATGCATTTGTGTTCATTTCCAATGGCTGATTTTAAAGCTATGCTAAAAATACCTACTCTGCAGTCATCCACCAAAGCACATTTTATCTGAAACTTAAAAGTTTTTTTGAATTTGCATATGCTAATCAGATTCAAACTGGCTGAGACAGACAAAATTCCATGCACGCATATAAGCATGTCCCCCAGCGTGCATGCACACACACACACACACGCGCGTGCGCACACACACACACACACACACACAGACAAGCTTTTTTTATTACTTACTTACTTTATACAATGATGAACTCAACAATGATGGGTCTTCCATGAATAAGGCATCTTTTGTTTCTCAACCAATAAAAACCACCGTGTTGTGAAAATTCAGAAGGGATTCCAGAGACAGGTGAACAGAGATGGAGAGAAAGAGTGACCAGAGTTCTGCTGCCACCATCCTCCATGTTCCAAAAAGCTCCATAAAAATGTCCAATCAGGTCAGAACTCTCGGGCAGATTCCGGGGTTGTGATGAGACATTCCAGTTACCAGGTGGAAAAGGTGGGAGCGTTCAGTTTATCATTAAAAATGTGTCCAGTTAGTCCTGAGGGTATATGCTTTGTTGCAGCTCAAAACATACACAAGGGAAGCAACAATCACAACACCAAAAAAACAAAAAGAAAAAAACTGCTTCGTTTACTGTGATCGTAAAGTTATCTGGCTCGGCTGAAAGAGTCTATTATATATGGCACAATTTACAAAGATCGATTTATGCTGGCACAAAGATAGAAATAAAGACAATGTCCGGGTGAATTATCCAGGGAAAACGTGTCCAATTCCACTGAAATGCTATGGGCGAGTGTGGCTTTCCAGACAGACTTTCATTCCACAGCAGAACCGCAGATCTATCCCAAAAGTCTAAGTAGTAAGGAATGAAAGAATATCAAAGTGCTGCTTTTCCCCCTTTCCTTCCCTCCCTTTTTTTCTTTTTTAAATCTTTTTTTAATTTATTTTATTCATTTAAAGTGCATGGATGAGGTAAATAGTTCCATTGTTTCATGTACATGGTTCACGGGGCTCAGACTGGAACCATCCTGTCTTGTATCTGTTGCATTTGGGACAGCATTCCCTGGATGCTGTTCAGGATTTGGTCCTGGTGCACTGCTGAGGAGATTCCTATTCTGGCCACATCCCTGTAAGATTCATGTAAAAGAAAACAGCACTGATGAGTAAAGAAATGTGTGTACTTACACAACCAAACTATGTCTGTGGCTGGAACAAATCAAACTAGTTTTCTTTATGAACCATTGCATTTTCATCTTTTGATCTTTAAATGTGTGTATGTGCGTGCGTGTGTGCGTGCATGCGTGCGTGCGCATGTGTGTGTACATACAGAAAGATGTGTTCACCTCCCTTTCCCTGAAATAAGTTTGCTATTTTTTCCAGACTGAAAACCCAACAGTGAATCATTCAGCTTCCATAAGCCCTCTTGACTCGACGACATCCACCCCGCCCTTTCCCGAATAAACAAATCCGACGCCTCCTCCACGGCAACGGAAAAAAGAAAATCCACGCGACCTAACCGCGTAGGACGCTAATGGACGTGTCCGAACAAGACCAGACCGGGGCACTCACTCCTGGGTCATGTGCACCACGGCCCCCAGGGTGGTGTAGCCGGCGGCGGCGAAGTTGTCCTGGTAGCCCTCCATGTGGATGGCCTGCAGCCACCCGGCAACGGAGCCCAGGCAGGAGGGGAACTCGGGGCTGCTGGGGTCCAGCAGGGTGGTGTTGGGTCTGGGGACAGCAGGACAGAGGGGTTCGGGACGGTTAGGAGGAGGTCCAGCCAGTTTTACTTTACACCATCATTGCACAGTTTTTATTTGTGTGCGTCCGCGCATGCGTGCGTGCAAGTGAGTGTGTGAGTGTACATGTGCATGCATGTATGTGTGTGTATGCGTGAGTGAATGTATAAATGAGAGTGTGTGTGAGTGTACATTGTATGCGTGTGCATTTACAAGCATGTGTGAATGATTGCATGTATGTATACATGTGTACTTGTGAGCGAGGGTAAATCAATATGTATACGTGTATGTGTGTGTGCACGTACATGTGAGAGAGTGTATGTGTGTGAGTGTATGCATGCATGTATGTATATACGTGCGTGTGTGTGTGTGTGTGTGTGTGTGAGAGACAGGGCCCTACCGGCTGGTCTCCCCTCCCGTTCTCTTCAGGCTCCCCGGGTTGCGGATCAGCTTGTCCAGCATGTTGACGATCTGGCTGAACTTGGGCCTCTCGCCGCGCTCCCTCTGCCAGCAGTCCAGCATGAGCTGGTGCAGGGCCACGGGGCAGTCCATGGGCGGGGGCAGCCGGTACCCCTCCTCAATGGCCTTGATCACCTGTGAGTGCAGGGGGGAGGGCAGAGGTGATGGCTCAGGGGCGGGTCCTTCTGTACCCAAATGTCTCAGTTCGACATTAATTATAAACCGCGTGAGCAGTTTCGGGCAAACAGTACCGAACGTGCTCTGTCTTTTCCCCGTCCGTGCTAGCTTTCGCATTTCATTGAGAATTGCACAGACCAAACATCGCATTTTGCCATGTTAATGAGTAACGCAGACAGAGAGGGGTTAAAACAGAGTGAACACTCACATCCTGGTTGCTCATGTCCCAGTACGGCCGCTCTCCATACGACATCACCTCCCACATGACGATCCCGTAGCTCCAGACGTCAGAGGCGGAGGTGAACTTCCTGTAGGCGATGGCCTCTGGGGGGGTCCACCTGATGGGGATCTTACCCCCCTGCAATTGACAGGTGTTACATCCTGTTACATCCTTTCAAAGCACAAACACACACACACACACACACACCCTTCACACCGACTTTGATCTATTGTGTGTGTGTTAATTGCTCAGCCCAGATACCGCTCAACCCTGCCACCCTCAACGACCCTCTTAGTCACAGAAGTGGGGATTTGGGTCTCACCCTGGTGGTGTAGGTGGCCTCAGGGTCGTCCTCCAGCACCCGGGACATCCCGAAGTCAGACACCTTGCACACCAGGTTGCTGTTAACCAGGATGTTCCTGGCGGCCAGGTCCCGGTGCACGTAGCTCATGTCGGAGAGGTACTTCATGCCCGAGGCGATGCCCCTCAGCATGCCCACCAGCTGGATCACCGTGAAGCGCCCGTCGTTCTTCTGCAAACGGCGGGTGAGAAAGAGAGAGAGAGAGAGAGAGAGAGAGAGGGGTTGAGCGACGGTGGTAAAGTCAAGCTGCCAACTTGGGAGCCTGGTGTTCTGGACACCCACTTCACTATACTAAAATATTCATGCCCAGCTTATGAACATAACATTTTCACTCAACAGCTATTCCTGGATTGCTTCCGAGATAACTTTTAAAAGTGAAGTAATTCAACGAGCGCTTAATTTTATTCATTCTTTAGCAGTTAGTCATGCTATCCATTATGCGCACACTCAATAACGCTTGACTTTGTTCATTTGTCCAGCCATAAACAGACAAATGATTCATTCAGATGTACTTAGACCATTTATGGGCACATGCGGTTTCTCTCTTTTTCTTTCTCTTTTCTCTCATCTCAATAGGAGGTCCTTATTACAGTGGCGGTAAGTAAGAGCTTCAAGCCAATGAAAATTTGTCTTCATAGAATGATTAACACTCACTGATTGGCAAACCACCCTTTTTCATGCTAAAAGCTCTGTTTGGGTGGCACATTTCTATGTATGTTAAATTCAGTCTGATGTTCTCCGTGGAACACTGAAAAATGGTGGAAAACAGGCTATTGCTGCTTCATAATTACTTTCTATTGCTCTGGTAATGTAATAAAGCAATTAAGGATTTCATTATTTTGTTTAATTTTTTATTGGTTTTATATAAAGACAGCTCCACTTGTGTTAGCAAATATAGCTGAATGGGTTAATCTACCATGGCTTAAAGACAAAGGCTTGTGTCTGGATTTCATTGCCACTCTTTTTATAAACGGTATAAAAACATTGCATGAATTGTGTGTGATGATATTACTCTATTCACTAAATAATTTATTCTTTGATTATATTTTATTTATTGAATGTGTCAGAACAGTGAGGATTTTGAAGTTGGAGACAGGCAAACAGATTATTTGCGAAGGGTACAGTAAATTCACTTGCTTTATAAAAGAAAATCCCACCTCTAAACGGGCAGCACCTTTTTCCTGTTTGTTGGATTTTTTCCAGTCTTACCAAGAACCTTAAGGTTAATTTTATTAAATCCAACACAGTCTGGTTTGATTGAATTGTATGTCCCCTTAAACAAGCTAAATGCGTTTGATTGAATCTAGGGGAAATTCCCTCCACACTAGTGCAAGCTCATTTTGTTCATGCGAGTAAACTTAGACATTTTCCGTTTGCACTAGTTAACTACAGTTATGACTCAGCAAAGGCCAGGTCATTGCTATCAGTTTGAAATAGAGAGGTCTAGGACAGCAGTGTGAATTTAATCTTAAATTCACTACACACAGTCATGAGGGGGACTACCGTAATCCATAAAACGGTGACAGTAATTCATGATCTCATAACACAATCATTAACGGCGAGAGACATGACCTCACTGCCTTGCAGTGCGGCTCAAAACGACTGGACCAATGGCGTTTCAGATGAGCGCAACGCGCATAATGTAACGGATGGCTGCGGCGCCGTCCCCACACCTGCGACTGACAAGCTGTTCGCTGTCGGAGCGGCTTGTTGCCGTGGTGATGCACAACCTACCCTGAGGAAGGCGTCCAGGGAGCCGTTCTCCATGTATTCGGTGATTATCATCACAGGCTTACCTGCAGGATAAAAATGAAATGACTTATAAAACAATTACTGCTCAGTTATCTGCTCACTTCCGTTCTGCACCTTAGCGTTGGGTAAATTACACAGCCAAAGTTTAACCTACTTTGCTTACATAAATCTGGGTTTTTACTGATTTACAAATGAAGGTTAATTATTCTGCTGCAAGGAGTTACTATTTAGCCATTCCCCGCTTATAATTTCAACTAGAAACCGTGAGGTTTTCAGTTTTTTTCTCTCTCATGGCTTCTCAAAAGCTGATGTTTAACACATGCTTCAGCTGATGGTAGAGAAAAATGTGTGCACGATAGAGGCTATTCGCCACCATATTGTTCCTCTGGGGCTTCTGCTCTGATCGTATTAAAGGATCCAAACCTCCACACCCTTGTATGTTATTTGCTTTCTCTTTTGACTTATTCGCTGAAGAACTCCTGCAAGTTTTTTACAAAACAGAAACTTTCTCTCTCAACACACTGTTCCATCGGCCAGGATCGCAGCTTCAGAAAGCTGTTGAACTTCAGCGCCCAACCGAGCACCCTATTAACTTATTAACAGAACGACAACACCTCAGCGGGCACAAAGTAAACACTTCAAAAAAGGCAGCTCTCTTGGGAAGAGCGCAATTACACACAGCCGTCCCTTCTGCCTGTTCTTCGGGCGACCCTGAACTTGCCTGAACGACAGCTCCCAATCGAGTCTGGAAAACTCTTGCCCTCTGACCCCTCCCACCCCCTCATTTGCATGCAAGTGTTTTGTTTACTGAACGCGTCCATTGCAACCGCCGAGGCGGGCGAATTCCTAAGTAACCTGTCAATCAGGCCGGCTCCATGGCGACGCTGACCCGGCCTGTTTGGAACGGGTCAGCCCGCTAAGAGCCGCACAATGCGGCGCGGCGGGGCCCGCTCGCCGGTGGGGCCCGCGCGCCGGCGCTGCAGATTGAAATGATCGTTTTAATTTCCCGGCAGCGGCTACATTATGCAAATGAGCGTGTCGGTTTACTGCGCCCGCGAGCGAAAGCGGCGCTGCCGCAGCCAGCCTTTTGTAATGATTACCTCTGGGGACGGTAAAAATGACAGCGCCGCTCTCTCCCTCATTAGCATCGCCTTTGTGTTTACTTACACGCCGCGTGTTTAACATTATCAATAAGTCCTGCCGGAAAGCCAGCAAACACGGGAGGGAGAGGGAACAAAACCTGTTTATGATATTTCAAAAAAAAAAAAAAAAAAAAAAAATCAATTACTAAGGTTGTAAGATTTATTAATGTAAACCGACTGCACGAGCGCACTCGAGTACGGGGCTGACAGGAGATAAAAAACCATAAAGAGAAAATATGATCTGCCCTCGGCGAAGGTGGGTGTTGTGTTGAATAATGCCTGGTAATGCACGCTCGGAAGACCCTTTGACTCCGCACAAAGCTTTCAGATACAAGGAATCCATACAGGTCCCTCTCTGATAAAGCTGGCTCTCAGCCCGCTCTCTCGTCTCATCTCCACGCCTGCGCTCTCTCTCCGCTCGGCTGCTGAAAGGTCTGAGTGCGGATAAGCCATCAGGATTGTGCGGCTCCAGACCCTTCACTCGCCACCGCCGACAGCTGAGTGACGGGGCCGGAGCTTATCTCCAGGAAGTGGGGCTGGGTGTTTGTCACAATACATTACACTTATACATCTTTCATCTGCCCTCCGCGGTCCGACACGCCCTCAGCGCACCGGCATACACACACGCATGTGGACACACGCGGAAACACACACGCACATGTGGACACACACACGCACACACGCACGCACACACACGCACGCACGCACGCACGTGTGGACACACACGCATGTGGACACACACACATGCAAATGTGACTGCACACACACACACACGCACGTGTGGACACACGCACAGACACACGCACATGTGGACACACACACACATGCACGCACACACGCAAATGTGACTGCACACACACACACACACACGCACCTGTGGACATGCACACATGGAAGCACACACACATGCACATGTGTACACGCACACATGGAAGCACACACACATGCACATGTGTACACACGCACACACACACACACACACACACACACACACACACACACGCGGACACACACTTTACACCACACACATACAGCCACGAGCACACAGACCTACAGAGCTCAGCAGTTTTAAATGCACATGTACACATACACACAAACACAGACACACACACACACATTTTACAGCACAAATACAAACACATGAACACAAACCTACAGAGCGCAGCATTTTAAATACACATGCACACTCGCACACACAAGTGCACATGCGCGCGCATACACACACATACACATTCACACACACACACACACACACACACGGTCATGTCAAAGATGCAGGCTCCTACTAAAATAAACTTTAGCATGCCAGCGAACCATCAGGTATTCATTTCCTCCAGGAAAAAAAAACCAAACAAAATAAGAGCTGTGAAAACTCAAGGGCAAACGTGCACTGCAGATAGTGCCGCAGACCCCGAGATTAACTCCGAGCCGACATCATGATTAATGACCCTTTCATCAGGCATTAGCGGGGAGAACGGCCTTTTGCATCTATAACATCCCAGCGAGGAGGCAGCCCAAGGCTTGAGAGAGAGAGCGAGAGAGCTCGGGTTGGGCCTGCTTGAGTACAGTACTACAGAAGTACAATGCTGGGGACAAAGGACAATAAAGGCGGGCATTTTCAATCATTTAAGGGACGACCGCACTCCCCGGGAGCAAAAGTAATGCCGATAATACCAGATTTCTTCGCTTTTTACTGTCGTTTTAAAAGCCAGCGGGTCACCAAACTACTTCAGTGACCAGGTGTACGCTGTATGTTTTAAAAAGGCAACTGAATGTCAATTGGAAATCCATGCTAGGAGGAAGAAGACATTGTATACAAGAAAGACAAGGTAACTTCAGATGATGGGTGGGGGCTGGCTCCCAGACTCACATTTGGTGACCACGCCCTCCAGACGGATGACGTTGGGGTGGTCGAACTGGCCCATGATGCTGGCCTCGCTCAGGAAGTCCCGCCTCTGCTGGTCGGTGTAGCCCACTTTCAGAGTCTTGATGGCCACGCAGATCTCCCGCTTCCCCGGCAACTTCAGGCGCCCGCTGCAGACCTCGCCAAACTCGCCTGCCAGGTGGCGCACAGGGGGGGTGGGGGGGTAAGAGCCAAGTCACCATACACCAGCGGGGGGGGGGGAGGAGGCATGAGCAATGCCAACGTACACCAGAAGGGGTGAATGTAAGTGAAATTCCTCAAAAGGCAGAAGTGAACGTATGAGCTATTCGGGGAACAGCAGAAGGGGTGAATGTAACAGCCATTCATTGAACAGCAGGTGGGGGTGGGGGTGGGGGGTGGGGGGTTGGGGGGGTGTTCCAGCCAAGTCACGGGCACAACAGGGGGCTTGACGTTAACAGCCAAGTCTTCGCACAGTGAGGATAAGGGGGTTATGCAAGAGCATTGACATTGCTCAGCAGTAGGGAATCTTCCTTTCTCACATGCACTCATAAGCTCATAGAAAGATATATTTGTAGATTCTTTGGCCCGGACGTGTTATATTAATCACTTTTCTCTTCCAAGTGCCCGGTAATCCACAAGAAGAGGATGCACAATTATTTTTTCAAATGTATAAACATTAAAATGCATAAATTTCATTTTGAGGCAAACCATGCCATTTATAAAAATGATCACTGGAGGCCCGACACAGCCTGTTCCATTCTGTTTGGACATTTGCTTCCAGTTCACTTATGATTAACACATAAATAAAATCAGAGTGGAATGTTAATTACAAAATAAACAGGGTCTCCAAATGACCAATAACAAATTTTTTATATGCTTACTATTATAGCATTTTGTCCTATCTGGGTCTTTGTTTAATATAACACATCTTAATTATAATAATTATAAAAATTCAATAAAGCAGTCTTTAAGCTGCTTTTTTACATTCTTGAGATTTAAGAGTTCTTACTACGAAAAGACTTGTCTATAAACAACTCTGTAATAAAACCTCTGACAGGGTCTACGGCAGTAGCTTCTTTAAATGTGTCAGAGTGAAGTAAAAATGACATTTTAATGCATTAGTGATGAGCTAAAATTCCTTAAAGAAACAGAAACAGAAATCGACTCCTTACCGATTCCAATGACCTTCTCGATCTTGATGCAGGAAGCGTCGATCTCTTTGGCAAATTCCCGGACAGCCTGGTTGGGGTCCTCATACGTGAAGGGGTCCACATATATCTGCACACCTGCAGCAAGAGAGCGAAAGAGAGAAGAGAGAGGTTGCTTCCACTTTCCTCCTCCTGAGCCTTCACACACTTTCAGCCTCCTTCATCCTCCGAAGGAAAGCTAGCAAGGCTTTTCCGTCGTGACTGCTCCTCACTCCCTCCTCCTTCAGCGCGTGGGAGCGTACGCTGGCTGCTTACCTGGGTGTAGATGCTTCTCCTCCTCCGCATCCTGCTTGGCCTTGCTGTACTTGCGCCTCCTAATAAAGAGAACAATGAAGGAAAACGGTAATGAGTTGGTTAAAATGCTACATAACCAGTGTAGCATCATTTCCAGGGACACTATGCATTCATGCTACGAGGAAAATTACAAAGACCAATGCAATACAGTTTACATAATATAAGTTGGAAGAAATACAAAGAGTATCTTGGTTTTATTTGGTGGATTATATTTTGTTGGGGAAGGGTTATAGGTCTGCAAAATTTCATAATGGAGCAAAAATCTATTGATCACCATTGATGGGGAATGAATCACGTTTTCGTCCAATAAACAGACATACCTGGTTTAAACTACTCATGACCACATGCAGTCCTGTTTCAGAGCTTGGCTTTATTTTATTAGGGCTGAACCATACATTTGTGATTTTTTAAAAAAAACAACAGTTTTTCCGATCAGACAAACATATCCCAGTGAGACCAGAATGTGTGATTTGGCCGTCGCTACGGTAACTTTAATCTTCCCATGGGATCAGCCAGCGAGAGGGACAATGGAAGGAACGGAAAAGAGAAACACAGAGGGAGTCCCAAAACACAAAGCCAGGAAGGGACCCCCCGCTCAGCCAGAACGGCGACGTACAAGACAACTATTCAAACATTCCCCTTTCAATATCCCCTGTTGTGTTGTCCCCCCCCCCCACAAACAACCACACCCACACCCACACACAAACACACACATGAACGCTCACACACACCTAGCCCCCACCTCACCTGTTGGCCCTAAACACCCCTTGAGGCTGCTCTAAGCAGACCAGCAAAGAACTGGGGGACAGGCCATGACAACAGGACACCCAGGACACAATGAAACTCACTGCAGGAGCTAGGGGGAGCTATTCTGAGAGAAGGGGGGGGGGGGGGTCAATTCACCTGCTTCAGGACCTGAGGGTGCACTAAAAGAATTTGGGGCGGGGTTTCAGCTCTGCATCCTGCCGATAATGTAAGGGTAGAGCCGGAATGTCACGGTGGGGGGGGGTGTGGGGGGGGGAGCAGGTAGGACGGAAGAGGTGTGCTGGAATGCGGAGGCAACGCCCAAAGGGCTGCTGGGCTTTGACGTGGGGCTTCACGCACTGCTGTGCCTTCGAATGGCCAGAGCAGAGCTGCCAGAGAGAGCTGGAGAGGCGGAGACAGTGGAGCTGTTGTTCCAGGCTCCCGGCCCCATTGAACTCAAGTGGAATTATCAGGTACGCTCTCAGGGCATATGTGCGATGAGTTGCCTCCTTTGTAATCCCGCTCAAATCCCCCCCTTCTTGATTCCCTGCCCTCTGCGAACGGCGGAGGAAACGGTGAGACTGTTTAGCGCAGCCGCGGTAATGGGCAGTAAACCTGTAACGGGGACTTTGGGGGGGAAAACAAAGACCAGCGCTAATTAGCTTCTGTTTGTTAATTTTATCCCCAAGGAGACAGACAGCCATACAAAAGCTCACTTCACATTTATTACAATAAATGAAAAGTGCACTTTCATTATCATAATATTACAGCTCCATGAGCAGCGGAAATAACAGCCATGGCGATGGAAATAATGAAATGGCCACATCTGAACCCGATTAAAATTTGGCAGATTGGATGTCGCGCGGCTTGACGCTACGCTAAATGGAGAGATCGCTTTCCAATTTAGTTACGGTGCAGGCAGGCAAAAAATAAAAAAAAAGATAAATAAATAAAAAATTTAAAAAATTAATCCACCGGAACAGAGACCGAGGCAAAATAAAAGGTTCCTTTGTGCTTATTTCTCATTTTGTAAAAGCACCTGGTGCTATCCGACAAGGTGAAAAGAACAGATATAGCAACTGATGAGACGGAGAGAGATTAAGCGAGAGAGGGGGAAAGAGAAAGGGTGGCGATTAAACTCCTGTGTTGTTCTGAGATGGATCTTTTGTCTGGAACAATGAGAGCCGTGAGCCTGGAGGAGCAGAGCAGTTTGTCAGCAGCTGACAGGCAGATCCCTGTAATGCAGAATCGCACCACAAACACGTCCCATTTCTCTCCTTCAACTCCATTAACTGCATTTTTTCCCTTCAAAAAAAAAAAAAAACTGTTGCGTAATATTCCTATCTCAATAAGTATCTGACAGAACGAGTACCATTGGAATCAATGAGTTGAGAATGTGCATTTTATTTGTAAAATATTACATGTACGATTTCTTTCCGGGCCAATGACTGCATGCCTAAGGTTTTGTAGAACCTTCTTGGTTCCAGTTTATATCCTGAATTCGATTCCGTAAAGCTCTACGGTTTGGTGTTGGATAAATATTGGATCATGTGGTTGTGTGTGTTCTGGTGAGGTGTGATGGTTTCCAGTGCTATAAAGGCTAAGCCTGCTGTTATCCTCAATTCTTCTGGGGCTTGGAGCGCAAAACCATGGACCCAACAGAACCTCCACCACAGCAGGCTGCCTGTCTGTCAAAACCAGCCCCAGCAGAGACTATCACCAAGCTATCACCTGCCTGCAGACATATATTATTATTATCATTTTTTTATTTTATTATTTAAATTTTTTATTATTAAGGTGACCACACAGCACTAGCTGATAATGAATAAGATTTGCATAATAATCAATTGCTAGTCTGTCGTGTAGCAGATTTTGAGCTGGTATACAAATCACCCTTGTGCCTGGGGGCTTGAAGGCCCTTCTCTATACTATGATCCCATCTCTCTTTTAAAGAATCTTGCTTTCCCTGTCTGAATATAGCGGGGGGGGGGGACGGACAGTCCAATCTCCTTTTTTCTGCACATTACAGTGTTTACTGTGCATATCCTTGTTAGTTTAGTTTATAGGTGGAGTATATTCACTGTATGATATGGCATACTTAGTTACCAATATTTACAGAATTAATTTTGGGGCAGTGAAGCAGAGAATGGCCTTTCAAATAAAATTATTATAAAACTGAGACTGAGGAGGGGAATGGAGAGATTTAAAAAAGACAAAGGCAGGCACTGGCCACAGAATGGAGGAGAAGAGAGAGAGAGGGAGAGAGGGAAACCATGGAGAATGAGGGAAAGGGAAGGAGAAACAGGTTGAAAATATTGCTGTGAAAAGAAAGGACGAGGGAGAGAGAAACAAGTGTGATGTGAGGGACGCAAGTCTCACCTCCTGCTGATAAAGAAGGCGCCGATGATGAAGAGGAGCAGGACCACGCCCCCAATGACAGACACCAGCAGCACAGTGGAGTTGGCTCCATCGCCGATGATCGGAGAGGGAACTGAGACGTGAGAAAACACGACAACATCATTCAGTCAGGAGGCCGTTCCTCGTGGAGCTTCCAGTATGTAGCAAAGTGGTGCCTACACACTGGATTTATGTGCGCACGCGCACACACACACACACACACGCACGCACACACACACACCTTCCCCTTCCCCAGTGCAGGTTCAACCCTCACAAATAAAACAGCACTTTGGGGCCGACTGCCACCCTCTCTCAATTTCCACTCGCATTCTTTTTTCTTTGTCATTCAGGGAAAATAAAGCGCTGCAGAAAAATCATGAACGCGGCTTCTTGGCTCTGTCTTTCTGTCTGCCCAGCGCTTGCCTACTCACACCAAAGAGGTGCACTAACATTATTCCACCACTAGAGGCCAAGGTTGAATGAAAGGGGTGAGTGTCAGTGAAATCTGATTGTACTTTTAACCCTACATATCTGGACAGTGTCTTTGCTGCCCAGCACTAATCTCCATAGGAGTGTAATTGTCATGCTTAAGCCACCCCATCACTGAACCCTGTTAGAACTGGACACCAATGTTGCGGACGGCCCAGCTGATCACAGCCGCGCCGGTGCGGGCCAGGACGTACCGGAGGTGGTCATGAACTCGTACGGGCCGCTGAATTCGCCGTACCCGGCGGCCGTGCGGGCGCGGACGTGGAAGACGTAGGACGTGAGGGGGTTGAGGCCCTTGATCTCGGCGTTCCGGGACAGGGTCTTGATGATGCGGTAGCTGCGCTCGTTCTGGTCCTGACCAGACGACAGAAGGAAGAGAAGGAAAAGCGTTGAACGCATATCGAGCGCAGCGCTTCCTGAATGGCCCCGTCAGGAAGGTGACCGGTTCAAAATGGACATAAAGCTGTCGCACGCACACATGCTGTCCTCACCTCTTCCTTGTTTATGGGGCACTTTGCCAAAATGGAAATTTGACGCATTGTTTCTTACCACAAAAATAGCATCTTTTTCTATCTTTGTCAAACCCTGCACAGTCGTAAGAGATGGGCTCTGAGACTGCGGATCGCAATTTCCAAAATTCATTCTAAATCATCCGATAAAAATGACACATCCCTCGAGACAGCTCATTGCAGAGGGTTGTTTCAAGAAGTTTCAAGAGTTTTTTTTAACCTAATATAAAATTCAGAAAATTGCTTGACTATAGAATTATTCCCCAAAGCGAGGTAGTTTTGGGATTTGGCAGGCCTCTTGAAAGTTTTCAACGATCCAGTTCTTTCATGGACATAACAGTAAGTCCTGTGTGCCATGAGAATCACAGTCTCAAGATTTTCTTTGGTCTGAAAGTATAAGGATGAAATATACTAAATAATAAAAAGACTATTCTCTTGGTGAGAAACACCATAATCAATGGCAATGTTCTTGCAGGACCTCTCCATTAAAAGAATAGTTCACTATGGAGTTTTCGGATATTATTTCAGTTTTACTGTATGTTTTTGCGTGCATTGAAGGATATATTAATAACTTGCAGTGCACACAAAAATAAAATATCTCCATCACACACAAAAATCATCCAGGCAAGGTGAAAATAAATACTAAAACTGAAATAATATAAAAAAGGAGAAATTCCTCAATCACAACAGCAGGACGAATATGCACAAATGGTAGGGGGGCAGTATCACACCTTCTCTTTGCCTATTTTTTTTTTTCAAAATTGCATTAGTCATGGCAGAGAGATTGTTTACTTTATCCTGCCTCCTACTCTGTTCAGATACTGTGTCCCCGATCCTGCATGCAGTCACGTAGAAGTGAAGAGTAACCAAATTAATGCATTTCCTTAGAAACTACATTTCCCAGAGTACTTCTCACCTTCTCATAGTACTTGACCTCATAGTCCAGAATGACCCCGTTGGGCCTCTCGGGCTGCTGCCAGACCAGGGAGATGCTGTGCCTGGTGATGTCCTTGGCATGGAGGGAGGTTACAGAGGAGGGAGCTGTGAGAGAGACAGAAACCACCGCCGTCACGAGCTGCTCAGCCTTTCATTCCCCCCCAGAGTCCATCTAACAGGAGATACAGCCGCACCAAACCGTATCTTATTTCCTGAGATGTCCTCCCAAGGGCTGAGAAAGTAAAATGTAGATCAATCCCCAGGACAAGGTGCATCTCCAAACCTAATTTCAAATCCAGGAAAGTGAGAAAATCTGTGGCTTCGTTCAGGGTAGCCGCATCAAAATGGTGTGCTCTCAGAGAAATTATGTTGTTTTAAAACACACCTCTTATACGTTTATAGAACTATATAAATGCTCCCCGGCCTTATCCAAGGTGAGATGAAACAGCATGTGAAATAGCCTTGCTAACTGTGCACTGATGCAGCAAACGACTTCTCATTCTTCCTTTCAGAGGGGGCTATAAAACATATATTTTAGAGGGAAACGAGCAAACTCATCACACACTTACCGTAGTTAAAGGTGCATCACTGTCTGAACTACTCATCATTACTCACATCCTAGTATTCAAACAACTGCTGCCAAATCACTTCTAGTGGCTAAAATGCACTTTTAGGACGATAATATGTGTGGCATATAAATTAGTGATTGTCCCTGGTGTGTTTGGATTTTTTTTGCCCCTTTTCAGAACTCAAATATGTGTAGCGGGCTTTTGGACTAGTGAGGTTCCACAGGCTCTTCTCGTCAGTACTCTTCCCGGTAGGGGGTGGGGGGTGGAGGACAAGGCTAGATCAGCCATTTTTTTCTGGAGTTATTAATGGTCTGATCCGCATGCCTCAGCAATGTTGGACGGTTGTTTGAGAATCCCTGCTCTCAAGTTTTCTCTTAGCTATTCCACAGTTGTCGTGAAACAAGATGTATAGGACTTCTGGGCAAAGGTATCAACTGTAACCTCTTTTTTCATAATTAAATAACAAATCAGAGTACCTTTGCCTTTGAAAATAGTCCACATAAGATTAATTACTAGAACAGAAAGTTATGATGACATTTAGGGCAACAAGAGGTTACAGTAGCAAAATACATTTACACAAAAACTGCGCCAGAATTGCTGCTTGGCCAAAGCAAAGCAAACAGCACTTATTCAGAACCTCTCTGCTCAGTCAGAAAACAACCAGAGACTCAGAACCTCACCGAGCCCATCAGAATACATAGGGGGATTCAGAACGCCACCACCGAATCAGAACACATCAGAACCTTGCCAGCCGAAAAGAGAACCAATGTGCTGCAATTCTGTTTTTTTCCAAATAGCAAAGCAGTGCAACCTCCTTGCCTATAACTAGAAACCCACATAGTTCTGATATTCTTTGAAAGCTATCAGTTCATGGCAGTAATGACACACTACGAGCACTCAAAAACAACTCTGCGGTGTCGACCGTGGTGACTGCGACGGTTTCGCGGTAGGCCACTCCGGCTGCCAACTGACCGGCCTGGTTGGTGGTGACGGTGACGGAGACGGCCTGGTCGCGCCCGGGGCTCTGCTTGGAGACGCCGTTGACGGCCCAGATCTCGAAGGTGTAGTTGGTGTGGGCCTGCAGGTCGTTGATGGAGACGCGCGTGCCCCTCAGGCTGAGCTGCTGGGGGGAGAAGTGGACGCTGCTGTCGCAGGGCAGACACTGGCGAGGCTCCGCCCCGCACAGCTTGCACACCACGTTGTAGCTCAGGTCCTGCCGGCCCCCGTTGGACATGGGCGGGCTCCACTCCAGGTTCACCGACGTCTCGTTCACGTTGGAGATGAGGTGCATGGGGGCCGAGGGGGGCCCTAGGATGGGGAGATGGGGGGAGGGAAGGGAGGGAGGAGGGAGGAAAGGAGAGCAAAGAATTTAAATTAGTTGAATTAAAACGAGTGCCACACACACGCACCCATGCGCATGTACAAACATACACTTGTGCGAACGCAGACACACGCACACACAGTCATGTCGCCTATGTTTTTCCCACAATGGTGAATTCTCTGCCTCTCTCGCCGTGAGCCATATTAGAGAAAATTATGTTTGCCACACAGAGAATACATTTTCTGTGAGTCATGTACTCAGCAAGTATGTAAATCGCCCACAGAGAGATAATCACACCGGCGCACGAGAGACAAAGGGAAACAGAACTCAAAGATCAAACAGGCTGCAAATGAATTTGCCCTCTCCTTTTATCGGCGGGCGCGTGCGGCGCTGAGAGGGGGCCGCGGAGCCGGCCGCGGTGGCGGGACTGGCGTGTTGTGTCAGCGCGGCACGCTCCACCAACACGAACCGCGCAGGAGCGGAGCCGCCGTCCCGCTCCGACACGCCGACGGGACGAGCTGGCGAGGGGCCGCGGGGAAGGACAGGCGAACGGGGGGACAGGGGGGCCCCGCTGAAAAGGGCGGCCATTGTGCGTCCGCGTCTGTCGCTCACCGAAAGGAGGGGTCAGAGAGCAGGAAGGGGCGGGGGCTGGGGGGGGGGGGGGGGGGGGGAAGCAGGGGGGCAGCTGCAGACAGCGTCTGTTCCCTTCAGAATCAGAAGTCAGCGATTAGTATGTAAGGGAGGACTGCGGGCAAGGGAGGAGAAGACAAGGAGGGAGGGAGAAAGAGGGGGAAAGGAGAGGAGTGCTACAAAAGACCGGGGTGTGCGAGGGTGAGACGGGGTGAGGGCGGTTCAGAAACAGACTGAGAAGAGCAAAAAGAAAAGAGTGAAAACAGAGGGAGAATGACAAGAACAGACTGGAGAGACTGAGGGATGGGTATGTGTGAGAGCAAGAGAGAGCGTGTGGAAAAGAAAAATAGAGAAGGAAAGATAGAGCCAAAAAAAAAACAAAAAGAGTGACTGACAGGAGCTGACCAGGACATGCACACAATGTCAGGAGGGCTTCAGAGGCCTGAGAGACAGGGCCGGTCGTTAAGGGGCGGAGCATCTCGTCAAGACAGCCAACATGACTTCCATTTCCTCTTCAGCTGAACTGAAGCCATTATCCGGCCGCATTAGATTGTGCGGCCACGGAACACTCATTCGCAGGCTGAAATTAAATTGCGTCTGATTTAAGCTGGCCGGGGAGTTTTCAGCTAAACGCTTTTATCTTACCTTCTAATGGCTTCCAACGCATAAATAACAAGTCCGATTAATCCCCCAATTAAGGTTTTATTTTGAGATTACACTACAATTTTTTGGTTATCATTTACCTGAAGAAGGAAAGAAAAAATGCAATAAAGGGAGAAAATAAGGTAATACGGGTCTATTTTATGTTCAAGCACACGGTGACTCACTCGGGTTTGGGTAATTTTACAGACTGTTTTTCTTTTTAAATAGGAATGCATGTGGCTGCTGGTTCCAGGATGCTTTCAACAGTCGTCTTAATGCAGCCCTGAAATTTCATGCTTGATAGCGGGCATTCCAAGAATGTCATATTGAGCTCAAGATACCTTTGTCCACAGCCAGGGAACATTACCCCAAGAGCACTGGCCATGACAAAGACTATACACAAGGGGGTAAGAACAGCAGAGATATAGTCTAATGGTCATATCTTCACCCAACAGTGACATACAGTGCCATTATTGCATTACTGTCACAGGGGTGGGGCTCTGATGGAAAGGGTTATTATATCACTGATAAAGCCAAATGCCATTGGGGAAAAACTAAATAAAGAGGAAAACCCCACTGATTCCTGCAGAATCACTCCCTGACAGGACCTAATTGTTCCCATGAGGGAAAGTGGTTTTGATTGCAAGGGGGGGGGGGAAAGGTTCTGCTGTTTGAGTTGGATTTCTCCTCTCACTCAGTCCCTTGTTTTCCCTCTCTGCCCCTCTCTCTCTTTCCCTCGCTTTCTCTCTCTCACTCTCTCCCCCTCTCCTCTCAATTTGGCTCAATTCAAATTCAAATATTTATTAGCATGACAAAAGCTCCATTGCTCAAGAATTTCGGCACAATGCATTTAAGATTTCACATTAGTTACAGGTATTACACTTATGGTAACAACATAACTGAACAATCCTCTCTCTTTCCCTCTCTCTCTCTCGGTCTGTCTCTGTCGCTCTCCATCCCTTTCTTTTTGCTGCTCTGAGAGAAACAGGAGGAAACAGGAGCCAGTCTGAGGGAAATAAATAGAGGGTGTTTGTTTGAGCGACAGACATCATTAACCCTTCATTGTCCCTGCTTGTCCAACCTGGGGATCCCAATAAAAGCACAACATGGCTCGCGTGTCAAAGGTCACGGGTCAAAGGGAAGAACGAAACTCGTCATCACATAACAAGCAGCGCTGCCGCGAGAGAGGTGCAGAGGTGGACGTGATTCATGCATGTCACCAGCGGTGGTGAAGAACACCCTTCATTTCATTTGACTGAAACATGTCATTACTGCCATCTCTCTCTGACTCATGCAATAACACTTAATCTTGCCGACACCTGTCCAGAGGATTCCTCTGTAAGAAAAAAAGA
This sequence comes from Anguilla anguilla, assembly GCF_013347855.1. Lineage (NCBI taxonomy): Eukaryota > Metazoa > Chordata > Actinopteri > Anguilliformes > Anguillidae > Anguilla > Anguilla anguilla. Next base: position 12,507,508 of record NC_049206.1, on the reverse strand, counting down.
AGGAGGAAAAAAAAGCTATGGAACCATGGAACATTCCAGTACATACCTACATACCTCTGTCCCTGTACACCTCAAAATTGGAAGCGGCATGCTGGTATACTCTGAACCTATTTACAGGCGCTGGCTAAATAAAAGTACTTAAATATGCACCTGATTGGAGTCTTGCGTTTGTTGAGATTTACAAAAAATGAATTCACCTATTAAATCCTCATGCCTATATTCCTTATCAAGTCCACATGTCCTTATATTGACATTTCAACAGGCGTGACAGTGCTTTGTTTGAACGGACAGTTCCAGCTTATCCATTTCCTCTCAAAGTAGATTTTTTTTTGTCCGTTTTTTGTAAAGCAAACAGACCTGTGCGGGAATGATGTTCCACAGCTTACCGTCACGCTCACACAACGACAAACGGGGAATCACAAATTTAGCCGTTGGGCAGACGCAGCCCCACAGCCCCAAAGTCGGGGCGCGGCGCGAAAACACTCACTTGTGCAGGGCATGGAGGCGGGGTCGGTCTCCGAGCGGAAGTAGCCCTTGTCGCAGTTGCAGGAGGTGGAGCCTTCGCGGACGGAGTAGCTGTGCAGGGGACACTTAGAACAGCTGCCGTCTGTCGCCAGGGCCCTGTAGTACCCCATCCTGCAGGCTGAGAGACACAGGGAGAGACAGAGTTTTAAAATGACTTCATTAGCCAAAACAGCACACAAGCAGCATTTTCCCTGTAAACAAAATGAAGACAAATCAGACAAAGCCAAAAATAAACAGAGAAAGAAAGCTTTAAATAGGACATTTCATTATAAAGAATAAGTTAGAGACAATAAAAACCTGTGTGCGCACACTGCTCTTTTAATATACAAGATTTTTCATTGTCTCCCTGGTTGGGTTCATTGCTATCCTATAGCACATAAAAAGAAGTTTATTTTTTCCGTAAAACATTTTTGTGAAAAATGTCACCACCACATCAGTTTAAGAAGCCAAGTAGTATCTTTTTCATTCTTTTAAATTTTATTCCATTGAATATACACCTATATTTCATACACATATACACATACATCCAGAAATGACCTCCAAACTTCTGGGCGCATAATAAATCTCATTTAGCATTAGTTCCTAACATGTAAACCACAGTACAAGACCAGTACTGATAACCAATAATAAATCATAATTTAACCAAAACTGTCAAAAACCCAGAAGCTTTTATTTTGAAGAATGGGGCAATTAAACCAAAAGCCACTTCACACTCGATTGACCTCTGGACTGAAAGAGAAATTACAGATGTCCATTTAATCCACCTCTTACATATACAGAGCACAGGCACATCCTGACCAGCTGACACAGAGCACTGAGCCCAGGCTCGGTGACCACAGTCTGGCCATTTACAGAGGACCACACGGGCAAATCCGGCTCGCAGGCTCTGCAGTCAGAAATCAGGAGACAGACTCACTCACTGCAATGCTCTGAGATTGCTTTAAAAACAGCTATGAGCAGTTCCTTCCCAGTGACTGCTAGAGAAAGGTCGTCGGGCCTGTTTGGTAAGGGGCCCATAGTCCCACAGCTGACCCAGTCAGCAGTCACCTGTCACAGCCTGAGGGACACAAACACACAGGTCTCTCCACAGAGAGGAAGGAGTGGCAGAATCTGTGTGTTACAGCTGTCCTTCTTAGTAATTATTGGTTCCTATATTAACTTACTATTCACTATTCATACTATTCACTATTATTATGTACACATATCCAATGTGTTCCGCTCAGCCATTAAAGTAACCTCTGAATTGAAGTGAATCGACAAAGACAAACTGAGAGACAGATAGCAACAGAGAGACGAGAGACAGCCTTGGACGAACGGAGAAAAATACACAGGAGACGTAGGGAGGGGAGACGGTGGGAAGATGAATTCATCTGGGTATTATTACAGCTTTCAGGGTTGAACTGTGACACAATCATTCACTGCAGAGACCAGGAGGGTGGATGGGGAGATCATGGGAAACTTTGCCATGTCTGTGATTGCTCAAACCACCCACACATACACACGCATCCTCACCCCCACACGCACACGCACACACACACACACAAACCAGCCACTTCCCCCACACACATGCACCGTCTTCAAACTGTTTATTTTCTTTCATTTTTCTCCATCTCGTCTGTCATTCTGCGCGACTAATAAATAACAGAATGGCTCTACCTCTTCCTTCTCACTCAGTCGGAAAAGGAATGCCTGAATGAAAGAGTACTGAATGGACGCATTATTTTTTACAACCGTAATTATGTGCCGTGGTTCTATCTGTGGAATGCAACACACCCATATTCTAAACTCCCAGACTGTTAGATCTCCTGATTCTCCCTCTGGAGCAAGGACAAAGAGTTTCTAGAGCTTTTTTTATCATCTATTTATTGAGCTATCAATACTTCCTTTCTACAAAGATAGCATATCCACATGCGAAATAAAAAGTCCTTTATTTCATTCCAGTCGGACCATAAACCTAATCTTTTATACTAGCACTTTACCCAGGGTGAGGTTGTGTGTGTCTGTGTCCGCTTTCAGGGTAATCTGTACAATATCACTTCAGTTTCAACTTTCAAAAAAAGAGGGAGAGGGAGAGAGAGAGATTGTGTGTGTGTGTGTGTGTGTGTGTGTGTTTTCATGGGCACAAGAGTCAGCAATGTTTGCATTTCATCCCTAACCATAACAATAAATACTGTCTAATGAAACATAGCACATAGGACAGCCAATCACAATAACAGCAAGGAATTGAATCACTTAGCCTCAGCAGAGCAGACATGTCAGTGTGCTTCACCACCACCGCGAAAACAATATCTTATTGATTTGAGTGACAAAACGATGATGTGTCAATCCCATCACAGACAGCTGCGCAGGCTTTTAACCAACTTTCCTGGACCATTGCGACACCCGAAAGGTCACTTTACCTTTGAGCCGTATCTACACAGAAATCCCCAAAAGGAGTGGCAGCTTTGCACAGGCGTTCTTTACCACACAAGTAGCGCAATCTTCACAAGACCGAGCCATAAAAAGAGTAAATCGCCCTCTCGTTCCTCCCCCTCCTAGTTCGCCGTTCAGGAGCAGAGCTCTCACCCCATGTACAGCTCGCTAACATCCAGGCATCATGAAAGCCTTCTCTCTGATGGCTTCTGGCTTTCACAGTGGCCCCCCGTTTCCCCAAAGCATGCCGTGACATGAGCCCGAACCGCAGTCTCTCAGAGAACCCAATTACTCCGCGTCTGCTCGACTGACCCACCCAGACCAAAGGTACACCTAAGAAGAGCGCTTTAATTTCAGACGCACTGCAGGGGGGGATAAAGTGGTTAAGACCAGGCAGATTATCCTGGATCCTTTTTTTTTGTCTTGCAAACAACTCCAATCAGAAACGGAGAACAAAAGACGGAACCGAAAGTAGAAGTGGGCATTGTCGGAGGTGGCCCGGGGGGTTGCGGGGGCCTTTTATTAAATTGTCGGCCTGGTGATTGTGCACTGGAGAGAAAGAGCGAGAATGGAGACCGGCGTTCATCCGGGCTGGTGTCCAATGATAGGGGCTCGCGGCGAGGCAGTTGCGGCCTGTGCTTCGGGGGTTTTTACAGCCGGGGAGATAGCCACCCCTCGGCTTAGCCTCCGCGAGGTTATCGGACTGCCCACCTGCTCCGAAAGCCCAGCGCTCATCCAGGGCCAGCTGTCCCCGCTGGCTCAGCCTTATGGCCGGTCCCCGTGGTGACGACTGTAACGGGCTCCCAGACCACCGCCCCTAAGGCCCCCCAGGGGGAGGGCCGTACCTCCACAGCTCTTCACAGGTCGGTGGCCACAGCGGGGAACAAATGCTTGTTTATTGGTTGCGGCTCGTACGGGACTGAGCCGATGAGTTATTTTGTCCTTTGATAATGGGAGCAGTAATTACCAGCCTCTGCGCTGTTATTCAGGGCCATTACACCCCCCAAACCCCCCCCCCCCCCCCCCCCCCCCCCCCCCCCGCCCCCTACCTCCCACCCCCCTACCCAACACCCATCTCTGTCCGAAACAGGAACAATGCGTTCTTTTTAAAAAGGCTTTGAAAGCATTTATGGGTTTAAGCATTCACACACCTATTTTCTGTGTTGTCAGAAAAAACCGGGAAGGGTGGCGATAGGGGGAACAAAGGCTCGGGGGGAGACATTGTGCCGAGAGAACAGCACGTATGCAGGTATAAAACACACAGGGTTATATAAAGGACTATTTCCAGAAAACAGAGAAAGCGCCATTTGCATTCGCCTCTGAAAATGACAGTCTGGTTCGGTGTGTTGGCTGGGGCAGGGAGGGACCGAGAGAGAAAAAGAGGGAAGAAGGAAAGAGGCCCTCCGGAGTAACCAGATCTCCTCAGACAAGGACACACTGGGCCAATTTATTTACAGTCTTACTGGCCAGGATCACTGCCACGAACCCAGATCCAAATCAGCAACAATTTAGAAAAGAAATGTTGAAAAAATCTTATCTTACAAAACAAAACTGTAATCTAATTATATTTGAAGTTCATATTAAATTTCATGATAATATACAAGGAAAATTTGAGAAATTAAATAAAATCGCAAACAGACTTCAATACCAAATGGTCATGAATAGATATTTAACTTGGAAGAACATCTAAAAAAAAAAAAACTAAAAAAAAACAGAAAACAAAGTGACCATTGCCTAGCAATTGAAAAGCCAAAGTGTAAAATACCATTGGTTCCCAAGGCAGAGGTGTATGTTCTGTTTTCCAGTAACTTCCACAATTTCATGTCCTCCCAAAAGGCATGAAACCCCAATTCTAATATGGCCAGATTAGAAGATGAGCCAGCCTACCATAGCCTAAGAGACAGCGCGTGACGGTTGACCTTCACATGCACACACTCACTGTCTCAATCCCTGCGCTAACCAAGGGACAATCTCTCTCTCTGCCTCCCTCTGTTTCTGTGCCTCTCGCTGTCTCTCTCTGCCTCCCTCTGCCTCTCTCTCTGCCTCTCTCTGTTTCTGTGCCTCTCTCTGCCTCCCTCTGCCTCCCTCTGCCTCCCTCTGCCTCCCTCTGCCTCTCTCTCTGCCTCTCTCTGCCTCTCTCTGCCTCTCTCTGCCTCTCTCTGCCTCTCTCTGCCTCTCTCTCAAAGCACATCAGGTGTCAGGATCCTACTTCCCCGGATCAAAGGGGCTGACTTGCCGTTCCCTTTTGGACTGTCTCAAACAACACGTCTGCACCATTTCATCTGCCCTTCCTTCTCCTCAGCTACTCTGTGCTGCTTTTACTCTTCTCTTTGTCATCCTTTTCCCTCCTCTCCCTCTCCGTTGTGCACTCTATTATGTGCACAGAGAACTTTTCATGGGATTGTTGAGGACCATGGGGATTCTCAAAAATCCTCACACTGACAAAAAAAAGCCTGTTCCCCACGTGGTTAGGAAGACATAATCCACTTCATACGCAAGCTAAGCAACAAAAAAATGTGACAAAAAATATAGGCCTGCTAGACAAGCAAACATATTAGTCCCTGTTAAACACCAGGCTCTTTATAAACAGTTATTCAAAATAAATAAAACAATCTTATTCCCCGTTCCCCAGTTATAGTTGATATGATTACCTCTTTTTTTTTTTTTCCAGTTACCACAAAGTCAGATGACGTCAGCAGAAGTCTGTATGGTCGTTTCTACTATAGCAACCAAATGAAAATGCCCAGACCCTCAATTACTGTTTATTATTGCGGTTTTATGTTCAATGCTGCTAACCCACAAGAATATGTTTCCAAATTAGTTAGATAAATATAACAGCGGGAGCGTGTCTGCTGGGAACAGAAAACAGTAAACTCGCTCGGATGTGGGGGGGGGCCGTCAAATAAAATCAATTATGAGCTCTCCTGACACCGTGGGGACCCTCTGTGCTACAGGGCCACATGGAGGATTACACCTCAGCATCAATCAATCCGGCCCGCGTCACGTGACGCGAACCCCACCTCCACAAACAGCTGGAGGGGGGATTCCAGAAGGATCACACTGAGAGCTCCACAGGTTACAAAGTGCTAGAAATCTGGCAGCCAGTCAGGACAACAGCGGGGATTTGGAGGTGAACAAACCCAGAAAAGCAGCCCATTGTCTTTCTAAATTTCCTTTGAAAGCTCCAGAGACTGCCACTGGGCAGGTCACGCAACGGGGTCACGAGGGTGGGCAGGTGCCCATTTTCCTGAGTTGATATTGTTAGTTGTGAAAGGGATGCAATTAAATGGATGTACATGTGTGTGCTTTGGGGGGAGGGGGGGAGGAAGGGGCACGTAAACTTTGTGGCCGTGCAGTTGTTTACACATCGCAATGAAGGGCGTATGGAGCTTTTCCTGTTTGTCTTTACAGTGGGGAAAAGCTAGGAAATGCAGGACAGGGAAAGCACCCAGAGAGCACTGATGCATTGTGGGATCGTAGCGTTACCTGAAAGACACTGAACCACTGGGAAAATAACCAAGAGGGGAAACAATTCATCTTATTTAGTTTCTGGAGAGGGGAGGGGGGCTGCAGTGGGATTACTGCCCCCCCCCCCCCAGACAGCTATTCCTGCCACACATCCTGAACAGATGACACACTTGAAGTGGAGAAGCTCAAGGATTTCACCTCTAAAAGTAGCAAAACTAAACTTGGTTTTAATAGTTTATTTGCCGTAATCCAAGGCTTCTACTGCAAACTGCACGTCATTTAAAATAAATATTATTTTTAAATTATATATATATATATATATGTGTGTGTGTGTGTGTGTGTGTGTGTGTAAACTGTGCATTTATTTATTTAAAAATCTTACCTAATGGACTGTTAATGAGCACCTTCTTTTGGGTGTGCAATCTTACTATTTTTTTCTATTCTGGGCAGGGTGCTATACCAAATGGACAGCCTTTGTTCACTTAAAACAACACCAAAACTTTGCCTTAGTCATGGGGGAGGGTGGAGAAAAACAAGGAGGATGTTAGTGGAAAGCCGTCTACCTCTCGCTTCAAAGGAAACTATAACCAAGTTTCAGTTCTAAAGCCTCTTTCCACTTACTCCTCAGAGGGGATTTGTTATTTGGAGGATATTTATATTTTGCCTTGTTTGCTATCCCACTGGAGGCTTACAATTTAATCAGCGTAAAAACAGACTGATTGCCTTGCAAAACATATCATGCGTATCTGTATCTATTTTCTTCCGGTGGTTTTCATTGATACCACATTACCTGATCCGTTTCCAAAGAGGGGTTTAAACATCACGTCAGTGAACTGTGGTTTAATAATACTATCACTCAAGGAAACACTGAAATGTGTTATAATCCAGCAAGGCTTGGGGCCCTGCTCAATTTACACTCATTATTAAAAGCGGACAGAGAAGGATCTTTGTGAAATGACAGATAATCTTTGATGGAGCACCCACTCCTCCAAAAGCAACATTTTGCTTGATTTCCTTCTTTCTTTGTCCAGTTTTCTCCACATTACTCCCCGCATGCCCTGTTTGCACTGGCACACGATTCACACAAAATATGCACGCTCACACGGACAGAAACGCACGCAGACACGCAAACAATAACAAACCCCGGACACGCACACACGCAAAGATACACACGGAGCGTGCGCGCGTGTGTTCTTTGACATGTTTTCGCGCTCACGCCAAATTCCTGAACCGTCAGCTACAGTCTGAGACGTCTGACAATGGGTGTGATGGATTCCAGCTGCCTTTGTGGGCCCACCGTCATTAACCTCAGAACCCTGCCTCCTTGAACCGGGCTGCTGTGGGTGCAAGGCGATATCTGTGTTAATGGCGATGGGGTCAGCCGGGGTTACGCGGCTAATGTATTGTCTTGCGTTAAACACGGATGCAAGTACGCGTGCTGACGGACAGATCCGAGGGCTAATGAGCCAAACTCCACTCAAATCCGAAATCTGCAGACAGCCCGCATTGAAACTGGGAGGGGGCTGAGGCTAGGCAGAGATGTAAAAATAGAACCCTTGCCGAACTACTACATTGAACAAATTAAGCCCTCAAATGCTGGTGTGACAGGAGTAATCCTGTGCTGCCAAAGCATTTTAGGGCATGCAAATTTAAGACCGCCCCCATAAAGGGACAAAGAGAGAAAAACATTCCAATATAAAAATATATTTCAGTGGATTTTCCTAAACAGAAAATTCCCTTTGACAACTCCATTACATTAAATTACATTCACTCAATAGATACTCTTATCCAGAGGGACTTAAGAACGACAAAATTTGCACGTCCTTTTAGGATAAGGATTATCAACCCCACTAGCACAACTGTAGCCAGGGGACCAGTTGAGTACACATCCAGAACAGTACTGACAACACAAAAGCAATATATACAAAGATGTAACAGATAACCGGGCGTGTACACTGGAAGACCAGTAAAAATTGTTTAACCAAACAGGTCGATGCAAGGCGGATTTTTTCCTTTCGGGAGTTCAGACCTACCACATAACAGTGTGCTTTAAAGAAGCCCTTGTCTTTTAGTTGCCCCCGCCTCACTTTTCAAGCAATTCCATTTTATCTGCCCTTGCAAATAATCCCCCCAGGGGCAAAATGGAGGCGGCCACTCCAAAAACGCAGAAATGAAAAAGTGTGCTCCCCAGATCTTCCGTTCCTTACTTTTACCTCCCAAACCTTGGCAGCCCGACTGAAACACAATCAAGTGTGGATCATACTTGCAGAGCGGAAGATTAGGGAGTACACAGCCCATCAGTGTACCAAGCTCCCCGATTAAAATCTTCTCTTACTCAACTTCTCCTGCATTTGAGATGCAACAGTAGCCTGTCAGATTACGTTTCTATTCTTCGGCCTCTTTGTGGTGAATCTGGCAGCACTGATGTGATGATTACCAGTTCAGCCAGAGATTCCTGAGACCTGGGGAGGGCGGGGTGGTGGTGGGGGGGGGGGGGGGGGGGGTTATTCACTGAGAGGATGAACCCAATGGGATTTAGTCAGCTTTAGATCAAACAGGAGAAAAGGATGAAGCAGAACCCCTGTCAAGGTGTTTGTGGGTAATTGTCAGTGGGAGGAAAATAAAGGATTGTAGATCATGTGTGTGATGTATTTGGGTTATTTCTCGCCACACACGTGAAGAAGTCAGGATTTCGACGAACAGTTTGGCAGTGCCCATTAAACAGATAAAGATCAATGATAAATTGTTCCCCGGAGCCTGAAGGGCAACAAAAAGTAGAGGGGAAAAATGCTGTCACACTGCAAACTAGCGTTAGCAGACAAAAAAAACTGCATGAGCCTCCTGCTCTCTCTCTCTCTCTCTGTCTGCTGCCTACCGAATCATGAATGATTCCTTCTCCCCCAAACAATCTACTCAGTAAGCCATCTGACGACTGTGCCCCCCTTCCCTCTTTCACCACACTCTTTCCTCTCCTTCCCAAATGTGCCCCCCTGACCCCTGAAAACAGCCCCCCCACCCCCACCTACACACACACACACACACACACAACCATCAGCTGTCAGGGCCTGCCTGTATCCCCCCCACCCCCCCCCTTTCCTCTTCGAAAAATGCACTGGGAGAGAGAGTCACCCAGGCAGGGGAGTGGGGGGGGTGAGGGCTGATTCAGGGGGCTTTTGACATGCTAATATGCTCAATGAGACTGCCTTCCCCATCCTCTTTTCCCAGCCAGGACTTCAAAGACAGGCTGCTATTCAAGGTGGAGGGGGGATGGGGGGAGCGCTGGTTTACTAAATAGCACCCTCCCCACACAACGCCATCCAGTGAAGACACCGCACAGACACAACATGAACTAAAGGCTGGTACGGAGGGGTGTGGAGGGTGGGGGGGGGGGGGGGTGGAAACCTGCGACAAGACATATTTTCTCAGCAGATGCCCTTGTCCAGGATGACTAATTACACAGTTCACATTTTAAATGTTATCCAGCCGCACAGCTGGATAGTCACTGAAGTGCTTCAGGTTGAGCGCCCTGTTCAAGGGCAAAAACTGGCAACCCACTGGGAAACAGAAACGTACCCACAACCCTCTCTGCCTGGGGGAAGGAGAGTTCAGCTCACACAGGTCTGTGCACGGCTTAACATGTCCACTGTGTAATGTGCCCTCACCATAAGATCCACGGCTAAATGGATGCGATAGAAAAAATAAGCATAAGCCAATAAGCTACAGCTGAAAGCCAACAAACAAAACGTTTTGATGTGCGTGAACGTGCAGGACTAGCTATTGAAACTGGAGTAAGATGACTTTTGGCAGAATGGGGGGGGGGGGGGCGAATATTTACTCAGTCACACTTCTAAAACAGTGTGATCCTTCCATGGATTACACATGTTTTAGGGAAAGAGCTGGCAGTGTAAGAGAAACGCAGGACTCGAAGATTGATGCCCAGGCAGGGATTCAAAGGAAAAGGAAAAGCATGCGAACCCTGCTGTAAGGATATCTGAAGCACTGCCATGCTGAGGACGGGCGGGACGACCCCCTGTGAGGTAGACCAGGCAAACAGAAAAGCTATCTCGTGGTATGCGGTTTCTTAAACCATAACAGCACGACAGAACGCATTTAACACCGAGGGCTACGTCATCGTCATGGTAACTGGCATGATTAAACCCAGAACCCTGAGCGCGCCTGAGAAAACGCTCTCTTTTTTCTTCTTCCCTAAAAATCCACAAACACCCTACTACTGTACCGAGGACCCCGGCGTTTATTCTTAAGCAAAATGCGGTGTGATGTTTGATCTGGCCGAGCGGTGCAAGAGAACAAGGCGCTGGGCATCGGACTCTCGCCTGACCGAGACTGGGGAAGCCCCTCCCTGTTCATGACCACTCTGAGTGAGCTTCTTAAACTTATAACATCTCAGTAAAAATTCAGCTACATTAGTCAATATCAGTAAATAGAGCAAAAAAAAAAAAAAAAAAACTAAAAAAAAACCCTGCAACAAAAGGGATCTGCGTCAAAAATGAATGCTAATGGCCGTTTGCACACGCCCAGTGTTTAACTATATGTGTTGGTTGGCCAGTGGAAAGGCCCTTGTTTCTGGCCTGGGAGACATGCCAGTGGTAATGTGCAGTTCAGTGGTATATTGGGGAGTATAGTGGTGGCAGAACAGTATAACGGCTAGGGAACTGGGCTTATAACTCGAAGGCTACTGATCTGATTCCCAGCTGGGGTACTGCCATTGTACCCTCAAGCAAAGTGCTTAAACAGAATTGCTTCAGTAAAACAACCAGCTGTATAAATGGATTGTATGTTTAAAAAAATGCAAGTCGCAGTGGATAATGGCATCTGCTAAATGCCAAAATGTAATGTTACATAAATACTCTGTTGAATCAGCACCATAGCCTTTCCAGCTAGTTGACAGTTATTAATGATCGTCACAGACAGAAAACCCACAATCTGATTTTAACACACTTCCACTGACAGTTCGGTTTTACTGTAGACTGTTAATTAACAACTGTAGCTCAAATGGACTCTCCCCCTCAAAGCCCCCCACCTCCCAAATCTCAACTCTTCTGTTATAGCTGCCGTTGCAAATTTTGGTTCAGTTTTGGAAAGTCCCTTGTCAGGCATGCTGGCAGGTTACTTATCTGTAATGGTGCCAATGGCCAAGTATAACACAGCCTCAAAGAGAGACAAAGAGAGTTTGAAAGCTTGTAAGAACATTCGAACACCCCCACCCCTGCCTTCACTTACCCCCTGTGGGGTAACCTGGTGACCCCTCTGGGACGAAGCCAGACAAAAGCCCAAATACAAGCATGAGTTGAGGGGGGTAGGGGGTGGGCAAACGTTAACCAGCAGTGTGGGTGTGGAGGTGTGACTGGCGGATCGTTTTCAGTCACTACGCTGGAAAACTTTGTAGCCAAGGTGCCAACAGCTGTGTGTGTAAACTAATGCGTGGGTGTGAGTGTGTGCGTGTGGGTGTGTATTGGTGGCAGTCACAGACAATAGGAGAAAACAGTACTATGCAGAATGTGGAACCAAACCGTTGAGCCAGGACAGTTAAAAGCAAAGCGTGTCTACCGCATGGAACTGCCTGCTTGCGGACAGCATACTGATAGTGTGTCAAGGGCATCCAGTCCTATGTAAACACTGGTCTGTAGACGAGCACTGCTCACAGAGAGGCTAGCCGTCAGAGCATTCTGATAACACCTGAAATGATGGCTGCTCCCCCCCTCCCCCTTCCTGCCGGCTAAAGCCACACAGCTGGCTAGGCTCTGCTCCCCCCCCCCCTCACCCCACCCCATTAATCACTCACACATCTGATGGGCCAGGAGCTGTGAGGGATGCTCTAAACCACAGGAGGTGCCACTGGTGGGCAGGGTGGGGTGGAGGAGAAAGACACACACATACCGATGCTGACACCTACATACAGGCACATAAACAAACACACGCCGACGCCAACACCTACACACACATGGGCACATAAACGCTCACACACCGATGCGAACACCTACACACACAGGCACATAAACCCCATATGCACACACACGCATTTGCTTGTATGCATACAGGCACACAAAAAAAACAAACAAAAAAAAAAACACACACACATACAGTCACGCACACAGGCACGCAAATTCAAAGTATTCAAATGCACACAAAATACTTGACTCGTATAATGTTTAGATGGGGAAAAGCTGCTGTGGCAATATAGAAGCATTGTTTTGGAACGAGTGGTAAACCAAAGGTCACAGGTTTTATTCCAGGCAGGGCACTGCCATTGCATCCTCCAGTAAGGTACATAACCTGAATTGCTTCAGTTTATATCCCGGAGTAAAAAATGGACACTGCACAAATATTTTTTTTGTTTCAGTTGCTATGGATAAGAGCATCTGCTGTAACATTCAGCGGATGCAATGGACATGGCGTCCCCATCATTCGTTTCATGTCTTACAAATGTGAGAACAGAAAGAGGAGGGTGGAGGGTGGCAGGGGGGAGGCAGCCCGCAGCTACAGAAGGAAGCTGTGTTTATTGTGCCGGAGGGATATGGGCACTGTGCACTCGCATTTCAGACAAACTATGCAAATCAGGACTGTGTGCTAGCCACCAAAGGACAATCTCTCTCTGTCCCTCTGTCTCTCTCTCCCGTCACTCTGCCTCGGTCTCTCTCTCTCTCTCCCCGACTTTCTCCCTCTGTCTCTCTGCCTCTGACTCTCACTCTCTCTCGGTCCCTCTCCCTCAGTCACTCTGCCTCTGTCTCTCTCTCTCTCCCCGACTTTCTCCCTCTGTCTCTCTGCCTCTGACTCTCTCTCTCCCTCAGTCTCTCTCCCTCCGTCACTCTGCCTCTGTCTCTCTCTCTCTCTCGGTCTCTCTCCCTGTCTCACTCTCTTCCTCTCCCTCAGTCTCTCTCCCTCCGTCTCTCTCATCTGTTCAAAGGGTGATAAGAAAAGTGGAGGGTTTTAAGTCCTTCAGAAGACAGGTGAAGTGCTGAAGGAGCACCTTCTAAGTGCCATGGTGAAAAAGTGTCCATTGCTTCATAATTTTGCACCGCCCACGCTAAAACAACACCTATGTCTGTTCTCTCCGACAAGACAGACACGTGTGGGCTCATATCATGCAGAAAACTCCAGGCTAATTCTGCATCATTTTCATGAGTGAATTGTCTCGCGTTTAAAATGGCTGAGCAGCGAATTTGAATTTTTCCTAATTTTTTTTTGTCTCTCTCCCTTGCTTTGACAGCTCTTTTCACTGACAGCATCTCTTAAACGCTGACAGGAAAAGTGGGGGTGGTCTTAAGCCGAAGCAGAGAGGAACCTGACAGGAATTAACATGTCTGCTTCCCATCACGTTAAAGCATAGGGGAGGGCCTTGAATATTCATGCTTTGGCTGCCACCGATGGAAGAAGCAGTCATTGTTTCGCACGACGGAAGGACAGGAAGACGACACTCATAGCGAAGCAAGAGGCCATACACACCTGCTCAAAATGAGCGGATACACACCAGCTCAAAATGGCACCATACACTCCTACTGCTAGCTAATGACCAGATATACACTCGCTAAAAATTACCCTATAGCCACCCGCCCAAAATGACCAGGAACCCACCTGCTCAAAATAAGCGGGTATATTCCTGTGGCATAATCAGTGTGGCCTAAATGGTTATTTTCCCCACTCGGTGAGGCAGGACAGTGATGGAAAGCAGAGTTCCGTAACAGCCAGTGCCAGGGACCTGCTCAGCTACTACCCTTTCCAGCGCCATCGGGATTAAACGGTTTTCCTGGATCAAACACATATTTTCCCATATAATCACTTCCACATTCTCTGGAGCGAGCTTTTGAACACAATTGCTCTGTTTTGTTCTCTGTTGTGTGTGCCTGTGTGTGTGTGTGTCTGTGTGTATATAATTGTTAGTGAAGCAGGGAAAGGCTCTCTGGCCTTGGCCTTGGTTATAACCTGGCTTGAGTGGATAAGAGAACCTGCCATCAGCACCAGACTGACAGCACCCAGGTGCCTGCATCTCATTGGCATTCATAGTGACACGGCGGTATCGACTGAGGCAATACATATCTGAGCATCACCAGCACCACACTCCGGCAGACGAGAACCAGCCAGGAATCGGCACCACCGGCTCCAGATTGAAAACAAAAAAAAAAAGGCACCTCTCAATCTCTTTTCTTCTCTGTCTTTCTCTCCCCGATTCTGCCCCTCCTCCACCCCTTTCTGTCTCCCTCTTCCTCTCTTGAAACTTGAACATGCCTGAATAACAACTTGGAAGACTTTAAACACAAATGGGCAATGTGTGATGTTAATGAGGAAGGGGATTTTGCTTTGACATGCCTTTTATATTTGACTCTGCGGTTTTCCTTTGTTTAAGGCTTTTTTTTGTGGGTTTCTTTTCTGTTTATGACAGAACGCTTATGCCTTTCCTGTTTATTTATGCTCTCATTGACAGCTGTTAGATAAAGAACTTTACTTTTGAAAGTCTCGCCCTTCTCCTCTCCTCTGTGTCCTTGCTGCCCTGGAAGAGCCCCAGCTGTCACTTTTGACGTCTTCATCTCGAATGGCCCTGACCCCCCCCGTCTGACGAGCGAGGAGGATGCTGACGAGACGTTAAACCTCTGACCTCCTGTAGTGTTTGTCCCATCGTGTGCCCCCCTCCTGCCCCTGCCCCCGTCCCCTCACCCCCGCCCCCGTCGTCTGCACAATGGGGGTATTGGGCGCCTCTCAGGGCCCCGGAACACCCCAAAGAGCCTCCTACACCACCCCCCACTCCAGTATCTCCACATAGAAGGTAAACCTCTCTCTTTGCACCCCCAACACGCACACACACACACACGCACAATGCTTCGAGCTTCTCCAGCTGTCAGCTTTAGGAAATATTAAATAGATCATCACTGCGTTTCAAGGCTGGGAGCGCAAACAACCTTTTAACCTCTCCCAACAGAGGAAGGGGCTGCCTAACACAACCTCCTCTGGGACTGGCCGATGGGCCAATCTGGCCCGGAGACCGCATGAGAATCAGAGTATATACACTGTCATAAACAGACACCCATTACATTACACACCCACGTATACTGACTCTACTGATACTCATTTCATAACAGATCCACATACACCAACACTACTGGCATGAGTTATATCACACAGACCCACATACGCCTACACTGCTGACGCAGGCTATACCAGAGATCAATATACACCCTCCGCATCATAAATCCACAAACTGACACTACTTACAGCTGTTACATCACAAACCCCTATAAACTACTGACATCTATTATTTTACATTACAGATCCAGATATACCAGTTACACTGCACAACATTGCCTATAACAGAATATACAACCATAATATCTATATAGTGAAATAAATCCTCTGACTCTGAATCCAATACAAATTATCTATGATGTATTGATTTAAATTGACTGGCCAGTCCAATTTAATAATTACACAGCTCGTATTAGCACACAAACCAATGCAATAAACTGCCAAAGAAAAATTCCCATGCTTCACGGTGACCTTTTGAGAAGGAAAAGTGAAATGGGCAATTAAAGCAAGTTGTGTTAAATCTCCATGTGAAAAGAGGCTCGCAGCGCACAGTGAGTTATGGCCTCTTATTGAGCACCAACAGAGCAGCACAGAACCTGGTCCTTCCTGCCCCTGGACAGAGAAAGAGGGCGGCATTCCTGGGAATCCCACCCCAAATCGACCCTCGTCAGCTCCGACCACCCCACGCCACCGCCAAGACTCCCACCTCCACCCACCGCAACCACGGACCCTAAATCACTAGTGGCGTTCATCATGCTGTTAGCCCCCTGAGCTAGCACTCCCACATAAATAAAATCAAGCGGTGTGGTCTGGCCTCTACTCCTGCTCATCCTCCTCACGCATTCATGCCCTCCAGGGCCGTCCCACTGGCTCTTTTGAGGGGGAAGCGCACATTAAGCCGTAAAAGTACCTACAGGACACTCATGACCTCGTGACTGCGTCTTGCCCCACCGGTGCTGAATGCTAAGGGTCGCAAAACACCAATGGTCTGAGGCAATGGACACCATGGACTCAGGAAAGGACACTACACTCGAGCACCAGCTCCCATCTGTCTCTCCGTTCCTCAGCTTCGACCCTCTCTTTTTGTATTTTTAGTGTTTACCCATTTCAGTACCAATTACTCACCCGGCTGAAAAGAGAAAAGTGGCCACACAAGAACGAATTGAAGTGGATTCTACTCATTAACAATAAAGAGTGGCAATGCAAGGCTGCTGTTCAGAATGAATAATCAGTGGTTATGACGGTTTTCATCAGCAAACCTCCCTGGGAGAAAGTTTCAAATCACAGTGGCCGATAATCAGATCCATTCCGTTTTGCAAACAGCAGTGCCTCTGGAGCTTTTTCCCCCCACGACCCTTTCAGTAAGCATCAATCTATGTTAATAGCCTGTTACTGAATGTAGGAATTTCTCCATTTCAACTTGCAAAAAACATCAATCAAAAAAATAAAAAATAAAAACAGAACTAATATCATTCTCACTAGAGGCATCTCTACCACATTTCAGCTCTCAAGACTATTTCAAGCCACTTCAGAACATCACTAGTGCAGCCATAATAAAGGGCCACACTTGAACTTACATGCGCTCCCAGTACTGAACTGAAGAGCTCTGCAGATACACCAGACCAATGAAGAATATCCAAAATATTCTTAATTAAATATATAGGGGTCATGGTGTCAGGTTATGCTTGTTCTTAGCAGTACAACACTTCCTTAGACTGATTCAACATCATGTGATGTTACTGGCTTGTAACCCATCCCCAAGTGGAGGATAACTTTCCCCACTATTTAGTTACTCACACTGATGTGTATGTCATTCAAAGCAAAGCAACACATGAATAAGCCAGTACATTATATATGGTGTTTACAGCCTTACCTTGGCAAGCCCCGCTGCGCACCTCGAACCCGGGGCTACAGAGGCAGTTCCCAATGGGCACCAGCCACTCGCCGTCCGCCCCGCAGTACATCTTGGGCACGTCCCGCTCCTCAGAGTTGTCGACGCAGGAGCCCCGCACCTCCACCAGGGAGGAGGTGTCGGCCCCGGTGACGGTGTCGGGGAACTGGGCCAGGTTGCGCACGGTCAGGGGGCACTTCTTGTAAAACACCCGGACGGACACCAGGGCGATGCAGGCGCCCACGTCCTGGAAGGCCAGGTAGAAGCCCTTCCGCGTCAGAGCCCCCACGTCCCGCACCTCCGTGTTCAGCTTCATGATGCGGTCGCCGATGTCCACCTGGGTGAAGCTCTCGTCGGCGGCCACCGTGTCTATCTTGGCGAACTGGCTCTCGCGGATGTAGCGCTCCTTGTCGGTGTTGGACTCGTAGTAGTAGAGGTTGAAGGTCTCCTTGCAGGTGCCCATCACGCCGGGCAGGCTGTTGCAGTCCCGCAGGGTGAACTTGATCTCGATGTAGACCCGCTGCGCCCCGCCGCGGGCGATCCAGTCAGTCCGGAGCCAGTTGTTCTGGCTGGGCTCCATCACGTTGCACACCTGGTAAGTGCGGATGGGCGTGTTCTTCTCATCCATGATACTGACCTCCTCCCACTGCCGGAGACACACACCCACACAGGCAAGAACATTATTATTATTATTACCACCTTAAATCTCAATTACAGCAAAATGTTGATTGTCTTAGGTAGAGTACACATTATACTATCTTTGAAAAAAATATACACATTTGAATGAAGTAAATTATCTTTGAAATCGCACGGATACATGCGTAGGTGTACCATGTTTATTCTTCAATTGTGGATTTCATTTTGTTTTTTTGTAGTTTCACTTCCCGTACGTCTTTTACGGAGAGCAAACCGATTTGCCACTTAATCAAGCAAACGTTTCCAACAAAGACATCGAAGCGATAACTTGAAGACGCAATCATTAGGCTACTTGTTTTTAGAGTGTTTTCAGATTCAAAGTTCATCCTAGTCCGACCGCCCCAAGAAAAGACCACAGCAGGTCGCGTAGCTCGTATGAATATTCTAACAGTGGGGGAAGTAATATACGAGTTCTCCATTTTCTTAATTCTTTAAAATAAACCGCAAACCGAGCTTTATCAACGACAACGCTGCACCTTTCCGCAATTATGGTGGGGGGTGGGTGCCAATTCCTTGCTGAATGCGCTCTTGTCGACATTGCCAGGCCCTGTCAATCACGCCGCTCTAGGCGATAATGCAGCAGGCACCAAGCAGCCCCATGCGGCACCATACCGCAGCGACGGGCCAAGTTCACAGATCAGCCAACTAAAGTGGTGAGTGAAGAATGAAAGGAGCAACGTTCCTTCTCACGCAAAAATATTTTAATGTAATGTATCGGTAGTATTTGTAATTTATGCAGTCTTTATGTGAATTAGGCTATATATGCAGTTCAGGCGATGTGTTAAAACTAGGGAAATGTAGCCCATTCGTTGTTTAAATGTTGACAGTATTCAAAAAGCTTTATTTAAAACAATGGGAAGCGGAGCCCGCAGGTCATAATAATAGCAGCTTTATAAAGGTTTGGTTTATTGTAGTAAACCTACACACGCGAATATGTTCGGCTTTTCAGTTTCCATTGTGGGCTATAACTGCCTACTAATATTTACAAACGCCCCCTAGAACCATGCGCAAACTGCATACACTTGCTCACACCTGTCGTAAGGAGGACATTTAAATTAAAGTGATCTATGAGCAATCGCCTGTTCGCCAAAATCACAGTCCAGAACATTTTTAGAATCATTCCATGTGGCAACATCCGCAGCACGGCTTCTTTCATGCCTCTCTCGGGGTTTTCTTAGCTCCCAAGTGATCGTACCTTTCAGGCGAAAGGATATAATGTTGCTCCACAAAAAGACTCAATTTACCGTCTATTCAGGCAATATGATACCCATACACACGATCTACCCCGTATCTGACCATTGCCGAGAGAGAGAAAGAACATAAAAGGCCTCTTTTCTCTCATTTTTGTCCTCGGGTGCAAGCTTCGTTTTATGTTCTGGGGGAATACTTACCCCACCTTCAGTTGGACTCGCAACCCATTTTAATTCCCCTTGTACTGTTCTGGAATCTAGCAACGTTACTGAAAAAGAAAGGATAGATAGGTCATGTTAAAACTTAATCACATTAAAGAAAATAGTAGCTAAATAAAGAACATCTTTAGGAAGCATTTTTTTCCTCAAACCGGCATTGAAACAATTCTCAAAACTGCTGTCCCGCACAGCCCATAATACTACCCTCAGTACCCATACCCGTGGTAATTAGAGTAGGCCTGTGTTATCCTTTAGTCTACGTATAATAATGATGATAATAATAATAATAATAATAATAATAATAATAATTTAAAAAATAATAATAACAACGGCATTTTTGCTTTAGTAATCATTACGAAAACATTAATTATGCAGAGCTATGTGAATGTTACTGTAGAATAAATGAAGAAATTATGAAGCTTATATTATGAAACTATTCATAATATAAATATTATAAAGAAAATTAACACATTATTTATTGATTTAAGAAAGGTAGAAAAATAATAAATTAAAACCTGGAAGAGTTTAGGTTTAGGGACACCAGAGGCCTATCAACCCGAGTTACACATTCGGAAAGTAATCGTGTCCAAAATCCACCAACTGCTCAACGACACTTTACCGTAGTTTCTTGGGGCATTTAGCGCCGAGAAATTCTTATTCTATGCAGTTTGTTAGGAAAAAACAATACACTGTTCCAAGTCTAGTAAAGGGAACATAACATTAATTAATAAATATGTAGTTTGTGTAAATGTAAGTGAGATACTAAAAGAACAGAGCTGTTACCGCGACCTCAATGTTTTGTACAACCATACGTTTTGGAAGTCTCAAGCTTTGTTTGTTAGGAAAATCCTAACCTAGATCTACATTGTGTCAGTGAAAATTGAGGTAATCAGTTAACCACAGTGTGGTTCGGGTATAGCTTCTTCCGACTTAATATATGCAGCAAACAAAAGTCAAATTATCGTGCGTCTGGAGGCATGAGGTATGCTATGCGGGGTCCCTAACAACATTTTCGAAAAGCAAAACAGTCGTGTCGAAGAAAGTACAATATGAACTCACCCGAGTGCCAATTCAAGTCATTATGAGGCAAATTGTATTGGTTAAAATCCAATTAAAACGATTTAATCAATACCAGATTTCGTGTGGTCGGTGTATACATTTAACCAAATATAGTTTCCAAAAAGGCACCGGAGAGCTACTCAACACAATTTTACCACTAATAAAATAAGGGGTTGTTGATCAAATGAGACATCTTAAAAAGGCACTGGAGCGTCCCAAATGCGCATCCGAAAGCTATGCTTATTTTGGGACCTCGACTCCTACTTCAGACACGCATTTTAGCTATTACAGGTTAGCAGTCCCCACTGCAGTAGCCTTCGCTGGAAAGTGGAAATTGTGGCTCCGTGCAACCGTGAATCAGCCTACTTCCATCGAGTATTTTTGCAGCAATTAAAACCTACACATGTAATGAGTACACGACGAAGTGACCATTTAATCCCTAAACTTGTGAAATGTTGCTTCACATCTTCCCAAGCAAGTTGGATGACACGAAAGCAGACTCAATGCACGAAGTCGCGCATAATTCTTCAGAACTAACTAAGAAAAAAGAAAAATATCCCAAGATAGTACACTTCCTTCCATCTCCTTACCTTCATTTGGAGGATATATCCGTGCTGAATAAACAAATGTTGAAATCCAGATCAGGACAGAAGCTGCCGTGTGGCGCACAGTGAAAGCCATTCGTTCTGTTGTTGTGTGTCTCTTGCGCTGTGCGGCACGGTTGCTGCCTATCCTTTCTCCTCGTAGAGTGTTTGAGATTGAAGTGAAGAGCTCCGTACTAACTGCCTAATCAGGGGGCGTCTCTCTCTCTCTCTCTCTCTCTCTCTCTCTCTCTCTCTCTCTCTCTCTCTCTCTCTCTCTCTCTCTCTCTCCGATGCAAGTCTGTTGAAATACAAAAAGCGAAGAAACATAAAGTCTCCATTATTGAAAATTTAACACTTTGTCTTCATGTTGCAAAGATAACAATTCCATAAACACGGTATCAATATATATAACATAACAACGATTATTTTATTATTAACACTTTTAATTCATATTCATTATTGGTCATACACATATTGTAAATGTATTGTTCATGACACGAATATGGCACAGCCTAAAAGTAAATCAAATTTATGAATATAATTAATGTTTCGTAAGACCAATGCTAGTTCTTTCGAGATACATTTTGTGAACAAACACACTTACACCAAGAACAACAACAACAGTGGGTTGTTACGTTCAATCAAATAGAACAAACATTTTTCCCACACTGTGCACCAGCGAGTTGTTAAAGTCACCTACATGGCAAAATGTCTTGACACTACGTCGCCACCTAGCGGGTTCCCATTCCTGTGGAATTACAAACGAAAATAGCAGCGTCTGTGTCAATATTTATCGCCGAACTTCTGAAGGACTGGGCCTACACGCACTGGCGTCGCCAATGAAGACACATTTTGGCGTGTAACTGGAATGGTGGTGGGTGCGATGTGTCTAAAATGCTTCTTTTTGCTCTCTTTGAGATAGAACGTTGTTTTACAGCTTAGATGAATTCTGGGATTTCAGGCCACTCGCGTTCAGATAGGTAGCCTATAACATGTAGCAATAAGGACAGAACAATACTACTAAATGGACTACTAGAAATTGTTTAATCGAGCTCTCTGGATATTTTTTAAACCGAGTCTACATTCACGCTATCATTAGAGCAGATCAAAATTTTAAATTGCTTGAATTGTTTATGACCAGTTTTTTCCTGAATGTTAACAACAATCTGTCGTTTCAACGCTTTTGTGGATCATTTTTAAAATGTAACCAACTTGACACCTATCCTCCATAATGTTTGTCCACGACTAAATGATAATCATCGGGGGATGTTGCCAGTAATTTGCATAGGACACACTTGGCATGTTTTTGTGACTTTGACAAAACTTGTTTGGACAACAAAACGCTCTCAAAAGGCAATCCGACCAGAATCATTCCCATGCTTCCTACTTGCATTGTCGTGCTAGAACTGAGATTCGATGTTATAGGGTGCAGTGAGTTTTAACCTAGGTGCGCTCCCTCTGTTTTATAAATAGTTGTCGGTAATTTACGATACAATACAACCAAACTGGTGGGACTTTTATTGCTATAATTCCTCATGTTAAACATTCTTATTGTGAATTTGTTATAATACCCTTAACAGTGATTGCTCTTGATGCTAGAAACAAATGACAAACACTTTTTGTCATTTGTTTCTTTTTTGTGGCATCTTTGTTTTTATATTTTCATTTCTTAGTATTTTTTTACGCGGAGCTCTTGGTGGAAAAAATGGAAACATTCTGGCTATCGAAAAGCAGGATTTGGCAGCATTTGAGTGAAGTGCATTGGCGATCTCATTCTTTTTTCACTTTTTGAAGCTGACAGCTGCAACCTAACTCACTTTCTTTCTGTCAAATGATTTCTGCGAGGTCTAAATTTCTCCCTTGCTCACGTCCACCTACGCCAGACTTGACACTTTCCTGTAGTGGGCATCCGTGGCCCCCAGCACTTTTAAAAGGTTACACGCTCTCCCCGGAGATTTTCACCAAAAGTACACAACTCCTACAAAGAATTAGGCTGCGTAATGCTGTTCTATACAGTGTAATACTGTGATTTTAGATGCGATGTAATCATTTGTTTGCAATGCCGGTTTATTTCGATTTTGTCTAAAACCGATTTAGACAAAATAATCTGCTAAATTAATACAGGATAATATTCAAAGAAAATTATGTTTGTTCCTGTACTTAATTATTTATTTTAAGGGTGAAGATATTGAAGTGTATGTTTTGGAAACGGCCAGCCACTTAATGCCTGATGTCCTTAGCAGATCTCGTATACAGTATATACACTCAGTGGCCACTTTATTAGGTACACATATCTAGTACCAGGTCGGACCCCATTTTGCTTCTAGAACAGCCTAGATTCTTTTCATGGCTTGGATCCAAGTGCTGGAAACATTCCTAAGGGAATGGTCCACACTGACTCAATAGCATCACAGTTCCTGAAAATTTTTTTTCTGAACTTACCATCTGCACGTCACAGCAGAATTTGAGATTCAGCAGACCAGCAACATTTTTTCCAATCTTCTGTTGTCCAGTTTGGTGATCACATGCCCACGGTGCCCTCATCTTCCTGTTCTTAGCTGACAGTAGTGGAACCTAGCATGGTCTTCTGCTACTGTAGTCAATCTGCTTCAATGGTTGATGCATTGTACATTCAGAGATGCCGTTCTGCACACCACTGTTGTATCCAGATGTTATGTCAGCGTTTGTGGCCTTTCTGTTATCTTGAATGAGTCCCATTTTCCTCTGACCTCTCTCATGAGTAAGGTGTTTTCACACACGGAACTGCTGCTCAATAGATGTTTTTTGTTTATTCCACCATTCTCTGTAAATTCCAGAAAAGTGGTGGGCAGTTCCATTACTTGAAGGCTGCTGTATGTGTAGGTTTTGTTTACCCTGGCTAAAGGAGCGAATTGGCTGTATACACCAACACTGGTTCACTTATAGATTAGGCCACAGTAAAATGTTTCATATAGTGACAAAAGAACAGTCTTCAGCTGTCATGTGCTTACCAAGAAATGCTGCTATCGTGTCAGATGGCATACATGTTAGGGATAATTAAGTAATTAAGGCCAGACGTTGGCATGAAAAGCAGAAACAGATATGACCCTTCTTGCCCACCTCTGCTCTAGAAACTGTAGTGTATGAAAATTCCCAGAATGGCAGGCGTTTCTCCACGTCTGGCACCAACAATCATTCCATGATCAAAGTCGCTTAGGTCACATGTCTTGCCCATTCTAATGTTTGGTTGAACAACAGCTAAACCTCTTCACCATGTCTGCATGCTTAATATGTATTGAGTCTCATCCACATGATTCACCGTTTTGAGGAGCAGGTTATTTGCATTAACGAGCAGGTGTAACCCAATAAAGTGGTCGTAGGGTGTAAGTAAGGCAAGATGCCGCAATGATTGAAAGATGAAGGATGTCCAAATATGGGGCCCGCGTAGGCGTACGAGACACAGCATTCCAACCGCCCACACTTTGAGGTTCAGAGACGCGGCCGATTCGAAAGCAAAATAAGATGCATAATTGTCGCTTGCCATCTCGGCGTAGGTGTTAAAATGTAGAGCACAGCATCTGTCATTGAGAAAACATAAATCTGAAATGTGTTTTGGGTGGTGCAAGCGAGGGTGGCGTTGGCTGGATGTGGGAAATGAATAGACGTCCTGTGATTTATTTATTTATTTATTTATATTTTTTATTTTTTCCAAAATGCACCAGGCAATTAAAACAACTGCGCACTACAACAAAGAAACAATTTTCTTTCCCTTTTATCTATAAAATAAAATAAAAAAGACTATTTAACTTGGACATATTTAACAGCATTGTATGGCTTGTTTCATATTTTTATCAAACGTGGGATAGTTGTCAAAATGACAAAGTATTCATAAGTAATGAATATACTAGCAAGGTCAAGCTTTTTTGCCTTAGGTATGTATGGATGTTCAGTTTTTATATCTGTACAAATGTCACCATATGGAATTCAGTAATAATTTATTCCTTACTAATAATAATAATAATAATATACTGGTATTGTTGTTTTTTTATTCATAGTTATGATCAATCAGGTATCACAGTTACATATTGTAGTTTAGCTTGATTATAAGTTTCACGGATCAGTTCACTGAAGTGGATCTGTAGTGGGAAGGAAGTGATTCTCTGGATCTGAGAGTTTGAATCAGTAATTATTAGATATGCCGTGGGAAAAACTTCTTTTTTCTCCATGTTATTGTTAATATGTTGATTTTCTTGCCATATCTCTGGTTACTGGTTATCGTTGAGTTACCGATGTCATTCGTGCGGTAAAATGTATTAGCCCTGGGTATTAGCCCAAAAATAATTTTCTGGTACCACTCCATGAGAAAAATGTTTTAGTACTTTCTTGGTTTATATTCTACTGCGTTCATGGATTTCATATTAAACCCATGTGGAAGAAAAAAAATCTTTCTATGGTAATTCTTTAACATGCAACCATGAGAAGTTGATACAACTTTCAAATGAATGCATCTGTTATGTGTGCAGTATGTTTGTTTTATGCTATTCTAGGGTGAAATGTGAAACGTCCAAGCAGTAGCTTTATAGAAACACAAAATTGCATTTGCTGAAGGGGCAGGTGACCTTTTTCTAAACATTTTAAAACATGGTTGCCAGGGCTGTAATCTTGTTACTTTGCGGGGGTTCAGTTGCCTCACCAAAACCGTCCTGGCCGCTACGTTGACCCCTGATGGAGCATCTGGCGGCTCGGGACAGCAGCAGTCAACATCGATTGTGCGTACATGTGATGTGATGAATGGCGGTTTTTGGACTCGCACAAATGGCCGCGCCTTCACAAAGCAGCCGATTAGCGGGAGAGGTGGGGGCAGGGTGAAAGCGGGCGAGCTGGGCCAATGAGAACGCAGCTCGGTGGGCGTGGCCTCTCGAGCGTTGGCACCAGTGGGCGGTGATGCTGACACCGAGGGCACGGCGTCACGTCCCGGCCGTTGTTTTCGGCCTTTCCTGTGACAGCTTTTTTTGATTGATGACCTTCGGATCATTCTCCATTCGCTCGCCGCAATTCTCGGCTTCGCTGAAAGAATTACCTCAAGGGAGCGTCCGCCCCCACGCCACTTTTTTTTATTTAAGAAGCCCCAGATGGCATCTTCCTACACTTCTATACTCTCTGTATGGCGGGATGACCCGTCCCCCCCCCCCCCCGGGGGGCCGTGGGCAGCCTTTAATTGCCAACTCATCCCCTCCCCTCCCCCTTCGCTTTACCCCCAGACCCCAAAACCCATCCACGTCCTCCTCTTTCTGTGTGTCCTGAAAGTCGATCTCCACAAATGGCAGAGAAAGGCTATCCTCCAAAATAAGGATGACCGACCAGCAGAACACAACGTCCTGCTTATCATGCACCGCACAGCTTTTAAGCCAAAGGTCGCCTGTGGCAACTCTTTTTGTGATAGCCGCAGTTTACCCTTAGATTGTCCGTATGCGTGCTCTCGTAATGCCCGTGATTTAAAGGGACGGGGGCCGTGGGTCGCACCGCAAGTACTGCAGAGAAATCACCAGAGCGGTGCGAACGCAGCAGGGCGGCAGGAAAAAGCTCCATTACGGGCGATAACGGGATGCCCAGAGATAATCGCTCATTGGCGTGCAAGTCCTGTTACTCGGCTCTGCTGCGACGCTGTTGTCCCGTTGTGAGAATGCTGCGTGTCGGAGGAGCCTTGTCCAATGGGGAGACAATGGCGATTGTGCTGTGGGGGACAGTAGGAGCTCCGGGGAGTCTGTGCGTGGGCGTCTGAAATGGGAAACTGAAGAGGGGGAGCAGAATTTCGCTACTGCCGCTGCTGCTGGAGGCTGCTGCCGAAATGTTCTGTCTCAGCTCAAAATGGCCGCATACTAATTACTTACGAAAGGAAGTCACAAATGCGCTCCCACTCCACGCATGTGCAGCGGGGTGCTCTTTTCAAGGTTTTCTATGAGGTGGTCATCAGAGAGTCAGAAGAGGGAGCAGCAAGAATAGTAGTCGTTTACGGGAAAGAGAGGGAGGTGTTGTGTTCACACAGTTGAAACGACGACAGCACCAAAAATACCAAACAAAGCACACTTCCTCAAGGCTCCCTTCCCCAGTCCACGCAACCCATCATCTCAAGTGATTCTCAAATTTTATTTTATTTTTTTCATTAAAAAACCCTCTTCTGTTGGGTGTTTAGCCATACAGGTTTAAGCTGTGTGATTTACCCAACTTATATTTTACATGCTATACATTTATACAGCTTGATGTTTGCTGCATCAATTCAGGTTAAGTACCTTGCCCAAGGGTACAACAGGTGTACTCCATCTGGGATTACAAACTGCAGCCTCTGAGTTTGAAGCTGATTCCCATAACCATTGTACTACACTGCTTGCAACAGGATGGGAAATCACAGAACTGGATGTGGATGACTCCTCATGATATTGGTCTAATATTTATTTATTTAATTTTTAAATGTTTTATTTATTTATGTGGAAATACGGGATTGGCTGAGCTAATGAGCAAGCAAAGAGCATAATACTGCCAGTACGGAGATAATTATCCCTTCCGTGAACACACTATTAACAGATACAGATACCCCATCCATGTACAAAAGAGCATTCATTTCAGTTTGTAACAGTTTGTAACAGATACAGGTACAGAACCGGTTTATCTAAATGCCTAGTACACAGTGTACTATTTTCACCCCAGTTCAACTCTTTAAATTTAGTTTGCTATGAGTTGGTTACAACTTTGTTGAATTCAGCCCATGTTTCTAAAAAATACATTGCCTTAACAGCTTAACTCTTGTACTGTCTCCAGCATCCAGATGGCTCATGGATATCAAACAGTTCTGAAATTTCCAACACCAATATCTGTTCCCTGAAGGGACTTCCGTCAGCCAATGATAAATAACCATTCAATAGTTTCTCTCGTAAAAAAATATCACTAAGCTGTAAATGCTCTGTAAATGACAAACACGTGCTTTGACATTCGTATGCTGGGCAGAAGTGAAGGTTGAGTTGCATAGGAACTTTGAGTTATGAAACCATAATATGGATTCATTGGAAATAGAAAACTGTTTAACAGAACCAGCTGGTGGCTCTGTGTTTCATGGTTAGTGCTAGGTACACATGACCAGATTTATTGTTATTTATTATTTATTTAATTGAATACCTACTAACGTTCATTTTTGTATCTTCATACACCAATGTTTGATGCTTGGTGGCAACTGAAAGTAACTTAAGGAATGACAAACTGAACAAACTCTAGACATCAGAATGAAAGGTGGGTATATTTGAAACAGCAGGGTTTCTTCAATTAATATTTGTCAGTTACCTTGCTCACAGCATACCACAACATAAGACAAAATACAACACCTACGGTAGCATTAAATAATCATGTTTTTGATGCCAGAATTATATCTTTTAGAGAAAATGGGCACTTGTACTAATGTTAACAGTATGATATTTGCCGATTATACACATAAAAACTGAACCTTATGTATCCATAGAATTGAGGCACTGAATATTTGTAGTGGTGTGCGACTTTGAAAAATTGGCTTCACAGATCCCATATCTTTTTTTCAATGTTTTAAAGCAAGGTTGGTTAGAGGCCCACTCAGAAGAGACAAGCCATGGTAGACCCAGAACCTTTTGTGTTTTTGATGTTCTATACAGCTTTCGTTTATTCAAGGTGCATATATTTTTATTTTTCCTTATCTGTCCTATATTTATGCAGATGAGTACCGCTGAGACAGAGGTGTTCTCTTGAGTGGAGCCCCAGTTATAAATCCTGCTAAGCCTTTTCATTGCCTTGTAGGGCAGCATGGGTGATTAGCGTGTGGCTCCCTGTGGCTCCGAATCCTTTGCTGTACGTTTCCAAAGCCCGTGTGGAGCGCCAGCACTGCTCCGTTCTTTCCGCAGTGGCCCTGTCCACTCTTTACGTGCGCTGCCCGAGAAGCAATTTGTACTCGCCTTCAAAGTGCGGTGGAAATTCACCACTCACCGTTTAGGGCTATTAAGGCTTCTTTATTACATTCACGCATGGAGAGATCTCTATGCTTACTGTAGGAGTGCAAAGCATCTCTGGGGGGAGAGGGCAAATACAAGCTCTTTACAGTAAAGTTGAAGCGGTCGAAAGGATGGTGCTACGGACAGTTCAAAAGGCCGGTTGCTGTTAAGACGGGTGGATAAACCACAGAAGTTTTACTTCTTGGTAAAAACACAATTTATACTCATCCTGTATCTGTAGATATGTATGCCAAAGTTCATCTAGAGGACAGTGTTTTCTCTCTTCTTCTTTCTTTGTTCACTGTGTTACACAATCAGCAGATGCATTAAACTTCCACAAAAGGATATACATTGTTCCACTGCTGCTGTGTGGCCCTTGGGTTGAACCTGGCACCTGAACATTGTTTGCAGCGTAGGACTTAACAAGGATCAGGTTCTGAATTGCCCTGATTAAGAAACCATCTGGCCCTGCCATGTTCATGGACGTGAACATCTGCAATTTAACCTCCCTATTACAAAAGACTGTTTCCTTAAATTTGTCATGGGAATATCCTTTGTATTACTTGACACTATAATGTGAATCACAACCTGAGAAAAAACGGGGAAACTCGTGTTTAAAGTTTTATTTTATTTTATATATTTTTTACATTGTGGGACTCTTTCAACCACTGTGAAGTGGTCTTTCATTTTCAAATGTTCTGAAGGAAACAAAGCTGAAAATACAACAGCCCACGCTCTGGTTGAGTTTAGTCTGTCTGTTCATCGCATCTGTGTGTTATCATGTTCTCAGTAATGGTAACATGCACTAGTACCCCAGAGTTCCCTATGGTGTTTTGACCCGTCTGTTTCGTGATTCAAACATCCTCTTCGGAAACACAACTCCTGACAAATTCCTTGCAAAGCCAAAAGCCCATATTGATCGGAACCGCGGTGAGTCCAAATACACCACGGCGATCTGTGCCAAGCAAGCTCTTGGTAATCAAGCGCAGTAATTCTATTCCGTGGTGTGTGCTGGGCGGAAACACAAGGGTCTCGATGTTCCCCTGCGGCAGAGCCCCTGCCGTTTCAATATCACAGTGACTCCGTCGGACTGGCGGTTTTGCGGTGATTCGGCTGTAACTGTGATGTTTTTTTTCTTTCTTTCTTGAGAAGACAGGAGAAAAGAGGAGAAGTTTGTCATTGTCTGTGTCACCGTGCATGTGTAAGCCTATCAACAGTCAGGGAGGGGCCTGAGGGAGAGTCGCGACCGCACCATTTAAAGCAGAGCCTTAGCTTACTTCCCCTTCCGCTTTAATGCGTAAACACTTGAGAGATCTGCGCCCGAACTCCAGCCTGAGCGGTACAAAGATGTGGTCGGAGCTGAGGAAGGGGGGGGGGGGGGGGGGGGGGCGGCTTTCGAGTGATGAGAGGGAGGGTGCGGAACAGCGTGTGGTGCGATCTTTGTGACGCCGTTGACGCATCGGCGGCGGGGCACTGCATCCCACGCCGTCTGTACGCCCACATCCTCTGCCCGCGCAAACGCACGCACTGATTCCCGTTGCCATTTGCTCTTTGCCCATTCAGCTGTCTCTTAAATTGGCACTGTTCTGTAAATATGAATTCGCGCTCTCCAGTGCTCTGCTTGTATCCAGCTTAGCATAGAATTCTCAGACTTTTTAATCAAGTGTGAAATTTGCTCTCTCTTACATTACGGTGCTAAATTCAGCCACAGCTCTGGCCTGAGATGAACGCGCACCACTGATTCTTCCCTCTCCTGACCCCTGGAAAAGGGACACGCTGTTGACCTAATGCATCTAATTGACCTCACGCGGCGTTCAGATGGTGGTATAGAGTTCCCGTTTGATGAGCCATGCAGATATCCAGGTGTGGACAGCTGAAACTGCCTGTTAATTGTGGTGTACCGCTGTCTCTAGGACAGAGGAGGCTTTGGATGGTGGGGAGGGGTTAAGAGATGGTTTGAGGGCACTGTTATCAACATCAATGAGAGCGGGGCCATCGACATGGACGGTCGCTGTGAGGCTCAACGGGCAGGTTCTGTTCCTTCCTGCCGATTCTTGGAAACAGGTGCCTGTGAGCACAAAGCATTCTGTCCCCTGCACCGTGGGTCACAGCACAGCCTGGGGGGTTTCTCCAGATACCTGTGTCGCCATAGAAACGCCCCCCCCCCTCCCCCCTCAACACCATTGAGCATTGTCCACCACCTCCCGCGGTTCCCACTGCCACAGGGAATATCAATGCCCCCTCCACCCTCCTCCACTTCACTTAACAGTGATTTCTGTACCTGCAGGAGATGGGTTGATGGCCCTCATATGCTATGGGTCACTGGATGGCAAAGATGAACCTTTTAATGTGCAGACCTCTGAACTCTCAGGGAATTGGGGAGGTCAGCATATGTGCACCTCTGTGCACTTAAAAAAGGCATTGTTCAGGCAAAATCACTGAAACGTTTCAGGGAGAAGGCCTTTTGCTCTTCAGTCAGAAAAAAACTGGGAGATTCTCTCCTTGTGTCTAAGGTTTTCTGTTAATATATCCCTTGAAATTACATTAGTAGAGAAGTTGAAGTGTCTCTCTGAATGGGGTTCTTTGGTCTATGTTTAATTGTCCCTCTGTGTCTATGTGAAACTGTAAGTGATATCTGTAACACAACACAGCTGCTGCTTACGATCACACCTCATCCTTCACTGATCTTCCCTCTCACTTATTCATTAATCATGAAAAAAGTGATAATTGGAGGGGCAGTTTACAAGTTTTGTTTACAAAGTCTTGGAGAGAAACTTTGTCTCTGGTGCCTCAAGTCAGACTTACTTGCTCTCAAAGGTATCTTGGGATGATGGATTTTTCCAAGTCTGTGTAACTCTCTTGAAATTTGAACAATAATAGACACCAGGCTAATTCTGTCCAATGTGCATTGCTCTGTACTCTGTATGCACTTGTACTGTAAATATTACCTACTGCAATTGTTTGAACTGAATTAAAGAAAAGTGTCAAGGTTTTTAATTGTTATTTGAATTTCAACATTGTTTATTTGTAATGAAAAGGCTTGCTCTCTCTCTTTCTCTCTCACTCTCACACACACATACACACTAGAACACCTACAATGATGCATACAACTCTTTCCAGTTGCGGTGCTAGTCTGCATCCTTATTTGGGTATCAAACTGAACGCAGGGGTTCTAGTTTCAGTCTGAACTGCTGGGATTTTAATGTCGGAGTGGAATTTTCTGGAAGCTGAATAACAAATGATGGCTGTCAGTTTCCCTGTGTGATGTTCCCTCTGTCGCACTGTTCCTCAGACTCTGAAAGTTTCTGGCAGTTTCTGCGGTGACTGTTGAAGTGACAGGACGGCAGGGGCCTGCGGGGGTCCGTCTCTGTAATTAACGTACTGATTCAGCCGAGGACTCGCTGTGGTGCATGGGACTGCAGCAGAGGGACGGCTGGGAGCCATTTTCTCAATTAGACTGGATTTAACATTTCTACACCGCGCTCTGCCCGAAACACGGTCACCCGAGGGGTGGGGATTTCTGAAGAACAGCAGGACACAAGGGAACCTGGGGGTGAGGGGTAGAGGAGTGGAGGGCGGAGTAAATCGAGTGCACATCCTCCTGCCCCCCCCCCCCCCCCCCCTCCCCCTCCATCTCACACGCCCCCCAGCCTCGCTTCCATCCATCATCTTCAGCAGGCTGCCAGGTGACGGGGTGGAAGCAGCCGTACGCCGATGTGACCTCACTTCCTCTACTGGGCAGGTCAAGTTTATGGGGACATGACAGGAGTGAATTGTTTTGACCAAATCAAGATCGCCATAGCTGCACCAATAAGGATTGTTATTCATGATGTCAGATCCTGTTTCTGTACCCGCTGAGTTTTGGCCCTTGTTTTTATGTAGGTTTTGTATGCTGTGCTCAGAACCAGCTCAAACAAATGAGTCAAAGCAGCCAATATTAATATCATGTTTCTATTTCTTTTTGAGGAATGATCTCATATCCATTTTAAGTTTGTTTCAGAATCAGACAAATTGGAATGAGAAGTGGTGAGGCCACAAAGTGGGATGTATCTTTTTGCGTATTGCTAATTGTTGGTTGGTTTGACAAACTTTACATTTGTTGATTATAAAATGGGCCTTCTGTGCCTTCTTGGTGATATTGCACTCTTTTATTCTTGAGAGTAACAGTAATATTCTCAACTTTTGCAATTCATTTTGCATAAGAGTGTCTGTTTAGTGAAAGTGACTTAATGTAATGTAATGCTGGAGCAATTCTGAATGCTGACTTATGTCATCACAGCAGCCTGAACCTAAAGCTACCTCAGAGCGTAAATTCACACGTCTGGGTGTAAAGGAATTCTCCTCCAAATGGTGATTAGTAAGACAGATCTCAGGCATGGTGGACAGGAACACGTCTCTTTAATATCAATAATTCACAAGAGATCGATTCTGCTGAGGCAGTGCCTTATGGTGTTGAATCATAGAACCATGGGATTTTCTCAATGTCAGATGATTTCACAGGCAAGAGCACAGAAGATATATACACACAATGAGATGTCTTCATATTTGAATAGTGCTCGCACAGAATATGAATTGCCGTTAAAAAGTAAAACATAGCTTTGAGGCATGGCTGTTTCTGAATAAAAATGAACTGAGTATGTAAAGAATGTTTTATTTATGAGACTGGTAAAAGTGTGAAATATTGCCCTGACGCAAGGAAGCAGATTAATTTGGCTAAGTAAGCAGAGCTTCAGATGAAATGGACAGAGAAATATGTCCCTCCATAACCCTCCATTCTGTCCTACCTCGCTATCTCGGTTGATTAAAAACACATCCTTTCCTTTACATTTGCATGGGGGCATACAACCAATTAGTCAGGTGTCATAAATCAGACCCACTACTCTGTGGTCAGAAAGAAAAAAAATGTCTTCTTGAAATAATAGAGGTATTATATATTACCCCTGCTATAAAAAAACAGGGATTCAATTTGAATATATACATGATTCCAATATGATTAGAAATTCTTCTGAAGTTTTAGTTTTTAAAAAACATAAAAGGATTAATTTAACCCTTTTACTCTACGTCGATTTCACATGTAATCGCTTCCAGAACGTGTGTGTTACATTGCACCCACTCATTAAACTCACAGGGCTTGGAACATGAATTCTACATGAGTAGCCATTTTCCATGCCATTTTACAGGCCTTAATCTAATGAATATTTATGAGCAATTAGGTCATAGGGAATGACTAAGAACGCCATTGCAGGGCTGAACTGGACATGCATGTCCTGGCCTTTTAATTAAGGTTTTGTGCCACACAAGCCTGTAATAACCACGGTAGGAGAAAAGGACATCACACACCCTGCGGTTAGAGAACACTGTTGCAAGTTCAGCGTTTTTCTCCGCGAATTTAGGACACCTCATTTAAACTATACCCAGGCCTTATTAAATGCCCAAATGCTGAAAGGAATTCAAGGTTCTATAATTAGCAATTCCGTGCAGGAGAGATTAGAAAATTTAATTTGATATTGCAAAGTGAATGCGTCGTGTCTCGGATTCAATGACGAAAGACGTTCGTGTCTCTGAGCTGTATTAGAATGAAAGCCCGAGACTGATGCTCAGCAGTTTTACAAGGTTTTTAGCCCCGACTGGGAATCTTACTTCCGGACGTGCGATCCACGTTCTTCACACTTTGGTTGAGACTCCTTTCTTCAGTTAGAATTAGACCTGGCTCCCTGGAGCCACACAGTTCATGGCGATCCCTCAATCAATCAAGCTCATTATAAGTGGGCTGTGCATTACAAGGAGCAGGTGGAAGGGGTAGATAAGGTATCAAGATGTCTTTTTTTGTCTGTGGTGCAAAGATGCAGTGTTTCGGCTCCAAGAGAACAGTCAAGGTCAAAGCTAATCCGTCCTCTCTGTTCTGTGATTTTCGCAGGTTGAGCTCATCTGAAAGGGTTCCAGGTTGAAGTAACGGCCACATTATGACCTGATATGACAGCCTCAGGGATTAAAGCATTAATCTTGTTTCTCTTGTTCCTGCTTTGTGCTGCGGACAAGCACGCTGTTTAATAAATATGTTTGCATTCGTTCTTCCTAATCTTGTTTTTTTTCCCCCCTCGGTTCCTCTCATACAGCCAAACACAATCTTCAGCATATCTATTGTAAAACAACTTAATCTGCGGTATTAAAGCAGATAACATGTGCAGAAATAGAATGGTTTTCCCCTGGAATGGAGTATATCTAGCCCTGAAAAAGTCCATTGAAACGTGAATAATGTCCACAGTCTTTGGTTGCATTTTCATCTATATACTGCATCTTGGCTGCAGACAAGTCTCCAGCCCTCCTCTCTGATGCTACCTGGGCCAGGCCATCTTAACCAGCAGGTGGACCATGCATGTGATCCTAATCCCCCCCCGCCAGGAAGCCACACCTGCTTTAATGAATGCTTGCAAATGTAAGTATTTTCACAGAGGTTTATGAAATGATTCATACCCTTAACAAACAAAAGCAGCTCAGTGGAGTACCATACACCCTGAGAAATAAAGGTACAGTGGAGGTACATTTTTGTTCTTTAGGGAAAATAATGTTTTATAAAGATACAAATGAATTATGTATTCCTGGCTAGGGGTACAATTTTATGTGCCTATAGGGATCCAGCCCAGTGACAAACCTTTATAGGCAATTTTTATACCTTTTTTATACCTTCTTTTTGAGAGTGTATCATGTACCATGTGTAAATAAAATCTCTGGGTGACAACGTGATAAACTATATTACAGAATATATGTTGTTGCTGCTAAAAACCATGCTGGTCAAATAACACACTGAGCATGGATACAGCAGCCTTAAGAGCAAGATGGAATCATTAGAAATAATGTAGTGCCCCCATGTGGAAGTAAGTGCTACATGCATTTCGGTTGCTAGGATAGGTTGGATGTATTCTTAAACAGAATTAATCATTATTTATCCTCTGAGACTGCATTTGTTCTCCTCCAATGAAATTCAATGTCAGCTAAAATGCAAATTGAGAACCACTAATGTAAAACTCCTTGCTGTAGTTCACAAATTTTAGACAAAAGGCCCCCTTTTTGATGTCAAATGAGAAGGCAACACTTATTTTCTGTTTTGATCACAAACCATTCACTAAATGCTTTTGGAATCTGAACAAGATCGCAGCTTTTTATGTCCTTGCTAGAGATCTGGCACTTATAACCAGTGACCAGAGAGGATATGTGAGCTGCAATCTCCTGTCTACTGCAGCAGGAAGATACTCCATATTCCCTAATATCTGATATCCACCTGGATATATCTTTGTTCATAAATGACATATCAACAAATCCGATTTTAATAATGTCAAATATAGCTCATTTTCAGGATAGAAATTTTAATCGTAGGCCATTTTGTTCTCTGTTCTTTTGGAAGTACTCTTCATCATTTCTATAATTTCCCCTGGAGTATCCTGAAATGATTATGGGTAACTTTGTTAAGAGGATTATATGAAAATCAAATCTGACTGATTGACAATTATGTATCCTAGAGTGCTGAAATCTTCATCATTTTATATGTGGTATGCTAATTTGCATTGCCTGGAAATAATTTTTTTTCAGTCCAGAGTGCTTTCCTCAATCTATTTTCACTTCCCCAAGTCAAGCTGATTTTCATAAAGATTTTAAGAACAGTTATAAGACAGCTCATCCTCTAAGTTTCTGCTATGAGAACATTGTCTTGAACTTTTCTGTAGGCTACTCTGGGTTTGTGGTTATGACCTCAAGTAATTTGTGGTATATAATGT
The DNA here is from genome assembly GCF_013347855.1 of Anguilla anguilla. Lineage (NCBI taxonomy): Eukaryota > Metazoa > Chordata > Actinopteri > Anguilliformes > Anguillidae > Anguilla > Anguilla anguilla. Next base: position 12,470,671 of record NC_049206.1, on the reverse strand, counting down.
TACCTTTGTATTTTTTTTTTAGTGTATAACCTATTTTGAGTTGCAGAGATATCAGCTGTCAAGCTGAGGAATTCATATTACATTTAGCAGTTTATCAGACACCGTTATCCAGTGAGGTAATTTACTCTACTTAACCTATGCTTAGTGGGTGAACTAGACTTGATGTTCATGGCTATGGATAACTGATACTGAATGGGAATTGTACCTTATCGGACTTGTGTTCTGTAGCTGTTCCAATGACCTTCGGTGTGCACTCGTACATCGCTTTGGATAAAAGCGTCTGCCAAATAAAATGTCATTTATTATGATCTCAAAATGCATGTTATTATCATACTGTTGACTGTGTTCTAAATAAAGGACTACATATGGGACATATTTGAAGTGATTTATTTATTTTTATTTTTGCAAAACTGTGCAAAAACAAATACTTTTCTCTAAATTAAATGGCTCCTAATAAAGCAGAAGGATTTTTGTATCATACACGCTTTGCCCTTCAAAGTGTGCTGAATTCACATTTTTGGTAATGATAGTTTGATTGGGATATATATATATATATATATTCTGCCCAGCAACCAGCCTTCACAGCAATATAAATCAATATAAATTAATTCTCTTGAAATCGATGAACTTAGTTTAGACTTGCACTGTAATTCAACAAGGAGCCATCGGGTGGCATATACATACTGGATCAAAGCACGGTTGACGTCATGAAAAAGAGAGTAGCGAGGGAAACGCGTCTTGAATCTTCTTCCCGGAAGGAAACCACCGGCAGGAAATAAATTGGGTATTTTTTTCGCATTCGTTTGCAGAAATAAGTATTGGAAGCATTATTTTCGTATGATTGCCACATTTATTAACAAAGGAACTCACTGAAGGATTATCTCAGTGAGCAACTGAACGTTAGCGTGCTACAAGATAGCTATCAGCATGCACTCATGTATGATTTTAGAGGGTATTGTGTTAGTCGAAGAATGCTTAACTTTAGCAACAAGATCCCGAAAAGCAATAATGCTATTATATCAATAATGATATGTCGGCTGGCTGTGTAATTTGCTCTATTTATCGAATACTTCATTCATATCTTGTGGTCATGCTTAGACATAACTGGATTGCAGGTTTACTTTACTGAAGGTACCGAAGACCTTAGCAATGTAGCTTGCTCTCGTTGATATTCCATACGAAAACTATCCAAATAGGAGCACATTGCCTTCGTCTGGCTACATCCTAATATCCGAACACACGTTGTATATCAGTTCTGCATGCCGTAACCCTATTGTATTTTCAATCAGGTCAGTTCTTGGCTGCAGTATGTTGCAGCAGACTATCGTACAGCCTAATACAAATTATACAATGCTTTGGTCAATCAAACCAAAGGATCCTAGTTACTTGCATTAAAAGATTGCAGATTTTACGCGGCGTAGCGAACGTTATGCATAAAAAACATGACATGAACTTTGATATGTAATAACATATATTTCTGTTTCTCCAGGTCAAGAAATGTGTTTTGAAGAGATAAAACCAGAGGAATTCATACTTCGTAAATCCTCGTGTTTGTTTGCTTGGCAGAAATGATGTAGATATGAGGTGCATGACGGCAGATTTCAGGAGGAGAGGGGTAGCAGGACATTGTGAGTTTTTTGGATCTTCAAGGTGGCAATGGAGGAGGAAGCAAAGTGCGGGAGGCTGTTCGCGGACGCAGAGTTTCCGCCAGAGGATTCCTCCCTGTTTTCTGATTATACCACCCCCATTTCAAATTTACAAGTCTGTATCACTTGGATGCGGCCGCAGGTGAGGGCTGCCTGTTGGATTTTTTATTTTATTTTTTTACTATGTGTCATGACTTGTTTGAGCATCTTGAACTGTGTAAGATCATGACTTAATGATCAATGTGGTGTTTTTGCCAGGAAATTTGTCAGTCACCTAGAATGTTTCCAGAAAATCCAAAGGAGGCCCATGTGAAACAAGGGATTCTGGGAGATTGCTGGTTCTTGTGTGCCTGTACCGTACTGCTGAAGAATGACCACATGATGAACAAGGTAGTCACTGACATGACAAAAAGTCCACTGAAAATTCAGTCTGCCATTTTAACAAAATTATCCCTTGCTGGAACCTCTGATCATGAAAACTCTTTAACAAATTAATTGGTGACAGGAACACTTAAGTGAACCCGGAAGAGCTGAAGAGGGAGTAGTCTTCCTGTGGTTAAACTACACATGTGATGTTGTATGAAATACATACATTCTTTGGGAATATTGTAACTTAAATTTTAACCTTTTTAAAGTATTAGAGAATCTTGGGTTTAGTTTGTGTAGCCTAATCCTAAAAACAATGTGATGAATTAAATGTGTAAGTAGATTTCCTACTCCTACAGTTTGACTGGATTAGTGCCGTCAGTGTGCCGACATTATTGACTTGGTTTATAGGTAAATCCTCCCTACTTTCACAATTAAAAAAATAAAATAAAAACATGATTAGTTGTGTAAAATTGGGTGTAACCCAGTTCCAGTTTTGTGTCCTGACTGATATTCTACTTGAGAGCGATGCTGGCTGCCTCTGTCAATATTCAACATTGTGTATGTCTCAGGTCCTGCCTGCTGGACAGCCACAGTGGGGCGAACGCGGGTACGAGGGCCGCTTCCGGTTCCGCTTTTGGCAGTTCGGCCGCTGGGTGGATGTGGAGGTGGACGACTGGCTGCCTTGCGTTAATGCCAAGCTATGCTTCTCCCACTGCCAGTCTCCCAGTGCATTCTGGGTAGCGCTCCTGGAGAAGGCATATGCCAAGTGAGTGGAAATGTGATATGGTGATTCTTTTAATTATAGGTGATCATAGGTGATTTATTAGTTAAAAGTGAATTATGCACTGATACTTTGAATGTGTTTTTACACTGAGTATTTGATGAAGGGAATAACTTACCTGGGAATGTAGTCGAAAAATAAACCAATGAGGTTTTTAAGACCAGATTTGATACCGTCCTAGGCGCTCTCAAAACTGTAGGCTAAAGAATGACCTCCATGTGATGAGTTGTTGATTGGAAAACATGACCACGACATAGTCATCGTTGACTGAAATGCACCCGATTTTAAAATAAATAAATAAAATAAAATAATGAAGCCATATAAAGCAGATTCAAGAATGGAATGTAAAACCTGTGTTTTGTTGTTTCAAACCGTGCATTCAGTGGCATTGGTTGCATCACCATCCTCTGCCCCCCTTTAGGCTTCACGGGTCCTATGAGCGGCTGTGGGCGGGACAGGTTTCGGATGCCCTGGTTGACCTCACGGGGGGCCTGGCTGAGCGTTGGAGCCTGAAGGATTCTTGGAAAGAGGAGAACCAGCATGGAGAGAAGCACAAGCCCAAAAAGAAGCTTGATCTCAGCAGCCTGCAAGGAGTGAGGGACAGGGGTACAGTGAGCTGTTCTGTGCACAGCTCCCCTGGAGGTGAGATGGAGAACCGCATAGATATATTTTATAGTAGCCATTCAATCCTGAAACTGGTTTGTCAAACCAAAGTGTAACATTTTTCACTTATTTACACAACACTGGGTCAAGCTCATAAGCTCAGTGGTTGTTGGTATGATGTAGAATGTTGTTAAATAACAAAGAACTCTATGTTAATATTAAAAATTAACCCCAAAGTGTCAGACATGGTAAAAAAAAGTACTTTATTAATGACAAGAACCAAACAAAGCTCTGAACGCTTAGCCCTTTGATTGATTTGAATATTTCAGTATCCAATGTGAGTATACGTTATTTATGAACCCTTGCTTTTCCCATCATGGTGATTACACATTTCTCATTTAATTATGCATCATTAACATTAATAAATTACATAGAACATATTTATGCAATGCTCATGCAAAAGTAATCAAGCTAATATCAGTTTTTTGAGTGGTTATACTTAATTAAAAAAAAAAAAAAAAAGTATCCTGTCAAAGTTACAGGGATCAGAGATAGTGTTTTCCCAAAATCTAAGTAAGATAGCTGTAGCGTGCTAGTGAAAATACAGCAGTATGTCGTAGTTCACTTGGTTTTGTTCTGGTCTGCTCCATGCAGAGACATCTGATGATGAATAACATGTATTGTGGTTTAAGAAGGGACATTTTTAAAACCACCTTTTCCTCATTATAGCACTGAAGTTAAAGCAGCTTGTCATAAGACCTTCTGTTCAGTTCACATGAAACAAGTCTCATGACTAACACTGAATGCTGGCACATGTACAGTGCAGTGCGTCAAGCACAAAATGTTAAGGGAGATCCTTGTGTTAAAGCCTGGTAAGCAGCAACCGATTACCATATTAATCTCTGAAGAATTTTTAGATAACACAAGCTTTAGCCTGTTGCGTGCTGGTAAGAGGTTTCTTTTTGAGATTTCTTACCGCACATAATGTCTGAATAGCCACATGACCTGGTGCTGTTAAGTGCAGCATGGGCTGTACTCTGTCATACGTTTGGAGTTCTTTGAAAGCCATGACGTGTGGAGTGAACTGTTGCATTGAGAGGGGGGCCTAGAACAATCGTCGTTTATGGTAACAGTGTTAACCCCCCCCCCCCGCCAGGTGCTAGTGAGTTGGGGCAGTACCACGCACTGAGCGTGATGGAGTGGACTGACGTGACGACAGAGACAGGGGGTCACGTGCGTCTGCTTAGGATCCGGAACCCGTGGGGACGCCGCTGCTGGGGAGGGGCCTGGAGCGAGAGGTGTGTAGAGCCTGGGGGCAGGGTCAGTTTAGCTGCTCTTAACCTGTGTAGAGCCTGGGGGCAGGGTCAGTTTAGCTGCTCTTAACCTGTGTAGAGCTGGGGGGCGTGGTCAGTTTAGCTGCTCTTAACCTGTGTAGAGCTGGGGGGCGTGGTCAGTTTAGCTGCACTTAACCTTTGTAGATATGGGGGGCGGTGTCTGTTTAGCTGCTCTTAACCTGTGTAGAGTTGGGGGGTGCGGGGTCAGTTTCAGAAGCAGGGCAAATTTCATGGCTGTGACAGCATCTCCTCTGTCTGTACTGGCAGCGGGGATGGCTGGAGAGAGCTGGAGCCAGGCTACTCTCAGGATCTGCTCAGCCGCACCCAGGAAGGAGAATTCTGGGTCGAGGAGGCGGAGCTCCTGAAGGAGATAGATGAAGTCACTGTGGGATATCCAATCAACGATCAGGGTTTGCTTCAAAGCATTTATACAGGTACCCTGTGGTCACCACATATAATCCATAGTTTAAAGTTACCTTCTTTCTGAGGATTATAGAAACTATTTCCAAACGAGCACTTTGGTATAATGTAGGCTGTAGTGTGCTTGCAAGTGATTGGTCCTTCACATCTGTCCTCTGTCCAATAGGAAAAGAGTTACCTCACAACCAGCAGATGGGTGGTTGCTGGATTAGAGATCATTCCGCAGGCGGGTGTCGCAATAACAGCACTTTTGGCAGTAACCCCAAGTTCTGGCTGCGGGTGTGTGAGCCGGGAGAGGTGCTCGTGTCTCTTCTGCAGCACAGAGGATGGAGACAATCCTCCATTTCCAGAGAGTGCAGTAACGTGGAAGATCCACAAGAGGGCAGCCCCGAGCCGCACCAGGACTACCAAGCCATTGGTCTGCACATGTGGAAGGTACCCCTTTCGGAAAAATGGTGCCACTAAGCCCTCTGAATCAAATCAGTTTAAGTATACTTAACGCTAAATACCTTTTATAAAAAGTAATACATTTGTCTGTCTCCGCCAGGTGGAGAAGAAGCACTTTAACCTGACACGGACTCTGAACCGAACGCCCTGTGCCTCCACCCACTGCCACGCCTATGAGCGGGAGGTCACGCTACGCGCTCACCTGGGCCCGGGGTTCCACCTGCTCATCCCTAGCACCTTCCTGCAGGGCGCAGAAGCCAGCTTCCTGCTCAGGGTGTTCTCCTCCGCCCCTGTGTCTCTGAGGTAGGCGTGGCCGTATCGCCGGGCGATGAAGCCAACCGTCCGGAGAAATGCGCCGAGCCTCACGCGGGTTTGTGTCTCGCGGCAGTGCGCTGAAGTGCCCTCCTCCCCCTGCCGCGGCGGTCTGGGACGGGGAGTGGGAGACCAGCCGCTTCCCAGGGAGGTGGGTCCCAGGCATTTCGGCAGGGGGCAGCAGGAACTTCCCCTCCCACCGGACAAACCCGCACGTGCCTCTCGTCGTGAGCTACCAATCGGGCGAGCCCAACACAAGGATCACACTGCGCCAGCACTGCCCCGCCAAAGCCCTCCAGCCAATCGGCTTCCACATATACCAGGTGAGCGCTCTGCAGGACGGGGCCAGGGAGAGGGGCATGCTGGGCCATCTGTCAGTCTGTATGGAGTCACTCCTTTTCACACCATTCTGTGTCTGAATGGTAAAACTGAATGGTGATTTTATTTGTGTTTGTGTATGCCTGCGTGTGAATGCGTACATGCGTGTCTCTGCATTTGTGTGCGTGTGCATGCATTCATGTGGGTACGTGTGGTTGTGTGTGTTCGCGTGCGTGTGTGTGTGTGTGCGCATGTGTGTGCGTGTGCGTGTTCGCGTGCGTGTGTGTGCGTGTGCGCGTGCTTGTGTCCACACTGCAGGTTCCTGAGGGGTCCGTGGACCCGCAGATCTCCCAGGATCAGGAGCCACAGGCGAGCTGCGTGCCCCACAGCTACGCCCCTGAGGTGTCCCTGCACTGCAGCCTGGCCCCCGGGGCCTACGTCATCCTCCCCTCCACCTATCAGCCCCAGTGCAAGGGCCACTTCACCCTCACTGTGACGAAAAGGATCCACAGGTACAGATCTCACTGCTAATCCAGCAGTGTTCATTCAAATTCATTTAGAGCTCTCACAATGAATAGCCTACATGGTCAGAATACTTGATGTATTTATGTTGGTTTGGTAAATAAATGTAAATAAATAAATGAATCATATTTGGAAACAACAGTATGCAGTGTTCTTTACCCCCTGTTATTTACTTTGTGTTTACCCTGCATCTGTAGGACCTCATGCCCATCCAGTTGTACTATGTTTAAGAAATTAAAGATTCAATTAATATTGCCTGTTAGCATTGGCTATGGTGGTCTGAATTTTCTTTTTTCTTTTTTTTTTTGCTTTCTGTCTAGGAAAGTAGTGAAGAGCCGGGAGGCTTTAGGACAGTTGATACAGGAGGTGAGTTCCTGTTTTAATGTTCATGTGGCCACAGCTTCCCTTTTTACCCCGGTGGCCTGAAAGGTAGCTACACTTGAGGATTATTTACAAATACTGGGAATTTAGCCAAAGCCCCCTACCTTTAGTGATCGTAGTGATCTCAGCATAATTGCTTATTAGAAAACTTCTAGGCCTTTGTTTGGTTTGACCTGCTGATGGCCTGGTGTGGCTTCCATGTCCCAAGAAGCAAAGCAATTTTTCCTTTTACATTTGTCTGCGAGAGTCATCACTCACTGTCCATTGTATTTTCAGAAGTGGCACTAGAGGGCAGTGTTTACCTATGAGGTGTGTGTAAAAACTTTCCTTTTGCGAGAGAAGAATGGAATGCCTATAACTCATCTCATCATGCCCGTATTATAATTTCTTTGCTGCTTCATGGGTACTGCTCTTCATAAATTTCTTTCAATTGTAATATTATTATTATTATTATTCAGTACAGTTCATATGGCATAACTGATGAACCAGTACACTACAGATTCAAAAAATGCACATTTTGCTACATGATTCTGTAAGATGTTTTACTTCCCTACCCCATGACCTCCTCTGCCTGTCTGTCTCTCTCTCTCTCTCTCTCTCTCTTTCGGCAGGTTTCAAACATCTCTGTGATGCGCAGCTAATGATGGGGGACCGCCCCCTCCGGTACGGTGACGTGGGTTCGGCCCCTGGCCTGAGATGAAAGTACCCCCCCCCCCCTCCCCCAGGGGCAAATGAAGCCAGAGAGCCTTTATTCGTCCGCAGAGGGCAGGCCGTAGCGATTAGTACATCACAGCCCGTCCACTGCCTCGGCACTAATGGGAGGCGACGTGACTTGGCGGTGTAAACAAACGGGCCCGATTGAAGGGGCCCTCTCCCCGCTGCCCGCCCCGCCGCCAAAACAAAGACGCCACTCATGAACCCTCTCGAGGGGGGGGGGCTCCCCTGTCCGTCCGAACCCCCACCCCAAACCCTCCTAGCCTGCACCAGAGAGATGGGCTGCCCTTTGAGTCCAGTGCGGCCGAGAGAGTGGAGTGGAGTGGTAAGGGTGGGCCACAGAACTCCAAACGTATGACAGAGTGCAACCCATGCTGCACTTCACAGCACCTGAGGACTCTTCTTAGGGAGGGGTAACTTAGGGAAAGTGCTTGGCTGGACATCCTGTTGCACTCATTAATAATTCAGCTGTGCGCCTCTTTACCTTCCACTGGGTTCAGTTCTGAGGTGCTTCACCGTTCTGTTGAAAACTTCAAATGATTTAAGATGAGAGAGAAAAAAAAGAACTACTGATGGAGTTATGACTGACTGTGACTTTTAACTGCTATAATTACCAGCATGTTCTTTTTTAAAATATCACTTGCAGAATATAATTCATGTGGTGAATATAGTACAATTAATTTTCCAATTTCACATTTGAAAAGTCTTTGTCTGGAATTGATTGGGGATATCCAGTCTACTGAGGTACTTTTTATTTTATTTTTTGCAGTAGTCATTTTTCACTTTTTGAAGGTGTCACAGCACATGATGAAAACCAGGAAAGCTGGGTTTTGTGTCTGAACTTGAAAATGCCTAGTATTACTAAACATTTAATATATTTTTAATTTGGGCACTTTGAACGTTTAACTGCTAACTCAAACGTGACCTGTATAAAATGTTCTGTATTTGTGTTCATCTAAGAACTTGATGAACAGCAAGCTGTCAGATCAGCGAATAGAAAATACTATGTCGTGCACAATAAAAAGATAAAATAAACCATGACGTGTGCTGTGCTACTTTTCCATAAGGAGAGGCATCTTAGGCTTCTGAAGTTTGTTAGCAAAATATGCCTAGATGACGCCGAGGAGCGAAACGTTGTACCTACTACACGTCGGAATGTCGGCTATTAATAATATATGATACGGAAGGCGCGGGAAATTGTGAAATTAAAGCTTGAGAAAAATGCAAGGCAGCGAAACAAAATGGAAAAGACATTTCAACAAAGTGCAACGCATGTGCAGCCGATGCACGCTGACTCTGCACGATGCGCGCCCCCGCCTATGTGCACGCCGCTGTTCCTGCGGAATTCAGGGGGCTGTTGTCAGACTCCGGAGACAGACACCCATATAGAAAATAATGAACAACAAATTTGACGCGTGAGTAAAGAGACTCGTTTCGAAGAGCTGCAGATTACTCGCTTTCCTCGCGGATCGCAAATGATTAGTTGTAGTGGTTAGCTTGCTGTCTGCGTTGTTCTTGTTGTAAAGAAAGAGGCGTGTCTCCGCCAGTCTTGCATAGGCAGAGGTCACACACGAGTGCCTGTCATGTGTCCCACGCTTGCTGTGTCCTGCATCGTGAGTGAACACGAAACGACAGGCAATTGTCCATTCTAGCAATGCTGTCTTAATCTGGGGGGAAATGCTTGTGTTTGAACGAGTAAGGCCCGTCAGGCCGTAGCTGAATCCCCGGGTTGTAAGTTGATGAAAGGCAGGGGCAGGTGCGCTGGGACCCGGCTGGAAACTCCATTCTGCTCTGGCCGCATTGGAAGGCTTTCGACTGACGGCAAGCAGTGGTGAATGTAAAATAACGACAACTTAAAAGTGATTAGCAATTGAAAGCGTTTTGCATGTTATCAGAAAAAGCAAGATCTCTTGGACGTATGCGAGTCACAAACTAGCTTTACTAGTTAGCACTTTCATTTTAAAGTTTGTAGTGCTAACAGCTAGTTTGTTAGCTAGGTAAGAAAACATAAAAACATATTTATAGCAAGCTTTTTACAATTAACATGTGTCTTGATGAACAGCTGTAAGCTAATGAACTAGTTTTAATAGGAAAATGTACCCGTGGTGCACTAAGCAGCAAGTAGTGCAATGCTAGCCAGTCATGCAGCTTTCAATGGTTAAAAGTGTTTGCTAACCTTAAGGATTTTACGCGAGCTGCCTAGCAATGCAAGTATTACCTCCCATGGTTTTTATTTTATATTTTTTTTATTATATAAGAAAAACATAATTATTTATCGTTGGTTATAAAAGTATAACATGTACAGAGACAGACGTGCTGTTCATATAGTGAGCTGCTCGCATATGACATTGAACGTTATTTTAACCTGTAAAAGATTATTATTATTATTATTATTATTATCACCTACACTAATTGAGTGTTTCCGGGCAGTTATAAGTGGAGCAGTACTGGCACACCCTCCAGTACCACCAGCACAGGGTAGCTGTGGGCCCGGACCCTCTTTGGAAAATGAGCTCCTGACCCCATGTTTTGCCCCCCAAAAAAAGTACAATCATTACATTAGTTATTTGTTGCCCATTTAATGTGCATAACGTGCAGAGTTAAAAACACTGATCCTAACTCTTATGTATTTCCAAGATTGGAAGACATAGCAGATATGTATTTTAATGAAATATTTTGAGTCACTGTGTAAATACATTTGTCTGTGAACGTTTGGAGACTAGTGGCAGGAATGTATTTCTCTGTGGAACCGAACGTGGCAGACTGTGAGACTGAACCTGAGATATGTAAATGGTCTTTGAAGGAGGTGCGGCCTGTGTATGAGCGTGCACGCATGTGTGTACCTGACTGTGCCCGAGTGAGATAAGAGAACTGTTCTCTACTGCAGTCTGAAAGATGACGACAGCGGGGACCACGATCAGAACGAGGACAGCGGCTCACCGAAAGAGTGTGAAAAGGAAAAAAACGAGGAGGAAGAGAAGGACCAGAATAAGAGGAAGGTGCGGAAAGTGTGTGTGGCCGTGTGTACGTGCTTGCAAGTTAGTGAAGAGTGCGAGTGTGTGCATGCCTGTGTGTGTCTGTACGCATGCGTGCATGCATGCGTGTGTATGGAAATGTATGCGAGCGTGTGGACATGCATGTGATTGCGTGGGCGCGCGCAGGCATGCGGGAGTGCGCGCGCCTCAACCAGTTTCTATGTAAAGCGTGGACTTGACTAGCAGGAATGACAGCATCCAGTTATTTCTGGAGATGCGCATGGTAACTAATTCACACTTTTAGACAGCTTTGTGTAACGAGAAGTGCATGGTTAGTGCAGAAGCCAGTGAGTGCACTAGCAGTGCACACTATCAGCTTTGCATGGAATTGGTGCACTTATGACCCTGCTGGACTGGTTTAGACCTGTTTGGTGGCAGCAGCAGTGGACTGACAGCTTCTCTCTCTCTCTCTCTCTCTCTCTCTGTAGACAGCTGTGCCTGGTGCAGGGGAGCACCCCCTGCAGTATAACTATACCTTCTGGTACTCGCGCCGAACCCCAGGTCGCCCTGCCAGCTCTCAGAGCTATGAACAGAACATCAAACAGATCGGGAGTTTTGCCTCTGTGAGTCATTCACAATAATAATAATATGAGAAGAAGAAGTATCTTCTATTTGCCCAAGGTCATTGTGCATGAGGTGGCAGTAATGACCTCAGTTTTTGTTTTTAAAACCCCAAGTGTTCTGCATCATCCTCACATGACGTGTTTTTAATTATTATGATTATGACTGTGCATGCCTTAAATATGTCCAAACCTGGACTGAATAACTATATATAAAGGCAATAATGTAATAATGAATTAATGAGTAAATACTTTAAATAATGAAGTAATTGTACTGTAATAGCCGAAATCACTCTCTCAGCCGGTACTATTTTTCACCACTGGGTGGCACCGTTTTGCGACGTGGAAGATTTTACAGTTGCACTCCTTTTGTTTTAATTGTTCACTAAATTCCCCCTGCATCAGGTTTGCCCTTTTCAAACATGTGGCACAACAGCTGTTTCTTTCCACCAGGTGGAGCAATTCTGGCGCTTTTACAGTCACATGACCCGACCTGGTGACCTTACGGGCCACAGCGACTTCCACCTCTTCAAAGAGGGCATCAAACCCATGTGGGAGGTGAGTTTGGCAGTTTTGGGAGTTTTGTTTAGCTAGTTGTCATCAGCAAAGCTTTTGACCCTTTGGAGAGTAGGTTCGTTTTCAAAATTCCATGTAAGTGTTCTAGAACTCCTTTGCTTTCAGTTGCCAGTAGTGATTGTTACATCAACAATAGAATGTTCACTTAAGAACATTCTAATCACATATTTGTGATCTTATACCGTAAAGGGTTAAGAGCCCTGTTTTCTCCAGTGGCATTAGCCGTCTGTTCTTCTCCCTCTCTGCCAGGACGATGCCAACAAGAGTGGGGGGAAGTGGATCATTCGCCTGCGGAAGGGCCTGGCATCCCGCTGCTGGGAGAACCTGATCCTGGCCATGCTGGGAGAGCAGTTCATGGTGGGGGAAGAGATCTGCGGTGCCGTGGTCTCCGTGCGTTTCCAGGTAACGCCCACACGTGTGGCGCTCACTCCCACTCCCCCACGATGCCCCATTGGTCAGCATAGAGCAGACAGGCCAGATGGCAAAGGCAGGACAGGCAGAGATAGAGTTCTCTTCAGTTCTGATTAAAGCCAATTTGATGTGATTGTCTTGTTCTGTAGACCCCACCCCAGTCAATTCACAAAGCCACTTATGGAATGTTTCAGTACTGCTTCCTCTCAAAGCCTCCTTGATGATGGTGAGTGCACTCTCTACAGCTGCGTACGTTAAGGACATCAGCTAAGTGGCAGCAAAGAAAGGTAGCACTGGTCTGTATGCTGGATCATAAGGCTGTGGGTTTGAATCTCAAATGGGCTCCTGTAGGCTTAAGTTGCTTTTCCTGAGTTGTCCAGAACACAGAAAGTTCATTTGAGACTGGAGTTTTCAGGTCCATGGTTATTTTTTGTGTTTCAGGAAGATATCATCTCCATCTGGAACAAAACTGCCAGCGACCAGGCTACCACCGCCCGTATCAGAGACACGCTGAGGAGAGTCCTCAACCTCCCGCCCAACACCATCATGGAGTACAAAACGCATACTGACAGCATAAAGTATGCTAACACCCACACACATGCACATGTATACTGCATGTACATGAGCACACATGCTCTCTCTCCCTCACTCTTTCTCTCTCACACACACAAACACACACATGTACATGTATACTGCATGTACACAAGCATACATACTCTCTCTTGCTCTCACATACACACAAACACACACACACACACACACATACACGGGTTCTTGTAAATAGTTGTACACTTACATATGCCGCATGTACATCTGCTCACACACACGCAGCTGTCCCACACATACACACATTGTCCCACACGTACACCCAACAAACAGAACACCCACATATGCTACATGTGAACAACCAGCCGAACACAAACGTACAGATAAATGTATATGGTCTCTCTGTTTTGCTATCCTCCTTTCACACACACACACACACACACACACACTCACAACAGCAGGATTATTAGATGTGGGAAGTCAGTTACCAGTCCACTGATGTTGTTCCTTAGACTCTCTCCTTGTTTCTGATTGGTCAGGGCCTGGGAGGATTTCCATGGCTTGGTGAATGCCAGTGGGGGGCGTTAACTCCAGGTCCGTTGGGCGTCTGCCAAGGGTAGGTCTCTCGTTTAGACCTATTATCACTAGCCTTGAGGTCACTTATACACGTTGATGCATTTTTCGTAAGTGCATGAGTTCACCAGTAGTGTTTGTCTGCCATTTGCTTTTTTTTGAGTGTGTTGTCTTTCTGCCTTTCCCTGAACCAGATTTGTGTTTGTGGTCTTGTGGGTGAAGAGGATTGTCCAGAGGAGAATGTCCGCGAATCACTGTTTCAAAAGAGAGAGGGAGAACGGGAGACAGAGCAGGGAGACAATGCTTTCTGACGGCTTGTGGAATCATTTCTTTTAACATTGTTCATAAATACGTGAGCCATGCCAAGGGCCAGCTAAACGAGGAGCGAAATTGTCAGTAGAAAACAAGGCTGTCCTTACTGCGGCCATCACCCCGTAAACACAAGACATCCAACAAGATGACCGAGCTGAAGATGGAAGATAATGACCTCTCTCTCTCTCTCTTTCTCTGGTCCATAAGGGAGCCTGCGTAGTAAAATTCTCAGCTGCTGTGATATGGGCAATAACTGTTTAAGAGCCTTCAAGAAAAACACAAAAAATAACTAACCAAAACCCCAACTTAAACGAGTAATGTGTATTGTCATATTACATGTGCATTTTACAGCTCCTCATATTAGTATTGTTATGGTGCACTATACAGCCAAAAAGGTTCCCATAACTATACAGTTATTATTTTAATAAACAAATGGACAGGCCTGGAGACTGTTTTACTGTAGTGCAGTATTTTAATTACAGTATTAGTGTTATTTTTTAAAAGCGATTTCTAAGTGGACACTCTAGAGGGATCACTGGAGGATTTTGTCTTGATCCGTACCTTTGACCTGGAAGTGGAAACGCGCCCAAAGGACGACCATCCTGAACGGTGGCGGTTGTGTCACCCGGAGCGTCTCTTTCAAATAGACTGCCGAGCTGCCTATATCACTGTGCCTGGACTTCAGTCCGTCTCCAAATTTAAAACGCTGAAGGCTTTTGTTCTTTTTGGTTACTTTTATTTTTACATCAAACGATATTTAGATTTCCAACGTGAAAACTTAATGGCAGCGACATCTCTTAAGATGCAGAGAGATGTGCTGCCATGTTATTGTGCTATAGCTGGATAGTGCCCAGCCCTCAAACACTGATCCAGGATCAGCTAATTCACCCCTAATCTTAACCGTTCGCCATTTTGCAGATCCAATCCGGGATCAGTGATAGGAGCACTATCTATTAATTACCCCCTTGCTACTGCCTGGGTTTCAGTGGGTGGTGCTGTTTTGCAGGAAGCTCTGTCATTCTAAAGGAGAATTGTGTTGCCTGATTTCACCTGGTTGATTATAGCAATAAATGTCAATTATGCATCTGCTGCTATTGAATTTCTGTAGTGTCCTACTCTGTGATGTTACCAATGTTTACATGAAATGTCACTCCGTTAAAAAAAAAATCTATAGTGTACTAAAAAGTATTATGACCGGTATCATAGCTGCTTTTTTGTAGCAGTGTTAAAACACAGCCCATAGAAAGTGTTGAAGAGCGCTTTTATTTTTTTAATGCTTTCAAACCATTGTGCTTAAAATACCAATATCAATATATTGACAAAAAGTGACAGCTGTGTGAGTGTTGAAAGTTTGTGAAGATCTCAAAATTCTTTCTTGGTTTGATAAACAGGTAGAGAATAACAACGGACAAGGAAACACTTTTTCTGTTTATGTTGGCAAAATAATTGGAACACTGATAATGGGCAGCCTACAAGGGACCCTCATCAAACAGCTGTTGCTAGCTGAATTGTGTACAGAGCCATAGCAGATTGACTGGCCTGTCAGCACAACATTGTGTCAGTGGTTGACCAGTGGGGTTCTGCCAGTATTGGCCTGCTAAAAAACTGCAGAAAAAATTTTTTGGCAAGCTAACAACATAAACCAAACATCCATGCTTGTTTTAGAAGTCTCTTACATTGGCAGTAAAGTATCATAGGAACAATTGTTGCAACATAAAATGTAATCGGAACAGCAGTGTACTAAAAATTAATTTGACATTTACTGGTAGTATTTTAAAGCATTTAAATTAAGAGCAACTTGAATACTTAACATTTAAACTAGTTACTGATACAGTAGTCAGTAAGGGTGGGTGACAACAAGTGAATTACAATTGGTGGCAAGAGGGTGACTCATTAAAAAACTGCCAAAGACATTGTAATGGGAAGAAAGCAATCTTCCAGCTGGAAGGAGGAAGCTGGCATGCCAGTGATGGACAAATCCTGAGCCACATGCAGTATGAGTGGCAAAATGATTGGCCAGAAACTTTTCCAGTGGGTTGACCTTCAAAGGCTTGGTTGCTGTGCACTCAGTTCATTAATGTTCCATTGTCCAGAGTTCTTTCCCATTGTGATCCTAGTCACTTGGACACATCTTCAAAGTGACAGCGTTGTACTACAATTCTACAGCTGCAGAAATAAAACCATCCTACATACACACCAAGAATACAGGCAGTGAGTAGTTGGAATAGGGTTAAATTGTATATGTCAGCATATCCTTCTGGAAAACACACTAAAAGCTGAAAGAAGCTACATGTAATGCCTGGACAATATTGGGAAAAGTTAAATGATTATTTAAAAGGTGTAGGTATTTCCAAGGTGAGCTGATATCATTTTATGTAGAAAAGTCTTAGAAAAATGCATTTACTAATTTTGGAGAGGTAGAAAAAGATGAAAGTATTTAAATGGGTAAATGATAGATGGAAGCATCATGCATCTTGTTTTCTTCATTTGGTCCAGGAAGCTGGGCTCCTGACGTGGCTCTATAGCAGCAGTGGTAGTGCCAGAGGTGGGTTGCATCCCGATCATTGTTTTCCACTGCGTCTGACTATGGCATCGACTGCGGGCGTGACGGACTTCTGACTTTCTCCAGTCTCACCAGAGCTGATGGCCTCCCATCTCTCTCTCTGATGGGTGACTCGTCTCAGGGCCCATTTCTGACCAGGTTAACTCATCTCAAAGAACATGTGATTCTTCACGGAAAGGGGATAAATATAAATGGTTTTTTAAATAAAGTTCTGAAACTCAAGAACAACTCTCGGATGGCTTCAGTTCACATGTCTTCACATTTAAGACATATTCAAGTGTACTGTAAAGTAACAGCCAGTTTTGTTTCCTTTGCTGTATCTTGTTCTAATCCAAGTGGGAGTATACACAATCTTTCTCCGAATTTACTAACCCGTTGTGTCAAGTATTAATGTACTTACCAGCAAGAAAGTGGCAGCCAGCAGAAGAACTTTTGTTTTTGTGCTCATTTCCTGAGGGACTGTTGAGAGAAGGACAGGAGCTCAGAGAGTGAAGCATGCTGGGATATCACACTCCCACCCTCCCAAGTAAAAAAATTACAAACTCACCATCTAATCCAAAAAACTCATGGTCCATGTTGCATTCTTCATTGAATCCAGGCCACTTCTTCCATATTCGTCCCAGTCTCTCTCCAATGGTTGAAACCACCTGGTCAGTTTACGAAGAAAAGTATGGCATTTGAAGTTTGACTTAAAATTAACAATTCAGTTGAATTCAAAGGCAACAGTATCAACAAAGGCACTTGATTCATAAAACACAAGTAATGACAACTACTTTATTGTTTTGAAATCTCAAGTGTTTTGTATTTATGAGCAACGTGCACCTGTAGCAAAAATTTTAACCAATTACAGGACTTGAAAGACAAGAAAATGAGATGTAAGATCAGAGGGTATGTGGGTTTAAAACCTGGGAAAGCATCATACATGTTATCATAAACTCTTCTAATTTATACCAATCCTAAGTGTATCAATGGACATAGAATGTGTAACCACTTCCAGAGATAAGGACTGAAGATGTGTTTCTAGCTTAATAAGACAAAGATGCCCAAGATAAGGTGCAGCCATTTTGTGGCATGTGCCACCCCACCTGAAACTCCTGGTTAGAATAGCAGCGACAGGGACAACAGGACCCCTGGATTCTGATTGTGGCTGTCCCATCAGAGTCACAGATCTCAAAGAGGGGGGTGAACATGCTCCATCTGCCAACATTAACAACAAGCCATTTGCTGAAGTCCCAGTTTTTACATTCATTTAACACGCTCTTATCCAGAGTGATTTACAGTATAGGACATCATTAGTGAATTCACATTATTATTATTTATGTGAACAGTAGTTCCAGACCTGGCAGACAACACTTCTAGACCAGCAAGTATATACTGTATGTAACACCGCTAAAGCACTAATTCAAATAAACAATGCAAGTAAATAACCAAAATACCTGAATGCATTCAAGTTAAATCCATGACTAGCCTTAAGATCAAATAGCATGAATGTTAGGGGGTGCCAATGTAAGCAGAATTAAGATTCAGTCTAAAGAAATGGGTTTTGAGAGAATTTGACTGAACGAGGTAGAATTTAATACAGTTAGACCTGTGAATGAAGGAGAACTAAATACAGTTAGACCTGTGAATGAGGGAGAACTTAACCATTAGATCTGTGAATGAGGGAGAAATGCATAGTTAGACGTGTGAATGACGGTGAAAGGAATACAGGTAGACCTGTGGGATCAGTTGAAAGGGGGTAAATAGGAGGTATTTGAAATAAAACGATTCTGTCAGAGATTATGAAAATTATTATAAATGGAATGAAACAGATTATATAATTACTTGGGAAGGAGTACAAGAGGCTAAGCCTTCTTTCTCAGTCTAAATCTACAGGCCTGCATTCCTGCCCAAGTTCATTAAGTTCCATACAGACAGCTGTGCACTGTATCTGACCCTGTCTAAATTTAGCATTGACAAGCAGTCTGTGTGTGTGTGTGTGTGTGTGTTTAGGGAGTGGCACTTTCCATTCAAGATTCTGCAACAGTCCACATACCTCTGGTGCACAGTTCCAATCAGCTGGTGGTCGGCATTAAAGGCCCTCATTTCCATCAGGCAGCAGCCCAGACAGCACGCGTCTGCCCTGAGGGGCCTCTCGAACAGGAAGACCTGCTGGGCCTGCCGGTCGAAACCCTGCAAGGAGCAGGCACGTGCTGGACCACAGCACTGCAGACACAGGCAGGAGCTTTCTGAGGAGGGCAGTGGAGCACAGTCAAACATTGCCTTTCATCTAAAATAAAAGCATTAATGTGTACTTGCTTAAAAGACAAATTTTGAAGGTTTATTTTTGTATTACACGTGTACAGATTGCCACAGAGCTAAATCGAACAGATATAAAAATGATTTGTACAACTAGTATCACAGATTCTGTTCAAAATCCAATAATAAAATTATATTTAAATATAATTTGTAGCTCTCTACTATTATTTCTACAACAAAATAATCAATTCTCTTGGACTTGAAACTATATCCTTCTGTGACAAAGCCAAAAGACTCAACCATTTATGACTTATCTGGTGAGATTTGCCCCCTGAACACAGGTAGGTGGGAACTACCTTCAACAGCTATGTAGAGCTGGTCTCTGGTTCCTGAGGCAATGCTGTATGTCCGGCGTGGAACACAGTGTGGACCTGCAAAATGAATCGAGCAACAGGTGGGCAGTGCTTTTCCATTTGTAATGTGTTTCTCTTCCTCACTTCCCACATATTTTAATTCTCAGCCATGTTAAATGTCCCATCACTATACCATCTTCTCTCAATTTGGGAGTGCATAAGTGATGCTATAGTAAATTATGGACTACTATATGGAACTGCCTGCTCAAGACCTCCCTTGGTGTATGAAATGTGCTATAGAAATAAATTTTGATTGATTGATTGATTGGCAGGCACACACACACTCTCTATGGTGTACATGATGACATCAAGGTCTCTGGTAGAGACAGCATAGTACTTTCTCAATCTAATGTTTTCAACACACAACTAAAAATCACAGTAGTGAGCATTTAAGTGGACATTTTAAGTCCAGTCTTTTTAGTACATGCAGAGAGATGTGTGATGAATAACCTCTAACCTTGCAGCTCAGGTTTGGCAGTGATGCGCAGCTGGTTGATGGAGTCCAGCAGAGCCAGGCCTTCAGCTTTTTCTGTGCCGGTGTGGTGGTTCCCATCGGTCCGGATATCCATCTCCACCCCTACGGCTCCTCTCCCAATGTCCATATGGCCCTCCTCTTCCCTCTCCTGCCTCAGCCCAGGCACATCTGGACTGGGGAGCTGAGGGGAAACGGGACCCCCCAGAGAGTGGGACGCCATAGGTACCTCCGGATCCGCGGACCACCTCAGTCTGCGCTGGAAGGCTCGGAAAAGCGTCTCGATGTGTTTCTCCCTCTC
This sequence comes from Anguilla anguilla, assembly GCF_013347855.1. Taxonomy (NCBI): domain Eukaryota; kingdom Metazoa; phylum Chordata; class Actinopteri; order Anguilliformes; family Anguillidae; genus Anguilla; species Anguilla anguilla. The sequence goes on along the minus strand of NC_049206.1, from coordinate 12,450,824 downwards.
CAGGCGACCGAATGGGAGGGGCTGAACCGTCACTGCTGACATGCTCTGAAACAGGGAACAAAAAAAGGTGAGGTTATGACAGGAACTGGAGAGTCACGGCTTACGATAGGTAGCGGGGAATTGTTATGGGATAGCAGGAAATGGAGAAACAAGGCTTGAAATAGGAAGCGGGAAAGAGTGGCAGTATGACAGGAAATTGGTTTACATTGGTTTGAAAAGGCATAGTTCAGGCTTTGGACTATGTACATTATTCATGCATTATAATTCATTCAAGGTAGACTAGAAAAACCAAGCCTTGATAAAAATGTAGAAACTAAAGATCTTACATAGAATGCTTACACTCAACTTATACTTGACTTGTAAACAGCATTTCAAAGGTAACAAATCCTGCTTCAAGTATTGTTCAAGCTGTCGAAATGCTGAAAGTGATATTTTGCTTCTCTCTGAGTTTAGAGAAGAGAGGTGGACCAGAAAGCTTTCCCCCAGCATAGCCCCTTGCTGGGAGGAACATGCTTAGTGTTTAAAAGGCGCTGGCATTGTGCAGTTTAACGGGACCCATAGCTCCTTTTCAGCCATGTCCAAAGCAGAGGTTTTTTTCTTCACTGGCGGCCCCTTGGCACTGCAACAATTGTGACTGTCGTTGGGCGCAGGGGGACCCAGACAATCGGCCTGTGGCAGCGCGGTTCTCATTCAGGTCACGGCCCCTCCGTGTCATCGTATTCACACCGCTAACGACCGAACATAAAAGCACCCCTGCTAAGGCTGCACAGGAGCTAGATTCTAACCCGCAGAGACTGCGAGGCCATTGACCGAAGTACAAAGAAAAAATAATCAAGCGCATTACAGCCCCTGGCACGCAGCTATCTAAAAGGCAACCTGACCGTTTTGGAACACACCGCATCACAAAGTGTAACAATCACCAGTCAATAGCTATTAGTAAAACTAAACAGCAGCTGTCCATTGGGCATCGCTGCTGTATATAAGGAATTGTGCATCGCAAGAGGTCCAGTTACTTCAGCTCCTCCATTTCCACAGCTTTCACTTCAGTCCCTGAAACACAGCATCTGGCTAAGTCTTTTCGTAGAGCTCTGAAGAAAACAAGTTGTACAATTTTTAAAAAGTCAAATTATATGGAGACAAAAGGTGAAAAGGAGTGACGAGCGGTTTTGGGAAACATTAGGCGTAAGATAAAGTAAACTTAGCTGGACTGTGAACGGAAATTTGATGTCGTATTTTATCATTTTGTGAGAATGATGTGTAAAGCGGAATCTGGAATTTCCCCTCAGTCCCATAAGATTGTATACCTGAACTACAGAGTAGGCAAAAGGTCAACAAGTGATTGTTCAGTTCCTTTCAAGTGTACACAATGAACAGACAAACACACTCGAGAAGTCAAGAAGCCACATATTCCACCACAGTCTTGTGGTACTATGCAAATTACTATTTGGTTGTGTTTGAGTTCTTACCGGTACAGATGCCCTCCTTGGTATCTTCAGATTTGTATGCCAAAATAGTTGAAATCTGTGACACAGAAGGACTTTGGGACTTTGGGAAGCGGGGTGCTTGCTGGAAGTGCTGAGGGTCTTTTAGACGAGGGTGAGTAGAGGACAGCAGCATCCTCCCTCACATCCTCTTCAGGGGTAATCGCCTCTCTCCTGCTGTCGTTGGCTTCGGCCCTCCCCCTTGGTTGCCATCCCAACAAGCCGGACCTTCCCATTGTCAGGAAAGACTGGCCTCAGTCATCCGTAAAATTGAGTCTCCTCGAGGAGAGCTGGTGAAGGAGCCACCACAACAGCCCCCTTCCTTCTGTGTTTGGATGTAGTTATTGCTGTAATCCTGACTGAAAGTTTGGAACAAAGCGTACGTATGTACATCTTACAAATATATGTCATACGAACAGCATTTTCCATACATTATCCAGAGAAACTTACACTTACGTAGTTTTTGTGTGTGTGTTTTTTTTTTTTTTTTTACATATTATGAATTTATACAATATATACTGAAGCAATTCAGGTTAAGCATCTTTCTCAAAAATACAATGGCAGTATCCTACATGGAACACAAGCCTACACCCTTCAGGTTACGAGCCCAGTTCCTTAACAATTATGCTACACTGCCACCCAGTTTCATTTTTCAAATGTATCAATTATTTTCAGTCTTCAAAATGTAAAAGCGCTGCTTAAATAGTTGTTTTCTTGAAGCCATTTCCCACATATCTGGGTGTAGACACTGGCCTTGCTCTGACAGGAGCAGGCAATATTTGCTTAGCCAATAGCAGCTGTGAACTCAGCAGGGGGCCAGGCAAACAAGGGCTGTTTGGCACTGATAGAAAACAGCAGCAGTTCTCTCTCATCAAAACGCCATTTGCTATACAAGTGTATGGGCAACACACTTTACGTCATTCTGTTTTTTGTATTGGTTTATTGTGAGAGAAACACTGTTTTTACAATAACATTAATTGATGTTAAATAGCCTTCTCTTCATGCTGGTATGACTGGGAGATCGAGGATTGCTCAACCACAAAACAAAGTGATGGAACAAACATTCTTGTCACTTCATTTAATAACATACAATCATCTCTGTTCTTCGAGATAAATCTAGCATTTCATTTCCCTTTACGAAGAACATTTAGCTAATAACAGCACTCTCGTTATACTGATGATTTCAAGCTGTGCACAACCCAGTGAAAATATAAACATTGACAAATCACAGCCAGAAATGCAGAATGAGCCTTACTATATTTGCAAAGCTTTCAGGTTTTTGGAGAATCATATTTCTCCAGTCCAAGCCACTGACAGATATTTATAAAATAACACTGACAATGTATTTCACATCTTATCCATTCAAGCAGCTGGATGTTTACTCTTGGTACCTCTTGCAAGGGTACAACAATAGTGTCCTGCCTGGAACATGAACCTATAGTCTTCTGCTTCTGCAAATCCGATTCTTTAACCTTGCCACGTTGCTACATACTGTAGCTTTTTCATTCAATTTCTTCCCAAACTTTTTTATATTTTTGGGTGATCATACTATAGGAAGGAATAATACAGCAGTACCAGCATCCTTCTATGAGAAAAAAGGAACTCTCTGTAAATTTAAACACAGACATCCTAAGCATTGGTCACATTCACACCTTCATGTTTTTAACATTGAAAATGATGTCTTCCCCATAATTAAATCTGTCCTTATTTGCTGGCTCATTGTGAATACCATTAAGAAGCATAGGCAGGCTTCCACAGCCAGCTCAGCAACACAGACACAGAGCCCTGTTCTCAGCTGGTAGCTGTCCCTCTGCTAAGCAGTCTGCGGTTTTACTTCGGTAAGTATGTCTTTGGGTCATCTGGAAATGGCATGGAAGGAGCCTGGTTGAAGTGACCCATGAGGAAGATACCAATCGTGCCCATGATGAACAGGAGTGCCATGGCAAAGAAGCAGACCCGGTCTATTACCCGCGCCACCAAGAACCACTCTTCGTTCTCCTGTGAACAAAAAAAAACCTTCAGTCTTTCGTGCACATGGATACGTTTTTCACTGTTGAAACAAAGCCCAAAACAGTCGCCTGGCCTTAAATCTGAAACGGGTGAAGCGTAACTCACGCTCTGGAAGCGGTTCTGCTGCTGGATGGTCTCGGTGATGTGCTTGCAGGAAGCAACGCACTGCTTCACTGCTGAAGAGGCCTGGGCAAGACTGGCACACACGTCCTGCGCCGTGTCCCCCTGCAGACCGTTCTCTGAAGGTTAGAAAAAAGTCACAACCATAGCAGCATCTGCATTGAATATCTTGATGATTTCTCAGGCCTGCGTGGAAAGGTTCTATCCTAACTCTTTCATTACTTCCATAGCACCTAGAACTAGATTAAGCCCAAGTGAAAGAAGGACAATCATAAACACAGCAACAGAGAAGTTTCAGAGAGACAGGAAAGTGGAGGTGTGGTAGGTGAGAAAGGCTTGATTTTCCGCATTTGATGTGAATTTTAAATTGGCATTCTGATCCGTTTTTGGAATGGAGATTAACCAAACCTTTACTACAAACTCATATCAATCAATTGAGAGAGAGCGAGACTCACGGATCTGCTCTAACGCAACCCTCATCAGCCCGTCCCGCTCTCTGAGCTTGCTGAACATGATCTCGGAGCGGGCCGTCTTCAGGAAGCACTCGTTGGCCTTGGAGATGAGGCCCAGGGAGCTGCGTCGTCGCGAGGGGGGCTCTGCCGGGGTCCAGGGTCTCATCTGCATCTGGAGCATTTGCGGCAGGACGTTTAGGAAGACCTGGTGAGTAGAGAACAGCAGAGGCATCAAACTCACTTCCTGGAGGACTGTGTGCAGCATTTTTAATTACATTACATTTAATTAAAGAGATTTTCCCGGATGACAGGAAAATCTCCCAGCCAATCAGAACTGCTCAGTGGCAATTCCTTTCATAAGAGCTTTTCATTCATATTTTAAAGATGGTTTTGACTGTACCTTTCGGACTTTGTCTGTCATTAGATGGGTGTTGGGAGTTCGCAGAGAGACATTCAACACAATTACAGAATTCATCACCACCATGGTGGTCACTGATATGACAAACATCAAGTACCTAGGGCCAAAATAAAACCAAGAATATCAGGATAGCTATCCACAGTATTAATCTGCAGCAATAACAGCAATCACTTCCAAGACTTCATTGACTTTACTATCAAAATCAGTATGGGAGGGAAACTACAAAACTTCTTAGAGCAAAATGCACGACAAAAGAGATGTAACATCTTACTTTCCGATAAGTGGTGTAGCTTGCGATGTTTCCGGAACTTTCTTGGCAATGAGGAAGAGGAAAACAGTGTGCGCCAGGAGTATGGAAATTGACATGGTACACTTTTGCCCACCAGCTGATAAAAACAACATCACAAACAGATGTGAGCAAATATCTGTTCAAGAAGACCTTGAACATATGATTCAGCTCTATGATATTACACAAACATGGCACTTTTGAAGGGCATTCAGTGGCACAGTTAAAAACTAACTTAAATCTGAGTTAACACCAGGAAGTTTTCAGCACAGTTGTCATTGTGTGGAGCAGCTTGCCATCTCATGTATGAGAGGTACAGGCCCCAGGGGCATTTAAGTCCAGGCTTCATGCAGTGCTCGCTATTCTCTTGTACATAGGTAAATTATGGGCTGAATGGCCTGTTCGGAACATAATCGGTATGTGTTTCATCTCAATCATTCATTTGCAATAAGGCTCATTAGAGAGGATGATGGGTGAACCTTTAGCAGGGAGGTAGTAGACCAGCAGGCACAGGGAGGAGATGAGCACAGAGGGCACGATGATGTTGATCACGTAGAACAGAGGCTTCCTCTGGATGATCAGGAAGAACACCAACTCCTGGAATTCCAACTCGTCCCTGCTGTAGCGATGGTTTATTATCTTCTTGGCGGGTCTGTGTTTGATGGCCCATTCACCATTCTCTGTTGAAGGGAAATGGAGACAAAGACTATTTAAGCTGTTGTGGGCTGGTATCAAAGCACGCAACTTTCCTAATGTCACTCAACAGTCTGTCATTCTGCATTCAATTATAATAGAACACCTGCTACCAGCTGATATTAATAGTATACCTCAGAAGGTATCAAGTCACAGAAACTGTAATTGTATCCCAGGTTGTGAACTGCAGGACATGGGTCATTCTAAAGGAAATCATCATCAGGACTGTTTTTAATGGAGGTATGCTACTGAATTTCTTTTTAAGCACTCCTTGAGGCCAGGGCAGAGAGAAGCATTAGTTTCATTTTTGCCGCAGGATTGTTGAATTGAAAGCCCACTTGATAACGTGCCTAAATGCTAATTGAACACATTTAATTATGATACTTCATACTTCATGAAATTTACAATGCAATACAGTTTTGTAATAAAAACACAATAAAGCACTGTGGCATTCTGACTGAAGAATACAGTTTTCTCAAAATGGCAACAGGAGTCATTGAGGACAGGAGGCTCTCCACTGCCTTCAGATACTGAGTCTGACCTGTGAACGCCTCTGGGTCGATCTCAATCCACTCCACCATCTGACCCTTTTCATCAGTTATGAGACGTAGCTCGATTTCGTTAGCGGTGTAGGTCTGGGAGCTTCCAGATTGAATCATAAAATGAGAAAAGAATCAGTACAAACCGTGTTAAACCACATCATAGCAGTGGCACTGGTGTGACAGCAAAACACACGATTCAAATATTTAAAATAACGCATGGCTGAATTGTACCTTATTTCATGCAGGAAACTGATAACAGACAGGCCAGGCAAGCGACCTTACCGAAACACCATCGTGCAGTTCTGCCAGTCGAAGGGGAAGTAGTTGACCTTAATGGAGCAGGCACTCCGATAGATAGCCGGGGGCAACCAGGAGACGTGGCCAGAGGGGTCAACGAGGGCATTGACGTACAGAGCGATTTCAAATTTTCCATCCATACTGCAGGCACAAAGAGTGGAATGTACGGTATGATCAAAAGCAAAAATAAGCTCATTGACTAGAAATAAAAATGGTCAGTATGTTGATGTATTTTCCCGTAATCAGAGTAGCAAATGTGTGGAATGATTATATTGCCTATATTAGCAATATATATGGTAAAATATGTGTAAACTCAAAGTTACAGTGATGAGGTATAATTCAAGATGAATAATCCTTCTCCCAGTCAATTGAGGACACTGTGATGGCAGCTGTCAAATGCAAATGATCATATATTGGAAAATGTGTTGCTTTTGCAGGCTGTGGCTACCACAGGGATTTATTGAGAAGCTGCTACTGTAGGTCTATAGCCAGTGATGGCGTTTGTACTCACTTGTTTTCTAGGATAATGTCCGGCAGCCAGATGTTTTTGGAAGGAACGCGCATGCGGGTGACATTCTGATACTCTGGCAAGTGATCCCACTTCAGGCGGTAGTCATCCCATTGCTGTCGAATAAAAAACACATTCACTTTCACTTTGGAGAATTTTTACATTTGAAATTTTATGAAATTTTTTTAGCTGCGGACCTAAGCAAGTGCATGCTCTCAGGTCTGATTCTGTTTTGAGCTCCAAAAATATAGTTTAAATGACCAGTAAAAAAAAAATATTTATACTTTACCTTCAGTGTCTTTTATTCTACTTCAGACTGAAATTTGGTTTCCACATCAATACTCCTAACTCGCCATACTCTATAGTATGTACTAATTCAAATAAGTTTCATTGAAGTCAACTTCTTATAAGGGCTGTTCTAAACACCAGGACGCTAGAAAAGTGTACCATAGCCACCCAACGCCAGGTCCTGACACCCCCACAGCCCCATCATTCAGCTCTATCATAACTCTCTGTTGCACCCTGTTTTTACCATTTCAACCCACACGCTGGTAGTGAGGGCCTCCTCTCGCTCGTTCTGCAAATCAGGACAGAAAGAGTTAGATTGACATATACTCTCCACAAATCATGAAACATATACAGGCTCAGGCATTCCCCTCCCATTATCTGAATGCAGTACCCTAACTGGGCCCTAATCTTTCATAAAGAGACTCATTATTTTTGGACATTCACTTCACATTTGACTTTTTTGTTTCCATTTAAAAATAATAATAATAATACTTTTGAGGGTGCTAGTATATTGTGAGCAGGCTAAAATGCTGAGTAATGGTGAAGATTTGGCGGGTCAGAGTGGATGCAACCATTCCTCAACAACAGGTTGAGTAGTGCTTGAAACACACACACACACACACACACACACAAACACACACACATACATATACACACACACACACAAACACACACCTTTGTGCCTGTACATGTACGCACCAGAGAGATGAGGTTGGTAAGAGTCAGCTTGAGCTCCACTTGGATGATGTTCTTGTTCCACTCCACTGGACGAATGTTTTTGTTATAACCCCGCATCAGGTCCTTCATCAAAGGCCCCTCCAGGTTAAGACCCTCAGCTCCTGAGAAAATGGCACCAGACATTTATCACATTTTAACGCTCCACATTTTGTCAAAACACAGAATTGTTGGATTCCATGTTGCAATTCATTATATTATTAAGCACTTCCCAGGTTCAGTCTGGACAGCATTGCATTATTGTGATTACATTTTAATACTGTATTGACTGCTGCCTGTCCATTGTGATACATCTTGTAAAACACACTGTTCAGGTTTGTCACGTCAAGCAAAATTTGTTGAAATGCACAAATTACATTGAAAGTTAACCAGGTAAACGAAAGGAAAGGACTAATATAATAATATAATAATATAATAATATAATAAGGCAGCAAGAGGGAAACCAACTGAGAGAGGTGTGTATTTCAGTAGATTCTGACTTTAGTGTTATCCAGGTTCACACTGTGTATGGTCTTTGATCCACCCGTTCATAATAAATGAGGTTTGATTGAAATGCCAAATGAATATTGATCTTGGTTTTACATTTTCTAATAATTTGCAACAAGTATGTATGGGAATATATAAAACATCTTATCCTTAAAATCTCAGTTCAAACGCAGACACAGGGCACTAAAATTAAATTGTCTGGCAAGTAGTCATCAGCTTTCATAAAAAATGATCAAACTGAGACAGATAGCTCATACCAACTGTAACAAACAACTAATTTCTTAGCAACCAAACTAGGATCTTCACAAAACAACAAACATACCATTTGGTGAAACAAACAGATAACTAGTATAAGAATATAATTACTGCATAGACTTTATAACTCTGTCTATAGTTCATTATTACAATATGCAGAGTATACCCCAGGAATAGTTACTGAAAGAATTAATGAATTAATTGAAGAATTAATTTCACCAAAGGCATACAGTTTAAGTGGTTTCTTGGTAGCAGGGAGGTTCATAAAAAGAATAGTGAAGTATTCATATTGTTTCTATAGTTCTCACATTTTTAGCTATTCTACCAAACATCACTTTCTATAGGTTGTCATACGTTGGCAAAGGTGAAACTAGAGGACAGGAAGAGGTGAAAACAAAGAGTCTGAAATAAATAACAAAGAAGAAGCTAATGCCCATGCTGTTTTCTCAGTGCTGGCACCTCAGCAGTTTCACAAACGGTGAATTAGTAACCTTTTAGTAGTTTAACAACAGCTCATACCTACAGTCAGACAACTGTATTCTCCAGGAATAAGTTGCAATCTCTCAGCATTCAATATCAAATCCTTTTTTCCATTTGTAGCTTTTGATTTGTTTAAGAAATACACCAAACACACACACACACACGCACGCATACACACATGCACACACACACACACACACGTGTGCACGAACACACACATGCACACACGTACTAGGATAAAACAACAGGGAAAATAACCAAGTAATTATGAATAATTATGAATGGAAAATTATGGATGGAAATACTCAGTACCAAATGAAATAAAGGATGTAAAAGACGTCTACCTGTGCTGAAGAGGAGGATAAAAGAAAGGAGTAGGAGAGCTAAAGGGAGGGATGAGACCAACTCCATCTCTCCGTGGCCAACGGAAAATGTAGTGATCTGAAGTCTCCCTGACTCAGTCTGATAGAGAGGGTATGCACCTGGTTGTCAGGGCATGTGCTGGTGATTGTTGGGTTGCTGAGCTGGGAATTGGGACCTTTGTCCTGTGGTTGAGATGTTATTTTTGGGTGACCTGACCGCAGCTTTTAGCGCCCAACCCCACTGTCCTCCTTTGCATTGTCAGCTGTCCTACAGATGAAATCCTCAGAGAAGACACCCCAGGGGGTTACAGTATTTTTGAACTGTTTCCCACAACTTCAGATTCTGACCAGTAAAATACAAAGATTATATTACGTTCTGTTGTCGACTGCAGATGGCGCAATGTGGATGGTTGGCGGACGGATGGCTCTGGACAGCTGGTCTCCTGCCATTTGTTTCTATCTATAACAGTCATCAATGAACCACAAGGGAGGCGAGCGGGAACTGCACGCAGTGACAGGAAGCACGGCTAAAAACGGCTGCATCTCAAATTATCCAAACAATATTTCCCTCTGTGCCACTGAAGACTTGAGGAAATGCAACAGTCAAAACACCATCCCCAGCAATCTTTCACTTGCATAGCGACAAAAACACCATTCCCAACAATCGTTCACTTGCATAGTAACAAAAGCTCCATTCCCAGTAATCATCATCTGGGATACAGCAACAAAAACACTGTTTGCCACAATCATTCACAAAATATTTGTGTGAATTGCATATTCTCCGCTGTGATTTTTGTCATTTTTATTTTGAGATGACCTTTTAGTAAGGGGATGTGAGGCAGGTAACTCTACAGGGATCACACAGAGACAGGAAATCAGTTAGCACTTGAGTCATTTTACCTCACTTGGTACAAAGATGAGTGCACTTAGGTGAACTGAATAACACTCAGTGGTATAAGGTCATGGTTTACATTACATTATAGGAATCTTATCTAAAGAAACTTAAACAGCCTTCACATTTTGTTCCATAGTATATATAGTACAGCAGCAGTGTTTCTCACATTTTTTCCCCATCAAAAAAAAATGTTATTATTATTGGGCAGGGAATGCTATGGGTGAACACAAAGCCAAATTAGCTTACAAGTTTGTCCATAGAACAGATAAAAAACTTAAGAATATGAGAATGCCCAGAGCCAAACCTCTTCAACATGTGGGCAATAAGTGGCACGTGCTCTCTCTGCAGTCAAATCTCTTCTAGACTGCATGCTTATCACTCCCAGATGAGTTAACAAATCCATGTGCTGCTAATTCAAGAGAATGCAGACAACTCTAATTCTCTGTGGTACTTGCAGCCAGTCACCTCTATTTTCACACTGCAGTCAAAGCAACTGACAACTGTGCTAATGTACAACTGAGCTGGTGCAGGAATATTGCTGGTTCCTGACTGCAGCAGAGATGCTGTGTGTGTGTGTGCGTGTGTGTTGATGTGAGGAGAATCATAAAATCTCCACCCAGTCAGCAATGGGACATGTGGGATAGAGTTCCTGATGGTAGGATGAGACACAACCCCAGTGATAAGCGTTTTAGATGGATACACCTGCAGGTTAGATCTAGTGATTGTTAGATTCCTACATTCACTGTTGAAGTTAGTGTCCAACACACAAAAGAGTAGCTATTGTAAAATAATCTATCTTGCATCCTTCATCGTTATATAAATGCATGAACTGAAAAATCACTACTAAGCACTGCTGCACTAATAAACAAAGCTGAAGATAAATCCATATTATTAGGTTATCAGAATCTTCCTGATTACGAATGAAACTAATCTTCTACTTCAGCGCCTGCTGAAGAACACAATGAGCCGTGGGCTCCCTCTTGTGGTAAATTGCATTAGTGGGCACTACATTTTTTCAGCGAGGAATTTCAAAAGGCATAGCCTACATAGATTTAGAAGCCTATGTATGTCTTGACAGGCAGTAAAAATTTAAAAGGCTTATGAGTGCAATGGAAGACTGCATATACATTTCAAATAACTGAACTGGTAATGCCAGACAACTTAAACCCTCAACACCCGGTGCTATGTTTTACCACGGACAATGTCCCTCTGTAAAATGCAGCACTCCGAAAAGCCACAGCAGCTAGCTATCAAGGTAAATGCTAACTAGTGCCATATTAGCATGATAATTGTTCGGACTAATTTAACTAGCTAAGTTAGTAAACAGCCTGCTGTATCTGGTACAGGCGAAAAACACTGTTAAACATGTTACAAACGTTAATGTTTTCAATTCCTTTTTTAAAAAAAATTCAGAATAATGACAAAAATGACAATAGCTAATGCCTGGCTTAGCCTGTGGATAGCTATAGGTAGCATTACCATGAAATGAGCGACTGTGAGTGACAGTAAGAAGGTATATTAAATTATATCTTAATTAATTCCATTATTTTGAACGTAACAGTGTTTTGTTTTATCTTTGAACATTTCAGAACCTTGTGAAAGTCCTTGTTTGTAGCTTCACACGGCCAGTAACGTTACTCTTCTTAGGCCTACAGCCAGGTCCAGCAGAAAACAAGCCAAATCTGCGTCGCTTTTAATCCATTTCAGTTGACAACACCGAGGAAACCCAAAGCTAACTTTAGTTCTAGAACGGGCCCTGTTCGGATTGTCTTTTCGTTTTGCTGTATCTGGACTTCTTAGCTGGGAGAAAGGGAAAGGTCAAAGGAATTCGAACTTGACAACCGTATCGGATATTAGTTCTCTGGGCTTTTGTAGAATTATTTCTTGTGAACTGACGGCTGGAGAGATGTTGATAGGCTACAAAAATAAGCTGTCGTAATATATATTTATGTAGTAGCTGTAGCTCCCCAGCCAGTTTACTAGAAATCGATTAAGTTCACGAACGACCTGCTTACTTAGCATTTTTGTACTCGGCAGTGGTATTCACTTTGTTACGGCGTAACACATTTTTCATAAAAGACGTTCTATCGCCATTCGCCTTCTCATCGCCTCAATACCAACCTGGAATTCTAAAGTCGGGTGTTCGAAATAAGAACACCCAACGTAAGGTTTTAGAACACACTCCCCAAATAACTTTAAAGCCAGAAGAAGAAAAAGTTAAGAAAGGAAACCCTCGTGGAAGGCTGTAGTCAGCATGCCTGGCCTTCAGGAGGAACAGTGTCCCAGTGGGACAGAGCTGTTCGCTTCAAATTTTATGAAAGGTAAGTTTACGACACTTTATTTCAGTATTTTGGCTTTATAGCAAAGGTAAACTAAGAGGCATGGTTGGCTAGCTAACTATAAACGAACGTTATTGGGGTGAAAATAATAATAATTTAACTTTGTGAGCTATTAGCTTTGTTGGAAGAAGTCTAAATAACAACGTTAGCTAGATCACTGGTTTGGTAGATATTTTTATTTTTCATCTCTCATTGCTGTATCCTCCACTACTGACATTTTACTGTGATTGTACTACTGATTGTGCCTACCAAAAGAAAGACAAGAAGCCACGCAGAGATATGGATGTGAGATTTTACAAATGAGATTACTGAGCTTTACAAATTTGTTACACTCAAGAAAACAAGCACTACAATGCATTTTGTGACCGTGACGGATGCGTTTGTTAAACAACACATTGAGCTTCAATTGTCTCAGTCCACTAGATGGCAGCATAACATTTTTTGGTGTGTGTTGTTGCAGCTATTAGTCTAGTTGTAGCCTATTTGTTTTGGTCACACATAGCCGTGCATGCACAGTTTAAATGAAAACAGATCTTTTAGGTCTCAGTAGAGAAAACTGTAGTGTAACTGCTTCTGCAAAAATCCCATGTAAATGTTGCAGTTCAAGCAGTGAAATGTAGGTCACAGTGCAATGAGACAGGAACACTAGAAGAAGAACACAATAAGTGATTCGAAGGTTACATTTCAGTAAAAAAAGACATTTAAGCAAATGTAAGATGTAGATTCTAGAAGTAATAAAACTTTACTATTTGTGTCACACCGCTGACAGTTTATGTAGGGATCAACAGATTGTTGTCCACAAAATAGGTAATGTGATAAATAGACACTGTGTGAAACTGGGTGAATGCAAGGAAACGGTCCTCACAAAATGAACTGATTGGTCTTTGGTTACAGCCAGCTATGATCACTGCTGCAGGAGTAACTCAAGAAGGGAGGAACTTTTTGTTCTCTTCCAAGTAGTTATACGGGTTCACCCTCAAAGGGAAATGGGGCGGATGATTGTATATTCCAATCATAAATATAACAATAGTTCCCACAGTCATGACTGGTGTCAACAAATGAGGAAAAATACAGTAATATTGTTTATATATTTTTATTACAAAAATACATTTCTATATACAAATAAATATCTCCATAATGAAAATTACCATATTTTTACATTTAGCTTTTTTCACAAGAGGTTTAACCATTGCAAAATCAGCCATTTTGAATAACTTATTTGACAAATATCCACACAAACAGGCTCATAAGTTAGGTCTGAGGGAGTTATACCAGCTGGGTGAAGCGACCCATTGTAGAAATTTTTGGCTGGACCAGCCCTATAAACGCGAATGTCTGTGACTGAGTGATGAAGTTACACCGTTGGTCAGACGAGTTATAAAGTTACACCATTGGTTGGCCGGTCTAGCCATATACTAGGTTTTGACCTGGTCTTGTTTTAAAAATTGGTTATCTTCAGCCATTCCCTCTACATTCAACTGACATGAGTTCAGAACATTTCAGAGTTATAATTTTGATGAATATGCTTGCCAGTCTGTGACAGGGCACTCAGACAACTCAGAAGAACCTTGTCTCTTAAACTGTCAATACATTGACATTCCACACTGCAGGTCTCAGGGAGAGGTCTGGGAGAACAGCGTGATAAGCAAGAAGGCAAAAAATGTCTAACACACATTTATTGACGGACACGTTGCGAGAAGTATTTGGCCAGATTTCACTTCCAATATGGGTGCTATATATTCTTTCCTGTGTCCAGCAGCAAGCCAGAAATTCATCAAGATTGTGTAAAAATCTGTATTGTCTCTTCTGCACTTGTGTAAAATCAGCAGTACTTTCAGATGTGCTGTCAGACCTGTCCTCTGGGGAAGACAGAATGCCCCCATTGATATCTGTCCGAAATACTGTGGTTTGCATTCCTTTTCGGCTCATTCATGCCTTAAGTGTGTCCAGTGCCATGGCAATGACACGGGGCATGCTTCGGTAGAACGCCTCGCTCTCCAATCCCACGAGGCTGTAGAAGGTAAGGGGCCGGCCTGCGACCATGGCTCGGATCCGTGCCTCATATAGGCCTCGCTCATTCTTGGAGGCCAGATCCACCAGCACCTGAAAGCAGGCAGAGAGCAAGACGGCCTGCGTGTCACAACCCAACAAGGACATTATAATGACATATCCTTTGAAAGGATAGCAATCCTAGCAAGTTCAACGGCCTTCTTAACACAAAATCATTGGGTGTCAGTATATTAAAACTCCATTGAAAAGATGGAAAGGCTTACCTCTTGGAAATTCATGCTGAGGTTTTTGCTTGGGATTGCCAGTACCCAGCGGTATGACTGTCTGATCACACTGACTTGCTGCGTTGACTCCACAACCCCTGGGCACACTGTTAGAAAGAGACATATACTCATTTATTAATCTCAGTGATGTAAACTGAGAATATGGAATGGGAAAGTAACACAACTAAACTACATTAGACAAGCTGCACCCCTTCAGTCTTTCCCTTTTTTAACCACATTCTAATTCAAAGTACTGTCTTTGATATTTTAGAATTTTTATGTGTGAGAGCAAATTATGAGCAATATTTCAACAACATGTATGCTCCATAATCTAACAGGTCACAGCAGCCACGTTGTAATGACGGCTCACATATCAATATGGAATATTTGTGAGGGCATATCCCCAATTTTTGAGTGTTTTTTTTCCCTTACAAATATAAAACCTACAAGAATAATGCCTACCTTTGTTGTTCACCCCAGACAGCTGCCTCTTGTGCAGACCTCTGCGTCTTCGTTGAACTGAAAAGAGTAGGAATATTGTCATAAGGTTTTTTACGCTTCATATATCAGCATTTCGTCCATCCTAGCTAATATTAGTCCTAATATTGTGTCTTGTGCATTCAAGCTAAACAACATATCAGTGCATCAATTAAAAGAAGCTACCACTACCCACTTTCTGTCACGGTTCCCGTTTTCAACCACCAGATGTCGCTAACTCACTGCTCATTGTGTTTCTCTTCTTGCTCGTTGAGTCCATTCCTAGTGATTGGTGTCATTTTTGTATTATTGGTTTATTATGGTGTCCAGTTAGTTGAGTCTGTTCCCAGTTCAGTCCTGTCCCTTACTGCTGCTGTCTAGTGCATGCCTGCCCCCACAACATCTGGGGAGAGGACATCATCTTCTGCTACTGCTCCTGCCTCGACTTCAGGTGCCCTCAGCCAACAACTGCCTCTACAAGGTTCTCGCCTACCCCCACCTGTATGTTACGATGGTCATCTGGGCAGATGCTAAGGCTTTCTGACACAGTGCTCTCTCAGGTTCAAGCTCCAGCCCTCTATAGGGAAAAGACAGCAGCTACAAGGGACTGAACTTTTTGCTGCTTTCGGGGAAGACCCTGACTTGGGCCATGGCGGTGTGGGAGTGAGAGTACTCAGCTTGCTTGAACAGTTCCCTGCGCGAAAGAGATTTCTGCATAATTGCTCAAGACTTCTGAGAATTTGCCTTCTGAGCGCTCACAGAATCTGTTTACCCAAGTTTACCCAAATTAGTAACTCAGTCCCCAACCAAGTCTTACCAGAATTTCCCAAGTTTCCTTACTGAGGCTGAGGCAGGATTAAGCAAAGTGTTTTTGACTAATTCGGAAGTGGGCAGGAGGCTTTGAGAACTTGTTTCACCGCAGCAAAGTTTGCAAACAGAGAGTAGGTGGAATGAGGAGGCTCCTGTCTCTCTTTTTCAAAAAGGTCAGAACATTTGATAGATGAAATGGCATCCAGAGATCAGCCTCTTAACCTGGACTCATCTCTTGCTACTTGAGTGGATGGTTGCCTGCGCGAAAGCTATTTCCGCATAATTGCTCAAGACTTCAGAGAATTTGCCTTCCCCTGAGCGCTCAGAGAATCTGACAAGTTTACCAAAATTTGCTACTCAGTCTCCAACTGAGTCTTCCTGGAATTTCCCAAGTTCCTCTACTGAGACTGAGGCATAGCCATTACAATTAGGCAGAATCTGACTTTCTAGCGCTGAGAGAGATAGTTGAATCAAAACGAACTCTTGTATTTACTATGGCTAACCATACCATTTCTGCAATACATGACCTGGGCTCTTGTGAAATGTGTGGGCTCCTCAAGGATCGGGAGACTCCTAATGAGCCAGGTTTTATGTCTTGGACTTGATATTTTTCAGTCAATGGAGGACTGCACCACAGAAGCCCTTGTACTGGGACAGATCCACCCTTCTACCTCTCCTGCTAATGGATGTTTTTTCTTTGTAAGAAAGTGTAATGGCTGGTCAGCCAGGACCTGGAGACCATTCTGAGGTGCTAGGCGTCTGACCACCCATCCTCAGTCAGTTCCTGCCATGCTCGGAATTTCTGCACAACACCCAGTGTTCTTCCACTGGTTTTTTTCCCCATTTTAATATCTCCCCATTTTCGGCCTCCCCCATTTCCAGAACTGGAGGATATATCACTTACCTCTGCCTGCATGTCCCTATCTCTGCCTTTAGATCCATGCTGTGAGCCCTGACACCGTCTCACCAAAATAATGACTTTAAAAGGGAAACTGGCAGGGATACACCCCACTATGACTGACTGAAATGTTGTACGTAGCTCTGGATAAGAGCGTCTGCTAAATGCCTGTAATGTAATGCAATGAGGACTATGATCTCATATGACAGCTACATCCACCTGTATATATACTAATGCTCTGTTGGCTGACAAATAAACAGGATGATGAATGTGAATGACAGATGCACAAGTAGTGCCTTAAATTTTAATAAAATATCAAGGTACTGGATTTCAGCTGTGTGGAATGTGTTTTAATACTGAATATTGTGGAGAGGTAGAAACTTTCCAATTCCAGATTTTTCATGTTTCCTTTTAAGATTAACCTTGTGGTCAGGGAGACATTAGAGAATTAGGTTGTCAGGCTTTAAGGTGTATGAATGAGGTAGTCAAGACTGTCAGAGACAGTGAGGAACTTGATGGTTACATTTACTGGATGTTAGTGAATAATGCATTCTGAAGGGCATTATTCAAAAAGGTGATAAGAGGCTCTTTTTAGTAAGAAGCTCTTTTTAATGAAGAGGCCTACCTGTTTGTCTTCTGGGTGCAGGATTTTTGTTGAAAGGGTAAAGTGTGGGAGCAACAAGTTGAGGCATCTGTGTAGGGTCAGAAGTCATTGGCTCTCTGCCATCAGGGGTGTCCATGTGAGGAGCTGAACGAGATGACAACGGTGGATTCAGCCATGACACTTGCCGACTATGCGCCATAGTCCTATCCCAAGACGCATCCGTAGCTGGAATTTCTGAGGGGGTTTTTGTAGTTTGTTCTCCGAATTCCTGGGCAGCACGAACAATGGATGTAGAAATCGTTCCCTGAGATTGAGCGGAGGTATGGGATGGCATTCCCCTTTCAGCCCCAGCAGAAGAAGAAATGTCTCTGTCTTGTTGAACTGTGGGATCTGCGCTCACGTTAGCAAGGGCGACTGCAGGGCCCAACCTGGAGCGGAGCTGATTGATCAGAGAGCGATATTCTCCTTCCAGCTGGTGAAGAGTGCCATCCTCTCCCTGTGGGTCAGACACCACGATCGGTTGGTGAAGGAAACACCACACTTTCACCACACAATACCCTCGGGGTTATGCTTCTGTCAGAAATCCTAACCCTGTCCATGATGATATTTTTCAGACGTTCTGTTTTCATGAGTAATATATGAAAAGGTCCATCATCTCATGCAATTAAACCAATTGAACCAATCCTGACTTTCCCCAAAAGCCCCTTCTTTTTCTCAACTACTATATTCTTCCTTTTTCATTTCTTTTATTTTCCCCTTTATCCTATTTTCTTTAGGGATTTCACTCATGGTTTATTCTGGTAGGGGTTGTGTACTTAAATATTTACCTGGAGGAAAAGCCTCTTCTCCTGAAGTAGTAGCTGATGACCTTGGCTAGTGGGATTGTGGTTCAGAACTTCTGCAATACCTCTCAGGTAATTAGCCCAATCATTCACAAGGGGTCCAACCTCTTCAAACAGAGGGGGTGAGTGAAGACCCACTTCTTCTGGTGCAGCGGTCACTCCTACCTGTTCTTTTAAAATAATACAGCTGTTACTCAATGCAAAAATATGTACTACACTCACAATTTAAATTCCTGAACAGTAGTTATGGCAGAGCCCTGCGATACATTGGCGGCCTGTCCAGGGTGTATTCCTGCCTCTTGCCCAATGCACGCTAGGATAGGCTTCAGCACCCCCCGTGACCCTGACCAGGATAAGCGGATATAGATAATGGATGGATGGATGGATAGTTATAGCAGAATTAATGTCCACAGACTTGTGGGAATGGTAAGTGTGTATTACCAATGGGACCATTTATGTGAACATGTTAGATTTTCATTCATGTCAGAATGCGGTCCGCAAAGACCCACCAATATAACAGGCAGTTGGACTTTTGCAATTGGTTACAATGGTGTTGGTGGCGTACCTGTTTGTTCCGGAGCCTGGCGGCGCTCCCGGCCTGGGAAGGCGGTGCTGTAAATGTGCTCCACCAGCTGGGGCAGTGTTTGCGTGAAAAATGTTAGGTCCACCTTGTCCCTGATGTAGTCCTCGGCACGCTGCAGGAGATCAAGTAGTGTTTGCAGGAAGGAGTGCAGTTCTGCCAATGTAAGACACAAATTGCAGTGAGAGGGCTTCATTACAAAATGCAGTGTCCAGCCCAGCCAATGAGCATGCCCTCAACACATTGAAGAGAGTCGCTGTAATCTAGCATCATACTTTGGTTTGGAAACCTCCTAAGGTTTAGCTGTTTTATTATAATTTGCATGAGCTAATAAAAATTTCCATATGGAAATTTTCCCTGACTAGAACGGAGATACAAAGATTATAATTATTGTCTGATTGATGAAAACCTGTCAACCTGCCACTGTCTGAAATTTTGTAGTTAAAAATAAAATTTTGCCAAAGGTGCGTAAGCATTTTCATACAGGTTTCCACTTAAAAGCATTTTTTGCATATCCCAAATTATCTTGTCTTAAAATTTGCAAGGACTGTATAGAACAACAGAGGACACTCACGGCATTTCTTGTAGCGGTTATAGCACTTGTCCTCAGTCATCCTGATGCAAGCAGCAGCACCCTGAGAATGGGGACAAGTGAGGGTGTAGAAGCGGCAGAGAGACCTGAACTCTGACCTCTGCTGCTCCTCAGATAGTTCAGATGTCTTCAGCAACTCCGGACATGTCGGTTCCCGACTACCAGAGGATTCTGGTGTAAAAAGAATACACAGGGTTGTATTGATACAGAATTGCCAAACAGTTCCAAAAGATTTTACTTTGAATATCTGATAATGAATTTGCCTTATAACCATTTCTGAGAAAAGACAGACATTGAGAATCTAAACTCAAGAATCTATTCTACAACTGATCACAGCCAGACATAAAGAAACTATATGTTGCTTTCTGGGGACACAAGTTCAAAACAATCAGGAGACTCACTCTGAATCTCAGCCAAGATCCAGTCTGAGAAGGCAGTGACCCTAGTGTACACCCCAGGCTTCCCTTTCTCTCCGCACCCGTCGCCCCAAGACGTGATGCCATACAAGTGAAAGCGCCCTGAAATTCGGTCCGGGTAGATCAGGGGACCCCCAGAATCACCCTGTATGGGGAGAAGAGTTTCACCGCTACGGTTTCTCTGCAGTGTTGAGTTTCACAGTAATTTTCAATTTGGAGTGCAGAAATTGTAGCTTTCCCATGCCATTATGGATTAGGATATTTAAAAGAGCTGGGAAGACTAATCTATTAGTTTTAATTATAAGTCCATCATGTAAAACAAAGCAAATTAACAGAATATCAGTACATTAAATTCAAGGTGCTAAGTGAGAATTTATACGGAACTCACCTGACAGGAGTCAATGCCCCCTGACAGGTAGCCAGCACAGAACATTGTATTGGTGACCAGGTCCTTCCCAAGTGCGTTCTTACAGGTGTTTTGGGGGAGGAGGGGAACCTTGGCTTCCATCACTGTGTTTGCAGGCGGCCCATCTGGAGACAAACACACAAAGAAACCAGCATTGGCAAAAATAAATAAAAATCTGGAAAATGGGAAGCAGGAGCAGCATTGTCAAGATGAAGAGTGTGAATATCCTTGTAATTTAAATGTACTTTTGACTGATTCCCAAAGTGCATTTCATCGGGTATCATGACTGCCAACTTCGAGTAACATGCTATTCACCGTGCTTCATCCAGGAGAGTGGGTCACATTTGAGTCTTACTGTGAAGCAAACAATATTGAGTGTTCTTCCTCCTATGACCTTTCTCACCTTCATACATTGAGCCCCACCCAGCCACCAAACAAGGGGTCCCCACAGGGGGCTCCTGCCCAGAGGGCACGCAGACTGGGGAGACACGGTCAGAGAGCACCACTGGGGAGGTCAGTTCCACCAGAGCAATGTCATTGTTGAAGGTCTTTGGATTAAACTACAGACAGCAAAAGAAAGCATAAAAATGTAATACATATGATTATGAAAGCAGAAAAATGACAGAGCTATGAATTTGAAAGAAAACTCTTCTCAACTGTGACAGAGGAAGATATTGCAGTCTAACTGGTTCAAAAACCAGCAAAAATGGGACAGGAAGAGAATATACTAAGGCATGGGTTGTGAAATCTGGCCCTCAATGCAAATTTGGTATTGCTGGTTTTCATTATTCCCCTCTAAACATGTACTGATTTATACCTGTGACACAAAGTGAGTGTAATGTCTGGCCTAAAGGGCCAGATTTGAGTATCCCTGAATGAAGATACAGAGACATAGCTACGAGTAAGAGACACAGCATTAAACTCCTGTATGCTGTTACCTTGGGATGAGTAATAATGCGATTCACCCTCATGACTTGCTCCTCCGGGTCAGTCTTTGTGATGTCAAACTCCCCCACCACTGCTGTCCAATAATTCTCACTTCGGCTTCTGAAGAATAGCAAAAAAGGCATTGTATTTTTTGGATATGCATCATTAGAGCCAGAGAAATAATATATAAAATAATGCATTGTCCCAAATTAACAACGAATTGGGCCTACATCCATGAATTATTCCAATATTCTGAAAGAACCGTTAACTGATTTAATCTGAAAGAAAGCCACTAGTGCTTCCATGTTTCCATACTAATTTGTTATTGGCAAGTGATCTGGGATTTGATTTGATTGTATGAGTACTCTTAGGCAGGGACAGGACAGTCAACACACTTACCCAGAGAAGCAGTGGGCAGCTGTCACCACCCAGGAGCTGTCCACCAGCACGGCTCCACACATCATCCCACCATCCAACCGCAGGTTGACCAACCAGGGCCAGCTTCCTGGAGGGGCCAGAGATCCCCCCACAATCCTGGATCGAGGCTGAGTGAGGTTCTGCACCGCTGGGACCCGCTGACCACAGACAGCTGTCAGGGGGGAGGCAGCTAAGTGTGCTGATAGCTTCTATCATGGAGCAGTTTTGACAGTGCACTACCGCATTCATTTTTATAAGTTCACTGAGTAAAGGGGATAGCAACAGGATCCTAGCTGAGTATCCATCCACATCCTATCCAGTATGCATCCACAGGTATGGTACCAGTGTGAACAGGACACTGTTTTTCCAAGATACTTCCTGACCAGCACATATACACTACCAAACCAGTTTGCTGAAGGGAGGTGAATTTTGGTAGGGCTCTGTTACTGGTAGTTACGGATAAACCTGTGAAAGGACTCTAGCTGATCTTTATTAAAATTATTTTAGGTTGTGGAAAGTTGTAAAAACGTGGGCTTGTGATTTCTTTGATGTTTATCTCTATAAATGTGATTTGGACCATTCCACAAAGTAGCTAATGGTCTTAAAGGCTATGATTTATGGATGGTAAAAAAACTAACATTGCAAAACCACTACAGCAAAACGTTTGTTCATCTCAAATGTCATCATTTTGAGCTTTTTGGTTCTGGCCACTATAAAAGAGCGGCTGCAGGGATGCAGTACCTTGTATTTTGGTTTGTGGGGCGGGCTCCAGGTTGTTCATGGTGTTGAGTAGACTACACTGCAGGACGCGGGCACTGCAACTCTCCCCCATCACCCGAATGCAGCTCTCCTTCCCCAGCTCCGTCGCTGGGCAGCGCCGCCGGTAGAACCCGCATGCTTGGCTCAATGCCCAGTTGCGCTCCCTCTCGTCCAGCAGCCTCTGCGTCTGGCTGATGACCTCACAGCTTGGCTCGGTGGCGTACGCGTCGGGGGAATGACCTATGAGGGTTAACACATAATTTCTCAGGATGTCAAATCAAATCAATTTTATTTTTATAGTGCTTTTTACAGAGAATGGTCACAAAGACACTTTGCAGGGTAACATAAGGAGAATTTAAAAATTGCAAAAGCCAGCCCAGATTCCCCAAAAAGCAAGCAAGGTAAAAATAAAAAAATCTTCCCAGTGGGAAGAAAAACTCCGAAGGGAAGAGATCTTGAGAGGAACCCGACTATAGAGAGGGAGCCCATCCACCACTGACTGGCCCAGTGTAAAGTAGAGGTAGAACGTATGTAGCAAATGTAATAATGGATCTATTACAGCAAATAATCAAATAGATTGAGATGTATCCCTATTCATCTCATAATTTTTTATTTTTTCTTCACATTATTCGCGTCATACTATTTGTTTATGGTGACAGTTTTGATCAACTAGTTTCCATCTGTAGTCCCAAGACAAGCTAGAATTGATAGAATATCTGACCGTATCTAGTGGTTATGCTACTGCCACTATAAAATGAAATATGACATATTTCCACATCAAGCCCTAATACATCTGGATACCTGCATATGCATTCTCTCCCTGCTTTCTGAACCTGGTTGTTTGAAGTGTACATTCCCAATCAGCTTCCAAGAATGAAGAACATCCCAGAATGAAACAAGATTTGTAATTCTTGCAGGTTCATTATGGATTTCGTTTTCTACCACAGTATAATCTGAAATGGTTCACAAAGAAAATATACCCAATTGTGTGTGTATCCATGTTATCTTGACCTCCTGGAAGAACTTGTGTATTCTAAGGGTTCCTTGAGCACAAACTATCATGTGAAACACCAAACAAAGAAAATATACTGTCGATGAAACCATTGTTTTATATGCAGGGATATAATGAGAATCAGAAATGTGGTCTAATAACCCGTGTTAACAAGTAACGAGTTAAACAATTACGCGAACAGTTAGTTGAGATGCTCAAATGCAATAAACATGACGAAAATTGTAAGTTAAACCTGCCTGGGTTCTCCTTCTGTAGCCCATTGCATTTATTAATTATTTGGCAGAGCAGTTTTAGACACAAAACTCAACTTAATATCTTTAACAACTTCCTTGACAAAACAGAGCCCAGTAGGAAACACTTCACCGATTGGCGAAGGCACATAGTGGGATTGGGTGATGGCGTTTTTCTTACCGCAGGGCCCCGAGCGCTGTCCGCAGTCCTGAAAGAGGCAGGGCACACAGCCCCTGCAGCCCGACTCGGCCCGGCTGCGATCCGATACTGCCTGCTCCAGGGCCGACAGAGCACTGGCCAGGGCCGCCTCCAGCACCACCGTACCCCTGTCAGATAGGGCTGTGGCAAAAGCACAGAGAGAGAGGGACCTATGAAGGTTACATGAGAAATGGAATTCATGAGGACCCCCAAGTTAAAGCTCTTGACGGCATAGTAATTGTGGTTAGCCTATGTAACCAGAAAAGATGAAAATAACACTCTTTATGGAAAGCAGTTTGAGCTTACTAGAGGCAGGAGAATGTTGCAGGATGACAGCGCCTTCTGGAAGCATTTCGGTACACTCTCCTGCATCTAGTAAGACCTGGAATGGCTCAAACTGCTGTGTATTGGGAGTGCTATTCTATCCCCAGATCAGGGGACTAATTAGTGGAATACTGAAATGCTTTACAGACGCAAAAAGCTTTGTTGTTTTTGCATTTGAGGGGAGCTGTGACTATTTAACACAGGGAGTGTGACCCCGGGACTGTCCCATTGCTAAGTAGGAGATTTCAGGGCACCCACAGTGCGTGTCCTCATTCTCGCTGTGCTACGAAATGCGCTGAGGCTGCGCAAGAGAACACAAGCTTGCGCTCAGAGAGCAGCTGAGGAAGCCAGGGACCAGCTTCAAATGTGCCGCTAACCCCCGACCACCCCAGACCCCCCCAAGCTCCCCCCCCCAACAGTCCCTTGTATGCTCTGCTACAGAGAGCCACTAACAACCACAATGCTGATTGAAAATTTAATTGGAGCGCTAGCAGCATCTCTGATGAGGCCTTGGGTAGAGATGGCGGGACAACTGAGAAGGCATTTCTCATCGCTGTTGCCTTTAATTGAAGATCTGTTCTACATGTAGGCCCACAAGATACAACAGCAGTCTGCACATCCCAAAACAGCAGTATCCTAGCTCAGAAAGCACAGTACCATCCTAAACTTCACATGAAAGAACGTGAAATAAAGTTTGTTGTATTAGGGTGGGGTCTGATTACACTGTTGAAGATGGACATGTTATTCCTGCCACATAAAAGGAGGATCCTCCACTATTCATATGAATTATTTTTCCATCAGTCATACAAACTGGTTGTCTTCACACACAACCAGGTCACATTGAGCCCAGGTGCTAAGAGAGCAGTGTTACAAACATGCCATTCTCATTGTCATTACATTAACTTGAACAAAGCTGCAAATGATGGAGATGTTTAATTCATCATCTGTCCAGAAAGTTTTCTAAAACGGATCAAAATATCCAAAAAGATCCAAATCCTTCAATTACTGTTCTCATCCTAATTACCCATCTATTATCTCTTTTAAAATCTGTTTCAGAAAAACTTAATTTAAAGAATTCTGATTCAAGATTTCAATAGGTAATGCTAGCACAGTGCTAACACCATATTACTAGCCTTCAGCGCAACAGCACTACTCAGAGAATTAGTGTGACAGCATCGCAGCATCAGCCACCTGCAGCAGGGCCAGCTTCCAAAGCAACAGAGCATGCCTACCTTGCAGTGCACTCTGGGGCATGGTGTACACCTCTCTCCCAGCTGGTGCAGCCAGCCTGCAGTCCAAAAAAATCATCAGCAGCAGCGATGCCAGTAGCAGCATCTTTTAGATCACCTGTGGAGGAAACGGCAAAAAGAACTGTATGGACCAAGTTCAGTTCCAGAAATCCCCCGCAACTGCTTTTGTCTCAAGGTTTCTGCGGCAACTCTCTCCCGCCTCCCTAGTGTCTCAGCTTTCTCCCACACTGTTACGTAGGGCATCTGTCTGCAAGTTTACTTAGGGGAACAATAGGTGCGTGTAGTAGCATGGGGTATATATAGAGTCCCTCAGGGTGTGACGGAAGGGGGAGGGGAGGGGGGAGTGCTCCCATGGCCAATGCACAAACAGCTGAATTCATTAAGATGGTAACAGCAAATGGAGTGCAACTTGCCAAGGCTGGAAATTATAAAGTGGTTTGGTTTTGTCAAAAGAAAGAGAGGGGAGGGAGGAGAAACAGAGGGGGGTGAGTGGTGCTGGTGAGTGTGTGTGTATGGGGTGAGGGGTTGTTTGAATTCATTAGCGTTAGAAACTTGGGGGGAAGTGATGGCTGTGGACTGTAATGCTTGGAAAAAGAAGGGGGAGGAGGAGGCTGTGGGGGGAGAGGGAGAGAGGAGAGGGGAACGTCTGCCATTCTGCCTGTCCCTCAAAGGAGGCATTGTCCTCCACATCACACAGAGCCTGCCTACTTCAAAGCTGTCCCCTTAACGATCACAGACGAGCCGCTTCCCTTGATCATTTCCACGCTTTTATGCCCTCCATTAAAATATTGTCGATTCATATCACTTTTGTCTTTCTCAGCTGAACTTTCGTTACATAAATAATAACAAAAAATAAACATATATTACAGTCAGCAAGATTGATGATTGTCAGTAAATGTGCATTGCAGTTTGCAAGGTAACTTAAAAACTGGTTTGACACTGGTCATACAAAACATGACAGTATCAAGCAAAATATAAAAGATATTCAAAATTAATTCAATAATTAATATTCAATAATTCTAAATAATAAAAGCAGTCTAAGGCTCCCGTTAAAACCAAACTGGAATAGCACAGGTTAAAAAAGGAAGTAGATCTGTACAATTTTTTCACTTTTTTTAAACAAATACATAAACAATTTAGAGTTGGTTACTATATGTTCTAAGAGCTGGTCATTAAGAAGAAAAGGTTAAGATGCATCACAAATATTTTCTAGGTCTACAAGTGTCTTGTAGAATAGAATATTAAGTAGCAGCTATGCATACTTAAATAAGGTATATTCTTCATTTCCATGTTATTCATACACTGTTTTATAAACAAGCACATGGAAAATGTGTGGCCCATATACGCAGTTCTAAAAGGAAGCCTGCTTTCAGGACCTTGCTCTACACTTACACTTATACACTTTTTGTACATATACATATTATATATATATTCCTTTTCTGTTTGGTTTTAAACAGGACTGTCAAATAAAGTGTGATTGTGTACATCGGGGAGTCAAACTAAATTCCCAGGGAGCCATCTGCAGGTATTTGTGGTTTCCTTTCAATCAGCTGTCAATTAAGCCTTTGGGAACAAGGAGTGTGGATTCTTTAGCCAGTCAATGACTTGAACCACTGGTGCTGAGAACATCTCGAAACCAGCAGACGCTGCAGCCCTCCAGGACTGGAGTTTGACACCTGAGCTTTTGAGAAGTGAAAATCAAACATAGATGTGCCTAGGGTCCACAGGAAAAATGGTTAAAAAATTTGTTTCCACAGACAGACGTATTAACTGCAGAGACATGGATACTGATACAGAAGCACATTCGACAATCAAATGCACTGCAATAAATTTATATTCAGTCTTTAGTTAGAAAGAAACAGCCAGTGGAAAAGTGCGGATCCCACGCAAATGCGAATTGGAGTCAACTTCACAGACGCCGCTCGGCCCGACAGATCGCTACGCGCTCGCCGATGAAAGGCCGGCGTCGCCGCTGAAAACACTTGTCAAAAGGGTTCAGCTGGCTCGGCCCGGGAGCCAACGCTGACGGCATGGCGAACAGTGCCAGCGTACGTGTGCGCGCGTGCGCACGCGCAACTCCCAGTGACACGGAGTACCTCTGGCGGGCTTGCGACCGGCCAATTTCGCCGGGACGTCAAAAAAGGGGACCCTTGCTTTGTGGCGGGCGGCGAATGAAAGGGCTGTGCCGCCCGCGGAGGATGGCGGAAGATCCCACTGCTCCTCCCCTCTTGGAGCGTCCGAACTGAGGACTGAGCCGACTGCTGGTTCCAGCCCCTTCCATGCACCCGCTGGCGCACAATGGCGCTGGGATCTGTAAGCTAACTCGGGCAGAGCGAGATGGCATGGAATAAACGCGCGGCACTCTT
Organism: Anguilla anguilla; assembly: GCF_013347855.1. Lineage (NCBI taxonomy): Eukaryota > Metazoa > Chordata > Actinopteri > Anguilliformes > Anguillidae > Anguilla > Anguilla anguilla. The sequence continues at coordinate 12,422,795 of NC_049206.1, read as the reverse complement.
TCATCCCTCCGCCCCCCCCTCCCATGGGCTGCTTTGATGTCCTCTGATTAAACTGTCCTCTCCGCCGCCCCTTCTTGCTCCCACTGCAGCGGGCACAGTTTCCCCCTCTTCTGTGCCGAGCTGCTCCAGTCCCTCCCTCGACCCATCCGAAGATGGTGCTAGATGGTGCTGGTGGGGAGAGGGGTGTGGGGAAGGTGGAGAGATGGAGATCTGGGTTCTGGGTTCTCGCCTCTTTGACTGTCTTTTCAGACCCACACAGCCTATGGAACAGAAGCTTTTGCTCCACTTGTGGTGCATAGACTTAATACCTTTTGACCTACTGTTTCCAGCTTTATAATAGAATATAAATGAAAAATGACTTTCTCGGAACTGCAGGAATCTAATTTGAGGACTTGAAATCTAATCTGAATCTAATTATTTAGATCACAGGCATGCAGTCAATGTACAATGGATATTTCTCATTAGTTGGTAAAGAAAAACTGAAAATCAGGCCATGTGCAAATTGCAGGAAAGCAAAAACTTCAGATTGCACTAACTGGGTGAAAAAGCCCAACTTACTGAAGCACGTTACCTATGACTTACCTTGCCCTGGATTCATGGTTAGTTTAAAGCCCCTCATAAATTATGACTGTTGTTTTATGAATGGAGGCTATAGTTCCCAAGGGAAAGGACGCTGGCATTGGCAGGCATTGCACAGCCTGCAGGGACGAGGTTTCTGGTAGACACTTATTTCTCCCAGACGTCACTATGGGTACAAGGGGGGACCCTCCCTCCACATCCCTAATTAAAGCAGTCCTGGAGATCCCAGTGCCTACAACTGCAGGCTTGAACCTGAGCTAATTGTGCAGATCATTATTTTATTCTTGCACTTAACCCCCGATAGGCTAGCTCCATGTCTATGGCCTTCACAATAGAAGAAACCATGTCGGTCCACAGAAAGGGGAGAGAAATAACTCCTTCTTCACAGCTAGTCTGGTGGTCGAGGCTTGGCAGACACCTGGGGAGCACGTCTGATGAAAGGGATCCATGAGTTCAGGCCACCAGGCAAGATGGGGCTGTTACATAAAGCAAGAACACAAAGCACACACCATAATGACATGACAATAAAATAAAACAGTTGTGCTGAATGACACTCAGGAATTGTGTAGTTATGAAACCACTTTTCATTGTTTCAGTGTGAAAACAATTGAAAAGTGGGTCACCGGGATGGAGAAGGGGAGAAAAAAAAATCTATGGTTCCCAACATTTTACAGCTTGTATTTCTTCCCAAAGATCTTCAAAAACTAAAGACGTTATAATAATCCCTTATTACATTTACAAAACATTTTTATTGCTCAAAATACACTTTTTGAACATAAAATGTTCATTTTGTACACAAAGGGAAAGAGTTCAGGTGAAAGTAAATAGTAATTTACTAATGTATCTTCAAAATTGTTAGAAGTAAAATTACCTTTGAACTTTTAATAAAAGGATACTCAATAACACAAACAAAATGTGCAATAATTCAACATTGTGTTACTATTTTATGTGAGGATGTAGAACTGCGACATCCTGTGGTGACATTACGCTTTGCACGTCAGTGCACTGACGATTTCTGCTGGTGCAGCCTAATTGCTAAGACCACCTTGAACACTATCAATGTAGAATATATGCAAGCTAGCTGTCTAAGGTTGTCTCTTGTACAGAGGTGTCACTAGGGGGGACCCTTCCCCCCCCCCACCCCGTCGACAACATAGGGTGACACCACCAGTTGACTGCACCGGGTGTCACCAACCCAAGTCCAACTCTAGTGATGCCACTGCTCTTGTAAACTAGGAAGCTCCAAATAAATAGGCTACGCTAGCTGATTAGGGCTGTCAGCTGCAATTTTCTTGGAACAAACTTGCTAAGGAAACACAAATAACTTTGTTCAAATACCCAATCTATTTACTCAAAATGCACATTTTTCTTATTATACACTGATATTATTTTAATAAAAATGCCATTGACACAGTCTACAGCAAAATAAGCTTCTGGCTGCAAACAGGTAAAATTGAGAACAACAGTAGGCAATATGGCTAAGTTTAAGCCATATATGCAGATATAACTGGCCTACGCTTTACTGGGAGGCACATGACAGCAGTGCAAATTATGTTATGTAATAACACATAAATGATAGTATAGTTCTCTTTAAATTATTACAAAACAAGAGAAATACAAAATGTGTATCATAGTGGGTCTACAGTTAAGAGCCAAGGATCTGTTTTTGTGTATCCTTCTCAGAGCACTATGCACCATGCTGTTTGTTCAGAATACTGGGCACTGAAACTGTCACAGTGTGCATCTAAATTGTGTCCTATACTCCTGCTCTTATCAGCATAGTACACAGTTACCTAGCACCAGGACGGCTGTGTTTAATTTTACATTTTATTATTTCGCTCTTGTAAAAGCACACACATGCACACACAAATGCAGTCCACTCACATGCTGTTTTCCCTGGCTAAGGTTTGCCAAAGGCAAACACTGTTTCCAAGGCAGCTTGGCGGAACTGTGGGGGAGCGTAATGTTTGAGACGGAGAACTTTCCCACTACACTGCCATTCTGAGCCAGTCAGGCTACCAGGCGTAATGAGGATGATGTAGCAGCAAATGGGGAGGAAACAGCAAAGGTAACTTGTCACATTTCTTTATCATACCAGTTCATTCGCTAGGCTGCAGTCGTACGAGGGGAGGGGTTTTCCAATATTGAATTTAAGGACACGGTTGTTCAAAAAAAGTTTCTTCCTGTCAAAAACACAACCTTTGTGTTTTAGTCACTTTCCTTACATCATCAAGGCCTTTAATTTTGATAAGAAGAAAATGTCAAAATATGGACAAGTAATGTGATATAGAATAGGTTAATTTATCTTATTTTTCTTTCTGTGTAGGCTGCTTGTTTATGTTAATAGCATCACATATTAGATAAGAAAAGTGTGGTCTGATAGTGTCTATCTGTGTAGTTCAGAGGAGTAATGCAAGCAAAATTAAGTAGAAATGACAAGCTTTGACTGCAGGCTCTTAGCGTATTGACTGCATATAGAAGTAAATAATCTTCATTCCTGGCCCTGGAGAGCCACAAGCGCTGCTGGTTTTTGTTTTCACCTTAATATCAGCAACCAATTCAGACTCAAGAAACCAGGTGAGGTGAGGTAACTGTAATCAACTGCTTTTAACTTTCTGTAATCAAGTACCGAGTAACAAAAAAAACCCAGCAGACCCCCCAGCTCTCCAGGACCAGGAATGAAGATCACTACCATGTTACACGGAGTAACACACGATACACACGTAGTCAGAAAGAGCTGTTTAACAGCTTTCAGAAAAACAAAAGGGCATTAATGGCTAGACATTTTTAATGTCTAAGGCTCAATGTTGGACAAAGACGGAATTTTAGGAATTTATGGAACTAGTTTTGTTACAAAAAGACCATACATTTTAAAGAGTCACATAGATAGAAGACATGCAAAAACCAACCAAATCAACCACCTTCACTTGTGTGTGTGTCTGTGTTGATTCGGTTGACTTCTGCTTGTCTTTTATCCATGTGACATTTTGAAATGTGTGGTTCATGCACACAGACTGTACACACACACACACACATATATATATATATATATATATATTATATATATGTTATGTATTGTCTTGTTGTGAAATAATAAGAGGAGGTTTCAAGATGCTTTGAATAAACAATCTGATTACAAGAAGCTATGGCACAAGCAGACTTCAAAACCATGCATCAGCCCACATACACATTGTTAATTCCTCTTCTGAGGTTTATGACTATAACTATATTTATCTTTTTTTCAAACCCTCTCAGTGTTTTTAATGGACCGGAAACATTTGAGGAGCATCAAAATTCACAGCGCCACCCCTGGTCAGGATGACCTTGGAAAAAGTGCTCTTATGCTTCGGCCCAAATCAGCCAAAGGGCGGAGACGAAATTCAGCGCAAGCTCCGAACCACGAAGAATGGCTGGAAAACATACCCAATCATCAGGCGTGTGTAGTAGAGCCCCCATTCATCCAGCCAGTTCTGACCTCTGGGAGCAACAGTGGACAGAGTCATGGGTTCAAACTCCAACCTTCCACTAGTCCAGAATCACTACCTCCAAGCGGTTGGCAGTACATGCAACAAGTCAGGGACAACAAGCAGCCAAAGCTGTGTTTTCCATCCCCACCGAGCCCATCCCTCATTCCACCCACTCCTTCCACACTGAACAGATACCGCGTTCTACCCTCTATCAGACAGAGGAAGGAAGAGAACCCACCCAAAAAACCTTTGGAGCCATAATTATTCACTGCTGTACGTCTCCTCAAGTAACAATTCAGAAAACGTTTTTTTTATGTGACAAAGTTGCAAATGTCATAGAGAATACATAGCTTGTGTATCATATTCAGTATATCACAATTATTTTTGTATATTTTGATAAAATATTGAGCTCAATGTGAGTTTCTATGAGATTAAATTTTGTTTTAAGTGTCTGCTTATCCTGTTTCTGATTATTTGTTATAAAAGGCAATACAACTGATACCTCAGACTGCAATTATTCTTGGGTATCTGAATTTGTCTCTAGATGGAGCTAAAGGCTAGTTAATAAAACATTGCAAAGGTAGTACCTTTTGGGGATGGAGAGGGCAGATTGCCTGGGTGCAACACGGTGTCCGAAAGATTCAAATCCCATACAAAAATGTTTCGTTATTAATGCATTGGAATTATATGTCTATAGCAACGTCGATTAGCAACGATTGTTCTGCATTTATCACGCGCAACAGGCAAACAGGATATAAATATCATATGCATAAATACATATGCTATGTCCGGTTTGACAGTTCTCACACGTAAACTGCATGCTTTAAGTGCATAGTTTGCCGTTTTAAGTATGATGAAAAAAACAAATCTACGCTGCATAATCCTTCAGAATATTTTGCTTTTAAGACAGTCGTCATTCATACTAGGGCAAACGATGCAGTCGTACGTGTGTAAACTATCAACGAGGACATTAGTCGAAACCTATTTGCCTGGTGTACAGTGCAGCACATTAAGTTCTAATACATTTCTTTTTCTTACCTGTCGATCGGCTGGTTCCCATGGTTTCTCAAGACGTCCCGAGCTACTAAAATTCATTAAAGGCCATGGGATGCTCAAAATCAAATTAACGCTGGTCAGCGCTGTCACATCGAGCCAGGGATTAGGTGTCTCCGCAGAAGCATATGCCTCGATATGCCTGTCACACGAAAACAAAAAAGGACCTCTTTAACTGAACACAACGTTCTGTCTAAATCTCTCCCTCTCACGAGTTGTTTGCGTGTTCACCTTTCCGGGGAAACAAAGAGATTTCTGAGCAAGTTCTGAATACGTCAAATATCGTAGGCCTATTTTATGTCAATTCCACAACAAATTTATTTTAAACAATTTTAAACGAAATCGTTCTAGGGAATGAAGATTAGCCTACTGTTTAAAAAATGCATGGCCTTTGCAGGAGTTTTGTGGAGTGAAAGTTATTTTGCCTAGAGTGCAAACGATCATTTAACAACAAAAAGTCTTTAAAAACTTCCAGTTTCTGAAAAATGACTACGTCTTAAAATGACTACTATCATCAGCGACCCTGGCGTGCTACTTCAACTTGGAACCGCACTTTATCTTTGAACTGCTGATGCCTGTAGCGACATTTCCGCAGATGATGATACTAGCTACTTTGTGAGCTACAGCATCACACCCAGATTCGACACAGGGCTTGTTAACTGCCTTTTCTGTAGCAAACACAGCTGTAGCCTGCAGCTTCTGTAGCCTACAACCTGGTGGGAGGAACAGACATCGTCTGTCAGGGTTAGTCGATCATTACCAGAACATTCTAACTTGCCGTCAGAGTCAATTACCTTGACAAAGAACGGCCCGCCTCATTCAGGCTCAGTGGCTTTGTTTGGGTCGGAGTGCCGCTAGGTTCTTCCAATTCCAAGCCTCTCCTAGAATTATCAGAAACGGACCCACAATTTTACCATTTATCATGCAATTTCCACTAAGGTTATAAGTCGCTCTGCATTTAATGTACGCTATACTATAGCCAAAAGTTGGGTAAAGATCAAACTCGTCCCAACTGTGTGCGCCCACCTGCCTAGTTGCAGCTGAATGAAACAGCATTGACCACCTTGTAAAGAATGAATGACTCAGCTCGGAATTATAGTTTTTTATAGTAGCTTCAATACCCGTAACCATTAGGGATGATGATACAATATAATACGAGTCCCATTCAACGAGCATTCAAAAAGTCATTAACACCATGCTACTTGAAGATAATATTGTTTTGATGAACGTATATGATCATATTCCTCATCATTTTATTCCCCAAATTTTCCGTGAACGTATCTCGACACGTTAAATTATGAATGCATAAATACATCAAATAATAAAAACCTACACCACGGTTATATGGGTGTGACTCACGTATAGTCTATGCAGTGTCTGGAAAGGCTGTAACAGAGATTTCCAGACGCGCAACAGTGCGCGCCCTCTCTGTGCGTTCCGAGAGCGCACGTGAGAGAAATGCCCTACGAAATCGAGATCAGGCGCTGTTCTTACCAGGCGTCCTGGAGCAATTACGAAGACCTGACTGAGCTCGAAGAGGACCCCGACTACAGCTCTCCAGAACATCATATAGAAACCGCAAGTAAGTGTAATCTGCACGCGTCATAAGCTGAGCATTTTTTGTTATTCAAGTTTAAGAGGATAGCACAGCTTTATAAAACTTGAGAGCGGGCACTTGGACAGGGATCCTGTTCTGCTATAGGCTACAGCTTCTTATAGCTAGCATCTACTTAGCTATTATGCCTAAAATACATATCCCGTTTTGCTATATAATTATACAAATGTATTTTATGTCATCACTGAAAATGTCATGAAATTGTGTTTTTATTTGTAATCTTGTGAGTTTATACACTCAGTGAAAATAAACCTATGACTGTAATGACTTGTTTTATCAGATGTCAGTTCGATACCTGGAAATGTGGACATGTCAATTAATGTGGTTTTAATTATTCTTCTTGTGCCAACCCCTATTTTTGTGTTTTTTGATATAATCATTTCCAAAATTGCCCTTTGATTAAGGATGATTGTGGTGCAGTCTACTGAGCACAGCTGAACGGAGACATCAGTTTATGGCGCATTCTGAGAAATTATGAAAACAACGTGTCCTGTGACCTATACATTTTAAATGAAAAAGCTATGATTCCATCTTCATGTGAGCCATTTATTGATTCAACCTGGTGAGTGACTCAGTGTTTGAAGAGTATTTTATAACTCGGATCGCCATCTAGAATCGCTCAGAGTGGGAATATGTGTCACTAGAGTGATTGTTTGAAGTAAGGAAACAAAAATATATGCCTGAGTATTTGTCTCCAAGTCTTCAGTTGAAAAATGGAAATTGATTCTATGAATAGATTGTTTATTTTGACTTTACACTGTTAGTTTTTTTTTTGTTTTTTTTTTATAGACAACCTGTTTCTTAGCACTGACTCTTGTAATTACTGGTTTCATAATGACATGCTGCTTTTTTAGAGCCATTGTGTAGTTTTGGACTCTGTTTCTGTTATTCTGTTATTTCCTGACAAGTAACTGTTTATACGGGAGTGGCAATTTAGAATATAAAGAAAATCTGCAATTCTATGTCATTCATTTGAAAATATAAGATAGTGATTTAACATAAGAAAGATAGCACTATGTCTTGTCTTTTTCAATCAATGTTGTTGGAAAAGTTTTTGAAAGTGTAAAGTGGAGGGTTATGGATGAAGTTGAATGCAGTAATATGTCCAGCGTTAATTCAACTATGACAGCTTATGTCCAGAAAAGATAGAGAGAGAGAAATTCACTACTGCAGTCTATCACAATGAATATTTTGCTGTGTGTTTGCTGTCCTGAGAAGTGTAAGGTAGCTGTTGTGATTGGTGGCTGATTCCATGTTGGTGATCATCACAGACATCCTCTTTGCCGGCTCGTTTGCCTGGGGTTGCGAGAGCAGTAAGGTCGGTGGGCGGTGATGTGGGTGCAAAGCCTGGCGTGTCCTCCTGATCACAGTGAATCGCATCTGATTACCACCGACCTTAAATTTTCAATAACAGGTGCGCCCTAAGCCACTGAGTGTACCCTGTTGCCCTGTTAATTTATTCCAAACAAACACTGACTCACAACAGCAAAAAAAAAAAAAAAAAAGTTAGACCACGAAAGAGTATCTATTTAATTATTCAGGGGTAGCAGTAAAAGAACCTTTGCGGTTTTGCATTTTATGCATTCTGTGCCACCCAATTGAAAAAGCAGGTACTCACCTAGAACCACAGGGAGACCAAGCATTTCACTACTGGTCCACTGTGCTGATCCAGTGTTCCCCATGCACTTGCACCCTGTGATCTGAGCTTACGCAAGCCCTTACAAAGCAAGGCCAGTCCCTTCAGCTTTATGGTTAGCGGGGATTTAATCTGACCATTTGATTAACCAGTGGGTCAAACCCACAATAGGTAAAAATTTAGGCACAAAAATTAGCTCCAAAAATCCAAACGCACATTTTTGATAGAAAGCATCTCAAAGTAAAAACCACATATTTTATTTGTCATGTAGGTCCATTGGGCTGCATATAGGATGGCTTGGCTCTGTGCAGTGCATACTAAGGTGTTTCTCAAAGTAATTTAACTACTAGAAAATTTTTGTTAACAATTTTATCATTATTGTTAAAACTACAGATGACCTGGCTTAACTATCTCCCTGTTTAAAAACCATTGCTCTGAACCAGCAATGTTTCTGCAACCATATTTCTTTTAAATTTAAAATCCTAAGAAAGTTTAGCAGGGACAATTCTAGAGACTAGAGGCTCTTAGGCTAGAAAATCCCACGAGGCTCTTCTGACCAACTTCCTGTCACCTATATATCTGCCCTCTGGGGCCCCCAATGCTTGGGGCCCAGGTAGCTGCCTCCCTTGCCTGTTCATAATATTCGCCTCCAAAGTTTAGCCACTGGAAGGTTGGCAATATGAAAACATTTTACTGTGTAAATTTTGCATCTGTCAATCTCACACCTATATTTTTACATCTCAGAACTTGCATTATGCCCACCTAATGGTTGTTGATCAAGCTTGTGTGGGCAGATGGAAGTTGTTGATTTACTTGCGAAAATAAATGCAAAAAGGTCATTACCTGGGAAAGAGCAAACAGCTACCGACTGCTACCACAATTATCCGTTCACTGAGCTGTGACCAAATCCACAAAACCACCTATTTTCATATCTTAACGATTGCTGTTATATAAATAGCAAAATGATTAACCCTGTTTTAATTTCCTAGTTCTGTCATAGTTCTTTGACTACATTTTTTACCTAACACGTGATTCTATAAGTTTACAGTTAATGAGCTATATTGGCAGAAAGCTGGAAAAAAGAGAGAAGAGTAATAAACAAAATGTAAATAATTACTTATTTCATTTTTGAATTGCCCTAGTTTTTCTGTGTCCAAAATACTACTCAATAGATAACTGTAATTTCACTGTCTTATTCCATCAAGATATCTTACAATTATTTATTTTATCACAGCATATAATGAAATTGTAGCCTGTAGAAATTGTAGATATTGGGGTGATTAAAGACATTTGTAAATTCCTAATTTGTTCACACACACACACACACACACACACACACACACACCTGCATCTGTAAACTAGGTTTCTCTGGCATTATCCTCAATTGTGCCATGAAATCAACTGAACATTTCCCTGCTGTGTCTATCCCTGGAAAGTACTGGGTATTTGGTTTTGCATTAAGATGGCCTTTGATGGTGAGCCTGGTGCTCGTGGAATGTTGACTGAGCTGTTAATGATTTAGCCGTGTGCTAATGCATCCGCCTGCTGCTTCTGATGGTTGCCACGCAGCGGGAGACAAGAAATAGCCTGGTAACTGGCCTGGGATGTTGTCAGAAGGGGATAAATATCGCGGCCATATGGGAACAAATATGAATTCTTGTCTTATTGATAGTGCTTTTTTATTGGGAAAGGATGGGGCAGGATAGTTGCCTTGAGAACATCGCTGAACCTTCAGTGCACAGAGCGTGAACAGAATCCGGGGACAACATGGTACTGGAACTCCTGGGAACTGATTCTGAACCAGAATCCAGCATCTTAGGCCAGTAATGAAGAGCAGCAAGTCCCTGGTGCAGTATTATTAAACCCAGTAGTACCATTGACAAAACCCATTAGCGTTGTCATTCAGAGAAGTTACTATCAAAACAGAAAACTTACTAACAAAAAAAAGAAAGAAAAGTTAATAACAAAACAGAAAAAAACATATATAAAGAAATTATAATTGTGATCTGTATCACATATATTGTTTAAGCATGTAGGAAAGAGAAAACAAACAACAAAAGTTAAAATGAATTATGCTCTCTGCTCCTAAGTTTTGAAGTGAGACTATTACTTACACTGTGCAAGCACACTTTCAGGACAGTCCAAATCCTGTGTATTAATGCATGAGTTCACAACATGCCTAAGATGAAGATTGTTAGATTAGATGGGAGCCCTCATACATTCAATAGGCCCATGCACCTAGGTCTGTTGACATAGTTTTTATGCTCTCTTCTCTCAGCTCATTGCTACATCCCTGGTTCAGAAGTGCCTGCTCTACCAAGACCTCCTTGGTTCCCCTGCCTCTGATGAGCAGAGAAGATGCCTGGCCTGAGGAACCGCTCCACCTGGGCCCCCCTGTTGCTCAAGGGCTCCTGTATCAAGTCCTGTGCCAATGGCTGCTCTCTGGGAATCACCTCCCACCTCACCTATGCCAACACAGACTCAGAGCCTGTGGAAGGTAAAGTTTATCACCCCTCACCTTGTAGGGATGACACATAGGCTTGCCACAGGCTTCTCGTTAATAAAAAATATTTATTCCAGTAGGAGCCTCAGCAAGGCCCTAAAAATAGTCTTAGACCCCAATTCCCCTAGTTCCATCTGTCAGACGATAAGAAGAGTTTTATCCAAATGCTGTGTGATTTAAATATCTGGCTGCATTCCTATGTATTTCTTTTATTCTTTTATTCTGAAAGAGCATGTATACCCCCATGTTTTTTATGTACTGTGTTCATCTCCATATTTTTTATTTTCCTTTTTCACTTATTATCTTTTTTTATATTAGAGCTTGTGAAAAAGACTTTCGAAGTATTCATTTTTCCTCACCATTTCCTCAAACAGTACAGGCAGTGCAGGTGTCGTTTTTGTGTGTCCTGTTCATTCGCATTTTTTATTCCTCCAGGTGTGTTTGTGTACCCTCTGGGGGAGAAGGAGGTGGTAGTGGGGTTTGAGGCTGTCATTGCAGGCAGAGTAGTCAGTGTGCAGATCCAGAGCCGGGGAAAGATGGAGGACTGCTGCCTGGACTGCTGTGGGAACTCCAGTCTTGACATGCAGTGCACCAACAGCAAGGACTGGGGCTGCTGTGGGAGCCCTAACCTGGACATGCAGTGCACTAACGGTAAGGATGGGGGCTGCTGTGGGAGTCTCTAACCTGGACATGCAGTGCACTAATCGTAAGGACTAGGGCTGCTGTGGGAGTCTCTAACCTGGACATGGGACAACACAAGGGAGGGGTGCTTATAGACCACCTGAGAGTGTAGGAAAGATGGCACCTCTATGGGGTTCCTTTAATATACATACATACAGACATACATACTACATAGAGAGAGAGAGAGAGAGAGAGACAGATTAAGAAACATATGAATCCTTTCCCTATCTCAGATTGCTCAATGTCTATGTAATACAGGCATTTGTAATGAATTTATAATGAGGCTTTCACTTATTAAATTACCCAGGAACACACTGTAGAAGCATTCTTATTCTGAAAAATGGCTTGGATGCCTAAGTGTGCTGCAGATGTTGTAGGTCAATTTCACTGTTGTTAGGGAGGCTGCTATGGTGAGTTCTGTGATGGGGATTGTTGGTGGTGCTTTGATGGTTCTTGATGAATTCTTCAGTCATGCTTTCCCTGACAACTTTCATATTAGTTTTTATACACTATTAATTTAAAAAATATATAATCAGTTGTTAATGTACTGCTGTGGTATTTAAATCTAAGATCCACTAAAGCTTTCTCACGGGGAAAGTGACACAGTGGCATACCATACAGCAGTTACCCCACAAATGGTAGCATTCCCTGCATTATGGATGGATCAATTTATATTTATCAAGGGGGTAGTTATGTCTGTGGGTTTTCGCAGGTAAAGGATTCTAAATCAAATTCAAATAAGAGTCACCTGCATATAAGAAACATTGAGCCTTTGACTCTCAAGTGTTATGTTTCAGGGCACCTCATCCTGGATGAAGACCTGGAGAGAACCACTTTCATTGTTGGTACGGGTGTCATTGGACCAATGGAGGTAGTTACTATCATTATAAGCACCACTCTGGAGCTCCCCACGCTGGAGAATGGAGCAATCCGACTGGTCTACCCTTCAGTGCTCACACCCATAGTGAGAGGCAGGATGGTTCCAAACAAGAGCGAGAGCGGGTTGAGGTGGGATGAACAGAGGTATTTAATACCTTAGCGTTGGTACTAATATACTAATTGAATTTACAGGATGTTCACGCAATAACTTATAGCGAAAAATAGTCCATGCTTAAAGAGAACTCCATCTCCCAAAAGTGGATGAAAACAATTTTTGAATCCAATTCAATTCTAATTTCTTCCTTACACCCCCCCCCCCCCCCCCCCCCATTCTAGTCCAACCAGCTGCTTTGGGGGCACCTCTGGCAAACATGAGAGATTGATGGGCCCTCCCCAGTACTGTGCCCATGGAATCTTCACCAGTCCAGCAGTCACTCACATGCCTTACGAGCTCAGCTTCCAGCTGCTGGTGCGGGGGGCGTGTCTGCTTGCAGGTAGGGTTTATATCAGGGTTGGAGCCAGCCTGTCATAGATATGAGCGTGAGCCATGATGAGAAATGATGAGAGAGTCACGCTTAGAACAAATCAAATGAAAAACAAGTCCATTTTAAGGATACAAGATATTTCAATGTCAATTCTGTTGTTAACTTTTTAAAAACACAAATGATACACAATGTTATGTCAACATTCATTAAACAATGTTTTCCCCAAATTTGGCCTTAGTCAGTGTCTATGTTTGGGCACTGAGGCCCCCCATCTTTCTGCACAACAGGATTCCTCATACAAACCTACACCTATGCCATTACCTCTCACTGCACCGGCTCAGGATCTCTCTCTTTATGACACACTGTGACTGGCAGGAGGAACTGAGAGCTTGTCTGGGAGAGCCAGGAAGAGGGAGGGGCAGGCACTAATGGCTGGAGCCAGTCTCCACAGCTGATTTACTGAAAGACACAATTGGCTTCGACATCCACTCCCTTTATGAAATATGTCAGCGTGCTGGCCAGAGGACCCGGCAGCACCGGGACTTCAGATGAGGACGAGGGGAGAGGGAGTGGTCAAGTCTGGACCTGGAGAAGGGCCAGAATATATCAGTCAAGATTAAGAGGGCGGTTAATTAGGACGTTCAATCACCAAACAGTCAATGTACTCCTGGGGACTGGAGAGGGAGGAGGGGACTCACATCTGTCAAGAGAAGAAGCCTTGTTTTTCCTTCAGAGAAGCAAATGCACTTCACTCTGTAGAAGAGAAATATTCCATTTGCATTTTAACAGCAGAGATTACCTCAGAAAAATATCAAAAAGAGCCTCTGTACAATGTATTTCACAATACTGCTAAAGTCTCATTCGGTGTTCTGATGGCCCATTTCTCAGTCACAGATGTTATTTTGTCAGTTAGCTGTCTGTCCCCTGTCTTTGAAGGTCTGGAGAGCCCCACCCATGCCCTGCGGGCAGACGCTGACCCCAGTGCCCAGTGCGCCACTGCCACCTACATCACCCTCGCTGAGGACCACCGCTATGACCGCCACCTGGAGATCATCCTGCACCTGAGTGGTGAGGTCCTAGAGCTACCCTGTAAGGGAACCAACCACAGGAAAGAATTACACACGAGAGAACCTCGTAAAGTGGATGAGGGAAGATTTACAGACCAGAGACTCCCCGTAACTGCTGAAGCGACAGTTACAGACTTGCTTGTCCCATTAAAAGGCCAGGGGAAGAGTTATACATTTGAACATGGGAGCCACAGAGGGAGTTGGAAGCTAGAGGATTCTATGAGGGGCCACAGACAGGGTAGCAGTCTAGAGCACTCCCATGACGGACTATAGAGAGAACTTCTGACTAGAGCACTGCCATGAGTGACCACGAATAGACTTGCAGACTAGACTCCAGGGAACGATAACATTTCTCACCATGGCAGTGGGATTCCTATGATCCTCTTCTCACAGAACCTCACAGTCCTCTCATTATCCTGGAGAGGGGTCGACTCACCTTCCAGGAGTACGAGCAGCACATCAGTGCCCGTCGCGATTTCATTCGCTGTGCCAAGAAAGAGTCAGACTCTGAAAAGAAGGTGAGCTCTTTACCAAAACTCTGCCTGGGCTTTATCCACCTCATACACTGCAAGGTGCTGGACTGGTGCAATAATGATGATTATGTATAGCGTTGGTTGTATCTGGTGTCTATAGTTTTCAAAACCTCACACACTTTACCTACAGTTTTCTTAGGTTTTTGCTAAATGTTTCCTTCTACCCATTGGCAACAAGTGCTCTATCTTTTTGAGGGTCAAACTACCCACTGAGCAAAAGCTGAAATTTAGACATCTAGAGGTGGAAATCTAGATTGAGAGACGTTTTGTCATACACAGACTAAGTTAACCCAAATGTAGCTCAGATTTTACCTGCACATAGGTTGACTATGTCCTAGTCAGCTAAAAAATTAAATGTAGCTGAGTTTTCACCTGAATGCCCAGACAATGTTTCATTTTCACCACAAAATGTTCTGTTTGTTTTTTTGTTTTTCAAATCTTATAATATTAGCTCAGGCTTATGTCTGTGGGATACATGCGAGGCTGGTGGGTCTAATGAGCTGACTATAGTTTTCCATAAAATGTCCTTGTTTGAAATAATTGCGTTTTCCCCTCAGCTGGAGTTTGTAAGGAAGCGGTTCCACAAGGACATTCTGTGTAACCCGGTTCTGATGCTCAACTTCTGCCCAGACCTGCTGAGTGACCCGGTCGAGCTGCACCGGGCCACCAGGGAGGTGATCTTCCTCATCGACCGCAGCGGCAGCATGAGTGGAGGCAACATTGACAAGATCAAGGTGCCCCTTCAAATCCACACTAGCCAGACAGGGCATCGATGGTCCTTTAAGGAGGTGGTTTGTGCCACAGAAATGTAATTTCTTGGTTAGGGGGAAAAAAACTTTGTGATGTGTATGTGATGTGATGTGGGTTTGGTCATCCCATCCAATATGAAATGCTGAATGGAAGTACATGCTGCCCTAACACTGTAAAAAATTACCTATCGCTGTCAACAGATTTTCTGATCCTTGGCTTGCATTTTCATGCACCAGATCCAATCATGTGAGATGACGTATTCTCAATTCTATCTGTTTCTACTGTGCACCTGTGCACTCATAGCATACCCATTCTCCTGTACCCCACAGGAAGCTATGGTGGTGGCCCTCAAGAGTCTGCCTCCAGGGACGCTGCTCAACCTTGTGGGGTTTGGCTCCAGCACAAAGACCCTCTTCACCTCCAGCAAACTCTGCACCGATGTCAGTACTAGTGTGACCACATCGTGGCAGTGGTTCATACTGTATTTCATTGCATATAACTATACTGTATGTAATTACAATCACATACTGTATGATTACCAGCCAAAGGTTGTCTCGCAGGCTTTGCAAACTCACTATTTTTGTACCTCAACTCATCATGGATTTAATTTGTAGCCAGAAAAGGTGTAAATTCAGGCGTGACTGAGGATGCCATTGTGGAAGTTAAATTTAGAAGATGCCTTGCTTTGAGAATTTCGCAATCACAACTGCAATATCATGTGCCTGGCTAATCTGTCAGCTCATTAGGGTATAAAGTCCTTAAATTGTCTACAGAAAATAAATGATGCCAAAAAATCATGATGCACTTAGAGATGGCTTTACCTTCAACAGAGCTGGTATTTATTTGAGTGAATTACCTTGTTTGCTCCCTCTTGGATAACAATGTCCAGGTCACCCCTCTGAGGTTGCCGTGACAGCAGAGTATCAGGTTTAGTCAGTGCAAGGGCCAGGTAGGACAAATGCTTTTTAATAAAGATGGCCATATGGTGATCTGACTACACATTCATACCATGAAGTAATCACAAACCCATCTGTGCACAATAAAAAAACTGTTGTCCATGTATGCTTGGGATTTGTATAAATAGTTATGTTTAGGAGATACTAGAGTAGTTTACTATATAAGTCTTCACTTTAATGCTGTGGCTAGGATTTGTTTTTAAAGCAGTTAGGATTAACAACATTAATAACAACAGAACATATGCTATCAATTGGAAGAGGTTTCAATGGGCAATATCTCTTTTTTCCATCACACATCAGTTGGTTCCTTTGGTTTAATATATATTATGTATGTATCTGATATCAGTATAACCTGATATCAGATACATTTTATTGTTGGAATACTGTGTAAAATGTATAATTTCACACTGTAGTCATAGTTGGTTTGTGACTACTTTAACTTGGGGCATGCTGACGTGAGGGGTGTATTTTCATGTATTTGCTTTCTCCAGGAAACCCTGGTGCTGGCCTACGAGTATGCCCAGAAGATGAGGGCCGACATGGGGGGCACCAATCTCCTCGGTGCCCTCTCCTGGGTGTACCAGCAGCCCGTGCAACGCAGCAGCCCGCGCCAGGTGTTCATCATCACAGATGGCACGGTCAGCAATGTTGGCAAAGTGCTCGAGCTTGTGCGGAGGAATGCCTGTTCGGGCAGGTAAAGATGGCAGGGGCCACCTCACCCAGAGAACTCTGGGATTTAACACGGTTTGACAATGGGAAAAAGGGAAAAGCAACAGCCAGCAGAAGTAGTGCAACTCTTATGCAAGCCTTGCAATGTTTGCATTCTGTAACATTACACACTGTTACATCTCCTGCCAGTCTGAACTGCAGCAAACTTGAGTCAGAGATTTGTAGTTTTCCTAGACAATGATGACTAGAACTCGCCTACTCAGCAAAAGCGAGATTTGTGCTTGTGCAATGGGCTCGACATGTGATAGCATCAAATCCTTTGAAATATAATTTCTTCACTATTTCCTTAGTGATATATATATTTATGCAAATATAAAAAATAGGTTTTTTGTGTGAATGGACCCCGTAATGTTTGCAGAGGACAGAGTCATAACTTGGATTTGGAGAAACATAAACCTAGATTTACCATCAGAAATGTTTAAGCAACTTATGCAGTTTTAAAGGTTGTCGATTTATTGTGCATCTGTGAATCCTAACAGCCTGCTTTAGGTCTTCCCTGTACTGCAAGGCACTGTTTCTGTCAATCTGTAACCAGAACACAACTGTCCATTGTAATTCTGCATGCAGAGCCCTGTAGGTTGTGCAGGGCTGTGTGTTGGAAGCAGGCATCAGTACAGCTGTAAGGCAAGAGGGGGGAAATGAACAAAGGTAGATAAAGCTGCAAAATACTTTGTAGTGTGTCCCTCAGTACACTCTGGCTATACCACCGGAACACTAATTACAGCACATCTTCAGCTGGGCATGACGACAGGGAAGGAGGCGGGGGGGCGGGGGGGGGGGCGGGGGTGGAGCTGGAGGATGGCGGCGCGGCGTTACGTTAGGTCATACCCAGTAATCACGCTAAGTGCTCCGCACCGCCATCACGGCTGCCGCACCGCTCTCTGCTCTACTGCTCCCTTGGGCATTGTGGAAAAATCACTCAGGCTAATTCCATTTTTTTTTTCCGTACATCTGTATTCCGTGCACAAACAAACAGGTGCCTTGGTTTGCTGCACTGCCCCGCCACTGAGGAAACTCCTGAACCCCTCCCAGTGGTGCAGATTTTCTTGGTTACCGACTGCCTTTGCACATGCTTGGTGCAGAGAGATATATACGTAGCATTTTTGATTTGTGCCAGGGCTGTCTAAATTCTCCTATATCCAGTGTGTCATTGTTGCATTCTAAGAGGGGGACGGCGGTTGTATCTTGGACATTCAATTAGCGAAATTGCCCAGTAACTCATGGAGCATTTCAGCTTTTATAGGTACTGTCACACAGAAAATATTAATCCTTCAAATTACAAGGTTTAAAAGACCTTGGTGAATAAACATGTCCAGTTAGTGAGACAATCTGATCAGAGAATAATGTGAAGTAATATAGCGTGACCGTCAAGTGGGGGCCCGAAGGTGCCTGTGCGAATCAGGATTTTAGGGAATGTTTCCTCAAAGGTTTGATGCTGCGTTCTTATGTAAGTTGCGCTACAGTACTGTGTGTGTGGAGTACTGAGGGACTGAGGAAATGTCTGACCTGGCCGTGGGATTTCCATGATCCTGTTTCTCACAGGACCCAACAGTCCTCCCTACAGTCCTCTCATTGCCCCAGAGACAGCGAGGCCAGCTCACCTTCCAGGAGATCTGTTCCTGCTGCGATTTCTCTCACTGCAAAAAAAGTTTTCTGACAACATTATGAGAACATTC
The DNA here is from genome assembly GCF_013347855.1 of Anguilla anguilla. Classification (NCBI taxonomy): domain Eukaryota; kingdom Metazoa; phylum Chordata; class Actinopteri; order Anguilliformes; family Anguillidae; genus Anguilla; species Anguilla anguilla. Next base: position 12,404,186 of record NC_049206.1, on the reverse strand, counting down.
TTATTTTGCAGATTTTGCACTGGGCAGATTGGCATGATGCTCATGTGACAAGCCAAAATTTCTGTACAGAATATTCTATATTACGTTGCTTCTCAGACCAGTAAATGAAAGTTTTGTCCATTTTCCATTTATGTAAAACCTCTTTTGATTGGCAGGTGTTTTGGGGTGGGCCTGGGCCCACTGGCCTGCAGAAGGCTGCTTCAGGGGGTTGCCAAAATTACAGGAGGCATCACAGAGTTCCTTAGTGAGGACGAGAGGTTGCAGCCCAAGGTAAGATTGATGTGACCTTTCCCCCTGTTGGGGAAAAATTTATCTTCATATTTCCTCAAACCTATAATTATTTACTGTTTAACTTGATGCCTTTATCTATTTTCATCTACAAAATATGACAAAATTAAGTGACACTTGCTTTACTTTCCCGCAGCTGATAAAATCCTTGAAGAAGGCCTTTGAACCCGTACTTACAGATGTCCGTATTGACTGGTATGTCCCGGATAACTTGGAGGCACTCCTCTCACCCAATGAAATCCCTCCACTGTATCCTGGAAACTGCCTGATTGGCTACTGCACCATCTATGATGTATCTGCATTCAAAAGTAAGAAGAATGAGGTAAGTGTGGAGCAATTAGCTGCGCTAATGGAATGCAGTGATAGGGCTCTCAGGGACATAACTGTTCTTACAACTTTACCTCGACTGTTTTTGTTAATTTATTTTATCAGTGTTCTGTCTTTGCACCACCTCAAACTCCAACCACCCCCAGTAGAACACAAATGGCTTCTTTAAACTTTTCTATAGTATATTTCAGTTTATGAAAGAGATACAATTAGGAGGGACAAGATAATTCGAAAAAAGTACTGTGTGGGGGCATTTGTTCTGTGGGCATTTAGTCCCTGATTGTTTTTCAGTTCTATCTATTTTTCATCTTATCTTGAAAGAACTCTCAGACATCTGCTTGATAATGAATTGAAATGACTCTGGAACTGAGAGTGAAATATAGCTACAATGTTCAGTATCAAATTTCCACAGAGGCTCCAAATGTCATTCCAAAACGAGCTTTACCGAATAAACTGAGCGCAGCCAGAGACTGCAAGCAATTACCTCTGTGAACCAACTCTGTTCTACACAGGCTTCTCCAAGTGGCAGACTCTGCTCACTGCATCATTGTCATCAAAGCCACAGTAACTCATATGTTATGGGTAATAGGCTCTAGTCAGGCACTAATTGGTAAACAGACACAAATGCCTTCAGGCTGAGACTGGAATGCATCTATACTGGTCCCCCAGTGATGTGAGCTCTGTGTTTCCCCCCCAATGCGCAGGCAAAGAGCCGCGTCTACAAGGGCCTTTCCCGGGGCTCGATGGGCTCTGTATTCGGGCATTCTCAGGATGAGCTCTGCGTCCCCTTCGCGGCCGACCTCCTCGAACCCCTGTTGGCCCCGCTGGAGCAGGACGACGTGGAGGAGGCGGTCAGGGAGATATCCCGCGAGATCTCCTCTGAGTTTTCCTGCGCCAGGCCCACAGATGCCAGCCCCGGCTCCGGTGAGGCTTGCCTGTTAGCGTGTCCGGGAAATACTGCGGCACTGGTGCATGGGGAACTGGGCTTGTTGCTAGCACTTTGCGGGTTCAAATCATGTAAAACTGGAAATGGTGGTTGAAGTCGCCCACAGTGTGCGTACTGACGGGCGCGTGCGCAGTGTCCGCAGGAGGAGAGGCGGAGCCGTCCAGCGACGTGCGGCGCAGGATCCAGAGGGACTCCTACGTGCAGGAGCAGTACGTCCTGACGCGGTGCTCGCTGAGCAGCGAGAGGGGCCTGACCCAGGGCTCCTCTGGCTCGGAATGCCCGCAGCCCGCCCTGCTGGACACCGTCTCCCTGCCCCAGGGCCTGGAGAGGATGGCCCCTCCCGAGCAACGCAGGCTGTCACGCTGGGAGTCACCATGGCAACACGCACAGTCCTCAGAGAGTGCTGAAACTGTGAGTTTCGCTGAGTCAGGAAAGGTAAGCGATGACTAGTGAAAACTGATAAGGGGAGACATTTAGAGAATCATTTACATATAACCAGTGCCTGTGTGTGTGTGTGTGTGTGTGTGTGTGTGTTTACCAGTCAACCAGTGCTGGCTAAGCATATAGCATACTGAGCTAGAGCTAGAGATTGCAGAATTTTTTTTATGTAGCATTTCTTCCATTCAGTGAATCAGCAAGGTCAGTGTTTTTCAGTTAGCTTAAACTTAATCTAAATCCGACCGAAGAGAAACTGATGTACATGCTCAGCAATACATGCTGTGACTGAGATTATTCAAACTCCTTACAGCAACCGCATTCATCCAGAATGGGCTTGACTTAATTTAAACAGTTTGCCTGTATCATTGATGGCTATTACCAGGATATGTACTGTTAAAACACCAATGAGATGTTCACTCTTTTGCAGGCTGATCATGTATTTTCTTAAGCTTTATGGTAAACACGAGGTGGACAGACTGTAACTCTGGGCGGGCGTGTCTCTGGGTGTGCTGCAGGCAGGCAGGCTGCTGAGCGTGGAGGAGTCCCGCCGCAGACAGAAGGCCCTGGCGCGGTCGGCCATGGCCAGCCGCAGCTTCTCCTCGCCGCAGGGCGAGCTGGACATGCACCGGCTGCGGCGGGCGCTGGAGAAGGTGTCCTTCGACCAGGCCGTGGGCGGGCGGCTGGACGAGAGCGACGGGGAGGCCCAGCCCACTCCCCGGGCGGCCCTCTCCCGCCGGAGCCTCACAGACTCCAGTGAGCCCCCCCTAACGGTCGCATCGCAAAACTGCTCGTACACTTGCAGGTTACGCTAAAGAATGTAGCGGTACACAACAACACATCCCAAATACCTCACCCAAAAAACCAGGCCTCCCATACTCTCGCACTTCAAAATATAAGCCTTTTATTGATTAACAGAGGAGTGGGTAATTTCATGTGAGGAAGCTTGGTCTGTATGCAGGTTTTTGTTTCCACCAATTATCATAAATTTATGAACTAATTAGCTATATATACCAATCTTGGTTAACCCATAGACTATACTGCAGTGAGATATTTTATTTAAGGACACAAGAACAATCTGCAGCTGTTGTTCATTAGTTTGCCAACAAAGTTTGCTACAAAGTCGAATCCTGTAAAACTGGGCTAAATAAATTATTAAGAAGTTGGCATGAAACCCAGAAATAGATAAATTTCCAAAATTGTAGATGTAGGGCCAGTCATCAACAAAACTGAAGGGGGTTAGTGTTCTGTGGTCTCTCTCCCCTTTAACCCAGGCGGTCTCCTGTTCCCCGCCTCTCCCCTGGACTGGGACAGTTTCACTGACCCAGAGTACCTGTTCTCTGCTGCCCCGCCCGAGGAGCCCCACTCGCCCCCTGGCCTGTGCCGCTCTGTCATCCACGGGGTGCTGTCCGGTAAGCCCGTATCCTGGGAGGTGACTGTGGATCTATCGCCTCTCTGGCTCCCCGAGGGACCCGCCCCAGGGCCGGACGGCTGGGAAGAGATAGTGCACCACCTGACCGCTCGCTCCGTCATCCGGGACTTCGAGAACATGGCGGAGAAGGAGTCCGACATTGAGCACGGTGAGCATTTTATCTCGATACAGGTCTTGCGGGTTGGTGGGAATCCTGGGTACTGTAATTTCTCAGCAGAGGTTCAGGTCAGTGTAGATGACTGCTTATCTTTTATTATGGTTAACCAAGCATTCAAAATCAGAGTATTGAAAGCTCTTCTTACTGTGTCTGCCTCGCAGGGCCAGCAAAGAGGTACCGCATTAAAGCCATCCAGACCAGTAAGGGCTGCAACACAATCTGTATGTATACGGCCTTCGCTGCTGTTGATGGCAACACCAAAGAGGGTCTCACAGGGTCTGTGGAAGTGCGAAACACAGGTATGGCATTATCATGAATGACTAACGGCTATCATATGCATCTCAATAGCTGTAGTAAGCATCTCTCCTTCAACAGCAAAGATGGCTACGCTTTGACATGTATGGGCCTAGGAGCAGATTTGTGAACCTTAGGTTCATCTAAATGGAAAGATTACACCATTTATCCATCAAGTTCAATTCCAACAATGAACTTGTGAAGGTTATCGGCTGTGGTGCCCGACGGGCTTCTATGACAAAACAATATTATGTCATTATTTGACAAAACCACAAATTAAAGCATAGAGATTTAAAAATACAACAAACCAAATTTTGTGCAAATCAGGCCAGTTTTGTAGGACGAGCAGTATTTTAATTGTTTTTCCGAAAAATCTAAATGGTGGGAAATCCAATATGGTGAATGCTATGGTTACATCCCAGCCTGTTTATGGACTGCATGGACTGCATTTATATAGTGCTTTTATCCAAAGCGCTTTACAATTGATGCCTCTCATTCACCCATCCACACACACACTCACACACCAACGGTGAAAGGCTGCCATGCAAGGTACCAATCAGTTCGTTGGGAGCAATTATGGGTTAGGTGTCTTGCTCAGGGACACTTTGATGTGCCCAGGGCAGGGGATCGAACCGGCAACCACTTGGTTAGGAAAATGGTGTTAGGGATAAGGAAAGATTAGGATGATGTTTAGGAGCTAGAGAAAAGGTTAGGGCAAGAGTCACTTGTTTTGGATTTTGGATGGTCCAAATCGTTTCATTTTTGGGGTTAACATCCCAGTATTTTTGTATACACTGTGTTGTATTTATTTTATTTTATTGATATTTACATTTTTTTCATGACAAAATCTGTTATTTAAGAGAACTTATAGTTATGTTTTACAGTACCAATTAGGGTTTTGTTAAGGTTTAAGTTAGGAAAATGGTAAGTATTGGGGATGAGGGTTGTATGTAGGAGTGTGGGAAAGAGTCAGGGCAAGTATTTGATTTTGAATGTTTCAGTTGTTTTCACTGGTAGGATGTAGCACCATAGCCTCATATTTTAACATTTTTCCAGTGAAGTGAACTGTGGAGAAATTGAAATTGGGTAGAGTTAGGGTTAGGATTACAATTTGTATTAGGTTAGGAAAAGACAGTAGTGGAGATGCTGGGGATTGAACCCCGGGCCTCATACATGCAAAGCATGCGCTCTACCACTGAGCTACATCCCCAGTGGCTTTTATTGTGGGTTAGGTCTACAGGTCAGGGTTTGGGATTACAGTGTAGATTACAGGAATTAGGGTTTTTGGTTTGCGCTCTACCACTGAGCTACATCCCCAGTGACTTTTATTGTGAGTTAGGTCTACAGGTCAGGGTTTGGGATTACAGTGTAGATTACAGGAATTAGGGTTTTTGGTTTGGCTATGGTTAGATTCATAGGTTAGGGATTACAGATTTGGTTATTTTAGGAAAATTGAGTAGTGGAGATGCCGGGGATTGAACCCGGGGCCTCATACATGCAAAGCATGCGCTCTACCACTGAGCTACATCCCCAGTGGCTTTCATTTTGAGTAGCACTAGGGCTAGGTGTACAGATTAGGGTTTGGATTATAGATTTGATTAGGTTTAGGAAAAGAGAGCCATGGAGATGCCGGGGATTGAACCCGGGGCCTCATACATGCAAAGCATGCGCTCTACCACTGAGCTACATCCCCAGTGGCTTTCATTTTGAGTAGCACTAGGGCTAGATGTACAGATTAGGGTTTGGATTATAGATTTGATTAGGTTTAGGAAAAGAGAGCCGTGGAGATGCCGGGGATTGAACCCGGGGCCTCATACATGCAAAGCATGCGCTCTACCACTGAGCTACATCCCCAGTGGCTTTTATTGTGGGTTAGGGTTAGGGTTAGGGATTACATTATAGATTACAGGAATTAGGGTTTTTGGTTTGGCTACGGTTAGATTCATAGGTTAGGGATTACAGATTTAGTTATTTTAGGAAAATTGAGTAGTGGAGATGCCGGGGATTGAACCCGGGGCCTCATACATGCGAAGCATGCGCTCTACCACTGAGCTACATCCCCAGTGACTTTTATTGTGGGTTAGGTCTACAGGTCAGGGTTTGGGATTACAGTGTAGATTACAGGAATTAGGGTTTTTGGTTTGGCTACGGTTAGATTCATAGGTTAGGGATTACAGATTTGGTTATTTTAGGAAAATTCAGTAGTGGAGATGCCGGGGATTGAACCCGGGGCCTCATACATGCAAAGCTCTACCACTGAGCTACATCCCCAGACATGCTGAGCTGTATTCTGGTTGGCCAGCTGGTAAGTATTATGGTCAAAGCTAAATTTTGCCTACATGTAGTAGTTTGAGGAAGGGTTTTTTCACATTTTCCCAGTGAAATACAATTTTCAAAATAAAAGACACGTTTCAAACACATTTCTTTCTATTTCTGTTATTGAATATGTGCTATTTTAGTTGTTTTTCCATCAATTTGGATTGAAAAACTTGATATTTAAAAGATCTCACATGACTTCACTTAGGTTTAGAGTTCCAATGAGGTTTTGGCTGGGGTTAGGTCTATGGTTTGGGTAGGGTTATGAAAACAGCAAGTCTTAGGGATGTAGCAGTATAGCCTTACACATTTTGATATTTTTTCAATGAATACATTATTTAAAACTATTTCTTTGCTTTTCATTTATTGATGATATTCATACTTCTTTTAATTCATTTAAATATAAAAATCTGATATAACACCTAGGGCTAGAAATAGGTTTTAGGTTTCAAATTAGGATTAGGTTTAGGAAATAATTTTTTAACACAAAACTTTCCTCCAAGAGTTGGAAAAAATCTTTTTAGGCTGTCCTAAAACAAGAACTACACTAGCATTAATCCTAACCCTAAACCCTCAACATTACCAAAATCCTGCCTTTACCCCACCACTAACTTGTATCCCTATTCCTACCCCTCCTCAACCAAAAATTGAAAAATGTTGGGCTATACAAGAACAAAAACTAACACTAACCATGAATATATTAGCAATTCAAAAACATCTATCAATATGAAAAAGCAAGTTACATTACATTACATTTATTTACGTCGCTTTTTATCCAAAGCGACGTACAAAAATGTGTAAGTGTTTCTTCAAGATTCAATGTCCAATTGCAAAGCTGTATACACCCAGGTGACTCATTTGAACAGTTTTGACAGCTTCTTGTTGTTGTTCAGTTGTTCTGTTCTGAAAAGCATCTGCGCACAGCTTAAAACAATCTGCATGCTTGTGTTAGTCATTGTCCCCATGGTTACCAAGAATGGCCACTTTCGTTTGACAGGGGTACGCTTTGGCGCCAGGCGGAGCTCTCACTCCGGAAGCCGCAGACAGAGGGCGTACTCCACGGGACTGGGGCGCAGGCCATCCAGCCGGGACTTTGAGGAGTTTGAGGACACCTTCGCATCAACAGGTAACAAAGGAAAAGGATTTTTACATACATAGCGCTTTGGTTCATCGGTTTCATCCAGTCTGAGCCTTTAGCCATTGTGCTTTCACATAGCACTTCCCAGCATCACCGCTGGTCACTGCAGTCTTTCAGAAGGACAGCAGCAGCAGTCATGTCTTGTCTTGGTTTTGCAGACCGGGAGGACACCCCTGCCTCTCCTTGCAGCCTGACATCCTGGGACAGCAGTGAGTATCTTCACTTTCCCAGCATGCACCTCTTTAAGTTCCCAGTGATTTGAGTGCATGTGCCGAAAGATAAAGCAAAAGCATTCACGCGTATAGTCGCAAGTATAAAACATGACACCCATGTTAATGTATCCCCCGAGGCACAGGGGGGAGCTGGTGCCCCGTCAGCCCGTCGGCCACGTCCGTGAGGTCCCAGCGGTCTATGGAGAGCCGCTCAGTGGAGACCTTCTTTGGCTCAAGGTGAGAATTGGGAGGGGCTTACCTGATTACTACTGATGAAATCACATGACTACCAAAGAAGTGAAAGTCAGAGGTCCAACCTCGGCAAAAGGCACACCCTTCAACCCTTTATCTTGTTTGTACGGGTAGTAAAAGATCATTGAAAACTTCAAAACATACTGTACATTGAAATTCAAATGTAATCCTATTTCTCAAATGGAAAACTGAAGTTGATCTGTTGCTCGGGAGCACTCCTCAGTCCCTGCCTTGTGTTGTAGGTTCAGTCTGGGCAAGCTCCGAGGCCCCAGCTCTTCAGGGAAGCAGGCGCCACTGAAGCCGTACTGCCTGTCGGCCGAGGCGGAGAAGCCGTCCGACTGCGAGACCGCCGACTACATGCAGCTGGTGAGATCAGCACACAGACCAGATCCAGCGTCCACACCTAAACTCAACACCGCTTACATCACATCTGGCCAAGATTTGGGGAGGGGGGCGATGTATCATACTTAGGTCAAATCCATAGAAGAGTTATTGAAATGCTGTAGGCTTCCTGCAGGCAGGACGGGAGGCGTACCGGTTTAATACGCATTCCCTCCCTTCCTCCGCCCTGGAACAGGTGCGTCTGCAGCTGGCCTCTGGCGCCTTCCTCCTGACGGAGCTGTACTCGGAGTGCCTGCAGATCCCCCTGGAGAAGCTGAAGAGAGCCTCCCCCTACACCAGCCACCGCAGCAGCCTGAGCCCGCCCTTCCACTGCGGCTCCCCGCACAGCCCCGCCCCCAGCCCCGCCCCCGCCAAGCCCCCCTCGGCCTGCAACCAGGACGCCAAACACAGGGCCCCCTGGCCACGCCCCTGCCAGCAGGACCCCGCCCCCCTGCCCTGCGAGGCCCCGAGCTCGGAGGAGACCTCCCCGGAGCCGGGCGGGGGTCCGGGGCAGGCGGACAGCGGGCGGGGCTCGGAGACGGACGCGTGCGAGGGGTCCCCCGTGGAGCCCCCGGAGCCGGCGGGGGAGCGGCTGGCCCTGCGGGACCTGGAGGGCTCCACCTGGGCCACGGCCGTGGCGCTGGCCTGGCTGGAGCACCGCTGCGCCGGCTTCTTCGTGGAGTGGGAGCTGGTCGCCGCCAAGGCCGACTTCTGGCTGCGCGGGCAGACGCTGCCCGAGGGCGTGGACCTGGCCGGCCTCAAGGGGGCGGCGCGCCAGCTGTTTCTGCTGCTGCGCCACTGGGACGAGAACATCAAGCTCAACATGCTGTGCTACAACCCCAATAACATGTGAGCGCCAGCCCCTCGCCCCGCTCCTGTCACCATCGCCCCCAAAGCCTGGACAATGACTGTGGAGTCCCCAGTAACAAGAATCTACTTGAAATTGTGTGTGGGGAAGAGGGAGGTATGCGCCGATTTTGGTAGTGACGGCCAGTTACGGTTGAGTAACTGTCATGTGCCTTGAAACCTGAACCTCTTGACCGTGTTCCTTATTTTATTCCACTTCGTTCCAGTTAAATCTCCAGAGAATACAAGACCCTGGGATACAATGTAGAAGCAAAACCAGTTGGGCAAAGGCAGAGATTGTTAAAAACTGAGAGGCTGCACTGATAGGAAACCCTGTGGGGAACACAGACAGGTTGTGTTTTGCGATTTGTGTCACATGCAGAATCTTTCTCATATTTTATGTTGCGCTCACTGTGTGAAAGACATTCAATCTGGGGCAATAAGTTTCATTCAGTCATTCGTTCATTAGCTAGTTATCTTTGTAAACTGTGTAAATGAAGCTATAGCTTGCTAGCTTTCAAAATAGAAATGAAAATGATTTATGATTTATTATCGACAGCTAGCTATATGTAGAAAATTATTTTTGCTGAAATGCTAAAATCATGTTGACATGGTAAATGGACTGCATTTATATAGCGCTTTTATCCAAAGCGCTTTACAATTGATGCCTCTCATTCGCCAGAGCAGTTAGGGGTTAGGTGTCTTGCTCAAGGACACTTCGACATGCCCAGGGCGGGATTTGAACCGGCAACCCTCCGACTGCCAGACAATTGGTCTTACCTCCTGAGCTATGTCGCCCCTTAAAACTATTACCAAATAATCACCTCTTCAGTTGATGACACCGTGCTGATAACTCCCCAGAATATTTGTATTATCTTCCACAAGATACTACAATATACATAAAACCAGCTATATTTTATTTTCTTTAGTGCCAAAGTTTTCTATCACTGGTCTCACAGCCAGGTTTCTTTACTTCTGGTCATGAGAATGGATGCTCAAGATATTATAGCAAAGGAGGATACAAAAGATTCACACTTGAATGGTGACACTCGGTAAGACCAACAAAGGAGAGCTGTGAAACAAGTGTGACTTTTGTTCACAGTGTCTCACTACACAATCTTTGCTCTGCAGGTGTCTGATATCATATCCCAGGGTCTACCTTTAAAGGACACGAAGGCATGAACTTTTGCACCTTTACACCAAGCCTGTGATAGATGTGGAGGTGCGTTTTTTGACACTCCTGTGTACATTGCTCAGTTCCTAATTAAATTCCTTCGACCTGATCCCACAGTACTTTTATATAATTCAGAACGTTCAGTTTCCTCACAGCCTCATTTCACATCCACAGTGCAAGTAAACTCACTATATGCAACAGCTTTTTTAGGAATGTAGAACTTAAAAGTGTGCGAGTGTGTGAGTTTGTATGTGTGTGCATGTTGGGAGGGATGGGGGAAGTGGAGTAACTTAACACTGACTTGCACATATTTTCAACGCTCAAATTTATGAGGTGAAAATTGACCAGACTACTATTGTGTGGCAATAATCTGCTGTAAAATTAAAATGTACTCATTTAAGTTTATGTTTTAGTCCTCCTGAGTATGTAATAAAGGGATGCTTTGAAACATTTTTGTCAATTTCTATTTACTGTCAAATATTCCACAAAAGGAATACATGCAAATTAAACATTCAGCAAATGTTCCAAAGCCATGACCACCCCACACCGAAAAAGCTCTACCCTAAACACAGCTTTTATTAGTTTCCAATTGATTACCACTCAACACTGTCCAGACAGGCTCTAGCCAAAAGGATCCCAGTGTTTAAAACACAGGTACACGACAATCAAAGTTAATGGTAGAAAAATAAAATGCTCTTCACATTTTTTCTCGTGATTGTCAATACTGGAGCCCTGCAGAGATTCAGCCAGAGAACATTTTTCGTGACCGCAAACGTCGTTTCCGGAACGCGAGCTTCTGTCCTTCCAGCGAAGACCTTACTCCTTTTTGTATGTTTTGCCATGACTGAAATGTGGCAGGCTGAGGTGGCAGCATTTCTAGCGACAGGTGAGCTTTAACTCTTTACCATGAAAACGCAGGCCATCCTTCATCAGGTTTGAACACGTAGGCAGAATGGTGTCATGAACACGTAGGCAGAATGGTGTCATGACAGCATGGGGCTGACACCTGAGTGCCTCACTGGGGCCCCTCCCAAACCGACTGGCGCTACCAGGGTTCCTTGTGACCAACTTTAGCCGGTCCACTGTCGGTAAGTCTGAAGACAGTGACCACGAGGAGACGGGAGAACAAAATTACACTAAAAATAGCAACGAATGAAAACCTTCTGTGCAAAACAGCACGATAGTCAAAACACTGCCAGATTTTCACTTTCCTGTGTTCTTCAGAGGTTCGGGTCAACTACAAAAATTTACCAAACGAGGGAGGTAAGACGAAATGAAAAGGAGAAACTATTGTTATTTTACTGCCAGTTCTCAAAACTGCAGATCATTTTTGCTTCCTGAATTGTAGGGGGGGGGGGGGGGCGCAAAATGGCGGGGCCACACCTAGGTGGAAGAAGGGTAGAGCAGCTGGTATTTAAGACTGACGCTGCCCCCTGCCCTTCGCGGCCACGCCCACAGAGGTAGAGGAGGATGGCGAGTGACAGCAAGGTGGCGACAGGGCGAGCGTCCTCGCCAGGTGGCGGGACTTTGGTCACGCCCGTTTGGGCTTTTCCTGAGACTCTCTGTCGCCGCCCTGCTGGCCGGCCGTAATGGGGGGAGAAAGCCAGAGGGAGACCAGGATGATGAGGTGGCAGACGTGCAGGGCGGCCGAGCTGTAGATGGTGGAGGGGTACGTGTTCCAGGACAGCTCGATGAGCCCCAAGATGAGGACCCTGCAAAGCCAGAAGAGACAGACCTGTAGCATCACTGAACACTGAACAGCATCACTGAACACAATACTTTGCAACTCAGACAAAATGGGCTGGCACTTAATTTTTATTGTATCAACTACTACCCAGTTTAAGTGAAATCCACAATATAAGGATGGTCTAACTTCCTGGGCTCAGCAAATACTTCACTTAAAGGTCATTCAACCTGTGTAATAGGACTGACTGTGGACTGTGTGCAAAGAGTTTTGATTATATTTTCTTCTAAATGTTTAAGATTCTGCTGTAAATGGTCGAGTAATGGTCCGGCCCCTAGTACCTATTTGGCATTTGCCCAACGTGTCACTTAGACAAACGCAGCATCTGTGCAACATGTCACTTTTCACGAAGGATCCTGAACATCAAGATTCTCAAAGCCAGCTTTTAAACATCATCAGCATAAAACACAACAAAACCGACACGTACACAAACACCAAAACTAGCAAGGTAAAGAAGTTGTTTTCATGCATCCACACTCGCACCTTCATCCATAATGCCCTTCAGTGAAAAATGGTATGACATCATTTTTGTTTTTTCTGAGCTGTGCTGTGCTGTCCTTACCTGAGCAGGTGTGCCAGCTTCTTCACCCCACCGCTCCACAGCAGGTAGGGCAAGGTGTGGAAATACCACACGTAAAACTGATAGTGCAGAGAGCGGCTGAAGCACATGCCGATGAAGTTGGAGGTGAACAGAACCAAAACCATCTGTGATTGGCCGTTAAGGAGAGATTATGTGAAGCGGCAGGGGAAAGGAAGTGACGTCACAAGAGCTGTGGTGAGATGGATGGGCACAGGATATGCAGCAAATTTATGTCACTATATTAACAAATAGGTTGCTCGGTTTTTTCAGCTCTCCTTCATTATTTTCACAGCAATTCTTTTTCTTAAAGTTTATCATTTTCTTTTGTTGATACATATATGTCTGTACATTTGTTTTCTATTTTTAAAAAAAGGATATTTACAGGCTACAATGCGGTTTTTTCGACACCCGTGCAAGTCATCAAGCAAGTCAGGTAGTTATATTTTACACAAACTAAGCTTTATGCCAATAACAAGCCAGAAGACCTAGTTAGCAATGGGTCATGTATAAAGAAAGAAATGATTTTGGACGAGGCCTTCTGCAAGGAAAAACACAGAGGGAAGGATATGATTAGCGGTGAGTTTTGGTGAGGGCTGCAGCCGGTTAGCAGGATCCTTCAGTAGTGCCGTTACACTCTCTCCAGGCCTGCAATGACATCGACAGCAAACCTTCACACATTCATCACAAGCAACATATGAAGACCTTCCATTTACTTCATTTTATATGCAAAGATCAAACCATTAATGCTGATTAAACAATCTCAAATGTTAATGCTGCAACCTACATATAGGCTAGCAGTCCATTAGCTAAAGTGCCCATTTGTACAATTTTACAGCTGTTGATCAGACAAACATGCGCATTCGCCTGAGCTGAAGTGTTCCCCAGATCCCAGGGGTCACGTCCAGCGGGCGGCGTTGGAAGAGTTACCTCTTCCACCGTCGGAATGTGAAGAGCAGCAGGGTCAGCAGGTGGGCCCCCAGCAGGGCAAGGTGGAAATAGCGGCTGAGGAAGACCTCCTCAGGCAGGAAGCGCCAGTTCACCGTCCACTTGAAGAGGAACTGGCGGCCCAGGTCGAAGGCCCGGCTAACGTAGCCCACAGGATTCTCCAGCAGGAACGGCAGGCCGAGCAGCAGCTACAGTGCACAGGAACGGATGGGGCAGGGGGGTCACACACTGGGATCCCTCGCTGACTGGACGGACGGGTTCCGGTGTCGCAGGGGCGACGCGAAGGGCTCACCTGTATGGCTGCACACAGACAGAGCTTGGGCAGGGTCTTCAGGAGGCCGAACTCCCAGAGGAGGATGAAGAGGAGGCCGGGGGCGAAGAGGAGAACATTCATCTTCACAGACACTGCTAAACTGTCCGCAAGAGAAGAGGACAGACAAATCAAATATGACAGAGGTACACATACACAAGTCTGTGAGCCATTAGACTGAGGAAACCCTACGATACACAATCAGATTATGGACAAATATGTACTTCAACTATATTAATGATTTAGATACCAGGAAAGATTGCAAACAATCTGACACGTACCAGAGAATTTTCAGTGAACTAGCCAAAGTGTACAATCATGGAGATGTTGGTATGAATATTTCTGAAAATAGATACTTATTTCAAAACTGTAAGCAATTTGAGGGACTGCTGACAATCTGCCTATTGGGTCAAAGTATTTTTTGTATATTATTATCTGATTCAGGTATGCACAGAATATGTGCTCCAAAACAAATAGTCTAACAGACACCATTTTCCTCCACAAACTGTTTATCAAGGTTAATCTTGCATACATAGCTTTGTCTGTTGAGAGCAAACTGTGCAATCCACAGAAGTTGAGGCACTTGCCTGTACAGCCCACAGCCCAGCATCCAGCGGCCGTCCAAGAACAGGTTCACCGCGCCGAACAGCAGCATCATGGCTACCGGGTCGTTGAAAAGCCGGAGGACGAAGATGGAATGGATGCGGTAAGAGGCACAGCAAACAAAGAAAAACACGTAGGGGGGAACCTGAGGAGTACATGTCAGGGAGAAAAGGCATTGGTAAGACACAGTTTTGGCCAAAATCACAGACAAATGCTGTGCTGGACTATTAGGCACTGCATAATTCAGTCTTGGGGGAACGGTGTAAGGAGCGGTTTTGCCTTTGTAGGTAACAAAATGCCATATGTGACTGGGTGTACAGAAATGACCTAATTGACCTACAGGATGAGACAAGCCTACCATTTGCTTCAATTTATGAACAATAGGTGATGCTCTAAAAGGATTCATAGCATTACCACATTTTATGCGAATCAGCCCTTAGTGTCTTTCATTTCACCATCACAGTTCACTAATAGTCTCATCGCAGTCAACCTCTAAACAAGTGACCTGACTTGCCTTTTGTGTACGGTGGTAAATACGGAACACAAGCAGGAGATTGATCAGGTAGAACGCGGCGAAGAGATACTGCCCCATCCGAATATTCACCCCGTGATCAGTGACATAGTAGAGCACCGAGAAGATGTACACAAATCCAGCTGGGTACCTGTACAGGCACAAAAACAAAGAAACAATAGTACACTTTGCAGATCAATGTGGTGTGGATTTATACATATCCCCTCGGGAAGTCACGTTCTGAAACTCACACCAGCGGCCCCGTGTCTCCTTTAAGTTGGGTGTAGTCGTAGGTGCCGTTGATGACACCTTCTACTTCGTCCATGTAAGCTTTCCAGTCGATCTCCGTGTCTACGGATTCAGGACACACATACTGTAAGGCATCAGCTCAGCACCATTACCACACTCTTAACTTAAAACAATCCTGTACCAGCACTTACTGTTTGACATGCTGAATGCATTCGAATGTAACTGTCCATAAACACCAATAACACAAAAGCAACATTAATCGGTGATGCCACATGTCAGTGGCAGATATCAATAAGTATTAGCTAGCCAAGTATTATACCCATCTACCCATGTGAAGAAAAGCAAAGCTAGCCACTGTCAATAGGCAGCATGACGAAGTTGTACGTTTACGTATTCTGCTGTGGATAACGTTCGATAGCCAGCCAACAAACCAATGCATCCACTGCTTAGCAGACAGCTAGCAGCCACACAGTATACCTTGTCAGCTAGTTAAGCTGGCAAACGTTACGTTTATAGCATTGCTCGTTGCCGGCCCAAAAGAACATGACGGCAAATCCCGCACAACAGCCGACTACGTGGCCACAGACGTTGTCAGTCACTCGAAACAGCTAACAAACCATATTAGCATAATAGCTAGCATAGCAAATCCGCTTGATTCATCTGAGCTGTAGTTACTTACATGCAACCTTGCGTATAACCCAAACATTTATTCCGATTTCCAAAAACCAAAGAACCGCAGCCACCAGGAAAGTATATTCGGCTTTGAATAAAATCAAGTGCTTCTCCTGCCATAATGTGCGAAGACTCCCCCATATCCGAGATGCCTGACCGGTTGATTTCTTCTTTGCACCTCCAGCCATGTCTACCCACGCAAGTAGGCCGAAACATGTGTAACACTACTTTCGTTGTAGCCACATGATTGGAGGAAACCAAACTCCTCTTCTTCTTCTTCTGCTTGTAGAGTTCCGGTACTAACTCCTTTTAGCGTATTGCTGCCATCCTACGTTTAACATAGGAATTGCACTTTACCTTCATTTCCAGGCCTGACAGCCTTGGATGTAGACCTGTTTGAATAAATAAAATAAAGCACCGATCTAGCAGCAGCATGTTGCTTATCTTCCAGTCCTAATAGATCTTCAGTGAGAAAGTTGCCATCCCAGCATCTGACCGGTTGTTAAACAGAGCTCTTCATTATGTTTGATATTTTCCACATATTAACAGTCTCTCTTTCCTCGCATTCACATGATCCATTCTCATTCTTCCCAATCCTTTTAAGTCAACCAGCCAGCCCACAGTACCCAAACTGAAGTCTCATGTACAACACCTCATCCCTACTTTTATTTCCTATGACTAACATTTTTTGCCTTACTGACTTTTGCATAGGGTAATAGTATCTCCTTTTCTTCTCCTGATCCCATTCCTTTTGCCACTGATTTATTCTCCCTTCCTTAATGATTGACCTACACTCAGTGCCAGCCTCCACTCTTCTTACTGATTCCTTACCTGCCTGGTCTACCTTTTCATTGCCCTTCAACCCTGCAGTACACGTGCTGGTTCCCGCATAAATCCCACATCACGCCCAGCATGTTCCACCCTGCAGGGCATAGGTAAACATTTCAACTCACATCCTAGACATCATTAGGGTTTGCTTGTTTTTGTGTTAACTTTAATATCAATGACCAATTCTGATCAAGAAACCAGAAAACTGAAATGAGTTAAATTTGTAGCCAACTAGCCAACTGCCTGAGCTGGCAAATTAAGTTAAATCAATTCAGAATAACCATAATAACAGCCCCTGTGGCTGACCACTATTTTAGTCCTTCCCATTTTAAAACAAATAAGTAATTTTCTCTTGGAGACTTCTTTAAGATGACAGTTCTTTATTACCACAATTTCACAGACAAATGCACCTGTCGCAACACCTGACTACAGCTCTGCATAATGTGTTGTCAAGCTGTGAAATGAATTCTGGAAACACTGGATACATCGTCATGCCTAGTTAGTGGCATTACTGAGAGAAGCACTCAGCTTGTATACTCTGAATATGCCGTTATTTCTGCCAGCTCTGAAAACGAACAAGGAATATTTTGGGTGGGTGGGAGAGGGGGATGAGAGATGGAAAGACACCAGATTTATTTACAGCGATGAAATGGAAAAACTAAAGAAAATACTATCCAACTGGGACGAGGGAATGATGGGGGTTTGGAGCAGGTGGCCCTTCTGCAGTTCTATAAATCCCCCATGGGGTGAAGAAGGTCAATCCTTCAAGTGTCCCCGCAACAGCTGCAAGGATCAGGTGACGCTTGCCTCCTGTTAGATTGTATACTGGGCAAAGATGGCTGCAGAATCTGAGAAATCTGAGAAACATTCACCCCATATGCCTTTAGGTTGCTTGATATCCAGTGAGACTCAATTTAGTTTATTTTGTCTTCTTTGATTATTGTTTTTGTTCTTGCCTGTTTCTTGCATTCTTGCTCTCATTCACTCGAATAACAGTAAAATCAGTGGTTGCAGGAGAATAATCCTCTTTTTATGATATTTTTTTTTAAATCAACATGTTAATATTTCTGTTAGTCATTTAGGAGATGTTTTTCACCCAGAGGGATTTACATGAGTATTTGACCCAGATCTAGTCTGCAGTACAGAAAGAGATGGTGCATCACTACCACAGCCTGTACATGGAGGCCCTGGCCCAGCTCTTTCACATTCACAAGACCAGCTGCGGCCTGTCTGACACACACCAGCTCCAAGTCATCTACAGGCCCATCTACAGGGTGCCCACTGTGTGGCTCAGCCATTGATTCTGGCTGAAATCTGTAGAAACAGAGGCCAGACTTTAACCCTTTCAATCAGCCAGAAAAGCCACCTTATCTCGGTCGTAGCTCCGCTGTCAGTGTCCGTGTGGATCTTTGGCTGGAGAGCGCACCTGGGCTGCAGCTGGCACCTGGCTGGTTTTATGAAGCTGGTTTTCACACCACCCAGGAGGTTGCTTCAGCCCTGCTTGAACAAATGGATGTTGATTTTCCATGAGCAATGTGAAGTGGTCAAAGCAACCAAATGCTTGTACCAGCTGTGATAGACAGGGAACTTCACAGCTGTTATTTGTAGACAATACATTGTGGACGTACTCACTTTAAGTACTTTCTAATGTGTATACTTATGTGTGTGTATAAAGTTGCAGTTGTCTATATATTTTTAATCAGTGCATGCTGGACTCTAATGGATTTGAGGGCTTGTCTGTGTTTCAGTATGCCTGCAGAGCGATTGTCATCGTTCTGTAAGCATAAAGAAACACAGAGAATTGTTAAGAAATTGTCCACCAGGGGGCCTTACAGGACTAGTTTAAAAGAACGATTCATGAGATCCGTTGAAGGGAAAGAGAAAGCCCTACTTTTGTACAGTGGTTGCACCATGCAGAAATGATGCCACTTTTCATATCTCTCGTTTATTATTTATCCCAGGCTTTGTGTAAATAGTCTGAGCATTCTGCAATTATTTTTGGATAATATTTCACATAAAAAAATAAGATATGTACGACCAAATTAATATCACCTATTAATATAAAACTCTGACCCCAGACGCACAAGAAAAATGGCACCATCTCTGACAGTAATTAGATTCTGTTTCCGAATCATGGAATTTGTGTTTTCATACTGAGGTCCCTTGAAAAGTCAGTGACACGCTGGTAGAGAAATGCCCGTGCTGTGACAACGCGGTGCGAGTAATTTGGTGCGACAGGCGGGAAATGTTTCACCTGTGGTTGTACACCTGATTAGAATACCCTTTGAATCCCGGGAGGCCGTTGCCGGGGGACAGGAAGCGGCAGCTGCTGCCAGGCTCTGGCCGACAGCTACGGAATGCGCAGCTCACTGCGGGTGATGTCACCTCTTCAACGGCACTCGGTCGTTGCTGATAGGAACGTCTTTGGAAATTGTGGGTACCTGAAAATAATGTGTCAGGCAGCATCAATAAATAAATAAATAAATAAATCAAAACATTCAGTCAGGCGCTGCGGATTACCTGCATCCAGCTGGCGCTGAAAGCACGTGTCATTTGTGACCTAGTTACTGCAGTAATGTGACAAAGGCATGCTTTTATTATCAATAATTTACAGTACAGTGAGCCTAACACCCAAAGCTCTAGATTTTCCATGAAAACAGCTTGAGCGCTTAAGGTCTCCATTCTAGCTTAGAAGCTGCCCAATATGAACCTGATGTATTTATTAAAACATTGCATTATCTTTTAAAAAATATATCTTGTGAAATATTATTTTTGTTCTCAAAAAAAAAAAAAAAAATACTAAATAGATCTCACCACTGAGTCCTATGTATCACATAGCTTCCAGAAGTCATTTGAGGAAGAGGTTCTGAAATGCTGTAGAAAAAATCCTGAAACCTCTATGAAAATAGTACACGTTAAATTGAAGGGGCTGAATAGATTCTTTCTAGGATAACAGTTTTACATTGTCCTGGGAGATCCAGTGATTTCACAGTGGGCGTCTCCTCTGTGACACTTAAGTGGCTGAGGTTACAGCCTCCAGTTCATGAGGTGCACCATTTTAATTTGTTCCAGTCACCCTTCTGGATTGACTCCTGCTGTTCTGTAGATAAACAAAGGTAACAGCTCTGTGATGTGTTGGAGTCCCTTGTACACACTGCACTTCATCCAGTCCTTTTTGCCCCAGTTACTACATGAAACTCTTATTTAATAATGACTCACTGTAAAGCAATCTGCATTCACTCACACATACAGACAGAGAATAATATCAGTGAATTTTCTGATTATTTATGAGCGTGTTCTTAGGTTATTTTTGATGAATATGATCCTAAAATCATTCTTAATTTATTGTTTCATTCAAGATGAAGAATTGTGATCTAACAGTCCAACAATCAAAAAATTAAATATTATCTCTCATCTCTCATACAAATTAGATCCACATATGCAGTCATTTAAATGAAATATTATGTTAAAAAATGAAACACTCTGTGGGAAAACAATTTATTCTCTATCCAGTGAAGATGTGCCTGTGGCTCAGAGCTAACAGCCAATTTATGGAGGAGCCTGACAGCAAGAAACAACAGGAGACATCAGGTGATGCATGCTGGGAAGCAGAAGCAGCAACTGTCCATGACTCTTCCTGGTGAGCAGTAGAGGGAGAGAGAACATCTTAGAACCTGTCTGTGTCCTCAGTCTAGGAGGGCCCAAGGTGGCCAGATGATAATAGGGTGACAGTTTGATTATGTTTGCGCTGTGCAACCTGCACCCTTTAAACCAACAACCACACAGGTTCAAAATGGGGTCCATCTATTCCGGTCATGATGTCTTGACTGTTTCATTGCATTTCTGCCACATGACACGCATGGTTGAAGAAATATATATATATTTTATTTTACAATTTTTTATTATACCTGTTTTTAATTTTAGCATTATTTTGTTGTTTAAAAAAAAAAAGATTACTCCAAATGATCCACAGAAACACTGTTATTAACACACACGCACACACACACACACACAGAATCCATTATGGATTGTTACATGTGAAGGGTTCCTGCCTATTTGGTGTTCTTCCCTCTTCCTCAAAGGTAGTGGAGTGGGTGAGGCAGCACTGTGGTGTCTTAGCAGTTGGAAGCACGGTTCACAGAGACACAGGTCTGCTGGTTGACGTCCTTGTCAGAGGGACTGGGATTGATCAAGTCAGCCGCTTTGCCGGACAGCACAACAGCTGCTTGTCAAACTTGGGGGAAGGAAAGGAGGGAGAAAGACAGATAGAGAGAGGGACAGAGGAAGAACAGTGAGAGATTAGAGCAGAGAGGCTGAGAGAGGGAGAGAGAAACAGAAAGGGACAAAACAGTGAGAGCAGAGAAAGTGTGTACGCACAAGGTTTCAGTCTCTTTATCACTACACACTCCTGTAATTTATCTTGTTCCAGCACCCCTGATATATCAACATTTATTCCAGTACATCTTTAGTAAGCCAAGCACTGTCTACCTGTGAAATATGTCTCTACTTTCAAAATTAGCAGATGTTATACAAAAAAATTATACAAAAAATAATAATTTTGACATGTACATGTGCATAAAAAATAGACTGAATATGAACATGCCTAGAGAGAACAGAATATTGCCAGAATACATTCATACTGCCAGGAAAGCTAACCATACTTTTCATTGTTATTTTTCCATCAAAACTTTTTCCAAAAATATATTCTTGGTTAGGTCTTTCTGCAACCAAAAAGATGGTATGGCATAGCTTATAGGGGTAGTCTTGATAAAACAGTATGGTACATATCAAATGCATAATATTCATGATCAAACATTTGAAAGTAAGTTCTAAGAGTAATCATATGAGCCTGCCCAAGAGATCAGAGAGATCTATAAAGCACTTTTATTCCAAAAGCATTATTGTGATATGCTTTTCTCTCTAATACAAACCTTTGGCTAGTAGTTAAGCCATGTGAATATTTGACTAGAGGAGCAGGGTCTGCTCTGCATCTTTGTAAATACTTAACACCTAAAATAATTTGCATTTTCACAAAACTTTCCATTTAGGGCTGCGGAGGTCACACAGGGGTCGCTGGAGTTAGAAGGTCAAATTCTTCCAAGAAAAATCACGTCAAAAGACTCAAGCTCCACCTCCCAACCAGTGACAACCCCAAAGACCCATCTCACTTGACAGGACTCTCCTCTGGCTGGTCTGCAGTGTCTATGAGAGCCATTCTGTCAGAACCATGCTTGTGTCGTCTCTTTAATATCATGCGCAGAGTGACAGAATCAGGTCTATGAGTCTATGAGTCTCAGAGGTACATGCAGTTTTTTTTCCCCAAGAAAAATGCAAAAAACCAGGTGACCTGAGTTAACTGTAATCAACTTTAAGTGTCCAGTTGCTATGCTACTCAAGTTCTGAGTAACAAAGAAAGCCAGCTCTCCAGGGCCAGGAGTGGTACTGGCTCAAATATGTGCTTTTTGAAGCATTTAAACTTCCATCCATGTTCGCTTCCCTTCCGCACTCTCCCCATATTAGGTCAACTTGTTTTTATAATAGTTTATTTTTATTTTTATAAATATCTAAATTAGAAACTTAACTGTATGATTAGTCACTTGACTGTGCTGTTGGAGTGTATATGGACCCCTGGAGGATAACAATTGAATTACAAGTTAAAAACCTTCCAGGTCACATGGTGGAAACAAACTAGTAACCCCACCTATGATATAAAGTCTGACTCAGAAAATTGTATATGTTTTTATTTATATTTTATAAAACATGCATTGCAAATACTGAAATAAAAACTACATAACATGAGTTTAATCCATTATAAAGTAAACTGAAGTTACACTGTGGACATTAAGTGCAGCTTTTGAGGTCATAGTCAGCTTGTGCACACCTAAGGAAAAGTAGTCACCCAATTGTAACACGACCAGAGTGGGACCAAATGTACTCTATAAGAGTTTACTTAACACTGGACATTTTACTGCGTAGTTGCCAGGTGACGCATGCAGGTAAACCATAAAAATAATGAGCTTAGTAAAGAATGTTACATACATTAAGTTCATATACAGCACATGCTCCAGTGCCAAATTTACCCAGGTGACCAGCATAGCAACGCAAACTGTTCAAAGTGACAGAGAGGGAAAGTTTCAGGCAGCATGGTGTCCCTGTCTTTGCCATGCAAAGAAAACTCTGCTGGTCAATCAGGCACCTGCAGTCTGCCCGCGTGGCTGCCGTTAAGTGCACTCCTCCTGTAATGCCCTCACTCTGCAGCTCGGATGGTGGAGTTTCGACGTTGGAAGGGGCCTTTGATTGTGACTGCACATTGCAGAATGTGAGGACAAGAACAGAAATTGGATTTTTTTAAGCTATAAAATATGTTTAAATACAACAGCATTCCACAGAGACAGTTTTCTCAGAAAATCCGCCATGTTACACTCGTTATGGATGTAGCCTACTTTGTTTCGAGGCGTTTTTTCTAAAGTCGACAACACCGACAAAGTCCCTTTAAATGCGGAGCCAATCAGAGAAGAGGATGACATAACGCGAGGACCATTTGAGCTTCGACTTGAAGTACGAACGCCATTGTAGAAAAGATACAAGGCAACACTTTCACCATTTACTCGATAAATATACGGCGGCAAGCCTGATCAGTTCTGAAATCAGATAATCCGTTTTACTGTACAAACAGAGACAAAACAAAAATTAATTCATTTTTCTATTTATAATAACTATTGCATATGGCAGGCAATGCGTGAACCCTTTACCTTATTAAATGTAATCATTAAATCATCTAGTGTGAAAATTGTGGGCAAAATCTGATATAAACATTTATATGTATCTTATAAAGGCGACTCCTTCCCTATCTACTCTTTCCTGAAAAGGACAGGTTGTGCCAGCTCAGTGCCCTAAATCATCTTGGGGGAAATAATAGGCCTAAGCCTCATGTGTTGGTAAGAATCGGCAATGATGGTTGCAGCCGGCTATATGTGCGGAAGGTATTAGCGAACTGACATATTTAACCGGCTATAGGTGACTAGTGGCTTGCATGGAGTCTGCAGTCTGCAAAAGCTATAGTCTCAGACTGAGACAGGTCGCCTTGAACGCTGGCCTTGGTGCTGAATACAAATGTATCCAGTTACAGCAGAGAAAAAAAGAATGTAAAAGGCCATCATTTTAAATGAATACGTAGCCTACGAATCTCTTGGGTACAGAATGAAATACTACGCTGTATTGTCAGGTATACAATAGCTAGAAAAATATAAATGTGTACAAAGATTCTACACTTATTTTTAAAATGAATTTTCTCATATGCGGATAATATGTGCTGACTTCGATTATTACAAGATCTTAAGGGTAACAAGGGTGACCCTTAAGAAGGGTAGTGCAAGGTCTAAAGGCTAACAGTGCGTTCTCCTGAAGGTTACATAATAGGCCCACACCACAAACTCAAACCAAATGTGCTTTAAAATAGCTATATATGCTCCTGGAACAGTATGAACGTGTAAACAACGGCGTTAATATCAGATTTAAAAAGAGTGGCCTACAGAGTGGCATAAACATTTATCAGGTAGCCAAGATAAGGTTAGCATTCATTAAGTAGATACTGGCAAAAAGCAAGCCTACCGGTGTAACATTTCCAGACACTTCCTGACTGATAAAGCGTGACTAGTTAATAAATTATCACAGCTACTCTTGGCGTGAAGGTTACGCCAGGGAATGGATCGTGGTGGAAAGATTTTGAATGTGATAGTGCAGCGTGGGCACACACACGCGCGCGCGCACCAGAGCAATATTTGGTAATGCTAAGAAAAGTAATCCCGTCACAAAATGATAGCCTATGCATAACATTGAATTTATACCACAACGAAGCTGTAAAGTTTAAACATGCTTTTAATATATATTATTAATTGTGTTTGTAGTTTCAGAGTAGCCTACATTTCGTACGCATAACCACGCGTGTTTCTGGGATCTTCTAATAATAACAGAGGGGAAAGTACAATCGTCAACCGCCAAATTTGAACGGCGACGTTACTCTTCATTACAGGCTTAAATTAGGTCTGGTTTGGCGGAGGGGATGGTGTATAATCATTTCAAATGTCTATCCAAATGATGTTATTGGTCGGCTACATTTAATGTTGAAGAGACCTGCTGTTGTTAAAACAACGCTATTAATCCATCTACCAGCATGTAAGCAGAGACAGTGCGTCTGGTTTTAGCCTCACTTCAAAACACTTTCCAGGTCAGCTGTTCAGTAATTTTTTTTAAATAGACTTAGCTAGAGGTCCTATCCTAGGTGATATCCAATTTCTCACAATCAAACTAGCTACAGAATACGCCTGATTGTAACGTGAAAATGCCCGTTTTATTCTTTTTGAACAAAATAACCGAGGTTAATAACTGAAATAAAGATAGTTTGGTTATATGCATTGCGCCATTAGACCATTAAAACAAACAATTTAATAGCTTCCGTAGTGTAGGCTAACGCATTTAATGTGAAGCGAACGGGTTGGATATTAGCCTACTTAGGCCTTTTTGCTAAATGTAGGCCTACTCTTCAAATAATTTTGGAAACCTTTCTGAGTCTTCGTGCATACTCGTGTCTGCCAAATAAATTTATAAAAATATAAATAAACAATAAACTTTGAAAACAATATTCACCCTCCCACTTTATTTCTGATGCAGTGGACCAGGATTCATCCTGCAGCTTCTTATTTTTCCTCCTCGCTTACAGTCAATTACACCGTTCGCCTGATGAGGTCACTCTTTCTACTTTCTTAGCATTTCGAGTTCTCTCCCCCAACCACACGCACACACACACGCACACACACACTTCAAAACCCGGATGGATGACTTCACTGTTCCGCCTGGGTTTCCTTTATGATCCCGGGATCTCCCACTTTCCTCATCAGACTTCTCCGAACACAGACGCGAACACAACGGTCATCGTCGATAGTCAATTCATCGCTCTCGCTTACCAAGGCGCTATTTGCCTAGGCTCCGCACCCTGAGACAGTGGCTGTGTAAGAAGATTGCGCGTTACATTGAGCCTGAGGATTTCTCGAGGACAGCGTGAGAAGTGCAATTATCTGTGAAGATCTGCATTTATTGCTAATCTCCGGAAGATTAAAACAAATTTCTTCTTCGCGCGAGCCCCCTTTTATCTCTGTGCCATAATGTCCGAGGTTTTGCCATACAGCGAGGGGAAAATGAGCGGCTACGGAGCTGACAGTGAAGTCAGTCAAATGTCTTTCAGCTGTGGGCTGCAAGACACAAACGCCTTCTTTGGCGCATCTCAAGGAAAAAGACCCCCAAAACTTGGACAGATTGGCAGAGCTAAACGAGGTAAGCAGTGAAACAAAACCATATTGTCGTATGATAGGCTATTTTACGACAATATATAAAAGTATAACCTATACACACGTTTTCTTCATAATTTCAATTGAGCTATAAGGTAGCTTTCGGCATATTGAAATACAACTAACAGTTCAAGCAGGTATTAATTAAGTAGCCTAAATGGAGAAACTATGATATACTTGAATAAATAGACAGACGCATGTCCTTGGCGTTATACAGAACACATTAGGCAACTAGTCTTCTGAGAAGCATTCCAACTGTCAACACACACAATGTAAATAACGCAATAACAGAATCAATATAACCTAGCTTCTATGGAATTATGCCACGAGAGAAAACTGATAACTATGATGTCCAGAAAAAAATATTTGCTGCATGCAGGAAACCTACCGAACTGTTGCACATTAATCGACTATTACATACATAGCCTACCATTGTATCGGTATAGTTGTTGTTTTTTCTTTAATTTAAATCCTTCGTGTGACACCTATGCTCTCTGCATCATGTGTTCGACCCTCCCGGCGGGTAAATAAACATAGATTATAAATCAACATTGTCTTTACTGGCCGGATTTGAGCCATAAACCACGTGAACGTTGCAGTTGCATATTGTTTTTCTCACGCATAGCACGAAACGTCAACATATTTCGTTAAATCTGCATAGAACAGCTTTCCGAATCATCTGTCAAACGAACATCCAACGCCACTTCAAATAACTCTCTACCAATTAACCTACACCAGCTTATTAGCTTAAAGCAATTCCGAAAAACACAAAAGAGACAGAAATCTTGTTTTTTCTTCTTAAATAATGTTGCAACAAAGGGATATGAGACATAAACATATTTTCCCTCTTTTTCTACAGTGGTCATCGAAGACGACCGGATAGATGAGGTCCTGAAGGGAATGACGGACAAATCGTCACCTGGCGTGTAAAGTGAACGATGCCTTGCTGACTTTTTATTTTAATCACCGGTTTGAAGCACTTGTCGGCTGTGCATGTGTACGAGGATTGTCAGGAGAAAAGAGGGTACGAAGCGATAACGAAGAAGGGAGAGAAAGAGACAGAATGAAGAAAGCAGAAGAGATAGAAAGACCGAGATTTATTTTGGGGTTGCTGGCAATTCTCCAAACGAAACCCAATTTAAACTACTGCTGCGCAGAAAGATACGGAGATGGCTGATTGTGCTACTCCGTCTTTCACCTCTGCAGATGTATAGCAATGGATGAACTTGCCATTATCTCACCACCATCTTCTTCCAAAAAGAGCTTACAAGCCACATAACGTCAACAACTGGAAGCTGAATTGCATTTAAGCTCTGTTTCTATAGCTGTACAGTATCTAAGGTCGAAGATCCCCTTTCCCAAAAACATGCTTTTATATTGAAAACGATCGGCAACGCCGCATTCAGAGGGAGCTGTTCCGTTCAGCACTGGTCAAACATAGAATGCATTCCGATTGCTGCTAGCGCTATCTTTCAAACAGACCAAGTAGACATTGAAGTCTCATAATTGAAAAGACCCGATGTATGTATTCATGGAAATTCTACATGAGGATGATGCATTGTTATATATATATATATATATATATATATATATATATATATATATATATATATATATATCTTTGTCTCGGGACCTTGCGTTGTAAACAAATAAACACATTGAATTATTTTAAATGAAAAAAGCTGATTATTATTACCATTTTTAGTGATACAGGTCGGCGCCTCTCCTCACCTGAGCATATCTGTTCTACAATAACAGTTATAAATATCGGAAGACATTTCCAGGTGTCGGCAGGGATGGTCAAAACATGCATTTATGGAATAACAGTAATAATAACAAATAATGAAATGGACTGGGAAGGACTTTATAGTTATTTATTTTGATTCTTAAAATTATTTATGTTTTCGTCTTACACAAATAAAAAGTAAACTTTTTTCTCCATCTCTTTGCATGAACTTTCACTCCGGTGCCAGTACAGGTGCCGTCACCGTTCTTACCCTGGCACGCTTCTTTTTAAGAAAATTCATATTTGTATTTTTATATCTAAATATTTGTTATTTAAAATGATATGCTAGTCTAACGTCTTACAATTCATCAACAAAAAATGTTTGTACTTTCGAAAGGATATTCAGATTGAGACTACCGGAGAATATACGAAATTTCGTTTTGTCTGTCTCATTCTATATCAAGTGTGAGACGTATTTATTTTTTTTAAGACTTACTGAATGTTTTTCTGGTTTTGCACACATCAATGTTAATCTATTATTGAGAAATCGTATACTGTGACTTGAGCTTCGTTGATGGATTCGTTAGAAATGGCAACTTTAGAGTCTATTGCACTGTTTACGAGTATACTCAAATAACGCGTTGTTATTTGGCAGAATTTTTTTGGACATTACAGTTATGTTTTTTTATTTCTTTTGTACCATTCTTTTAAAGACACTTAATATGGTTTGTTGTGCATGAAACCTTAATATTTTCAAAAATGAAACATCATTTTATGAAGCAAAAAAGCAACAAAACGTCATGACATTCTAAGAATGATTCATTGTATATTATGATGCCATTTTCACTGTATTTGGTGAATTAATAAATGGTGAAAGAACATTGTTGTATTTATTAATCATGAGTAAATGGTATAAATCGAGCCACCTAGAGACAGATTCTTTATTTAAATTCTCAAAAGTCTGAGATGGGAATACATTTAATTATTTCAGTAAAGGTGCGTAGGCTGTGTTTGGGGAACTGGGAGGGTGAAGGGGGGCTGGGGGCTGGAGGCTGGGGGGTGGGGGGAGGGTGCGTCAACAATATATGGAAATTCCAAGAACTGATAAGATTCAACCAAGCAATTCACTGACAATGGTGCCATAACAATCTTTCCTTACATGTAATGAACTACATGACCACATGAATACAAGTGAAGCTATCCAGTTTAATAGCAAAACCCCCCTTTTCTAAAAAAAAAAACCCCGAACAGAAACAACAGACGGTGATCACGAAGACGGGCCACATAATCATGCAAGAGCAGTACAGCAACAGCCAAATATGTCTTCTCCCAACAAGAGTAACAAAAAGTCCTTATATGTTCCCTATTCAGTTTTTAATGAAATAAGACATCAAAGTTATTGCAATGAGACAGCTCTCCGGAAGCCATTTTGAGGTATTGCCTCAGGTCATATAGTTTAATTGCACATTTGTAATCCAACAGAAATGAATAAATAAATAGCAACACAAGAGCTGCATTCAGTACAGTATACAATGGAAGAGGCTACAGGTGAGCTACAAATAGAGCAAGCAGACAAAGGAACTTGCCTTTGATAATCATTCAGAAGCTAAAGGTTTTGCACAATTATCAAGCATAACTGTTTAAAATAATGTTCACCAATTCCTTTGCATTGAATTGAATGTGGTAACTCTGAAATTGTATATACAGTACAGCTGCTCAATGTAAAATCTTTTATACTCAAACAATAATCAACTGCTTTCAGGTTTTACACAAAACCTCAATCTTTGTTATGATTGGAATTGAATGTAACTCTGTTATATCATTACTTTAAATTACTGAAAGTGAAGGCCACACAGTAAAAATTCCATATATGATTAAAGACAAAAGGGAATTGAACGTCGATGGTTGGTCCTTACTGAAATAGTGGAGCTTCGTAATGACAAAAATATGTTTACAGACCATTGCGTGTTTAAAGGTGTATACTTTGCCCACCCTATTTGTGGCTCACTGATCACTGGTGCAGAACATCATCCATCAGAATTGCCTAGACCACATTGTGATGAAAACCTATTGTCTTGCTGGCAATAACTACTTTTAAGACCACAGTTCAATATATTGTCTACTTTTGACAATAACTTCTTTTAAGACCACAGCTCGATATCCTCTGCCTGTCTCGGTGCCAAGAGGGAATGCTGGCATTTTGTAAATAAATGTGGGGGAAAAGCTAAAAAGACTGTATGCTATCAACCATAATGTTACAAAGTTAAATATTCATGAGTGTTTTGATACACTTATGATCTCTAGACAGGAACATGGATAGAAACTCCTTTAAAACAATCCCGATGAATGCTTTCATGTAATGTCTAGGCCACAGAACAGGGCAAATTGGGTTAATTATTATTGTTATTATTTATTGGTTAACAGACTGGTCCAACTTACAATTTTCAATGTGATTTATTTCTGCAGTGAGAAATGTACTTACGCATGCCAGGTTAAGTAATTAGCCCAAGCGTACAATGACAATGCTCCAATCAGGATTTGAAAACTGGCAATATTTCGGTTAGTAAAATAGTTACGTAAGCAATACACACATTGCTTCCAATGAATGGATCCCTCTCCCTCTCTCTCTCTCTCTTTCTCTCTCTCTCCCTCTTTCTATCTGTCACACACACACACACACACACACACACACAGAGTTATTCCTCTTTCTCATGTAACAGGTCCTGCCAGAAAACCAGACACTGTAGACAACATGGAATGTTCTTTTGTGTCCAGTCTGAAATTCTTCCTATTTCATTATTGCACATTCATCTATGAACTACAGTCCCAGGACTCCCCCCCAAATATATATCAATAATCTGCCATTTTAGTCTCATCAAAAAGTATCTGCTGCTAGATGCAATCGATTGATGTCTCCATGGGCTTGTTGTTGCGATTGTTCTTTTTCAGTTCAGTTGTGTTTATTGGAGAAATGTGGCCTTAGATTGTGCGCATGGCTTTTTATACTTTGCCCTTGGATGGCTTTAGTAAAAGGGTAAGTTATCAGGCTCCACTTATTATTTCCCCCAGAGCCATGCTGGCATCCATGTCCTCATGTGCTGTCTCTCCTCACTCAACAGATGGAATGGATTTCAGTGGAACCATAGACCACGTGAACAAATTTTAGTTTGCCGTCGTCCTGCACACTCCCACAGAAGCACAGAGTGCATGGTGCCTTCCATAAAATAATTAAGTGCTTTCATATCTTATATACCTCTATACTACCATATAATTACCATTTAGCATCTATTTCTGGTTCAAATGCATTTAATATAATTTAATATGTGCAGGCAAACAGTGCCAATGATACAAAAGGCATACTGTAGCTCGGTGTACATCGCAAGGTAATTTGCTGCTGTGCTTAACCTAACTGCAGGCTAGATGTTTATCTGATGGGACCTTTTTGGACAAAGTGTTGGAAATGCTTTACATGTATTGAAGAGAATTAAGAGGTATGATGGTGCTGTCAGAAACTGTAATAAAAATAAACATGTGTGCTACTAAGGACAGATTGGGATGCTGCTAAGGAAGCATGCAAACAGGAAGCATTTGTTTCTAAGAAAGCACAACAGAATTTTTGAGGTATTGGTCTGCCACTTTGGAGTGGTGTTCTTGATACATTGTTTTACTGTCTGTGTCCATGTCCATATAAATGACAAAATAAATGGTGAAATTGAAATGACACCAAACTATCAAATTTGAACTATAGATTCCCTAGACTGTTATTGTGAGAAAACTGAAACAGGTGGATGGCACAAAATTTGTTCAAACAATGTTCACATCGCGGGTTTGCACAACACACACAACGCAATCATAGATACACACATACACACACACACACGCACACACAGACACACACACTCACACACAAGGTTTGTATAAGGAAGTATAAGGAAACCAGTTGTGAGCAGATAGATTCAAATCAGATAGGCACTGCCTCTTACAAAGAAAATAAAAATCCATATAGCCAAGAATACAACTGCCTCAAGAAAAGTTTTATCTTATTTGGGCCTGTTGCCATAAAAGTACTGTGCACAACTTTAAAAAGCAAGCAAAGTCAAGCATCTGCTTTCAGTTTCTCAGCCAAAAGAGATTTGTGCTTAAAAGTAGAAAATTATTTTCGATGCATCTACAGAAAATACAGCTTTGGTCTACAATGACCTATATAGAGAAAAGATGGTCTTAAAACAATTTAGGACCTTTCTGAGCTGCTGACTTCAGACTCAGTGTATAACAATGTATAAATACAGAGAAACCACCTGGGCAGGTTCAGAAAGCCATATCGAGAGACAGATGGGGGAAATAAATGAGATTTCAGGGAACTGTACACTGCTGAGTTAGGGGAGATGTAATGGAAGCCACGACTCTGGGTTGTTGCCCTCCAAGCGTTTGTGTACACGACAGCATGCAAGGCGGCCCAATGGATTCGGTTTCAGGTATTATATTGCTGTCTGTATCTTTTGTATTGTCATGTGTCAGCGAACAATGTACAGCCCAACCTCCAGTACACCCCACTGGTTGCACAGACTGGCCACCCACCATGGTTGATTATCAACATCAAATCCGCCATCACTCCAGGTTTACATAAGTGCCCGGATTGCCAATAAAGCGAAGGTTAGACTCTTCAGCCCATAAAGCCTTTATGTGGCACAGTCATTCACAGTCACAGTCACCCAGGGCACCCGATTGCGAGGGAACCCAGGCATTAAACAGGCCCAGACAGGGCGCAAGGGGCCACAAGATCAGCCAGATGGAGTTAAGTACCACACGGGTGTCTAAAGCGTAACTTTTGCATCACAGGTTTAAAATTCACCCAGCAACCTGACCTAATGGCCAGACTGTGGCCTGAATTCAGTGAACAATTGTCTTTAACTTTATTCCATAAAAACCGCAAATTAATTCATTTAATTTGTATTTTTTTCTTCATTTATTTGTCCTTCTGTTTGGTGAGTTAAGTTGGTATCACTCAAGAGAAAACTGACCTTTGCATATAACTTAGACAGGACACGCATGTTGATTGAGTCCTGGCCTGTGCATTGTCTGTGCCTGCCCTGCTTTTGTAAGAAATATAAATGAAATTATTGCGGGTGAAATTCAGAAGGCAATGGTCTATGATTCCATACAATGAGTACTCCTTAATTTAGTTCATGGCAATAAAGTAAACACTATCAATATGACTGATTAAATCTTAGCAAATTAAGAGGGTAAAGTGTCAGTAACATTCAAGAAACACAAAAAATTACTTCTGAATGAAAGGATGAAAGAAGTTGGGCATGCGGTAACGGCATTGCACAAAACCAAATGGCTCTGATCTGCAATTTCATTCTGTCATATGTTTCTGTCTTTTTTTAGCTTTTGTATAAACGGTTACATCTGCACAATGAAGTAACTGTCTCCTCTTTACCTTACATACCTTTTGGAATTTTTAGCTCTTGTTCTTTGCCACCTCACATCTGGTAGGTTATCCCCCAAATTTTAGACCCATGTTGTACATCCACACTTTGTCCCTCTGGGGTTAAGACCCAGGTTGAGATGACTCAATAGAGGGAGAGCAGGGCAGTTCCAGATAAATTCAGCACCAGGCGTGAATCCTTCATGGCCGGCTCACTTTCTGCAAATGGCAGTGACCTGCTGCATTATTCATGCTCTTCAGTACCTGCTGTTGAGGTTTTTTTTGTTGTTGTTGTTTTACTGTTTTTTTTTTTGTTTTTGTTTTTTGCATTGCTGCAGTTTCTAATTCCTGCCCCTTTCATTAATTACTCTTTTATGTGTGATTGTTTGCTGAGGAGTCATCATTTCATCGTTCCAGAGAATGAAAAAACAAAACGGAGAACATATCTCTGTTCACAAGCAAACTACGGCAAAAATCGCATGCTTTTTTTTCTGGCCTTAAAAATAGACTGTAATTACATTTCAGTGGAGAATTAAAAATAAATGATTTCTGGTTTATTAATGGTCCCAGAGAAGCTCTTTGAAAGTCTATATTTAGGCTGCTGCAGCAGCACGTGCCTTCATTTGGATGCTTCTCTTAATAATATGAGGGGTTCTATTTGCATATGGTTTGATACACTTTAGTTAAGTGAGCTCCAGAATCATGTGTTTCCCAATGGCAAATTTGTTCTGAGATATAAATAGTTAAGTAGACAAAAGGCTGGTCCAACGTAAAAAAAAAAAAAAAATAGAGCTCATGAATTGAGTAAATAAATGAGCATACTTCATTGTCGAGTGACAAAGCAAATATAGAAAGATTTTTTGAAAGGATTTTTGTAAATGCTTTATAAATTTTTTTTAAATACACTAGAGCACCACTCTTCGGTAAAGTCTCTACCCATGGCCACTTTACATACAGTCAATCAACACAAATGAGTCACTTCACTCAGTCACTTGACATGCATGATCATACACAGTAGCCCCACTACCAGTTTTTAAAATGTGAGTTCTTCTCCAAATGGCAACAACACAGTTAGTCGACATGCTAATGCCCAGCATGTGTTCCATATACATACTGCAACACATGCTCACCCCATTGCCTCAGGCTTCGGCTTCAAAACCCAAGGGTCACCTGCCCATTCACTTCCACTGGGCCTGAGCCCTAGTCACAAGGAAGGCAGCAACTTATGTGATCAGTCTTATGAGAGAAAAAAAGTAAGAAGCATAATTGAGCACAATGAAATGTGAGGCAATGCAAGTTTTCCTGAGGCAGGCTACCGCGCACCACAGTGACTCCTGTCACATGACCCGTCTCACAGAGAGGCAGTGTGCCGACAGGAAGCCGATGAATAATGCAGGCTGGAGAGGCACGGAAACCTGCCCTCCGCTTTCTCTAATACCGAAACCTTTGGGTGTGAAAACACATCTCTCCCCACTAAGCTACACCTTCAATATTTAATTACGGCGGCAGAAAAGATCCAAATGATAAAATATAACACATTCTTGTATGTTGACGAGGGCACCTTCTCACATTTGTGTTTCATTTGAAGAGCATATGGAGAGAATGGCGAAATAGTCACTCCTGTTCCTTCTGCTGGAAGCTGATCTAATAGACTGGCTCTCTGGGACAGGGTTTGCTTGATCTTTGAGGCATGAAGCAGGATAAAGTGTACGGGTGGACACCTGAAAAGCAGCCGATACCCAGACTGCATCTCTCTTAAGGACAACTGCCATTGGTGCAGTGGACAGCATTGCCTCACAAAAGGAAGGTCCTGGGTTCAAATTCTGGCCAGGGCCTTTCTGTGTGAACTTTGCATGTTCTCCCTGTGCCCATGTGGGGTTTTCTAGGTACTCCAGGTTCCTCCCGCAACCCAAAGACACATACTGTAGGTTAGGCTACCTGGGGGAGGAATTAACAGGGCGTTGCTGTAAAAGAGCATGCGTGTTCTGTCAATCTATCCTGTATTAAATAAAGGATTAAATTAAGACTTTAAAAAGAAGCAGTATTTTCTTGTTTTTATGTACACTTGTGTACAATGTGACTACACTAGATTTAGAAAACATACCTCTCTAGGCTCAAACCACAGGGCAGAACGTCCTCTGCAAACCGGACATTTGTAAAGATTCAGTAAAGATTCTGTTGTCAGATCGATACAAACGAGGACATACTACCTAGGACATAGTGAAATTCTTTCACTATGAAACGTTATTCGTGTTCTCTATTTAGCACTTTGGTTCTTGATTATTGTTAAACAAAGTTTGGTCACTAAATGGTTTCCTCATGGATGCGGTACCAGGCTGTCCACACCTGCTGTTCAACATGGCGATACAGACACTTATGGGACAACTTGTACACTTCTGAGTCATTCACAAGGACAGAAGCTGCGAGCCTTTTCAGTAATTAGCACAATGCAGGAGCCAATATACTGAACCAGAAGTCTCAGCAAAAACAAACTGATCAGGTGCTCCACTTAATAGCACTTTGCAGCCTTTTGGTTTGTAACATGCCAGATCTCAGTCTATGCCTTTTTTGCAACTCTTCTCAACTGGGCCCTTTGGTTGCAGGGAACTCCAATGCATTGCCTGACAATGTAGTACAGCATGTGTGGCGTTGTGTGATCCTATTCGATCGTGTCTGATTGAATCCCACTTTCAGGATTACAAAATTCTTTAAATTATTATGTTTGCATTCATGTGGGGATAATTGAGCATAGAGCACGGTAATTGCTCTTCTCACCTAATTATATCATTTTGGGTTAATTGCCTCATTGCCAGCAGCTGAGACTGGTTATGGTTGGAGGCCTATGAATGACAACAAAGCGATCAAGGGAACAGGAAATTGTCATCATGGAGGGTGGGGGGTGCTCCTGGTAAAAGACTATTTTCAAAAGTTGTTGTATAGCATGACCAAACATGGGTTCCAAGCATGGGTATGATTCTGCTGTTGCTTCCTCTAGGTACTAAATATTCCATCACTATAGATGCATCAGTCCTTGCAGGACACTTCTGTGACTACAACCAAGGGTTCCGGTGGCAGCAGAGGTGACCTCAGGGCTATAAAACTACATGGTTTCACTGTGTAAACATCTCCACTGTGACCTTCTCAATGTCACTGCCCCCAAACTGTCTTCAGTTACAGTAATGTTTATGTTCCAAATGTCTGGCTTCATCTCTCTCTGAGAAGCTTCAGATTTCATGTGATAATTTGAATTGCAAAAATGAAACAAGAAGATAACGTCCTTGAGAATCCAGTCATCGACAACCTGTAGTTGACAATTTGGTATTGACAAAATGCTGTGATGTGCCTAAAGCTAGTAAGCAAGGCAACTTAGTGTAGATGTTGACTTATAGCCCATATTTCGTTTTAGATGTTAAATAGCACAGTCCACCAGTTTTACTCTTTACAGTGTATGGATTGCTGTATTCTTAGCTCGTTAGGAAGAATGAAAGGACAAATGTTTAACAGGCCTTCTGATCCTGCCCAGGTGGTTTCTGTGTATTTATTTGTTGCTATGCATGGGGTCTGGAGTCAGTAGCTCAACAAGATCCTAAATTGTTAAGATAACCTTTTCTCTAAATATGTTATTGAAGACCAAAACATGATGTTGGCTTGCTAGCTACCTGGCTTGACCAAAACATGGAGTTAGCTTGCTAGTTTGTCATTTTGTATGGTGTACAAAAACAGAGAAATGTCTTGAAATCTAAAGTTAGGAATTGTATTACTTTGAGTTAAACAATGGTGTTTTTTGTCTAAAAATCAGAATGTACGCTAGCTACACATCTGTATTACTCTAAAAATATGAGATCTTCAGGTGATCAAATAATTACAGTAACCTGAAGCCTAAAAAATTTAGATTCCACATGCCTCAACTGAACCATGTGGGTGTTGTCAAAAAAAGCTACCACTGATATTTTGGCAGTGGACCTGCAATGCATAAGCCAGTGAACATTTTCATGTGCCCCTAGGTGATTCACATAGCTTATATGTAGCATACTGATTGAGGAACTCAGTATGCACAACTGTAGCACTGGATGGAATGGAATTTTTGTATGGGAAGCTGTCAGTAAGAAAGGCTGTCACACACAGAAAGCACGCTCCATGCTACTGAGGAACATATTGGCAGCTCTCTGCCTGCATTTATGTTTTCAGTGCCCTGAAGATCATGTGCATAGTTTATGTTTTCCACCTATTAATTATTCATACGGAACTGTCATTAGGCCCGCATGCCAATGACTGCCGTGTGGCACGTGGACTGGAAATGGTCGCCGTGGGAATGGGCAGGCCTCTGACACGCCAGCAGCTGAGGAGACATCCAGCTATGCTCTGAGTGTCTCACTGATGATGCTGTTCAACTGCTGGGACAGAGCTCCCAGAGCCTGTGGGGGGGGGGGGGGGTGAGACAGGGTGAGGAAAAGATGAGGCATAAGAAGGCATAACCATTCATCTGTGTGTGTGCAGTGCGAGTGCGTGTGTGTGTGTACCTTCATGCATTTAGGAATGCATGTGTGTGTGTTATTTTGAATATGTGTGTGTGTGTGTGTGTGTGTGCCTTCATGCATTTAGGAATGCATGTGTGTGTGTTATTTTGAATGTGTGTGTGTGTGTGCCTTCATGCATTCAGGAATGCATGTGTGTGTTATTTTGAATGTGTGTGTATATGTGTGTGTGTGTGCGCATGTGTATGTGTGTGTGCCTTCATGCATATGGGAATGCATGTGTGTGTTATTTTGCACATGTTTGTGTTGTGTGTGTGCATGTGTATGTGTGTGTGCCTTCATGCATATGGGAATGCGTGTGTGTGTTATTTTGCACATGTTTGTGTTGTGTGTGTGTGCGTGTGTGTGTATAGATTCGTCACACTTAAGTTGTTGCCAGCCGAGCTGCCTAAGCTCATGACTTCTTTCTGTGTCCACTGGTCTCTGCTCAAATAGCATTTAACAGCCCATTTAACCCTCCTGACAGAGGAGAGTGGGCTGGAAAATTTGGCCAGTCAACCGCAGCGAAACAAAGGTTTGAAAAAGGGGTCCGGGCAGAGCCTTCTGCTCTCTGTTTAGCCAAATTGCTAGTTAAGTTATATAGTGCAAAATATCTACCACTCCCCCACCCCATCCCCTCACCCCCAACCCCCCCCCCCCAAAAAAAAAAACATGAAAGTCTTATGCGCTGCACCTTGCTGTATGATTGCGTAGGTGGCAGGACTAGAAGTGGTGTAAGCGCTGGAGGCGAAGTGATTTATGTATGTTTTACTTGTGTCCTCTTTGTCAGTTCTCTCTCTCTTCTCTCTGTCATGCTCTCTTTCTTTTTTCTCTCTTCTCTCTCTGTCTCTCCATCTCCCCCAGAGGGAGAAAAAGCATGGATTTTACACCGGCTCCTTTTCCATTTCGCATCGCCCGTAGCCCCGAGCTCGGCACGTGGACACCAGACAGCGTGTGTGCTCGGCGAGTTAAGCGAAAGCGAGGTCACAGCGTCAGCCGGGGAACCTTTTAACGAGGCAGCTCGGTTTCCCCATGGGGAGTCTGGTAAAAGCTCTGCTTTGTTTTTAACTCCATCTCCCACAGTGCATTACTTCCTTCAGGGCCCCAGGATGGGAATGCACCATCTGCATGAGGAACCTTCCGCACGCGTGGAGTGGAAAAGCCGGCCTCTGAGCTCTCCTTCAATTTAAACAGGTCTCCCCGCATATCAAGGACCGTGCTATTGAGAATGTGCTGGAAACATGAATCAGATGACTGATTTGCTTCAAAGCAGCTTTTCATTGTGTACCATATGACACTTCGCTAATATCTAGCGCTAACAACCACAGTCATTACTGCCATCACCTACATTTTATTGTAATGTATATGGAAAAGTAATGGGAATTCATTTTTTTTAATCCTTATATACGTTTTGCTGAGGGGTGGAAGAGGGGGGAATTTCAATTTAAGAATCTGTCGATCCTTTGATTTAATCCTCTATTCTGCAGGAAATTTATTAAGCTATGTATTAGCTATTCACCCACATATAATACCTAACATACCTCCAGGACCTGCCCTCCTGCCACACTTCAGTAGGTAAGACTACTGTAGGTAAAAGCATCAAGGAACCTGCTTCCCTGAATGTTCTCTAAAAATGTGCCAGTTCACTGTCCTGCCTTCCCAGAGGACCAAGGAAATTCAGGGCGATTCTGGGCTTACAGGAGTCACCTCACGTGGATTCCTATGGGCAGGCATAAGGGAGACACGACGAGAAGCACGCCACATCATCAGCTTCAGCAAGCTCCGGGCCCCGCGGATGCACTATTTTAAAAACAGTCAGGCAAAACCAACTCCGTTCACCGGCTTAGAGATCAGGGATTGTCCATTTTTTCTGTAGTTTGTTTTCTTTTTCACGGTTAATGGCATATTTGTTGCTCCATTGCCATTTTCCAGCTTTGGCAACACATAAACATGCCCAAGGCTGAGAGAGTCACAGCTCACAGAGGTCAGTGAGGTCAGACGTTTTTGAACATTGAATAAAAGATATTGCCTCCTCCTCTAGACAGGCTATAGGGCCATCACACCTGTCCATCTCTGTTATTTTGAGCAGACAGGTACAGGATATCCTCTCTGGTGATGACTGGATGTGGTCCGGTGAGCAAACAGTCTTAAGTTCAATGTCCACTGTGCACGCTTTACTTCAAAAACGATTCCATTTAAAGTGGGGCAGCTTTCATCAGCTTGATTATCATGTTCCTTGTTTTTTTGCAGATTATGGGGACAGGACCCTACAAAAGTGGAGCTAAGAACAGCGTGTTGCTTTTTAAAAAATTCAAAAACATTTTTGGTCTCAACAGTCACCACCACCTTCTGTGTTTCCTAATTGCGTGCCATGCGCCTTCTTCAGGAGAAACAGACTTTCTGCACTGATAAGGCAGTTCAGTGCAGTCACAGGAGCTGCGGATGCTGTTGTTGTTGTTATTGTTGTTGCTGAGGGCTGGGCACCTCAGGTCAGAGAAAACAGGGCTTCACAGCTCCGTGCTTTGAACTGCCAGCACGGATTAGCAGGAGTGGGGCCGCAGACCGTCAGCAGGAGGGGGTCACCGGCACCCACACCTCTAAATAATACATCAAAGAGCCGGCCCCCCTCAGTCAGCCACGCTCCTGCCAGAGAGGGCATGTGATGTGAGAGGGAGACAGGGTGGGGGGGCAGACAGAGAGAAAGAGAGACAGAGAGATGGGTTTTGCAGTTACCTGTGCGTGTGTACACATGTGTGTTCTGTGTGTGTGTGTGTGTGTGTGTGTGTGTTGTACCTGTATATAAGCATAATTTGTGTTCACATTGTTTTGTCACACATTATTTGTCTCCAACCATATTTAGTAATATCAGAACATATGCAATGCTGCTGAAAACAATAGCCAGCAGAGTGTAAGTTGGTATATGATGGCTGTGTATTGCAGTGTTCAGTTGTCAGCGTCTCCCATCCCTGAACTCCTCTTCCTGGCCCGAAATGGGTCAACACTGGAAAAGATGCCCTGTACCAGCTCTGTGCCGAGGCTATTAATCATCATATCTCCATGGAAACAGCATTAAATAAAAAATAATCTAATCCAGAATGGCAGGTACACTTCGCTTGTAAATAATAGAGTAACAGCATGACTGGCAGTCCCATTTTGAGTGTAGAATACAGGAGGTGCAATTACAATCTGATTACATAGCAGAATCCATGTAATACTGTAACTGATGTGTAATAGGTGTTTGCAGTTTATGTAACTGCACATTATCTCATTATCCCCACCCCTGCTCTTAGCCACAGACACAACCCCAACCCTTACGCAAAAACCCAGCCAATTCCAAATCCAAGCCACAGTCCCATACGTAAATGTAAACTAATACGAACGCTACTAATATCTTAGTTGCGTAAGAGTGGAATGCATCAAGGCTGTTGCTTAATGTTCTCACTGAGTTACAATAATAGTTGTGCTAACTGAAATAATATGCAGAATTCACTAAAAAATCTGATGGAAATGCAACAGTGGAAATGTGCTGCCACTTTAATTCATCGTTCTGGTTTTTGACATTTTTGTTAGAGAAAAGTTGAGAAGAACAGATGCACTTCCCACGTGAGAGGCAACCTGTGAGAACTCTTCATACTATATTTCACATCATTGTTGTTGAATTTTTCTGGTTTGTTTGCTTGTTGGTTGTTTCAGAGGTGTAGTTTCACAAGATCTAGAATGTCCCATCTATCATGCTGGCTCATGTTTGAGGTTACCATGGTGATAAAACTTAAAAATGCAAAAATTACTTTAAGTGACAGTGCTCCCCCAATGCACAAAATATGTCTTGCGTGTTGTTGTTGTTATTATTATTATTATTATTATTACTATGATGAAGGTGCTTATAATCATTTTCATCATATACATAATCAAGAAGAAGAAGAATCATCATCATGATAATTATCATCATCATCATTGTCACCATGTCACCATGTCCTAATAAGCACAATCCATCCCACCGCCAAGAGCAGGCCTGTCCTGCATTTCTTTAAGAATCTCACCATTTCAGAAGAGGGGACTGCAGTGGTTTTTATCTCTTTGGAATCTTTCCAGTCCTATTACTGTGCAACCTGCAGCAAACCACTTTACCTCAACAGGCCCAGGAGAAGCCAATCTTCATAAGTGGGTTACAGAACGTACACTGTGCTAATGAGTAGTGAACAGCTAGCTAGTCTCTCCGGTCTGTTCTATCAGCGATCATAGTTGGTTTACTTTTGGCGTCTATGTGTCTGTGTGCGTTAGTACAGAAATGCTAGGCAAGTCCCAGCACGAGTGTTTCGCGAATTTTCTCCTCATGGATGCACATGCTGAGGACGTCTGCTTGATGCAGGACTTTCCACTCCCACCTCCCTATCATGATTGCCATTTCCTGATTTAATCTCACACATGCACACATGCACGCACACATGCACACAACATGCACACACACACACAACACGCACACACACACACACACACACACGCATGCACACACACTCACAAAACCATCCTCTCCTTTGCAGATTCCCATCTTCAGGCTCCGCTACACCCCCAAACTGCCCGCCCACAGAGCTGCACAAAGATCTAACTGTGAACACATTTTCTCCTCTTCATCTGAAATAACCCTTTCTTTTCATCTCATTGTGTAGTTCCACAGGGACCCGTACCAGCAGATTGTTTTAATTAATGAAGGACTTTCTAAACCTG
Organism: Anguilla anguilla; assembly: GCF_013347855.1. Taxonomy (NCBI): domain Eukaryota; kingdom Metazoa; phylum Chordata; class Actinopteri; order Anguilliformes; family Anguillidae; genus Anguilla; species Anguilla anguilla. Next base: position 12,361,806 of record NC_049206.1, on the reverse strand, counting down.
CAGTGAGAATAGAGGATTCGCTTCTCCCCCTAACTCCCCTCCCATAAACAACAAAAACATCACTCCGTGTGTCCCCAGCTGCACATGCCCGGGCAATAAAAAAAAGTGCTTCACTGCGGCATTCTGGGAAAATGAACAAAAACAAAAATGCTGAGCGCTCTGGAAGTTGACATCTCCAGATCCTAACCACCCAAAACCAATGAGGGCAGACTAAAGTTAAAACCTGCTGACTCATGCTGCTATTTCAACCCTAATCCATTATGATTATGTTCTTTTCATGGGTCATGCAGAGAGTCACAACAATCCAAGCCAATGCATTCTAGCCATGCTCCAGCATCCTAGTTATCCTAGTTGTGTTATGAGAATGTGATGCTCTACCAGGTCAATAATAACCTGACGGTTTACTCCTTTGGAGCACAGACACTATATACACACTGAAAGTCTGAATATAGTTTTTAGTAGCATTTCACCTCTTTGATATTGATACAGGAAAGTATGTCAGCAGCTGGAGAGCTCTAAATTGGGCCAGTGTGTTTCTCGGTTGTCAGGGTACCTCTGGGACATGGACTGGGGTCACCCTGAGCTGAAGATATAGCAAATGCATGATTTTTAAATGTCTCCTAATTCTTGAATAGAATCAGTTTGGTTATGTAGTTGTCCTGGCACAGAGAAATACCCTAGTATTTGTTTGCATCGTCACAAACAAAATAAATTTTAAAAAGCTGTCAAGACTGATGCTGAAGGTTTATTCAGGAGATTGCGTATGCTAATGTGCCACCACACGACACAAGAGCTACAGTGATTCATCTTTTAATTAAGGAAAACTGAGCTTGATTTCTATGGTTACTAAAAAAAATAAATAAAAAAAAACCTTTTGTATAGCCCGGGAATGAAAGACATTCATTGTGACTTGAATAGGGCCAATTCATTATGGTTATTTTTTCAATGCAATCTCTTTTTTGAAATGGAGGTGATATCTGTGATATCAACTATGTTCACTATTATACAATTAACCAGAAGCACATTCATCAAACCTGTGCATTATCTGCATTATGTGTAAACTTCAATCTGACCCAACTGTCAAGATCAGTTGCCTTTTCAGCCATCTGCTAGTAGACAGGGTGGACAAGATGTCCAAAAAACAGATTCTTCATTGTGGTACTTTTCCATGGCTGCCATTGTAATTATGCATATGTTTTTGGCTGTGCAGTTTTTAAGTACCAATATGCATGTTTTCTGAAGTCTCTGTCTGCCACACACTCTTTGTATACATTTTAGAGCTCCTTCATACCTTAAGCGCTTCATAACAGCCTTATTACAAGTGAACCCTAAAGCAAACTATGGCATAAGTAGACAGGAATGAATGATTAGTGAAATGGCTATTACGTCATTCTCATGGGGATGCTATGACAGGAAAATCAGGTGTGTCAGTTTTTCTACTAACCTATCTCTTATGCTGTGGAGTACCGAGCGAGGGCATGAGCCTGCCTCTGCAATCTGTGTGCAATTGACCCGACAGAACACTTTTAAATAAACCATTAAACGCCTGCCTCAATCCAAGAGCTCTTCTGAAGCTGTGATACAGTCCATTCTAATCTCAATGACTCACTCTGACAGTCACATTTGTTTGAATTACTGCAGTCAACCGAAGGCAAGTACCGGGCTGGAGAACGACTCCTGCCTCTCATGTGGCCATTAGATTCGACCCAAGCGCAACGGGCCACCAATATAGATACAGGGAGTGCATGGGTGTTACAGTGGCACATGCACATGTACACACACACATGCACATGCACACGCTCAGTCACATACATGCACACACACACACACACACACATGCACGCACATGCACACACACACGCATGCACATACACACACACACATGCACATACACACACACATGCACATGCATGCACATTCACACGCACACACACATACACACACATGCACACACACGCACACACATGCACGTGCATGCACATTCACACGCACACACACACACACACACACACATGCACACACACGCACACACACAAACACGCACATGCACACGCACAACACAGACACACATATGCTCCCCACCCATAGTTTCAAATCCTGACAACCTACTGCCTGAGATTAAAATCCCAAGATTCCCAGCCCCCTCCTGACAAATAGCAGCAAGTAAAAGAGTGGTTCAGTAAACAATAAAAATCAATGCTGAGGACCAGGGTAAAGCATGTATAACACACAGAAGGGTTCAAAATGTTAGGATCATTAATAAGCTATAAAGTCCTCTCCTCTTTGCCCTAAATAGAGCCTGCTCGCCTGGCTGTAGATGTCTTTTGTGCAGAGAGGGAGCAGCTTCCTGACAAGAGCCCACGCACGTGGGCGCACCCTCGAAGGGCACGAAGGCCTCCGCTCGCGTTTCCAGACGGGAGATGGAATCGGCGAAGAGGCCCGCAGTACGTCTAAATTGACTACGCCAGCTTCAGCTCTGGACCACAGGCCTGAGCATGTTCACAAAAAAACAAAGCAAAACAGTACCCTCCCAAAGAAATGAAATAAATAAAAACAACGGAATAAAACCCAAAATGAAAGGGACAGAACCTAGGTGATGACATCTGTCACGTACTGTATGCTATCAAAGATAATACCCTCTCCCACACGCTAACATGATCTCTCTCTCTCTTTTTAGCTTAATATACGCTTTTATACTCTCATTGGAAATCTGCTTAAGCCATCTGTTTCATTTTTTCTTTACTCCTTTAACAATTTTTTTTTCTTTTGATAACTGTTGCAGGCCAGCATTAACCGAGCTGGTGCAGAACCCCCCAGGGTCATCATATAGAGTGTGGTGTCCTTCCTGTCAACTGTGGATTAGCACAGTGATTTCAACTGACCTTAAGAGAAAAATAACATTTTGCTCTCAACGCGCCCATGGTGGTTGACTCATACAGACTGAGCTACACGATGGGTTGCTCTGATTGGGAGCAAAGGTTGAACGCACAATAGAGCCAGGCAGTCATATATCATGGGAATAAAGCTCTGATTCTCCCAAGCAAGGGCTATGCAGATATAGACACTGATTCAGAATCCTACAAGGTTTCCATGGCCACAGATGGAGATACATCCATTCATTCAGTGTCACATTTGACAGTGTAGATACTGTAATCAACATCTGAAGCATTTTGTTGTCCTATACCTATGGGAGGAGTACTGGCTGCTGTTTGGGCAGTGTGAACACACTGATGAGATGGAGCTACATATTTAAAGGCTTTGAATGAGAAAAGTACCAAAGGAATTGTTCGGTTTCTATTGCGTGCACTGAGTTCTGTTCTGTGCAGTTTATATTTCATTTCAATTTATAGCTGAGCCTATATGCAAAGAAAACCTGTTAGAATGAACGCAAACCGCTAAAAGGTTACGGCGTGCATCTCACAAAAGATTATTTAATTGTCTTTTAATGTTTTTCTGATCCACGTGCCAATGTCGAATAAAATTGCCAGGGCCACAGGGCCATACAGGAAGAGAAGCACCCTCCCCTCCCCCTGACAGATCAGACATACTGTAAACTCAGCCTCGCTCACAGGGACCTCGCGAACGTTAAAATGTCACTTCCGTTCCAATAAACATACGCTCCTCGCTTGCATTAAGTGCTCCTGAATTATCGCCCTCAGCCAAACGGCTATTTTTACCACAGTCGCTCGAGGTGCTATCGCCAGCTCACGTGAGTGATAACAACCGAAGATATGAGGCAGGGGTTCAGCAGGGCGGGGGAGCAGGATATGTGTGTGTGTGTGTGTCTGTATCTGTGTGTAAGCATGTGCATGTGTGTGTGTGTGAGTGTGCGCGCACGTGTGCCTATGTCTGTACGGTTTAATATTAAAGAGGAGAATCTGGGGCAGCAAAGTGAAGCGAGCAGGCTATTCAGCAGGGAAGCTTAGCTGAGCTTTCTTACCAGGCCGGTGGTTGCAGTATGGGAAGGGGGTTTCACCCAGTGGAGAATCCAGCCGGGTAAGATGGCAGAGAGCCAAGTCACAGTGCGCCACCATTGCCCAGTCACTCTAGTTATTGGAAACAACAGCACATTATTCATTTAGCAAGAAACTGTCCAAATCCAGGAAAGCGTACCATTTCCCCAGCTGGAACACTGCCACACAAAATAATTTTGACCAGAATGTTGCAGCAGGAACAGTGTCAATGTTGTATCAGGGTGCACATGAGTCCAGTATCTTCCAGTAGCCCAATTATGTTTAAAAGCTTTGTTTTCATGCTTTTTTTCTTAACTTCACTGTATCTGAAAGTCTGTCCATTTAATAAGATGGTTTGAAAAGAATAGAACCTACAGTTAGGTAATGTCTTGGTATAAACCCTATGATGACATTTTTATACACATTACTTGTGTTTGGGATTGAACTAAAACCGTATCCTACATAACGCATACTTGTTTATCAGCAAGTCATGTACTATATTTACCCCACAGGGTTTTGAACTCAACAGCACTTTAACTTGGGAATGCATAGCATGGTATATTTATTACCCCAAAATATATTACCTGGTAATATGTTTTACATACAGTAGCTTGCACTGCACTGAACCCATCAACAATTGTGGCTCTGATGTCACCACAGTGCCACCTATATCCATTAGAATGATCACTTAAGTTGAAGCATAAGTGTTACTTTAATGTACTCGCCTACAAGCCAGCTACAGCTACCACCCTCGCGGAATTTACAGATGATAAAAACTTGGGGGTTTAGTACATGGCTTTAAATCTACTACAGTAATCCACAAAGATTGACACATAATCTTAAAGTAGGTGGAGACCTCTGACATTCAAATGACATTCAATATGGCTAAATTATACATGAGGGTAATACATTTACAAAAATAGAACATTAAAGGAGAATATATTGATGTTATGTAATGGCTTTGTTAGACCACATGTACACACTATAAGAGCCATATGGAAGCTCTTAATCAAGTACAACGAAAAGTGACTAATTTGGTTCCTGGGAGGAAATTTAAGTTACAAGGAAATACTCAAGAGTAGTATTTGAAAATGAGTAGTCAAAATGAGTCTTTAGGGAGAGAGTTTTTAAGTCCTACAACTGATTCCCAGGCCATGTTATAGATAGAGGCAGAAACCCTTGGGGTTTCCCAGTCTAAATTTAATGTACAGCTGGACATTAATGTAGACTGTAGGTAAATGATTAACCTGGATGGGCTGAATGGACTTTTCATCAGAGAGTATTTACATTAGGCCAGGTTCAAATGTTTGCAGAAAGTACAATAAGCATCTCAAGCATTGCATTTTTAATGCATTTTAATCTAAAGGGCATCCAAAATTGTAAGGTCAAGACCCATGTGTAGCCGGTCCCCACTCTACGATGTCCTCACGCCTGGTGACACTGAACGTACGCCAGCCTGGAAACCAGAAAGCGCCATCAGTCTTGGTGTAATCAAAAATGCCCCTGGTTGTTATTTTTTATAATTAAGAATTTGGAGTCCACAATCTGGTCTCCTACAGAAATCAAAACAGATTGGGTGATTTGTGCCACGGCGCCTCCTGCCAACGCCGAAGCGTAAAGAACGCGCTGAGAGCTGCCTTCGGTCCTCGGCGGGGGCGTCCCGTCACCTGCTCGGAGCGACGCCACCGATGTGAGCATGCGATCTGTCGGGAACGCAGACTACAGCTCTCGGGACCCACACACGCCCGCATTTCAACCTTCATAGGTTATGAGGGCAACATTCTGGCATGTAATGAGGTGCTTCGGTCCCACACACCAGATTGCACACCATTAAAATCAGCTCTGAGCACAATATGGTAAAATACTGGAAATAGGTATTCAACATCTTACTGTATTATGGACTCCAGGAGTAGAGAACTGTAACTGTAACAGTACTAAACAAATTGTACTAAACAAATTGCTTGTTGACTTTCCTAAATGACATTACCGTTTCTACTTCGCACTGCGTTTGACTGACAAGGTCTTCTGTGATTTCCACAGCACTATATTTACTCTCAAAGGCATTACATATTATTATTGATACAATTATAGATTTTTACATGCTGACTTATAAAATGAGAGACAAGGAAACACTTGTCAATTTTAGCACAGCACACTTTAAAAAGTACTGCAGTTTGAAAGGTTCCTGATAATTACTCCATAATGTAGTATGATCTGTCATTTCATAGTGTATGAGTTCTGTACAGTGAGAAACAACTACAGTGCTGCAGTTTACGGATTTAAACTGCAGGAACTGATTCTACCCTTCCGAGTTCTACTGTGATACTTAGGTCAGAAATGCCTGAACGTCAACTGCAGGCACTGATATGTGCATTCATATCCTTCCTCCACTTTTTCACCCTCTCCAGAGAAGATAGAGGCAGTTTCTCTTTTTAAGGACTAGATGAAGACCCCAATACAAAGTGCTGACCAACACATAGACAAAATTAATCAGAAGCCTTTGTTTATGAGCAGTAGGTTTTTATCTCATTTTTCAACTGCGTCATTTTCTCTCTCTGAAAACCAATAGCAGCATTTAAATCACCGGCTAATTTTTCCTCTTTTAATAAGGCGCTGATTTAATTAGCAGCCAAATTGTCTCAAATCTGTTCATGCTCTAGGATAAACATCCCCAAAGGAATTGAAACGAAAGGTTTCAAGAGACAAAAAAAAAAAACAGGAAAATCACTACGATTAAAATATCTGTTGTTTTCCAATGAGGCCAGATTATAAACATATATACAGAACTTGGGCTGGGACAGAATATGTAAACAGTGTAAACATTGCATCACCACAAGAGGAAAATTTCTAATCGCCACACCTTTATGGACAAAGGACCATCAAGAGGACAACAGAAGAGAATTTTGCACCCCTCCACCCACCCATGATTGAGAGAAACCCAATCTTTACCTTAAAATGCAAAATATATCATCCAGTTTGTCTTTCCCCTTATGGATGGACAGCTGAAGCTGGTTTATATTTAATTAACTAGAACTGGCACCCTCCGTAAACACTTTATACTAAATAGAAGTCAAACAGGAATGTTTACAGTGTACATTCAGTGCACAATTAAATCAGCCTATATTTGCAGTTCCACAACATGAGAAAAAAAGTCCTAAATATCAAGGGCATTTCCCCTTATTTATGTAAACAAAAGCACACAATAATAATTTTCAATAAATGGCTGCTTCTCCAAATCTGTTTACGGGGTAAATGACTCATTTTTCCCCTGAAGCTTGAACTGTCACCCAGTTTCCATGGAAACATGTTGCTATGGAAACCTAGCCAGGCTCAGCAGCCAGTGCAGAAAATACAGGCTCTCAGAGGTAAAAGAATTTTAGAGATTATGGCAACAATGTTGTTACATACAGAAAAGCGAGATTAACAATCACCTCAAGAATAGTATGGCAACGCTTCACTGTGTCTTTGACGTATTTTGGTATAATGTAATTAATAAGGATTTCTGTGGTTGAGTGTATCTGCTATGCATTTATGTGTCCTTTGCATATTTGTCTATGTTAGTGTGTTTAGGTGTGTAAGGACCTATGTCACTGTGTGCATACAGCATTTGCCTGTGCATGTGTTTTTCTGTGAGCATGCGCATTTGTGTGCACTGTCATTGTGTACCTCATGCAGATCAGATGATCTGAAATGACATCAGCTGATGACTGTGTTCACAGCCACCCGTGCACATGAATATATAGAGTAATTCATCCAGTCCAGACACTTGAAAGTGTGATTTCCAGCCGTTAAAAAAGGAACCCTTCAGTGAGTCAAAAAGCCTCATTCAAATTCCACTCACTCCTCCGGTTACTGGATACACTAAATATTACGCAACCTCTGTATAATACAGATAGCTTTCCTGGCCGCACTCTGTGTGCAGCAGGACAGACTGCAGGGTTACATAAACCTGTTCATCTTGTGCTTGTCAAAATGACTCCGGACTGAGTTTCTCTATTTCTAGTGAGATGAGAGGACCTGGGGCTTCTTCTGATGATTGCAAAATATCAGGATTTTAATTTGTGGTCAAAAGCAAAAAAATAATAATAAGTATCCCATTTTTTACCTTTCACAAAGCTTCAATTAAGAAGCACCCTCAAGTGTATTATACAGAGGTGCATGGGGTCCAAACCAACAAAACTGAACCTGACCACAGCCGTTTGTTCGTGTTGGAACCTGGGCTGTGTAATTAGCTGATTATGACCAGGAGTTCACAGCAGAAGAGTACAAGTAACATTGCTTCAGCTGGACAAGGGTGGGCTTAAGTCAACCTGGACTCCACTGGAGTGGTACTTGCCATCAAGAAGAGATACACCTCTCATTAAAGTTTCTTCTGTACAACTACATTTGATAAGATTAGATGAGAAGCCTGATAACTGATAACCATAATAGGACTGAAACAGATAACACAAAGTCTGGTCAGTTATATGTGGAGGTCCAGCTATTGTTTGACACAGCCCCAAGTTCTTGTGTTCTTTGTAAAAAAACAAAAAACAAAAAAAAACAAAACCGGTATTAATTTGCAGATAAGTATTTTGGAGGAGTACACATCCACCAGAATGGTGTAAGTGGCACAGCAGTGCTAAACGAGGCACAAGTTCTGATTCATTTTTTTTTGTTTGGGGAGGGGGGGGGGGGGGGTTGTGTTAAAAAAAAATTAAAAATCAACAAAGAGCATGTGTGTCTGTGTACACAATATTGGGTGGCTGGAAATTTCACCCAGGAAGTATACCCTCAAATAACTTTCCTGGGAAGTTTGCCAGCCAACTTACCCAACAGACATACTGTAGCCATGGTGACGGTTTATTTCACGCCTGGCGGAGGAAACAGAGAAGACAACGCATGGCAGGTTTAAGAACAAAATAATCAGAAAAGTAGGCCACCGCCCTCGAAGAGGTTTCGCATGCCGCCTCTTCATCTTCTTCACTAAAGACATATGAAAGGGGCGTCAGGGATGAAGGAACACGGGGCCATGCCTCAGGGCTCTCATACTGATCGTCTCTGCCAGAACCCTTAGAGGACGCCCCCAAGGGGCCTACAGACACATGCCAGGGTGTGACGACAGATGTACAAATGTATTAGCATGCCATATGTTACATTATGTGTGACATGAATCATGTTTGTATGCTGTATCCATGTAATGTCTCCTTCCTTTGCTTCTTCAAAAGGGCTTGGAACATACGCATGCCTGTGTGTGTGTGTGTGTGCATGTGAGAGAGAGAGAGATAAAAAGAGAAAGAGAGAGAGAGAGAGAGAGCTCTCTGCAGCTCTGTACGATCTCTAAGGGTCTGCAGATTCTTCTCAGTGTGGTATTGTTGTTGTGCCCTTAAGCTAGGTACTCCGCTGTCAGCACAGTGTCATTATTGAACTGTTTAAGCACTGCACTGAGAGGAGCTTCTGTCTGGATCATAAAGCAATAGAACATCTGAAGCTGAAGCTTATAGCCATGCAAATCCTGTAAAAACAAAGAGGTCAAGCACAGGAGACAGCAAGGGGTGGACCTACAGTCCCAGGCCTGGATCTCCTGTTTCCTTGCTGTGATGCCTGTGTTGTCCTGTTCAACGGTCAAATGTTTTCTGCCTTAAAGAAATACTTTGGATTGTTCCATACTCCTTCTCATGAGGTTGTTATTGGTTCACATGCCTTTGGGGTGGGGTCTTTCGCTCAGTCTCCTCTGTGTCTTAGCTAATGATAATGAGTCCCAATGTTCTTAAACTCCCTGGTTTGAGGAATACATGTCATGTGATGTATTAGTAAAGTAACTGCTTTTCTTTTGTGCGGTGAAACCAATTTTCTATGCGGTGACTGGACATCTAATGGATTACTGTCAGCTGTTTTTTATTTTTTTGGTGTTGTCTTGGTACTTTGCTCTGAGCAATTTCACTATAAAAAAAAATGCATCCAAATTGAAAGCCAGAGACATTGTGTAGCTGTACCTCTACCTCTACAACTCATCACACATGTGAGCATGTGCTAGCCACACGTTGAGCAGGTGCAAATGAACAACAAACAGGTTGAATTCCCAAAGGGAGAGTTGTCAGCCCCGCCTCGGTGGCTGTAACGGGTGAGCCGCCGGAGAATTAGGACAAGGAGGCATGATTGCAATATCCCGGCAAATAACCCCAGAGTAACGGGATTAGCCCCGTGATCCCACCCTCATCCTCTCATCCACCCGCTGAACGTCTGATCCGGCTAAAATCTGGGAAATCACCTCCGCCAACGTCTAATGTCTCAGCGCTGTTTCCCCGTTTGCCTGGGGGCCGCAGCTAGGACAAACAGTCAGAGGATTGAACAGATGTGAGGTCCCGTAGGGCACTGCCAGCACACCTTTAAGCATGTTACCTAATCTTAATTGCTTCAGCAAACAAATTTGAATGGCTTCAGTGAAGATCCATTGTCAGAAGGTAATATGTCTAAGTTATGCAATTTTTCCTGGATAAAGGCTGTCACCAAAAAAAAGTTCATGTAAAAAAAGTTTGAATGGGTTCATTCTTGTACTGGGTGTGATTCTTCTCTTGTACTCTTATAATTATTCTTTAATGACTAATATTTGGGGGCATATAATGTATACATGGGTTATAGAATGGACATTCCTATAAGCATTCTAGATAACTGTCAGCTAAAAAAGTAATCATTGAAAAACTAATCATCTTCTTCATCTAGGGGCGACATAGCTCAGGAGGTAAGAGCGGTTGTCTAGCAGTCGGAGGGTTGCCGGTTCAATCCCCCACCCTGGGTATGTCGAAGTGTCCCTGAGCAAGACACCTAATCCCTAATTGCTCTGGTGAATGCAAGGCATCAATTGTAAAGCGCTTTGGATAAAAGCGCTATATAAATGCAGTCCATTTACCATATCTTATCGTAAAACACAAAAAAGTGTTTCTGCTTGTGCTCCAAAGTGACTTTCACTGTCACAGTCATTTGTAGTGTTTACATAAGATAAAAATGCACATAGAGTAAGAATATGTCGACTTTGAATTAGGAGGGGGCACCAAAAGAGTATCTCTGTTTGTGAAATTAAAAAACAATGAACAAGGGAAAATGTTAGTCCTGCACCATATAGTCCGATGACATTAACCTAAATGAGAAGGATGGATAAAGTCGGGATGACATTACATTGCATACATTGTTAGGGATTGGAGGGGTAGGGAGAAAAGCTAAGAAACTCGATAAGAACAAGTCTGGCAGTCTGTCTGCCATTTTCTGAATCAGAATAGAATATAATAGATTTTATTGTCCACCTGGAAATATAAATTTGCCATGTACGTTATGCTTCATATCAGACAGCCAGTTATGTACAGTTCTGCTTAAAAACACTGTCACATTTCCCAACTGTATGAGGCCCCCTCCCCTGGTCTCACCCCCGTTCTCACCCCCACTCCACCCACTGCACTTGGTAAATTCAGGGCTTTGATTGGCTCAGGTATGTCAGGCAGTCTTTCCTCACAGAGATCGAATAAAAAGTCCATCTCTCTTCTAGAATGTTCTCTCCCCTATATGGAAAGCCTGCAGCCTGATTCCTGATGGCTCGTACGGTTTTTAGAACAGTGGGTTGATGCTCTCTTCCAGAACCAAGGACAGGCAGTTTCAACAGAGAGGGCTGGGCATTTGGGAGTCCAATCTCGGGCCGTGAATCCTCCTTCCGTCCATCCAACGTTCGGCTTCACGGACCCTGACATTCAAAGGACTTAAATAGAGGAAAGTGTCCCTATTGATTCTGAGGAAAGCCTGGCTCCACTGCACTAGTGGGACCAAAGAAAAACAGACAGAAAAATTCAAGAGAGAAAGAGAGGGCATGGGTACAAAACAGTCATCAATAACAGAGTGATTATTCCTGGGAATTGGCCGGAAAGGCCAGTTTGAGGAATACATATCTGCGGAAGCATGCGCTGAAGAGAGGGGGAGATGTAATCACAAGGAACCAGATAACCAACATCCTGTTTTCCAAAGTAGTGAACTTTAGATCAAGCAATGCAGTCAATGGAAATACTTCCCATGTAGCCACATGTTTATTTCAGGAATTGGGATGGGGGTGGGGGGGGGGGGGGGGGGGGTGGGGGGGGCGGGGGGGTTGAGGTAAACAGGCAGAAAATATCTACGTGGGCTTCAACATCAAGATAAAATTGTCTATGTTAGTGTGTTTAGGTGTGTAAGGACAAGCATTTCCATTGATTTTTGTTTAGTCTTCACCCATAGCAATTTTATCTTCCTATGTTTCCTATGTTTACAACATTGAATAAATAAATAAATAAATAAATAAAAAGGTGTATGCACCCAGTTCAACAAAAGCAAACTGACACGTTTAGGACATTGCTTGAACATTCCTGTGATAATTTACTAATTTCTACAATGTTCAAAAACAGTTCAAACAATGTTAAAAAAAAATCATCAGATTACTGATCATATTAAATGAACATTCCATTCACTTGTGCAAACAAACTACTAGATATAGTCTTAAATCATGCTGATATATTTAAAAAACTGGATACTCACCCTGTCTTACCTAAACTAGTTCCTTTTTGTCCAAGGGCTCCAAAACATATTTGTGACTCTCGTCCTCCAGATTGATAATACACTGGAAAATATCTAGGATGACAAAATGAGTCTCTCCCTTGTTTTTTTTTCCCCCCAGATTGCAACAATGTCAGATTACATAACACCTCTTTTTATTTCTTCAATCATTTTTTGTTGCGTCACGACTGTAGCCATTGACCCCTACAAATACACAGTTCCTAAGCTGTACCAAAAACATTGTCGCATTGCTTTTAATATTGCTACAATGCTACCGGAACATTGAGGGAATTCTCAGTGTCAAATAGAGAAAGAGAGGACAGTGGAAAATAGGGTAATGTGCATTAACCACAAATCTACACGCTGTCATTTCTGTTATATTTCTCTCTAAATGAGCCCCTTTCAATGCGAAGTCTCGAGACAAACTGTAATACGTTATGATGGGTTTGCGGCAAGCTATTACCACAATGCAAAACGGTTAAAAGTGAACCTGTCAATTTCCTGAATTCGGACACGTAGACAAACAGACACTGAAAGAGCGAGCAGTCTCCTGCGAGCTCGCTCCCCTAACTGGACAAGGAGAGGGACTAAAATGGTCAGGACTGCTGAATATGCATTGCCTTTCTCCTTCACGGCTGAGGACAGTGACCTTGGGACTCAATACGCAGCGTGCAAAAGCAGGAAAGTGGCTAACCTCTTTCCCTGCACGTCTCCCCCCCCCACCCCGCTCGTTCCCGTCGTCACGCTGGCTGCTCCGCACTGTCAGCACGATGCAGATCTGAAGATAGCACTGAGGACGGCGAGAAGAAGAGCCCAGACCCCACGATTGCTTTTCATTTCTGGGAGAGAAAAAAAAACAGCAAACGGTTACTGTTTTACATTTTGGGAAAGGCTGTAGTTCAACAACTTCTGTTTATGTTTCCATGAGCCTGAAGCTTAGAGGTTGAATACTGCAGGTGGCATTTTGCTTTGTGGAAACAATCCTGCAGATGATAGGTGAGGTTCATTTTACTCACAAGAGTCAAGCAATACTCCCTCCACAGAAAGATTATAAAAGAATAGTAGGGGATAATAGGTGTTATCATTTACAGTAAGGAGGTTGTGGAAATTTAATACAATGAAAGTATTGTTAACTTTATTTTGTATTATCATTCGTTGTCATGGTTCCCACCCCAGAATCAATGAACAAATATTTTTTACATACACTTACATTCAATGTGTTCCCTGAAAGAAACAACCCTTGGGTCTGCATAGCACACCGGTTAAAAACACATTGTCACTTCAAACTTAACATTCCTGTGCGTAAAATATGAGTTAACTGACTGACTATACAGCACTTTGATGGAAAATTAATGCACAGAAATGAACTTTCTGTAGAGGATAGTCGGCCCATGATGGAGTCTTGGTTCTGTGAGACAGCCCATTTAACTTTTAGGACAGGATTGTCACTTGTATTCTGAAAGAATATAGAACCAAGTATTATCGTTTGTGATGTTTTTATTTTATTACAATTAACAATTAATTTCCGATTTTCTCCACAATTTAAAGTTACATAATTGCTACTCATATCATTGCTGTACCACCCATACCCCTGTGTAAGCTCTGGAGCTGAAGAGCATACAATGTTTTCAGCTGTGAGTCAGTAAGCATATGACATTCTTCAGTGCACATGGTACTACAGGGAGCTAGCTATAGCGCCAATTTGAAAAGATCCTTATCTTACACTGAAGACAACTCCTGACCTGTAGATACCCAGTCCTTCATTGGGGGGAGCGAACAGAGAACCCTATCAAGTTTCACTGTAAGAACAACAAGACAACACAACAACATTAATGCCAGAATGACACCTGCATTGTTTAAACTGTCAAGTAATTGCAAGAATATTGGAGAACATTCTTAACATTAAGCATAGATAAATAAACATTACAAAGAACTATCCCCAAATGATCCCAATCAAAGTACAAAACACAAAATTTTATTACAAACTTTTGTCAGACAGCTGTATTTTCTGTGCAAAACCCCAGCTGTTTGGATTTAAATGGGCTAATCTGCTCGATCAGCACTCTCCCCTATGTGCCTAGTTTCATCTACACACTAAGCAAATCTAAAATAGTTGCTGGCACCATGGAGGACAGAACAATAGCAAGGTTCTCACGCATTGTCAGCTCTACTTGAAAACTGGGAATGAGGGTCACAGACTGAACAAAATATGCCTCTCAGACAAAGGCAGTGTCTGGTTATCTGAAGAAAAAAATGTAGGAGTACAGGAAAGGTTTGTAAGGTGAGGACCTAGTGTCATATATGCAACTGGTGTCATTGTGCAAAGTACTGTGTTTGAAGCAACACGTTTACAGTACAAATGATTTAATTGTTTGGAGTAATGTGTTGATGACTGGTGTCATTGTTTGGAGTACTGTGTCAGAAGTGATACATTCACAGATGATTTAGTCATTTGGAGTAATGTGTTGATGACTGGCATCATGGTTTGGAATGCTGTGTCTTACGTGATATGTATTTTCACAAATAATTAAATTGCTTGGAGGAATGTATTGATGACTATTGTCATTGCTCGGTGCTTGCAGTAGTTTTCATGTCTAGTTCGAGGCTGGAGTGGCTGTTTGGAGCAATGCTCTCAACGTCGCACCATTCCCGTGAGAGACTGGCTGTTTCTGTGGTAAAAGTCAGCGTGAGGGCTGGCACCCAACGATAGCTGGGATCCAGTTCCTTGCTCTCTGCTTCTCGCTGCTCTCCTCTCACTTAACTGTCGCCAATGCATAATTCAGTGTTAATAGCATGTTTAATTGCTCCTGATTATGCAGTCATTGAACACATTTAATTAGAGATAAAGCAGAAAGAGATCTGTTAAGGAGGCATTTTTGGAGAGGTGGCCATCTTTGTCTGCCAAGCCAGCAGAACTTTCACAAAAGACTAGCAAAAACTAAGTCAGGTTACTCTCACACCAACAGTCTTCTGGCCTGAACTTTGATCCACACTGCCATGTATAAATGTATGTATAACACACATACACACATGTGCACGCACACACACACACACACACCTAAACAGAGCCAGTGTAACTGTGCTCGCTGCTGCACCTGCGCTCACAGCTGTACCCTATTTCCATGTCCGTTGTCATTGTGCTGTGTCAACCCGTTATTGGATACAATGCCATTCAATGATTGTTCACTGTGCTTTTGCGCCTGTGTACGTATACTTACTGGTATGTTATTTAACTTTATAGCCCCACTTTGCAGTCTGTGAGCAAGTAGCTGGCTGCCCAACTAGCTAGCAGTTGTGAATTGCACAGGTGGCTAACATTAGCTCACTCGGCGGATACACGGTTTTTCGGGGAACCCCTAAACCAAGCTAGAAGATAAGCTATTAGTTAGCGTTCTATCTAGTACCTAATTTGCTATTTCGAATCACACAGAAAAAAGGTTGGCTAATTTTTTTTGTCATACCCCCAGTATTGCTACATCCTCGTTTGTTTTTTGTTTAGGGCCGCCAAAATCCTAGAGCTGGCACACACACACTTATATGCGCGTATGCTTGAGTGTGAATTTATGCTCGTGAGCACTTGTCTGTGTATATGTGGGCAGTACTGTGACTGTGAGAGTGTACGTATCTTTCGCAGTCTGTGTGTACTCAGATGTACAGTATGTGTGTATGACATATTATAAATGCACGTGCGTGTGCAGTATGTAGCCACTGCTTGCATATGCGTGTGTTCGTCGGTGTGTATTTTAATGTGTGCGTGTACAGTGGACATGTAAGTGGGGACTGCACCCCATTGGCAGAAACACGAACCCTCGCCACAGCAAAAACTCTCTGGGGATGGTTCGGCCTGTAGGCTCATTCTCCTGTTTTGTTTTCCTTTCAACTCTACTCGTACCTGCAGATCTCCAGAGGATTCACTTACCTCCAAACATCGGTACATACCTGTGCTAAAGAAGGTCTATTTCTGAGGGTACAGAAGATGCTCAAAGACCTCAGTGAACAGCCATGTAAAGTAGCATGCCATTATACTAGACAGGCTTTAATAGGTGAATTGTAATTGCTGTAAAGGGGTGTGTGTAGTTCCTGTTAAGTTCAGTGAGCCGAGGCATAAGGGAGCCAACTGGGACCAAGGGATTGTATGGCAGGCCACACAGGTCTGTTTTCCCCTCACTGTTGGCCTACATTTGTGTGAAATAGAAATAGACACTAAAATAAAACTGGAACTCCTCTGTTATCCTGGAATGAAAAGAATTCAGATCATTTCACAGTCCTTCTAGGTTACCAAAAGACCAACACTAGAGAATAATTCCCTTTAGATAAACTGCAGCATTGCCATGATATCCCATTTCAGTGCTGTTACTAGCACCCAATATCAAATCGAAGACTGAACCCGTGTTCAGCAGTTGTCTACGATCATGAAAATGCACTTTTGTACGTTGCTTTGGATAAAAGCGTCTGCCAAATGAATGTAATGTAATGTAATGTAATGAATATCCAGAGGAGGTGATAAGAATATTTAACCATAATCTCAAAAGTTGACAGTGATGCATCACATAGCAAACTGGTAATATTTATAGCTACTCTATGTCTGCTGCTTTCCATGGTCCTTTCCTGTCCTGCAGTTTGTGGTGTGCATCTCTGAAGTCTGAGATGCACCCATAAATTCACCAATGAAGAAGGCAAAGGGCTCTTGGGTTGTGTTTACTGGTTTGGACCCATCATGGGAAAAAGGGAGTAGCAATCACTCTGGCTCCAAGCTACATGATGTTGCAAGAGAGTTTTTTTGCGGTACTGGTTGTTGTTTTTATGTTTTTTGTTTTTTTTCTGTGCAAGAGAATCTGAGGGAAATTACAGGGAATTTACAAATCCCTATAATCAGAAAATATGTCCCAATTGCACAGGAACAGCAGTTTGAGCCTCCTCCACATCCTCACCTCACTAGTGAGAGGGAGAGAGGGAGGTGGGTAGAGAGAGAGAAAGAGAGAGAGAGAGAGTACTGCAGTTTTTATGGCACAACATTAGCATGCATCAGAACAGGACAGAGTCATTTTGGTTTTATTACTGTGACTGGCAGGGAACCAGTTCCCAAGGGTGACAGTAAAAAGCCTTTGAGGATGATACAGTCAACTCCCTATAATTAACATATTTCATAATTGCAATCCCCATTTTACTGCATATAGCATGCAGCTGGTCCCATTTACATCACACACTGACGTTCCTTATTTCTGTTATGTGCACACCCTGGTTAAGTGCGTGATGTCGCAGCAGTCGAGAGCACACATATGTAGCCGCACGCACGCTATCAAGAGTCAACTGTGTAAAATAAGCGACGGTGCGCAGCAGAAAAGCGAAGCCACGCAATGCATCATTCGCGCCATCCTCTCCTCTGCAGTCCTGCTCGGCGAGCATTGATCAAAGCTCAAAGACGACCCATCTGGGAAAACAGCGGCCGCATCTGCCTCGTGGAGAGGTAGCGCGAAACTGCCAATCACCCGATTCACTGCGCCACGAAACTCCGGCCCAGAGACGCGGCGCTCTCTGTCTCCCTCGTTCCCCGCAATTAACGATAGCCCCCTTTAGGCATCTGGGGTTTCCATAGCAACGGCTCTTCGCAGTCGATACTGGATGTGCGTTGTCATGGCGACGAGGGCCGTGATCCGGGCCCCCCTGCCCGGCGTTCTGTCTGCGCGATCCGGGTTCCCCCTCATTTACCGCTGGGAACCGTAGGTGGCTCGCTGGCTTCTGGAGCAGTCCGAGAGGTCAGGCTGCAGCCGTTGGTTAAGATTCAGAGCCAGACAGGGGGAGAGCATTCATTTAAGGCACTCCATCTTCCTTCTGTTAGGCGCAATTAAGTGCTGGAGTTTATAAATCAAAGCAGCCCTTCCTTTTAACGATCCCATTAACATTTTGTGGGAAAGCTATTTTTCTGAAAGGAATTTCACAGATGACAAATGGAACCCTAACCATCCTCATAACTGCAATGAAACCTCTGCTTTTAAACTTTGCATGTGAATGCTAATTATTTGTATTTGACATTCAAATTCTGCACATGCATTTACATAACTTTGAAAGATCTGAAATGTGTCTCTGAAGTTCCAGGACTGCATTTTTTTCAAATTGTGTAGGCCTGCTTAAGGATGCAATGTTCAAAACAAGCCTACACAAAATGTGCCTTCTATATTTTCACCATGTGAAAAGGAAACATCACAATGGTAAGAACTGTCAGGGATATAGGAAATTCAAATGTAACAAAACTTCATGGACTCAGAAATGGTACGTGCTCACGTTATACTTAACATGTCTTCGTTAAGGTTAATAAAACATTGCTGCATGGTCTCATCTAGTACTTAACTTTAAAGGCACTGACTAAAAATCAAGTCCATGGAGATCCTTAATCCAGATGCCAGATTGAAAACACCGCAAGGGTTTTCTAAAATGTCATGAAAGGAAACTAACAGATGTCTCTTTCGCTCTGTAATTTATTCTTCCTGTGATGTAATCAAATAAGAGAGTAAGGAATCCCTTAATCAGGTAAGGCAACAGTGAAATAAGAGAACAGATTTTGTCTGGCCTCATGGCTGTGCCTATGCATACAGCCCAGGAAGGAGTATAAATCCTGAAGCTGAGATGATGATATTTACTCCCATATGAAAAACACACAGCTAGAGAACAGGGGGGAGAGAGGGGGCAGTAAAATGAATAAACTGGATTTTCTCTGGTTCCTCCTGACAGAAAAACAAAAATATGAACTGTTGTTGAAAACATAAGAATGCTGATAATATCCAATTCAGAGCAAAAAAGAGACAGTTTCTCTTATGTAATTTTTTAAAAAAAATCATTAACCCTGAGAGTTTCTTCCTGGCAAACCAAAAGCCAGCTGGCTTCAGCCTCAGAAAAGCATGGCCTTTTTCATATTTATGTTTTTACAGACCATGTAGGTTTTTACAAAACACACATTCCTGTTGGTGGACGGCATTGCCAGTTGCCAATACTGGGATAAATGATAAGAACCTCTACAAATGTAGAGGTTTTTATTTTTTTAAAATAATTTTGGAGTGTTTCAAATAAACAAAATATACTGGTGTCAGTTAGCAAAAGTAATGCTTTCACGTGAAATCTAAGACCACAACGAGGATTTAAAAACCCAACATGACCTTCAATGAATAATATATTCAGACTTTCCAGTTCATCAAAGCCAGTGAATACAGAAAACTGAACCAACTGAAAGGCTGCAAAGATAATCCCCACCAAGTGGAAAGTTCTTATCAGGTGAAGTAGCCCCTCAAAGGCGGTCCACTTCCTGTCAGGATAGGAGAAACGAGGAGTAGATCCTACAGCAATTTGGAAGCTCCATATACTGGTATACACATCAGACAATCACAAGATTATGGGACACTAAAATACGCTGCCTGTATTCTTTTCAACTGAAGGTCCTAAAGACCTGGAATATTTCAAGGCCACTGAATAAGTAAAGTGTGTGTGTTTATGCGTGCGTGCACGAGTGTGTGTTTGTGTGTGTGTGTGTGTACTGTATGTGTGCGTGTGTACGTGTGTGCGTTTGTGTGGGTGTGCGTGTGTGTGCGCATGTGTGTGTGTGTGTATGCGTATATGTGTATGCGTATGTGTGTGTGCGTGTGTGCTGGTATACGTGTGTGTGTATGTGTGTGTGTGTGCTAAATTGCTGTGTTGCGCTGCTCCCTGGCTGTTCCCACTGCTCCCCCTGTGGGGCTGCTCGCTAACGTGCCCCAGTGTTTTTCTCCATGCAGGCAGGCTGCTCGCCATCTGTGATGGCGGGAGGTGAGCACGTTGGAATCTGGGCACGTGCAGCCTGGCTTGGCTCAGCCGTATGAAGACCACAGTATCTCGGTGGAAGTGCGCAGATTAACTGCACATCTGCTGGGGTACACACACACGTACACACACTCACACACACACACACACAGACATACACACACACATGCATACACGCACATACACACTCACATGCACACATACACACACACATGCATACACGCACGTACACACATACATTAATCTGCACACACACATGCATACACACACACACAGGCACACACATACACTAAACTTCACACACACACATGCACACACACACACACATGCGCATGCCCCACTGGTCTACTTTCACTCCAGCCTTGTCATAAATCTACAGATAAAACAAGAGAACAGACAGACATCACCAGGGGGAAAGGACAGGGGAGAGAATAAAAGCAGTGAATTAGAGGATTGGAGTGTGCTGTCTCTCTGGCACCTGCAACCACTCGCTTGGCCTGACCTGAAGGTGAATCTACATCCTTAGCCCTCCCTCCTTCCCTCTCTCCTCCCTCTCTCAATCTTTCTTTTTTCCTCTGATTTCTTTGCCTGAGCTGTCAATCATCTCTACCTGGTAACAGGGTTCAATGCTGTTGTGAGCTTTAAACTCCCATACCCATTCTCAACCAGCTTCATATTCGGCTTGTTTCTCTGTCCTGCACCACTGGACATTACCACCTTCCCTCTTCGCTCTATACCACCCCATATTACCTCCTCCCTAGCCTATACCACTGAAAACTACCCTCCATCTATCCACTCTATACCACCTTATACCACTCCACACATGCCCCACTTCCTCACTCTATATCCACCCCTACCTCCCCTCCTCACTAGCAGTCCAATGACCACGTGGCTCAGACAGACCGAAAGAAGCTATTCCTTCCCACACAAATGTGAATAAAATATATATTATTTCAGTCAAAACTAACAGGACTTTCATTTCATTGATTAAAACTGGATTTAGGATTGTATGAATATTACTGCACTCAATTTTAAGGTATCTTAATCAAAATCAAGAATGTATGTGTGCACACTCTTGATGGTGTCAAAATTAACAGAGTGTGTTTGACATCAGGGTCTCTGAACGACAGGATTACCATGGAACGGGGCTCGGAAGAAAATACTGAAAGGTGGAGGGATATCATTCACAGCACTGGCTCAGGAACTTCAGATGCCTATTGAGTGAACAAAAGTTAGGTGATAACAGTCAATTAGCACTCCAATAACAGCTGGTATTAAATATGGAGCAGCCTATTCTGCATTTGGATGTGCTAAGGGATTTGGTTTTACACCCAGCATATGTTTGTTTCGTATTGAGTTACAGAGAATATCTCTGTCGCATACAGTGCACACTGTGACTTCTGCAACATGGAACTGGCTGCAAAATAAATAGATGGTTTGTGTGCGTGTGTGTGAACGCATCTTTACGAGAAAAAGAGCAGGAGGTGCAAATTGCATGCATGTCATAAGCACACTGAATTAATTAGTTTTAACCTTCAAGGTGAAGGTTAAAATATAAATATATTGCAAATGCATCATCCTATCCTCCATTTTCAGATGCCATGTTGGATGCTGATGCTTTTATCTTTGAGTACTTGTTACTTGGGGACTTGAACCTAAGATGTCCTCAAACAGATGCACCCCCCTGCTGTGTATTAGTCATCGCACCTTGCAAGCAAACATCGGCACACTAAAAATGCCACAGAGAGGTGGATTTGCAAAGCAACCCTAAGGAGGAAATACAACCTTCATACAGATGATGAGTAATACCCAAGATTCACCATAAAGACCATCAAAAAGAGAAGAAATATATGAAATAATGCCAGACAGAGAATTTCAATAAGGTATTGATTTTCCAAGACAGCTCACGGGCCAATCAGCATTATCAATCAGTGTCACCCCTTTTCCCTCTGTTAAGCACACGTCCTGAAACTTCAACATTGTGAAAGACCCACAACACATATTCACTGAAATTACACAGGAGTTCACTCAGGGGGAAAGGGTATCAGTAACAAACAGTGCATGAAACCCAGAGAACCAATTCTGGCAAAAGACTATGAGCACAGATGTGTACCCAACCTCTCTCTCTCTCTCTCTGGATTACGGTTAATGAATCATTCTGGCAGTAGCAAAGAGATCAAAGAGAAGCTTATGACTTCATAATAAGTTTTGTTTTGTTGTTGTAGAAGAACTCAAAAAGATCCCAAAAAGAGGAAGTGACATGATATAAAACCAATGACCAATTAATCCATTGCTTTTCAGTCCTTACTCTTTCTCAAATTCCAAAGGAAATTAAAATGCGTCAAATCTCTCTCTCTCTCTCTCTCTCTCTCTATATATATATATATATATAGTATACACACATGCAAACATACATACTATTTGTATGTACTATGGACTAGTGTGGACTATAGACTGAGGCACTGCAAGTGAGGCCGTTTTTCAGGTATTTTAATATTTTATGCAGGTCCAGAGTTACATGCAGTCCCCTTCCCTTATACTTATCTCCGGTTATGTAACCCCCCGGGCTGAAAAATGGGAGGTCCTGAATCCTTTTATGTTACATCACAGGCAACTGGTTCCAAAGCTCAAAAGCATTGTGCACCATCCCCTGCCCCCCCCCCCTCCCCAAATAAAAATCACTACCAGCCACCAGAGTGACCGCCTGAGTGAAAAGGGGTGACTCTCCCTCCAGGAGACATTATCGGCTCGTCCGGTCACATGACACACTTCTCATATCCTTTCATGTTGCAGGGAAATTACCCAGCATGCTCCTGTGCTATCCTGTTTCAGCTCCACCATCTAAGCCATTGTCCTGCCTGACACTCACTTTGGTGTGTCGCTGACATGCACTTTGGTGTAGGTGGCAAGTGGTGGGGTCACTGCATCCACAATAACCCTGTAACAGTCTGCTACAATTTCTGACTAGCGTCCTTCCATGCTGTTTTCTGTAGTAAACCTGGTTTCTAGGTAAAGGAAAGTGCTCAAATGAATGTAGTGAATTGAGGAGAGTGCTAGCAATATACAAGCATTGCTTCAGTATATATCCCGCAGTATAAATGGCTGCAATATAAATGCTATGTAACAAAATAGATGTTGTGTAAGTCGCTCCGGATAACAGCATCTGCTAATGCCGGTAATGTAATGTAACATTACCCTTTCATCCTTTTTCTCAGACTTTCACTTCCCCTGATTCAGGCCATACTCTGCTGTGGAATAAAGACTCTATTTCTGGTTGTTTCTTAGTCTGAATTAAAATGTATTCCTAGGAATTAATGGGGGAAAACGCTCCGGGAGGGTAAAAGCAGAAGCCGCTCGGTTTAGCCGGTTTCTTTAACCGACTCTCGGGACGGTGAGGGAGTTCATTGACTGGTTGGAGGACCAGCTGAGCCACCACGCAAATAAGCCTCTCGATCTCCCACTCAGTAAACACGCTAGTCCAATCTCTCGCTCCACGGGAGAGAGGAACACCTGCAGCCAGGCCCCACACAATCGACTCGGTCCTAATGGCTCGCAAGAACTCCCGTTAGGGCCTGATGACCTGTGGACACCCACAGTCAGTCCCAGGTGATACTGAAACAGAGAAAAACAAAGACAGAGAGAGGGGAAAAAAAAACAGAAGAAATTGGGCGAGAGAAAGGCACAGATAGAAAGAATGTATTTTCCTTTCATCCAGATCATTCTGAATAATAATCAGGCCACATTTTCACTCGAACGCGAAAAGGGGACCCTCCACCTCCAGTGCGACATAACGCTTTCACTTGAGTCACCAGAAATCATCCCACAGTTTCAGCTCTTTTCGCAAAACTGCAGCTCATTAAAGTTCTGCAAAGTTCAGGACCTCCTCACTTATTTTCACACTCACTTACCAAATGGGAGAATTCTACTGTGATCGGCTTCTCCTTCTGACAAATGGACCGAGTGAATAGAGGGTTTTTCTAACTGAGCAGAGCGCACCTAAAACACCACATGAGCCAGCCTACAGGCCACACCCCGTCAAGCTTCTGAAGCTAGTCAGAGACATATGGAAGAGACAAGGATGTTTTGCTTACAGTAAAACCTTAAACTCACGAATTGCCTATGTCCAAATTGTGGAAAACGTGCACCCCAGATCAAGAGAACTTGCATGTGAGCCCCTGCACATACACCCCCAAATAAAACTGCATTAATGGAAGTTTGGTTGTATATCCCATGGTTCATTTCATTTTCAGACATGACAGCCGGTTGGTGGAAATGGATTACGATCCCTTGAATTTGCTCAACTCAGGTCTCATGAAAAATTGTGTAAAACCTCAACGTGCATTGCTCAGAGCTTTCCCACATCTCCCCACTCTGTCACAGAGACAGTTCGGCCCTGCATTTGATTCATTACAGATAAGTGAGACATCCCTGCTTCAAACTGAAATTATAAAATATACTTCTTAATCATGGAAAGTAATTAGCTTCCTACGATGATGATCATCAGAGCCAATGAAATTCCCGCTAATGAAGTAGCTGTTCGAAATGACAACTTTAATCAAAGGCTGACATCAGGTAAAGCCAATTATGTATGCATCAACTGGACCAGGAACTTAACCTTCAGAGGGTGCTCTTTGGCAATATGGCACCAAAAAAGTGCGATGTTACAATATTATAGAGACCCTGTCAGAATAAGCAGATTTTCAACACATTATACTGGAGGTGGAGGTGTTTGTGTTAGCAGTCACATCCACGATATGTTAATATGAGACAGTGAACCAAGACAAAAATTGTCTCAACTTCCTTACAGTTTTCTGATGTACTTCTAGTCAAATAAATGGAGAATGGGTAGCATGTTCATGGTGCATGGAAAGCCTACAAAGTATACAGTACTATAGTGTCATGCATAGTATGTAGGCCAATGAAACATCATCCAGGATTATTAGATATGGCAGTAAAATGACATGGGACACTGGTAATGGATAGGAAGGCAGGAGTGTATATTCAATCTCTACCCACAGGCTTCGGGTGAGTTATTTAGAATGTTATTATAATGTCACAGTGCATTTCCTGGGTGGACCATGCCAACTTGAGAAAAACAAAGCTGGAAAATCTTCTGCAAAACTGTCAACAGTCCGTACTTCCTGGAACTTATTCCATTTCTTGCAAATATGCTCACATTATAAAAGAAAAAAAGAAAAGCACAATATGGTATCAGCATTTCCTGGTATCAGCACTTAGGCTTCGCATGGCTATGTCATATTTATGCTTGGTAATTTTTTATGAACTCAGAGTTTATGCATTTGAGGGGAGGCCTGAGTCTTCAGTGCTAGAAAGCTATTGAACTACTAGTGAAAAGATTTATTAACTACAAATGCTAAGCACCATGAGTATCATTTTTTTACTACGTAATTCCAAGAAAGAGGTATAATATAGTTAAAATTCCCGTTACCAAGAATGTCAACTGATGGGGTATTTGCATTGGCAAGAGACTCGGACTAAGAAGACTGAGGACACTCTAAAACAAAAAAATCCAATGAAAAGTAACAGAAATCCAATAAAACCCTGAAGCAAATTGGTACAATAAACCTGCTGGGAAAGAAGAGAGGCTGAAAGGTTTATACTGATGATGAATGGTTAGGGAGTTTGGGATTTTCAAAATTATACTTAAAAAAAGGAGAGTGACAGTGCCTGACTGGATCTGAGGGGGGGTGGGGGGGGGGTGTGTTGGGGGTTGAGGTGGCTAACCTTTCTGTTGGCTGTCGGAAACTCCCACACAGGCCCGCTCAGTGGGGGGCAGCTGGCGGTTCGTCAGTTTGGCAGCACCTCCCCTCCTCCGGTTTGGCCTCGGTGGCACTCTGGCGTCCTTGCGGCCTCTGTGAACTGGAACCAGGCGATTAGCTGGCCATCAGGGCACAGATGCGGCTGCTGACACGGAAACGGGCGCCGTGGAGACAGACAAAAATTGGGGGGGGGGGGGGGGTGCGGGTGGTGTGGGGACCAGGGAGTACTGGGCCTTTAAAGAGGAACATCTACCTTGAAATCAGAATACCAGTTAACTCTTTGAAGACCAGGTTTTTTGTAATTTTTTTTTTTTTTTAAGTCAGTGTTCCAGAACTCCATGGCTTTCAATTAGTAGTGAGACTAAGAACAGTCAAGAACATTCTACTCACACTTTTGTGGTTTTACACATATCTTACAAAGGGACTGTGTAAACAACACATTTTCACACCCTATTTATTGGGAACAAGGTCATGAACTGTAAAAAAGGATAGCTCTGTTTTTGTCTTCTTAAAATAGATTATTCAACTTACGATTTCAGAAAGCTAAGGGTAGTGTCTGTCCATGCCTCTGCAGCTACCTGCCACTATTTTTCTGTGGCCTGGGTTCGGCCGATGCTGTTGAACGAGGTGAAAGGAAGGGGAGAGTCATTCTGTTGGAAGGGAAACTGGATTAAAACTATCTTCCTAATCACTCAGACCCCAAGTCATGTGACTGGTGAAGCCAGGTGGCACTGTAGCTGAGAGAGAGGGAGAGAGAGAGAGACAGACGGGGGGGGGGGGGGGGTGCTGCTGAGACAGGGATGGGAGGGAAGGTGGGGATTATCTCTGTGACAATACAAGCTGTACGGTTCTGTCCTAAAATGCTTTGTACAGAGAAAAATGAGACATAATGAGAGGTAACACCACAGACAGAGAAAGGCAAAAGTGTTTTTGAGGATGCAGTGACATCAGCAAAAATCAGGGAGAGACAGAGAGAGATAGAGAGAGAGAGAGGGAGAGAGAGATAGAAAGAAGTAAACTTTTGCTAAGCGCAGCCTTGTAAGTGACCTTGTATGCAGAAACACCAAATAAGCCCTTTCTTGGCTTTCACTACATATACTTGACCTTGAATAAGGACCAAAAAATGCCATTAGTCGCATTAAGCGATGACAAGATATCTGTGATTCTGTCTGGCATGAGCTGCCTACACTGATGGTTTCAAGGCCAATTAAATCACTGAAGTGACTCTAGAGAAAATTTATAGATTTTTGCATTGTCAACACATTCATTTGGCTTAATTGACAAACGCGCAGATGCGGTCTTGTCGTAAATGTGTCAGATTAATCACCACCGTTTTTTTCCCCCCACCACTTGCATCGCGGTACAGTAAAAAAAAAAGATATCGAAAGACAAAAAAAAAATGAATAAATGGAGGGAGACAGAAAATGGGAGAACGCCAGGGAGTTTTAAAAAAAGGCAATACAGCTTATCAGCCTCTCCCTCCATCCTGAGGAGAATGGAAGACAAAGTGCGGCCGGCTCGGAGCAGCAACAAAGAGAGCGTTACATAACAGTGGGTCCCTGCAGCATGGCAATTAAGCGCAAAACCGATAGGTGTGGGTATTAGCAAAATCGCGAAGACGGGGACGATGGAAACGCGGTCAGCATTTCAATTGTTTTTTTTCACCATTGGCCCGGAGGCTCTCTCTGATGATGACTTGTATTAGTTTTTTTCTTTTTCCCAAATGGTATAGCAGAGGAAATCATTTCTTTAAAAAAAAAAAAAAAAAAAAGCGGCATGACTGCTGTAACTTCAGAGTGGAACGTCCCTTAAGAAAGCGGAAAGTGAAAATAAAAACCCGAATGTCTGGGGACGAGCAGTGTGGGGTGCCTCGTCTTCCTTTCTGCAGAACAAGGCTGGGGCTAATATTTAGTCCAGTCGCTCGGTCTGGATTATCAGATTTTTATATCCAACCAAAACAATAACAGTACATGATGTCTGGCCCCAGACTGTCTCCATTACTGTACAGCTGTCTTCTGACAATATGACAAGTGGGCATCCGCGCTGAAGCCGCAGTTATAAATAAGCCTCTTGTAATGTCATATAAACCGGCTACATCAATGGGGAAATGAGAAAGGTGTGCATGTGTGGAAAGATATGAATTTGTATGTGTGTGTGTGTGTGTGTGTGTGTGTGTGTGTGTGTTTGTGTGTGCATGCGTGCATGTGTGTGGATGCGTGTGTGTGTGTGTGTGTGTGTTTGTGTGTGCATGCGTGCATGTGTGTGGATGTGTGTGTGTGTGTGTGCCACCCCCACTCAGCCTTGTCAAAGCACTGTAAACAAGACTAAAGGTTAGTGATTAAAAGTGTTGGTAGAGGCTGATATGCCAAAGTGTTGCCTTGGCAACAGCGAGAGTGATTCATGCAGCGTGTCAGTCTTTGAAATAAATTTCACACCTCAGTGCGCCACTGTGCCAGCGCTTTAACTGTGAGAGGGGCGGACGGAAAAACCGGGAACGTATTCCGGTTTTCCGGGATGTGTCTCCCCCCGCCGCCGCCCTCCCCTCTTCACTTTGTCTCATTTCAGAAGAGAAAAAAAAACAGCTCCCAGCTGGCGCACGGTCTCGACAGACCACATAGTGCGCCCAAATGGCGCTGGTTTTGACAGCTTTTTCTTCCACTGATTTCTGATACTCCAAAGACTGACTCACGAGGGATGCAGATTAAGAAAGCACGGGGCCTCTCGTCTTATATTTTATTCTGGAGAAAATAGTTGTTAAAAATAATCACTGGTACGCTCAATGCATAAATTTGTGTCAACAATAAAGCCTCCATCATAATAGGAACAGGCAGGGAATGGTAATAGGACACAGAAATGGGTCTAATTACCGACTGACAGATTCTGTCTCCCTATTTTATCCCTCATGTTTCCCCTCGTGTTTCATTGGTCTGTTCTCCTCTGCTTTTCACCTATTCCTGCAACCCAGAGGGTCTGACCTTGAGCGATCTCACAATACTCTCAGCCTTTCTGTCCAGGAATGGCAGCTCCGGGCATCGGTCAGACAGCGGTCAGGTTGTCAGAGGACGGTTTGCAGAGGTGTGACGTATTTAGTATCTACACACGCCTCCTCCGTTTCAACCACTTCCCTGTGTCTCATAGTTCACGTCTGAGTCCCCAGTTTGAATTGCTGACGTCCCCTTAGAGCCGCATCCACTCAGTCGATGTGACAGGTCAGGAAATATTGGCTGTGTCACGAAAGTAGGGTTTCACACAGACCTGCTGGGAATTTGTTGCCCGTTATCTGTCAGAATGTCATCTGGTTTTATTTAATTGTCACACTGTCTGTATTTCTGTCCCTTTCTCTGCCAGTCCTTTGTGACTGTACAGTCTAATCTGACACGTACCTGTCTGCAGGTAAGTGTGTCTGCCAGGCTGTCTACATGGCTGTGCAGTCCTGCCTTATGGCCATTTCTTTTTAGTAATGACCCAGCAGTCACATTACCTGGATTATGTCATTCTTACGGTCATGGACCACTGACAGAGATGAGAATTACTCATAAACTATGTCCCTTTTCAGCTACTCCAGAAATCTCAAAAGATGCTGAGGGGGTCAGAGGGGTAGGTCATATCCCATGATCGAGTCCAAACCCAGACCACCCAGGTCCCCTCACTGGTGGCATCCCCAATCCCCTCTTTATGCATTAATTCCATTTGTCAATACATTCAAAAAGATATGTGGTCCATAACATTTTCATGTTTATTTTTGCTTTTTTTCTGACAAAAAAAGACTCCAGGAAGTGCAGAGCCCTTTCT
Source organism: Anguilla anguilla (assembly GCF_013347855.1). NCBI lineage: Eukaryota > Metazoa > Chordata > Actinopteri > Anguilliformes > Anguillidae > Anguilla > Anguilla anguilla. The sequence goes on along the minus strand of NC_049206.1, from coordinate 12,331,943 downwards.
CTCCCATCACCTCCCATCTCTCTCTCTCTCACTCTCTCTCTCTCTCTCTCTCTCTTTCTCTCCTCGCCTCCCTCTGTCTCTCCTCCTCACTGTCTCCTCTTTGTGAGGTGACTGTGCTGCTCATTAACTTTCTGTCAGTCTCGCTTTCTGTCTCGCGCTCCGGCTCTCTCTGTCATGTGGTCTTCCTCTTTCTCCCCCCCCCCCCCCTCGCCTGGTGGCAGCCAGAGGCAGCCATGACCTCACCTGGTCAGGGATTTGGGGTGGGACACAGCCGTAGGCTCCGAGACATCTGTCTCATTAGCCACTCGGCTCGAACGCCTGCGTTTCCAAACACAGAGCAGCTCTGCTGTACTGGTGAAGTGTTGGGGTGGGGTGGGGTGGGGTGGGGTGGGGTGGGGAGTTGGTGCTGTCAGTGGTTTGTTGATGTGTGGGGGTAATAGGGGTGTAGTGTGTTGGTGTACACTGGAGTACACATTTTTAAAAAATGAAAAGTGAGCAGGAGGGAGTGGTGAATGGTGTATGTGTGGGGGTAACAGGGGTGTAGTGCAGGGGGAGGAGTACAGGTGGGGAAAGCAGTGAAGAGTGAGCAGGAGGAGGTGGTGATTGGTTTATGCATGGGGTAAAAGGGGTGTACTGTGGGGGGGAGGATGTGGCATAATGCAGCAGAAGGCCCTGCCTAAATCTCAGTTCATCTGTATTTTCGATACTGAGCACCTGATTAATAAACTATGAGCCCAGGAAGGGAAAATGGAAGACATGACAGGGGCTGTTTCCGTTCCAGCGCACAGAACAGAAGAGACGAGAGAAAAAAAAGAGAGCGGGGCGATGGAAATGGGGATGTCTGTAATATATCTGTGCTGCAGATGTCCTTGCATTGCTAATTTTTTTCTTTTATTGCATTATTAATACCATTTTTGTGAAACACGGTTCCATACCATCGTGGTGATACGGTTCAGAAAGATTAGCCTGAAGCCTGGTCTAAAACCACATTTGGACAGTCTGTAAAGAGTGTGCATGTGTTTGTGTGTGCGTGCGTGCATGCATGTGTGCGTGCGTGTGTGTGTGTGTGCACGCATGCGTGTGTGTGTGTGTGTGTGTGTATGTGTGTGTGTAAGGGTGGAAAAATTTTTTAAAGCCCCAACCGCTAACCCTTACATCTTTGTAAATGAAAGTCCAGTATAAATCCAAAAACGGACAAATCAGTCTTTCCTGCTGCAGATAATTCTTAAATCTGCACATCTCACAGTGGCCCTATAAACAACAGCATTCCCTCCTGATTTTGGCAAATGTATAAAATACACACGGCACGTTCTGACTCAGATTTAATTTAAATCTATTCAATTGTCTTTGTGTTTACATTTTAGCCTGCTTCTGTCCAAGGTTTTGGTTGATATAAGACTGCTATTGTGTTTACAATCAGTCATGTGAGAAAGGGATAGAAAGGGGATGGGAGAGGAAGAGAGCACTGTTTGTTTTCGTGTTTGTGTGTGCGTCTGTGAGTGTGTGTGTGTGTGTGTGTGTGAGAGAGAGAGAGAGAGAGAGAGAGAGAGAATGATTATTCATCTGTGTTAAAATGTATTGCTATACGCCCTAGTAATGTTTACAAATATATTTCTTGCCAATGAGCTATTTCGTGCCATTTTGAATTTGAATTTGAGAGAAAGCAAAAGAATATTTGTGTGTGTGTGTATGTGAGAGAGAGAGAGAGAGAGAGAGAAAGAGAGAGAGACAGTTAGTGCTTGAATGCTTTGTGTGTGGGTGTGTGTGAGGGAAGAGAATTGAGTAACTGTGGCACAGTGATTTTACCATTTCTACTGCAGTACAAGAAGTGTTGGAAATGTTGTGAGGATGGATTACATTTTAAAAACAGAAGAAAGCCTCCTGTCTGTACCAGCAATAATGCACCAAATGTTCCCACTGAGCAGGCAGTGTGGCAGTGTCACAGGACTGCTTTCTCCAGAATACAGAGGGAACACTGCACTGTAACAGTACCGCAGCACAATTGCAGCCATTGTGCCTTTACCGACAGCTCATTCTTTACGACACATGAAAAATGTTAACGTTTTAAAATGATGACATCAGATGTACAATTTTTACTGCCTGTTATTGATTGGTCAATTGTTTCTTTACACGGACAAGTTGAAGAAATTATATAATCCTGTATTTTGCCGAATTTGATAAAAGGGTAGCCTGGTTTGAAATAGTTTACTAATTTGCATTTATGTTTGTCAAAGAAAACCTTATCCTGGCTATTTATATCAATTCCATCCAATACTTCTACTAATGAGCATCCAGCTTCTAATTGTGGATGATGACGCCACAGTGAGACTTGGTGCGATATGTGAAGTTTCCAAAATGATATGTCATTTAAAATCCCCCAGAATCGCCCTGATTGAGCTGTGCTTAAAAAGGCAACGGCCGTCTGGTGAGCAGGCATGCTCCAGCGAGCTATTCATGTCTCTCCACTGCTCAAGTCATTTCAGCCCCAGATGGGATAGCCGATCTGCGGATTTCAGAGTAGTGCAGAGGGGGTAATCCACTGGTTAGCAAGTATTGGGACAAACCATCTGAGGCACAGTCTCGCCAAAGCATCCAAAATATACAGCCACACAGGGTATCCCTGAGTTCCTGTCCCAGATGTATCTTCGTTTCAAATAGTTAAGATCAGTAATGAATTATAGCAAATGCAAGTTTATTCATTGACGCATAAGTCTCTGGTGTCACGCAACAAAGCAATGTCATTCAGCCACCCTTAACTCTTCACCCCAGAAGACATTGACTATAGCGATTAGCGATGTAGCGATTAGCACGTGAGGAATGGTGGAGGCTCCGAATGGTGCACTGAGCTAAAGCACTAGTCCTCAGTACAGAGACTTATCTCATGGCCTGGATTCAAACCCTGACTGTGCGGATGCAAACTGAGGACAGCGGTCCTACAGGGCATACTCAGCCATCGTCAACAGAGAGGGAAAGTTGAAAAGGGAGTCGCAGATAGAAATGTATTTTGGTAGTTTCAGCTTGACTAATTCTTTTATCAGCAAAAAAATGTATGTATTGTTGCACTTATTCTATAATAAGGTTATAGGAAAAAACACATACAAAAAAATTACATTGGCTAAATTCTCTTTTAAAGCTAACGCATTCCTTACATGTCAGGATTAAAACTACGTATATATACTTCAAATGAGTGCGTCTTCATATGAGCATATATCTCTTGAATGGAGGTCGTTGCGCGTTGTCTAAGAGTCAAGTGGACTGTGGACTGTTGACGGGAAGCTAAGTCATTCATTGAGTGAGAGGTGGAACATTGTGTCTGTCAGCTAATAAAGGTAGCCCGATACGTTTTATTGATGCCATACAATACAATAGGTGTCCAGTTTCTGAATGGTAGCCTTTGTAATAGATCTTTTTTAATCAGGTTGGCCATTTATTGATTGTGTGGTAAATGTTCCGTGGGATTGGGTGAGCGATAAACAACCACCTTGTTGAAATGAGATGAACTATGATTCGCCCTTGATGAATATGTTCAGGTCCAATACATTTTACCAAGACTGCAGTAAAATACGGGAAATGAAATAGAATATCTATGATGCGTAAGAGTAAAGATGCACATGGCAAGCACTTAACATGCTGCAATAAGCAATGTGTTAATAAGCATGACTGGGGATTTATCTCTTTGTAAGTAGCTATTGTTCATTTATCAGTCTGAAGGCCCTTATAATTGTCCCAGTCATTTCCTGCTTTTTCAGAGAATATAACCAGGAAACGCTACTTACCTGCGATTACATCAGCATCAGATATGCCAGCAGCACCCAAATGCAGATTTTCCCTCCCAAAAGACAAAGTCAAATTTTAATATTTATGAATGGATGTAATGTGGGTATGTACAGGCATAATCCCATCTGGAATAGAGGCTATTTTGTTTTTTGCAGCATCACGCCTCCCCTACCCTAAAAACCTGAATAACCCCATGGACTCTTGTCTTTGCCGCGGATAAGGAGATGGACTTATAAGAATTCAGGTTCACATCCCAGGTAATGTACAATACTGCAGTGCTCCTGAGTAAACCGCATATCCTGAATTTCATTGTGAATGTTTTCCCCTCTTAATATGTTTGCTTTGTGAGTGCCCCTGGATAATGCACCCCAAAAAATAAATTCAGTGGTGCAATAGCCTACCTTGGGAGACCATTCCTGGGATCCTCAACCAAAATGTCAGGGGGAAGTTTCTGTAATCTGCAAGCAACAGGAAGAGTCAAACTTATTTTATTTGTATATCACCCAATGTGAACTTTTACTTATATTTAGAAATGCAAAGTCATTTCACATTAAATATAGTGGTACAGTCTCAACTCAATGTGATTGGAGAGAACATATTTGTATAATATGGTGATAAACAGGTGGCTGTTGTGGTACAGTGCATAGAAATAGATGGCCTCATTTATAAAAATGTTCTTGGATTTAAATTTAAGTGCAATCTTAAAATCATTTCTCAAGTTTTGCTTATGTTTGATTTATAAAAAATAACAGACACAAAGTTGTTTGTGTTAGTTTATCTGCATCTTGCGCAGCAGTGAAACCTCAAATGAATTTCAATTTGAACTCACGTGAAAGTGTTTCACAATTTAAGTTTCCACCTGATGCCCTGTGCCTAAAGAAATAATGACCTTGACTGAATATATATTAATAGTACAGAGAAGGGCAGCAAGAGTAGCCCCAGGTCTCAGACTTTTGGCTAATGAAAAGAGATATAATGTACCAAGTCTGTATATTTTCAGTCCACAGGGTTCATGAAAGATTTGAATGACATGTTTTAAATTGCATAAGAACTTCATGAGGTGGATTCAAGATCAGGTTTGCCCATGGAAATTTGAGGATGGAAATTGGCTCATAAACTGTGTTATTTCTGAATATGTTATTTTTCAATATAAAGAATTTGATGGGGTGTATAATGAAGTCTGAGAACCTGATATTCTTTCATGCTAAATGCACAGTGATTCATTGTAGATTCTAGATTCACTCTAGATTCAGGCAAATGACCAGCGATGATGGGCATAATGCCCCGATCCCTCACCTACGTTATGACTGTCGTAAGCCGTCAGTTAGAAAAAAGTTGGCCGGTTTGAACGTCTCCCGGAAATCACCAGCGAGAATCTCTCCTCCTGAAGGACGCAACAGAGCCTGGCTCGGGCCCAACTGGGCCACGAGGGAGAGACCGGGGGGACAAAGCAATTTCAATCAGCAACGTCAACCGCGTGCCAAGATCCGCTGCCCCCTAACCCTGGAGAAAAAGAATTAATTAATGCAGCGCCGATAATGCTCCACCCCTGCTTCTGGGTTACCAATGACAGATCGCCTAGAAGCCCGTTTTTCAATTAGGAAGCGGGGGAAAATCTCCATCACCCCTCTGACGCGGACTACGAGGTCGCGCGGCGCGGAGCGGCGCCTCCGCTCTGACGCGGCGGTGATTAGCGGAGACCGGCGCGCGGAGCGTCCTTCTGTGTGTGCTGCGATATTCTCTGGTGCGCCGCGCCATTCAGCGCCTGGGAATGTCAATAGGCATGCTCTGCTGAGGGCATCAGAAAGCACGCGTCGATGCCGAATCGTTGGCAGCCAAGGTCGATCGCTGCATCCGGCGCTGTGAAAAGTAGCGAAGCGGCGCCAAAAAGAGGTCAGCCTGTTTGAAGAGCGACCATTTTGGATGGCCGTTTGCCCACAAATTATCTGTGAAAACCAGTGATGACTGGTTCAGTGGCACTTGTGGTGAGAATGCCTCCGTCTGCACCGAAAGGTTAAAGGTCTGGCCCCCAACCACACAACAGCTGTGTACCATTTCAACCCTTTTTTCTTTTTTCAAAAAAAAGGCTCATTAAAAAAAAAAACAACACAAGATTTTCCAGGAGATGCATTAGTGCAAGAGGTCAAGAAGTCATGTAATAAATCGTGACGGCTGGGGCTTGAAACAGGTTTACATTCTAAGAAAGTCTGGGTATGTGCTCATTAAATGAATGTACTGTAATGTAATATGCAATGGTTTGAGACAGAGAAGATCCACAGAACGCCCTATTACAAATAATGTGATCTGGAGTTTGCTTGAATGACGGCAACAGCAAAGCAAAAAAAACACACACGCACGTAACATTAACTGTAGAAACGGTACCTGGAGACATGACATCTCCTATTCAAATGCAAATGACACAGAGCTATGTCTGCACTTGGGGGAAAGCAAGCCTCGTTTCTCCAGAGCAGCTGCCATAGAGATATGTGTGAGATAGGGGTGGCAGGTAAAGGGGCGGTGTGGGAGGAGGGGTGTCGAAAGAGAGTTGTCGTTTCCTGTCACACCTCTGGGATCAGCGATTCTCTTAAAAACTGTGACTAGCACTCATTATCACCCTCTTCGGCCTAATTAGGAGCAAAACAAAGAGCTGAGCTTTTTAATGAAGGGGGGTTAGCTTCAGCTCTCCTGGTGCCACTTCCCACAGAAACGTGCCTTCATCCTCCAAGCTCTGTGTAAAACGTTCAGGTGGAACATGTGAGTGCAGTGTGGTTTAATGTGATCACACGTCCATAACGCAAGTATGGTTTGATCCAGTCAGCGTGTCCCAATGTTTCAGCATTAGTCCTGTCAACTGCAGTCACTACAGGCCTCCGGCCCAGTCTAAAGTACAAAGAGAGGTAAATTTTTTTTCTTTTCTTTTTTGAAATCACATAAATGTGTTTGCCTCGAATACTGTTTTTGCCCACAAGAGGTTTTTTTGAATTCAGTGCTCAGGAAAAAAAGGCAATCGCAATTTTTTGCACCTCCCTAGCCTCAACCGACAGGGACACGTCCACGTCATGACAGCAATCAGGAGACAGAAAGGAATAGCCAAGCACCACCACAGCCAGCACTCAGAGAGAGATAGATAGAGCTCTCCTAATACAAGACTGTGTACAGTGCATGCCCAAACACAACCTTGCACAATATTTCCACTGAATGATTGGACCCATGATGTGTGATGATTTGGACACATCACAGTCCTGTCCCTCAGGCTCCCAGCATATTGGTCGCTTCTTCCTTTGTTTCTGCAGGGTCTTCCCTATTGACTGAGAAACTGGGGAGTTGGTATCATATGACAACCTGTTCCTGCATGTTGTCTAGACCATTATAGTCCAACACTACCGTCAAGAGCACTGAGCTCGTTCCGTCTCGGTGACATAACCAGCTGTTGCATCTCACCCCCTGACCTTTACCCACACATAGTTCAGACCGGTACCGTGGTAACAAGCGTACGCTGCAGGAGCACCGGACTGACGATGTGGGGAATGCATTCTGCACACGACCAGCGCCTGACACAGCGACACGGGGGAACAGGGGGATCCGGGGGGATTCTCGTGGAGGGACCCTAAATGATCATTGCCTGGGTGGGATGCCAGGCTGAATATCGTGTGGCGAAACAGCACAAGGAGGTGGAAAAAAATGTCAGAACAGCGTTCTAAAGTTAGACGCGTCACACGATCGTCTCCCAAGCACCTGCTCGCTTCTTGAGTTTGCGAGACGGAAAAAGGTGGCGCTGCGCCTTGGTGCGTCACATGACCTTGAAACACGAGCAAAGAAACCTGTTTCAAAGACGGAACGTGGGGTGTTTTTTTTTTTTTCAGAAATCATTACCTAAAATGATCTAGCAGCTCCGGCACCCATCACGGGATACAGGGACAGACAACCCAAAATAAATTCAATCTGTTCAAACATTTACGGCACTCACATGCTGAAATCAAAGCTGGGCTTTCGCAACTGCCACTGACAAGTGCAATGAAATATGGCGGAACCTTCAAATGAATTTATTCTCCAGTTTTAATGTATGATCACCAACTCGTACTTTACATTACATTACAAGCATTTAGCAGACACTTATATCCAGAACGACTTACACAACTTTTTTTACTTAGTATTTACATTGTATCCAATTATACAGCTCGATATATACTGAAGCAATGCAGGTAAAATACCTTGTTCAAGAGTACAACAGCAGAATCGAACCTGCGACCTATAGTTTAGAAGACCGACTCCTTACCTATTATATTACACTGCCGCCCAGTACATTGGCCTCAATGCTGCCTTTCCTTTCTGGAGGATGGACAGTCGATGAAAAATCTGTTGTTTTGCGTAATGTCATGACAGCCGTTCGGGGTGGGGCAGGTTTGTTTTCAAATACTCCATTGCCTTGTTTACAGCTCCCCAGATGGAAAGCTGAAAAACAAACTCTGGCTCCAGACTCTGCTGTCCACTGCCATTTGGCACAGACCTCCATCCATGCAAGCCCGTGTCCATCAAATTCTAGAGGACGCAGACTGACATAACTAAAATGAGGAAGTGTGAAATGAGGAAAAATATTACTTCAACCTGAATGACCTTTTCTGAACACAAAAGTGGGAACCTTTTTTTGGGGAACCTTTGTTCCGGGGATTTTTCCAGGCATGTAATGGCTGGAACTGGACATTCGTTTTGCAGGGTGAAGTGTTGCTAAACTATTTACGAGTAGCAGCCAAATGGCAGAGCAGGTCAATTGCATAACTGTTCCGTAAACAGCACACAGCCTGAGAACTGAGGTGGGTTCAGTATGCTTTCCTCTCATTCAGAACCCATCATTCGAAAACTTCAACGTCATATCTTACTGAGAATCTTGGATTTAGCCACAGATATGCACACAATTCAATCTCAATTCAAGTGGACAATCTGCCCATAAGTCAGGTCTCCCATAGACGTCTTGAGTTTTTATTCACACACACACACACACACACACACACACACACACACACACGCACACTTGCACACGCATGTACGCACGCACACACGCACGTACACAGCAAGAGAGAGCGAGAGAAAGAGAGAGAGAGAGAGAGAGAGCGCGCACAAACAGGCATATTTATATACACATAAAGACAAGGACTAATCTGAATGCTGAAAAATCCATGAGCTTACTGCTGGAGGTTACATCTGACTTAGTCTGGTTGCCATGGCAATGGGGGCAGCAGCAGCAGCAGCAGCAGCAGAGCTTCAGAGGGGCTGACAGAAATCTCAAGCCTTGTTTACCAGTCAAAGCCAGCGAACAGGAGGGAACAGAGGCTCAGTCAAGGCTGAGGAATTAGATAAAGGTCAATGGCGTCGCTGTAGTGGTGGGTTTAAAAGAAGGGTGGGGTTGGGAGAGGCACACTGGGAAAAGGTCTGTGGCAAATCTGTCGCAAAGCTGCTGCACCGTCACTATTTATTTTTTTTGGCAGATGGTCACATTCAGAGAAGCAGATAAAGCCACTGCTACAAGATGCACTGAATGCATGCTATTGTCAATGCCGCAATCTGTATAATGTGATGTACAAGATGGATGCTTCCTCCAGTAACAAAAGGAATACCACTAACGCCAATCTTTCATTGCTTTCTCATTATCTCACTCCCTCTCTACCTCAGTCTCACTCACCGTCCATCTCACCCACACTATGTTCACTTACTGCTTCTTTAAATTTGGGTTGTCTGATACTGTATGACCTCCAACTCCTATATCCTTCCAGAAAGTGCGCGCGCACACACACACACACACACACACACACACACAAATTCTGCGCACTAACTCTCTCTGACTGTATGGAATAAACCATACAAATGTGTAAGAACAGATGTCAATTCCTATTCTCAAAGGAACCGAGGAAAAGGTCGCGATCATTCATCAAGAAATGATAAGGCTCTGTCGTCTCTAAGCTATTAGATGAAGTGTCAAATCGATGAGACAAACCAGGGAGAATAACAAATGAAATTAACTTCTGCCAAGAGTATGCAAAACATTAAACTGGATAACCATGGATCCATCAATCCCTGCTCTACTGTTTTCAAAGAGGACATCTTTTAAGGTATTTGAGCACCACTAGATAACAGAGAGCCAGGACAACACAAAAAATGTTTTTACAGTAAAATAAGAAAGAAAAAATAGGTCACCCACAATTGAGATGCAAAGGAGCTCTTCAATCTAAGTCGACAGTATCACACAGTATCCAATATTTTGGCTCCCCACTTGTATTTATGGCCTTGTTATTGGTTGGCTTCTTTGAATTGTGAGCATCACAGCGGGGTGAACTAGTTGTAGAGGTTCATTTTGGATTCGCTGTAGCGTGGGCCTCGTTAAACAGTCTGCGGTTTTGGTCACAGTTGTATGTGAACTCGGTGTCACTTTGTGTACGGTTGCTAAATCACCATAAAATGGCAGGCGGCACTTTGTCTCTTGGAAGAGGATCCAGTGTAACAGGCTCAAAGGACAGTTTGGGTTAAGTCAACTTAAACTGTACACATGTAGGTTTCCTTACGCATAATTTGTTTCAGTTTATCAATATGGGTCTCAGTCAGTGCCAATATTGCAGATACAGTAAATTCAGTTTAGTTAGATTCTTTTGCATAGCACTTATCACAGAGACACTGTCACGCATACATTCACAGAAAAGTGCACTCGCACATGCTTTCACATACATGGTAAATGGGAATTTTTGTGTTCTGCAATTTAAATCTCTTCAGTCCCCACTGATGCTCAAGCGTGAAGCTGCTAATTGGCATGCTCCCTTTTTTAGAGTGGGGTTTTCAGGCAACAGCATGAAAAAAAAAAACATTCCTTGCTCAAAGTTTTGAAATGTTGCAGGGTGAGCAGTTCAGGCTAGTCTCCATGGTGACTGCCTTCCTCCTCTCTCTCTCTCTGTCTCCCTCTCCCTCTTTCCCCCCTCTTTTTCTCTCCTTCTCCTCCCTCATTCTCAACACCCCCCCCCCCCTCCCTCTCCCTCCTCAGGAGAGATACACAGAGTCTCACTTCTGAGGGTGTAGATCTCGCTGTCTTCTCTCCCACGCGGGCCCACTCACTGTCAGGCATCGGGCGAGCAGGCGCACGCGCCCACACCTCGCCCCGCTTCTCTGCTCGCCGCGCAGCGACCGACGCGCACGACGGCGGAGTCGTGCCGTGCCCTCGTACACAGAGGAGCCGCGGCGCCCTGGCCAACGCCGATTTAAAAATAATATCACAATCACAACATCACGCAGAACCGACAGCGATCCTGAAGCGAAAAGCTCGGAGAGAAAACAAGCACTGGGCTGTACAGAGATTTGACAAACGAAGAACAGTCACATCATTATCAAATGTATTTCATTTCAAATATTTTTTTTTACACCCCTCGTGTTTTTCTATATCACTGTTTCACATATTTTACAGTTGTTGCATCAGCAAAGGACTGAAAGCAAACAGGCAATGTGATCTCATAAAGGCTTTCTTTCAAGTCTTTTCAGACATGCAATGCACTACATATCAAACTACATTTATAATAAGCATAGGCTGCTGAATATGTACCTGGGTAATCAAGGGCAACTAAGGAAGACAGGGAAAGCCTGTTTTTAAGAAGAAATTTGGAGAGAAAACATCCGCAGAGCGTGCATCCCTAGCCAAGGTGACTGCCTGAGTTTATATTTGACTTATTATCCATTTACACTGTTGGATGTTTACTGAATATATTCAGACTGAGCACTTTGCTCAAGGGCACTACAACAGGGATCCACTCGGGATTTGAACCTGAAACCAAACACATATTTTTTACATTCGGTTACTGTCTAACGCACTTTATAACATTTCCAGAATGCCCTTGACCAAGGGCGTGTGCTTACTAGTACTATCACAGGCGATACAGGTTCCCAAAGCTCTGCTCCCCTGGGTGCCATGTAGGATGTGTAAAAGGGCTGTCTGCCCGCCTGTCTCCTGAACCTTCTAGACCTGAGACTGAGGGTGGGAGGAGACATCATGCCATAACTGCCTGTCACTCAAGGGCAGGGACCAGTCATTGGAGTGGGATTCCCAGGGCCTGCCCACATCCTCTCTGTAGAGATGGGTGGGGCAGCCCCTTCCCCACAACTCCCCCCTCCCCAAACAGCCCCACAGGACTGAATCATCCTCTCACATCTCTGTCTGGGTGTCTGGTGCATGGAGGTTAAAGGGGCAGTTAAAAGAGATTCCCTCCCCTCCTCCACCTGAGTGTTCTGACTCAGCGGTGAGCAAGAGAGAGAGAAAGCGGGAGAGAGAGAGAGCGGGAGAGATAGAGAGAGATAGAGACAAAGAGAGACAGACAGGGAGGGAGAGAAGAGAATGAGAGGCGCAGCTACCGCGCCTGTGCCTGGAGGCGGTGAATGCGTCGGTGCGGTGCCCTCCTCCGAGACGAATGTGCTAATTACACTGCGGGCCCCTGCGCACGCACACACACAAGTGCGTGGTCTCACACACACGCACACGCACCCACACACACACACACAAGTGCGTGGTCTCACACACGCGCACACGCACCCACACACACACACACACACACACACACACACAAGTGCGTGGTCTCACACACGCGCACACGCACCCACACACACACACACAAGTGCGTGGTCTCACACACGCGCACGCGCACCCACACAAGCACGCACATACACACACGCACGCACCCACACACACACACACACACATACACTCACACAAACAAGTGCGTGGTCTCACACACGCACCCACACACGCACGCACATACACACACACATTCACCCACACACAAACATACACACACACACACACACACACACACACACATATACGCACACACATGCACGCACACACATACACACACACATACAAAAGTGTGTGGTCACACACACGCACATGCACATAAATGCATGTCGCCGCACAGAGATGCACATGCACACACACATACACACGCAGACAGACGCGCACACTCACACACACGCACACACACACACACAGCTTCAGCTTGGCAGATGAGACGGTGAAATCATTAACACAGGAGGGGGAGGACAAGTGCTCCACAGTTAGCAGAGAGGGTAAACTGCAAACCCGTGAGGACATAGAATATTGTACCTCTCCTCCAAATCATATTAAATTTGCATTATTGCAGCAGAGAGAGAGAGAGAGATAGAGAGAGAGAGATAGAGAGAGAGAGAGAGAGAGAGAGAGAGATGGGGGCTAACAAATATGACAGCAATCAAATGTCTTGTTTTTAAGCAGATGAGTAGCACCCCGGTGACTCAGAAAAAACACCATGCATGATCTCCCATCACTCATTCTGACAAATGTGAAAACGCTGATGTCACCGGTCACACTAGGGCATCACAGTGAAGCTGCACATCTTTAAAGAACTGCAGTTACACCACTGATACATTAAAATGCTTTTTGCGGAAACGTCACCATGAACATATATGGCAGCCGTAGTTAGTGGGGAGATTACAAATGTATCCCTCTCCAGCCAGTTCCATCCTTCCTCTCGTGCCATTCAAACGCATACACGTACTTGCTTATATACACAAAGGCTTACGCACATGTCCCCAGATTGTTTGTGTATGCACATAATGCTAGGTGGCCGTGGGGGTCGATCAATGGTTCTTTTCTCACTCACGGAACACTGTGCTCTTGAGAGAGCGGGCATTTCCCACTTATAAATCGCGGTTTGCCATTGCCTGAGCTCTGCAGGCACAGGAAGTCCAAATATGGGCAGTCCATCAGAGGAAACACTTCCCCCTGCCTGCTGAGCAGGGAACGGTCTGACATAAAGGGCACACACAGGCACACACACACACACACACACACACATTCACACACACATATGTACACATGCACAATAGCAACAGGTAACTCAGCCTTATCATGGAAACTGCTGAACTTTACAAAGGTACAGCACACATCAAATTTCACACCCTAACCTACCTAACCACCTTAACACACACCACTGAAGCTCGCTTATTCAGCCAATCAGCAGGGAGCAACCAGCAGTGGTTATTTGCTTAGGAAATTAACTACCTAGAATGATTGTTTTTCCCAGTAAGAAAGCATTATCTTAAACAAATAGAGACAAGAAGATGTCTTGAAAAATCCTTTTGCACAACGAATACTGTTATAGTTTGAAAAGGAAGTGTTCTTGAATGTGATGCAGTGGTTGTGTGGGGAAGGGTTGTGGGTTTGAATCTCTGATCGCAACACTGCTGCTGTGCCCTTGAACAAGGTTCTTTACATCTTTTGCTCTGGTAAATATGCAGCTGTGCAAAAAAAAAAAAAAAAAGGAATTCCACAGAATGCGTAAGATGTGCAGCTGTAAGCCGAAAAGGAAATTTGCTGATGTCATCGAGTTTAAGTTTCATTTCCAGGGCTGCTCACAGAAAGCCGGGAGGAGGTGAGGTGGTGCCACGACTCAAGGACAGAGAGGACAGGGCTTTTTTTTCAGAGGCCTAATTAAGAAGACAGGTGTCCCGCCTGGGTGGGACTGCCACCTGCCCCTCTTCCCTCACCAAACTCGGACGCTCGCGCAAATATTTAAACACAAAGAGCAAATGCGCACTCTCTCTCTCTCACACAGACACACACAAATATTTAAACACAAAAGCAAACACGCGTGTACGCACAAATGCTTAACCACGAAAGCAAACGTGTACGCTTGCACACAGAAACACACACACACACACACTTAAACGCAAAACCAAACATACAGATACACACACGCACACAGAGTATGTTGTTCACACAGTAACCTCTTCTGAAGCAGTACTCCCTGGTAGGAATAACCCCTCAGTCAAAATGAAGTCACTTGCTCTCCAGAGGACCCCTAGTCTCAATATCCCCGCTCAATTTGCACTTTCTAAATCCAATCTTTTAAAAACACACACTTATTTTCCTCCAGGAAACAAAAAAAAGAAAGCAGAGCAGTGTGTTCACTTGCCAGACTAGGCTAGGCTGGCATGGAGCTCCAATGCTGCCAAGGCCCTCCTCTCTCAGAAACAGACAAGCACTGATTGATCTGTTTGTCGGTATTCGAGTTCACCGGGGAGCGTTCAAAAAAAGGCTTCGATAATTAAACAGTTGCCTGACCCATTATGCCACGCGCTTGTGAGTGTTTGCCAGCACGTTTATCTCAGACATTTTAATATTCGCTTTGCTTTTGCTTCCTTCCCCAGTATTTTTTTGGGGCTGGATCACTGCGAGGTGGCCAAAAGCCTGCGGTGTAGCGAAAGAGCTGTGAAAACAGCCGAGTAGCCCTAACGATCCATCCGCTGCTCCTAATGACTCATTTGGGCCCACACAGTCATTAAGCCAGTTTTTTTAATTTAAAAATCAGAGTTCTCTATAAACAAATACAGCACAGCATCAGATGCAAACGGGAGGATTCGATGCTTTTAAGCTTTGTATTTAACATCGCATTTATCACCATCGTTTTCCAAAGTAAATTTGAAGTTCTTCCAACTGGAACCATATCGCACGTTCCCATCTTCTCACAGTGATTTGGAATCCTTGAACGCAACTGTAGGCCCAATTACACCTCCGCAGCATCTTCTGTCACTTCTGTGAACTGCAAGAAGTCAGCTGTTGTCTCGTACACTCCGCTAATTCGCTACATATCCTCTGGGGCACCAAGCAAACAAGATTACTGACGAATCATTTGGCGCTGGAATTTGTGACGCTCAGTTAGCGACCCGTCAAATTTTGTTTTGATTTTTCCCACACATTTTTCAACCCAGCTGGAACGTCCATTTTGTAGCTGCAGCCCTGTCCTTGAAACAACCTCCACCGGTTTTTGGGAGAGCGCTGTAGGCAAGCTCCGCCCTCTGGAAGGCACACGGTCAGCCATGGCTCCTCTTCCCTCCTTTCACAGCTGTTCAGCTGCTTCTTTGCAGAGCTGGCCAGTTTAGGCAGACCAGAGGATGTGCTATTGCACCGGTGGAACTATGGGAAATATCCTGCCAAGGGAATTATGTCTCACAACACGGGTCTTCCCAGTAACAGCAGTGCTCTATCTAGGCCACACAGCCATATCCTATCCTCATAACACACATCATATTGATTTGTGAGGGAATAGTCTAGAGACTGCTGGGCGATGTTTTGATTTTTAAAAAATCATGTGCTCATCTATTTCTTCACAATTATTTGCACAGAATCATGTTCATCTTCTGCATTTGGTGACTTTGTCACGTGACTTTGTTTCTTTATGAGGTGCGAGGAAAAAACAAGGTCATGACTCCATGTCCCACTGGACATTGATGGGATTTAGCACTGGAGCACACTTTGATAGATGGCTCCTTAATCTGCGTTTAATCAGATTCGTCCCTCAGAAGATCAAGACTAATCTGCGCTGTGACCTGAAGTAAACCATGAAAAACAATGTCTTATGGCACCATATCACCTTACACATTAAAACAGCCCTAAAATCAATTGAAGGCACAGTAATCCAGCCTTCTGTATGGCAAACCATATAACAAACTGTTTAGACAAAAAACACAGAGGCAGATATTCCGAACTGTGTTATCAATGCGATGCCTTGGTGGGTCGATTTTTTTTGTCATTTTCAAATTTTTGCATAAAAATTTTTTATAAAAGGAGCACAATATTCTATGCAATGTGCCATCCTTTGTTTGTCCCTGATATAATAAAATAAATCAACGATGGTAAAGAATTAAGATAAACAATGCAGGGTCTAAGAAGCAAAATAACACTTAGCCCTATTTGTTCATCAAGTCTATTATTATTATTTAATGCAACACTGCCAGACCGTGAAAGGTAGAATTACCCCCTAATTGTTCTGCATTTCTTTTGTCAGGTCATTATTATTGCATGCTGGGAGAATAAAGCGTGGCAATTCGGCTCAGATGGGTTCAGCCCTGTCTCTCCCACTCAACGGAGCCAGGCCCACGAGTCGCCGCTCCGCCTCGAACAACACGTCTGTCAAAGTTGTGCTAGCGTTGCAGCAACCTCGACTCACCGCGAGAACACTACAGTAGGCTGTCAATGCAAGCTGGGCTCTCCAACTGAAAATTGATAAGCACGAAAACATTATGTGGCCTGTTTAAATGCGAGTTTTCTGCTTTCCCTATTTGCGGCTCGCTCTCTGCCGTAATTCAAAGGATTTGCCACATAGCGCACGAAGGCAAATCCGCCAGGATCCAATAAAAAGGGAATCGGACGCGAACGGGTGATCCTTATTTACAAGAATCTGGAAAGGAACAGTTGTTAATCCCGCAAAAACCGCGGCCATACAAAGCACAGCTTTGGGGGCGATCACCAAATACAGACGCACGAAGCCTTCCCTCCAGAACTGGTCTTTAGGCTCCGATCCAGTTTGCTCAGCGGTCCAGACCAGAGCTTCCAGCTGGTGCCTTGTGTCTTTCCAGCTTTCCGTGGATAATATTTATAGTTAATATTTACACCGGGGGAGGAGGAGGGGGGCGGCGGGGGAGGGGGGTTGCTGGGTCGGGGGGAGGAGTGGAGAGATGGCAGCAGCACAGCCATTTTCAATTAGCCCCCTGCCAACAGGCCGGCTGTGGTGAAGCATGGCTGTGGGCTGCCGGGCTGGCGTGGCACTGTGGCAACGCTCGCACACATAACCCAAAACGCCTCGGCCCGAGCCCACACTGGCACTCAGCTCGGCTCCATTTAAAAGGGAACCCAGGGCTAGTCTCACATACTGTACATATCTGCCATTGCCCCTTTTAGCCAGTAAACAAAGCGCCAGAGTCTGTTTAGAACCTTCTGGAAAAATAAACAGTAAAGAAGTAAAGAAACCCAGGAACATTGCTTGGCTGGAAACATTTAAGCACACACCCAGTCATCTGCTCATGCAAGGCCTCATTTATAAATGCCATGTGTGGGCCCCATTTTACATTAGGTGGCACAAAACTCATGCAGGTGCACTGTCATCACAAAGGTAGGGACAGCGTACATACACACTGTCACACGCTGTAATACTTACTATTCTAAAAACTGTATTTCAATATTTCAATTCTGAAGTTTGAATACTAAAATAAACGCATCTTACAAATCTATTTTTGTGTATTATTATTCTGCAAGCAAATAATAAAAACTGAAGCAAAGAAAAAAACAAAGAAAAACTGCAGTCAAAATTTTTGAACATGTTCTGTTTGCTGAAATAGTATCATGCGTGCACATCCAGAAATCTTGTTTGTCCTCCAAATGGCAATGAGCATATTGGTACTAGTTGAAGCAAGTTGAACAGATGTGCTTTTTGGTTGAACTTTCATGTTGTCCTTAGGGTCAAACCTGACCCTTTTCTGAGTTTAACAGCAGTGAAACCCCTACATTTAATTTATTCAGCATGAAATCTGATGACTTTTCTGGAGTGACCCATTAGAAAAAGTTAAATTGCCCATTTTTATATCTTATAAAAGCAGTACACCATCTGGGTACAAAGATTGTTTAATGAGTCTTTTTAGTCCTGCAGTTAAAAGTCAGCTTTCTTTCATTAGAATTCCACAGAATGTGGCTGACACATCATACGTTCTGCAAAAATTGTCTGGGATTTTTTCTCAGAAGAATAATAAACACACTGACTTGACAGGTTTGATCCCTCTTGGGAATAGCCCTGGACAAAGAGCACTTGCACTATCCATAACTAACCAGCTGTTGCCATGAGCGCTGACAGGTCGACATGTTTCGGAGCGTACGAGAGAGCGAGGTGCAGATTCCTAAGTGTGAACTCAGTGCCCACGTCTGGGGAATGAAGAAACATGCGTCTGAGGCTCAGGCTCACAAAGCATTCTGGGGGTTTTCGCTCGCTCACGCTTGACTGAGCAGTTCCGCCTCCCTCTCCTCTCTTTGGCCGTACAAACCGGACCCAGCCGCCGCCTCTCCTGCTCGCGGTGCACGTAGCGGCCTGAGTGCGCACAGGCAGGGGGGGTGGAGGGGGCGGTGGGGGTTCGGGAGGGATCTGTGAAGCCGGGGCCATTAAACTTTCATACGCGGTTAAAAGCACGCGGTTTCTGCATGACGTGGCTCGTGCATGCCCGCTGGAGGTCCCTACAGACAGAGCCAACATGTGTGCATCTGTGGCGTGACCGAGAGGCGAATCTGTCCATCATCCACACTGATTGAGTGGTGCCACCCCAGCTCCCCTCTCCCCCCTCATCCCAAGTCAACGCAGGACAAAGTAAACAATGGCTATTTACTGTAACTGCAAAGACACTGACCATTTAACTTAAAACTGTCAGCCTGAGGAGTCAACATCGGCCGAATCAGTGTTAAGTGCCCGTACACCGGACAGCGTAATGACTTATGCATCAGTTGTTACAAATGCTCGTAGTCTAGAGAAAACGGGTCTGCTTGGAATTGCATGCAGAAGCTTTCACACCGGTCTAAAGGGGAGGTGCAGATTTCCACAGCCCCACTTCTTACCAGGTCCTGACTGAGATCTGCTCTGCAGCATCGCTGAAAGACAGCACAATGCATGAGTTAAAATAGGAGAGAGTGAGCGAATGTATATGCTTGACAGGCTGCGTTTCAGCATGTGTTTGCCGTGTGTACGTGTGCAACGCATGTATGTGATTATGAATAATTATGTGTGCATACGTATGAGCGAGCATGTGTGAATGCATACATATGTGTGTTTGTGTGTGGGCGGGCTTCGCCGTGTACAGGCTGTGCGCGTGTGTGTGGGGCTGTTAATAAATGTGTGCGTGTGCGTACGCTGCATGTGGGTGAGCCTGCATGACTTCACATGCTTGCATACGCGTGTGGGAGAGTGTTTGACTGTAAATAAGTGCGCGAGCATGCACGTGTAAGCATATGCCCGAGAGGGAATGGAAAGTGTGTGTGTGTGTGTGTGTGTGTGTGTGTGTGTGTGTTTGTGAGCGTGTGTGTGTGTGTGTGTGTGTGTGTTTGTGAGAGTGTATATGCACCTATGGCAGTGAAACGGTCTCTCATCAGAACGCTAAGGGCATCCCGCAGGCACTGCGGTTGGAATGGGAAACGGACGGGATCTGCTGGGGTGCATGGGTTCGGGTCTCGTCGCCCATCAGGCAGGGTTTGCTGCAGCGCTGACTGCAGGCGCATACCTGATCAGGCTTTGTGCTGACACCGCTCTCTCACCTCGGAGCTCCGGCCCAATAGAACCGCGGCGCGCGTGTGAGTTATCAGCGCCGCGGCGTGAGAGCGATCCTCAGCCGGGGCGGTGACACCGGGGCCCGTGTGACTGCGGGGCCAGGGTTCTGAGTCAGGCCCGGGTTTGCAGTGCATGAGCGAAGGGCCCGGGGAGGCAGTGGGTTGTGGAGTGGCTGTGTTTTATTTACGCCATTCGATTGAAATTAAGCGGCACATATGCGCAAACAGAACCACATGGCTTAATGCTGTCTGTACTACTGAAATAACAGTCAAATTATTTTTATGTCAGACAAAGCGCAGGCAAAACAGACACAGAAACGTTTACACACACACACACACACACTCACACACCCACACACACACAAACACATAGACACACAAACCACACACACACACAAAACAGCTAACATCCTCCTGCCAAACACCACAGAAAATCTTTTAGCTCTTCCCATGCTATCTTGGACAAAAAACACATCTGTGAGATTAAGGGGCTTATTCAGGACAATCTGTCTGTCCTCTGACTCAGAGAATAATGGCCCAGGCCACCCCCCAGCTCCCCCCCCCCCCCCATCCGGAGAAAACACCATCCCATAATGTTCACGGACAGCGGGGTGTGCTGGAAGCCGCAGTGCATTTACCAGGGCAGTGAAGCCAATAGACTTTGAGCCTATTCCCTTTTCTGCTTTAATGTTCCTTTGAGAAATCAAATCAAGCTAAGCCAGAAAGATCACCATCACCTACTCCATTCAGGTTTCCCCTCTAAGCCTTTGAGTAGGGAAATGATATTACGCTCTGCACTATTATTAATCGTAATTGTATTGCGCAAGATGTGATTTGGTGCAGGGCGGACTCCAGCTGCGTCACAAGGACGGTCATTTTCCAGCATAAGCTGACAAATTATTGTTTTCTGTGAAAATAACATGCTGCAAAATGCACCATTTCAGGGGAAGGGAAGCAAAGGGGGAAATTTTGAGGAACAACTGTCACTCTTATTTTTACTATGGCCAATGTGAAACATGTCATGACTGAAAGGATACAGATATCCAGGATCACAGGCAAAATGTCTAACTAGGGGTTGCTTTGGGGGTAGTCCATCTCTGCCACACCCGAAGAGCTGTAGTTGTGAATTGGGTGAGAACCGAACCCAAAACCTTCTGGCGTCAGATCACTGAAGGCCACTGATGGGTTTCTCCAAGGAGGGTAGAGCAGAGCCCGCTTTTTTTCCGCGATGTTACCAGTCACTGCATTTTTGTTCCAAGGCTTGAAAAGCCGTCATTCATGCCACACAAACTCCAAATTTGGCTACCGTGCCTCAGCAACGTGACGCAAACGAATCCAACCGAAAGTCATACACAGATTACGTAATGATGTAACACTGAGGTTTGCCAGTGACCAGAGGGCAGACGCTGTGAAGGACAGCTTTAACTGTGCACAGAGAAGAGACTCCAGAATGTTCCGTTGCTCCGCTGCCGAAACTTCAGCTTCGCTCAAGTCGTTACTTACCGCCAAAGCGCTCTGCGGAACTTGTTCAAAGTCATTGGGGCCCAACGCCTCAGCTGAAACCCTTGTGGGAAAATTCCCAATTCTCAGAGTCGGAGCCGCTGAGCCGCTGTTGTGAAAGCGTTCGGGACAAGATTAAGGCCTCCAAAAAAAAAAACTTCTTTTTTTTTCCTCTGAAAAATTGGATGTACTGCACTCCTTGCAATAAAAAATAGACATAAAAGCTTGGTGAGTGCAGCTGTCAGCCAAAAATGTTACATCAGAGGGCAAAGAGTGAATTTTTAATCATGGACGAAGTGTACAAGAGGCTCAGAGTTTGTCTAATGCATGTAAAGTCTCCCGGCTGTCGCGTCCCATAAATTAAATAAGACGAGGCGCTTCCTCCCCTCAGAGTGGGGCAGTTTAGCGTACACGATTTCAGAATGTAATATCAGGCACAAGGGACACCAAGGATTTAGCCTTCACTCAGATGTGATGTAATGGTGACACTGATGGCTTGGCAGGGAGATGCTGTCATGAAGCAGGGCTTTAGTATGTGTCACTTGAACTGCATCCCCAAGATTGGTCTCTGCTCCAGGTGGACCAGTAGTTTCATGGTTAACATTCGATTTTCTGTAAGTTGGTTACCATTCATGCACACACATCCACACCCACATTCCCACCAAAGACAAATGCAGCACATACGCAAGCGCACGCACATATGAGCGTGCACACACATACATGCTTGCACGCACACACATGCGTGTGCACACATGCACACACGCTCATATGCACGCATGCACACACACACACACACACACACACACACAGAACTCCTGGAGAAAAAAACAGTCTATCTAGCCGGAAGGTCACAGGAGGAGGAGTGAGTGGGAGATTCTCTTGCCGTCCTCCAGGGCGATATCAATGAGGTGAGGGCTGCAGCCAAACTAAGCCTATTCCATTATCAGTGACCTCCGAGCTGTCTGTGGAAGCAGATAAAAAACTACCAGCATTACATAAGGTGAGAGAGTTGGCTAGAGACGCCAGAGAGAAAGTTCCAGAAGCTGCAGTGCATCATTAAAATGCTGAACAGAGCTGCGTGTGAGCGAGTGGATTCTGAGGCAGGGCCGGGCGGAGGGGGGGGGGGGGGGGTGGGTCAAAACGCAAAATTACAGAAAGCGAATTTAAAGCAAGGCTGTCTTCCCCCCCCCTCCATCCCTGCCCCTCTCTCCGAGACGGATACAGAGCAAGAGAACGAGCCAACGCCCCTGCAAATGCAGGCGATGAATGCGTTGGTGCAGTGACACTGCCTCCCTCCTCGAGAGTGCCAGTTACCCAGTCACCAGTAACCTGACCCAGATGGACTCACCTGAGAAGGCAAGGAGAAGAAGGCCGTGTCCTATGTCACTCATACCTCAGCACTTCCTGACCACAGCTGCCCCCCCCACCCCCAACCCCCCCCCCCCCGAATGCCCCATGAGGATACCCCAGAGTGGAGCGTCCCATCACTCACGGGTGATTAGCCAGGGAGATCACGTTAGCGCGGCACGCGCTCGGTCTGACAGATCGCATTAGCGCAGAGCGCTCGGAGCCCGACGGAGAGCCACACCGGGGAGCGGAGCGCAGCCGCGCTTCACGGATAAAAGTATTAGCCTGCGCCAGAGCTCTGAAAGCCTGGAATCCCACAGAAAAGAATGACTGACGGGCGTGCGCGTGTGTGTGTGTGTGTGCGCGCATCGACTCGCGTCACGTCATTCCGTGTAAAAGCGCGCTGATACATATGACTCTGCATGAAATTGCGATAGTTTGAGGGAGTGAGTAATTACATGCGTGTTTGTGTTGTGTCTGTGGTTTGAGGGTTGTGCAAGTGCAAAATGGAGAAATAATGGGATTTCAGGTTTGTGCATACGACAGATATTGTATGAAGTCTGTCTGTTCATATGCATTGGATGACAAATTGTTATTACACATACATAATAGAAAAAATGCCTGATAGGGTACATTTTATACAAATACTTTTTATGCCTTGTGGACTCAGATTGTTTTTCCTTGGTTTGGGGCATGTGCGTGTGTGTGTGTGTGTGAGTGAACTTGCATGAGAGATACTGCGTGCAGTATCAATTGAGTGACTGGGTGCTTGAGAGAGAGATTGAGTGAATGTGTGTTTGTTTTGCGTGTGAATATGCAAATGGACACGATAGTGTACATGGCCTTAATGGTTTATAAAACACAGCCTATGGAATTATGTTTTAATCCTTGCACAATCAGCATTGTTTATACAATAATGTGTATAATTCATGTACTGACATATATATTTAAATAATTAGTGGTATTTTGTGTTATAAGAACGAAATGAAATTCAGTACCATTCCATTCCAATTAAAATTTCAGTTCAGTATCCATTAGAGTTTTGTCAGTTCGGTTCAAGCACTGCACTAGAAAGGATTTGCCAAAAATTGGATTCCATTCTGACATGACCCCAACCCTGTTGCATGCAGGTGTGCATGCACACGCAAATGTGCATGCGCGAGGTGCATGTCCTGCAATGCCCCCTTTCTCTGATCAGCCCCAACTGTGTGTACAACTGAGTGTACTGTGAAGGGAGTCTCTAATACACTGTTTAATCTTACATTGGGGACAGAACCCCTGGCAGGTGTCCCTGGAAAGGGATTTGGTGGCATCTGCCCGTGCGGCTTCCCTTTCTCCAGGAATCAGCCCGCCCAAGATCAGGTGACTTTTCTCTGCAAGGAGAGGCGCCAGGTGTATAGCAGGTGCGGTTGCTAAGGTGACTTAAAGGAACAGCCCCTGGATGGGCCACCTGGAGGAGCCTCCTCTGTGTTAGGGGACTTTGACAGCATCAGACTGGGTCACGTCATTCAGGATGAGACAACTGAACCATAAGAGCGTTCCACCCAACCACCCTGCATGATGTGACCCAGTCTTCTTAGCATTGCCTGCTGCAGGCAAAATCCCACAGCACTGAGGAGCAGGGATTGAGACCGCATAGATTAATATGTCATCCTAATGCTCACGGAATGTAGCATCCGGCAGAAATCTGGGCCACATGGACAAAGACAGCAGACAGGCCCGGTGCTTGTTTAGGCGGCAACCAACTCCATGACCATCTGGTGAATCTCTACCCACGAAGCTGAAGAACAGGTTCGGGGTCAGCCTACATCCTCCCCCTCTCTCTCTCTGAGCTGCCAGCTTTCACATTATTTCTCTTTCAGGAGGAAATACATCCCACTGCTCAAACCAATTCTGGCACAGGGGCAAAGACCAAGGCTTGCTAACAAACAAAAAAAAAAGCATACATACTGTAAAAACTGCAGCAACAGGCGGTTGTAAAAAATAGCAATAATTGGATGTGTGGTCCATCGTGACTGTTTGCTCAAGACTTGGATGCACTGTAGAATAAAATGTCTTGCGAGACTGAGAGACTTTTCCGTTGGGGAAACGGCATTAAATATAATTAACAGCCAGTAATAATTTTCCATTAACGGCTTGGTCACAATGTTTTGTTTTACTTTTTTTGATCGATTGTTCTTGTCCCTAATCCAGTGACTGGTTTAATCCTAATCTAAATCCTATGTAATCCAATAATTTGCGTTAATGTTCATTTGTTTTTGAATCAAAGCCTTCATAAGGCATGTGGTTATCACACATATCCGTGAATTTCACTGTAAAAATCTGTTCACGTCACAAATATTTAACGCATTCATTAAACTGATAATCCTGATAACTGCATATGCTCAGGACTGCAGTAATGTTGTGTACTTAGCTCTAGTATGTTCATAACACAGTAAAGACAATAGGATTCATGAGGGACCAGCTGCACATTATAAATTCAAATGGACTTTGTGATTATCCCATATGTAATTAGAAGACACTAATGAGTAACTACAGTACATTACTATGCAAAGCAATAGCTTATTGTTTATAGAATACAGCATTATCTGAAAAACATACACTTTTCCTTTACTGTAGGCTAAACCCAAATCCCAAGGAATCTGCTGTGCTTTAACACACCCATGTATCACTGCATCACCACAAAGCACGAGGGCAGCTGCTGGACACTTGTTTTCATCTTGCTTTAAATCAATGCAATGATACAGTGATCACACATTCTGATGGAATGTGTGATTGAAACAATTCCAGATTAATCTCTTGGCATGGTAACTCAGTCTGTAATTAATGGTTGGTTGTGACTCTTTACTGGTGTGAGTGTAAAATGTTTTCATTATCTGTAAAAAAAAAAAATCATAATAATGGGCTCAATATGAAACACGCAAACAGCAGTACTGACGCAGATGCTCAGTTACTGTAAAAAGCAAACCGGAAAGTTTTGAAAGTAATGAAACCTTGTAATGAAAGCCAGAGGCCGGACTGATTATGATGCGGATGATTATGATTATCATGGTAATGTTATCATTTTATTTAACACAATAAACAATATACACTCAACCAATATTGAAATACATGTAAGGAGATTGGGTGGCATTAAATGGGTTTTCTGAAGTTTTCCAATCTACCAATGGCTTCAATTAGGGTTAAGGGCCCAAACTAGGGTTAGGGTTAGGAAAACGGTAAGTCTGAGGGAAAAGGCAAGTTCACGGCTGTGTTCAGCAGCTTGAATAATGGTTAGGACACAGGTTTGTTAATGATTTTGAATGAGTCAAATTTTTTCTACTGTAGCATGGCTACCTATGGCCATAAAAAATGTTCAATATATCGATATTTCTTCAAAAAATTAAAATGTTTTTAAATTACCTGAAACGTTATTTTGCATTTGTATTATTCTATTCTTGATATTTACCTTGTTTATTAATCAATTTTAAATGGGTTTTCTGAAGTTTTCCAATCTTCCAATGGCTTCAATTAGGGTTAAGGGCCCAAACTAGGGTTAGGGTTAGGAAAACCGTAAGTCTGAGGGTAAAGGCAAGTTCACGGCTGTGTTCAGCAGCTTAGAATAATGGTTAGGACACAGGTTTGTTAATGATTTTGAACAAGTCAAATATTTTCCTACTGTAGCATGGGTACCTATGGCCTTAACAACATGTGCAATATATTCATATTTCTTCAAGAAATAAAAATGTTTTTAAAAGACCTGAAACATTATTTTTCATTTGTATTATTCTATTCTTGATATTTACCTTGTTTATTAATCAATTTTAAATGGGTTTTCTGAAGTTTTCCAATCTACCAATGGCTTCAATTAGGGCTAAGGGCCCAAACTAGGGTTAGGGTTAGGAAAACCGTAAGTCTGAGGGTAAAGGCAAGTTCACGGCTGTGTTCAGCAGCTAGAATAATGGTTAGGACACAGGTTTGTTAATGATTTTGAACGAGTCAAATATTTCCTACTGTAGCATGGGTACCTATGGCCTTTAACAACATGTGCAATATATTCATATTTCTTCAAGAAATAAAAATGTTTTTAAAAGACCTGAAACATTATTTTGCATTTGTATTATTCTATTCTTGATATTTACCTTGTTTATTAATCAATTTTAAATGGGTTTTCTGAAGTTTTCCAATCTACCAATGGCTTCAATTAGGGCTAAGGGCCCAAATTAGGGTTAGGGTTAGGAAAACCGTAAGTCTGAGGGTAAAGGCAAGTTCACGGCTGTGTTCAGCAGCTTGAAAAATGGTTAGGAGACAGGTTTGTTAATGATTTTGAATGAGTCAAATTTTTTCTACTGTAGCATGGGTACCTATGGCCATAAAAGAATGTTCAAAATATATCCATATTTCTTCAAGAAATTAAAATGTTTTTAAATTACCTGAAACGTTATTTTGCATTTGTATTATTTTATTCTTGATATTTACCTTGTTTATTAATCAATTTTTACTGGGTTTTCTGAAGTTTTCCAATCTTCCAATGGCTTTAATTAGGGTTAGGGGCCCAAACTAGGGTTAGGGTTAGGAAAACCGTAAGTCTGAGGGTAAAGGCAAGTTCACGGCTGTGTTCAGCAGTTTGAATAATGGATAGGACACAGGTTTGTTAATGATTTTGAACAAGTCAAATATTTCCTACTGTAGCATGGGTACCTATGGCCTTTAACAACATGTGCAATATATTCATATTTCTTCAAGAAATAAAAATGTTTTTAAAAGACCTGAAACATTATTTTTCATTTGTATTATTCTATTCTTGATATTTACCTTGTTTATTAATCAATTTTAAATGGGTTTTCTGAAGTTTTCCAATCTACCAATGGCTTCAATTAGGGCTAAGGGCCCAAATTAGGGTTAGGGTTAGGAAAACCGTAAGTCTGAGGGTAAAGGCAAGTTCACGGCTGTGTTCAGCAGCTAGAATAATGGTTAGGACACAGGTTTGTTAATGATTTTGAATGAGTCAAATTTTTTCTACTGTAGCATGGGTACCAATGGCCATTAAAAACATGTTCAATATATTCATATTTCTTCAAGAAATAAAATGTTTTTAAATACCTGAAACATTATTTTGCATTTGTATTATTCTATTCTTGATATTTACCTTGTTTATTAATCAATTTTACTGGGTTTTCTGAAGTTTTCCAATCTACCAATGGCTTTAATTAGGGTTAAGGGCCCAAACTAGGGTTAGGGTTAGGAAAACCGTAAGTCTGAGGGTAAAGGCAAGTTCACGGCTGTGTTCAGCAGCTAGAATAATGGTTAGGACACAGGTTTGTTAATGATTTTGAACAAGTCAAATATTTCCTACTGTAGCATGGGTACCTATGGCCTTTAACAACATGTGCAATATATTCATATTTCTTCAAGAAATAAAAATGTTTTTAAAAGACCTGAAACATTATTTTGCATTTGTATTATTCTATTCTTGATATTTACCTTGTTTATTAATCAATTTTAAATGGGTTTTCTGAAGTTTTCCAATCTACCAATGGCTTCAATTAGGGTTAAGGGCCCAAATTAGGGTTAGGGTTAGGAAAACCGTAAGTCTGAGGGTAAAGGCAAGTTCACGGCTGTGTTCAGCAGCTTGAATAATGGTTAGGACACAGGTTTGTTAATGATTTTGAATGAGTCAAATTTTTTCTACTGTAGCATGGGTACCAATGGCCATAAAAGAATGTTCAATATATATCCACATTTCTTCAAGAAATTAAAATGTTTTTAAATTACCTGAAATGTTATTTTTCATTTGTATTATTTTATTCTTGATATTTACCTTGTTTATTAATCAATTTTTACTGGGTTTTCTGAAGTTTTCCAATCTTCCAATGGCTTTAATTAGGGTTAGGGGCCCAAACTAGGGTTAGGGTTAGGAAAACCGTAAGTCTGAGGGTAAAGGCAAGTTCACGGCTGTGTTCAGCAGTTTGAATAATGGATAGGACACAGGTTTGTTAATGATTTTGAACAAGTCAAATATTTCCTACTGTAGCATGGGTACCTATGGCCTTTAACAACATGTGCAATATATTCATATTTCTTCAAGAAATAAAAATGTTTTTAAAAGACCTGAAACATTATTTTTCATTTGTATTATTCTATTCTTGATATTTACCTTGTTTATTAATCAATTTTAAATGGGTTTTCTGAAGTTTTCCAATCTACCAATGGCTTCAATTAGGGCTAAGGGCCCAAATTAGGGTTAGGGTTAGGAAAACCGTAAGTCTGAGGGTAAAGGCAAGTTCACGGCTGTGTTCAGCAGCTAGAATAATGGTTAGGACACAGGTTTGTTAATGATTTTGAATGAGTCAAATATTTCCTACTGTAGCATGGGTACCTATGGCCTTTAACAACATGTGCAATATATTCATATTTCTTCAAGAAATAAAAATGTTTTTAAAAGACCTGAAACATTATTTTGCATTTGTATTATTCTATTCTTGATATTTACCTTGTTTATTAATCAATTTTAAATGGGTTTTCTGAAGTTTTCCAATCTACCAATGGCTTCAATTAGGGTTAAGGGCCCAAATTAGGGTTAGGGTTAGGAAAACCGTAAGTCTGAGGGTAAAGGCAAGTTCACGGCTGTGTTCAGCAGCTTGAATAATGGTTAGGACACAGGTTTGTTAATGATTTTGAATGAGTCAAATTTTTTCTACTGTAGCATGGGTACCTATAGCCATAAAAAAATGTTCAATATATCGATATTTCTTCAAGAAATTAAAATGTTTTTAAATTACCTGAAACGTTATTTTGCATTTGTATTATTTTATTCTTGATATTTACCTTGTTTATTAATCAATTTTTACTGGGTTTTCTGAAGTTTTCCAATCTTCCAATGGCTTTAATTAGGGTTAGGGGCCCAAACTAGGGTTAGGGTTAGGAAAACCGTAAGTCTGAGGGTAAAGGCAAGTTCACGGCTGTGTTCAGCAGCTAGAATAATGGTTAGGACACAGGTTTGTTAATGATTTTGAACAAGTCAAATATTTCCTACTGTAGCATGGGTACCTATGGCCTTTAACAACATGTGCAATATATTCATATTTCTTCAAGAAATAAAAATGTTTTTAAAAGACCTGAAACATTATTTTGCATTTGTATTATTCTATTCTTGATATTTACCTTGTTTATTAATCAATTTTAAATGGGTTTTCTGAAGTTTTCCAATCTACCAATGGCTTCAATTAGGGCTAAGGGCCCAAATTAGGGTTAGGGTTAGGAAAACCGTAAGTCTGAGGGTAAAGGCAAGTTCACGGCTGTGTTCAGCAGCTTGAATAATGGTTAGGACACAGGTTTGTTAATGATTTTGAACAAGTCAAATATTTCCTACTGTAGCATGGGTACCTATGGCCTTTAACAACATGTGCAATATATTCATATTTCTTCAAGAAATAAAAATGTTTTTAAAAGACCTGAAACATTATTTTTCATTTGTATTATTCTATTCTTGATATTTACCTTGTTTATTAATCAATTTTAAATGGGTTTTCTGAAGTTTTCCAATCTACCAATGGCTTCAATTAGGGCTAAGGGCCCAAATTAGGGTTAGGGTTAGGAAAACCGTAAGTCTGAGGGTAAAGGCAAGTTCACGGCTGTGTTCAGCAGCTTGAATAATGGTTAGGACACAGGTTTGTTAATGATTTTGAACGAGTCAAATTTTTTCTACTGTAGCATGGGTACCAATGGCCATAAAAGAATGTGCAATATATTCATATTTCTTCAAGAAATTAAAATGTTTTTAAATTACCTGAAACGTTATTTTGCATTTGTATTATTTTATTCTTGATATTTACCTTGTTTATTAATCAATTTTTACTGGGTTTTCTGAAGTTTTCCAACCTTTCCAATGGCTTTAATTAGGGTTAGGGGCCCAAACTAGGGTTAGGGTTAGGAAAACCGTAAGTCTGAGGGTAAAGGCAAGTTCACGGCTGTGTTCAGCAGCTAGAATAATGGTTAGGACACAGGTTTGTTAATGATTTTGAACAAGTCAAATATTTCCTACTGTAGCATGGGTACCTATGGCCTTTAACAACATGTGCAATATATTCATATTTCTTCAAGAAATAAAAATGTTTTTAAAAGACCTGAAACATTATTTTGCATTTGTATTATTCTATTCTTGATATTTACCTTGTTTATTAATCAATTTTAAATGGGTTTTCTGAAGTTTTCCAATCTACCAATGGCTTCAATTAGGGTTAGGGGCCCAAATTAGGGTTAGGGTTAGGAAAACCGTAAGTCTGAGGGTAAAGGCAAGTTCACGGCTGTGTTCAGCAGCTTGAATAATGGTTAGGACACAGGTTTGTTAATGATTTTGAATGAGTCAAATTTTTTCTACTGTAGCATGGGTACCAATGGCCATAAAAGAATGTTCAATATATATCCATATTTCTTCAAGAAATTAAAATGTTTTTAAATTACCTGAAACGTTATTTTGCATTTGTATTATTTTATTCTTGATATTTACCTTGTTTATTAATCAATTTTTACTGGGTTTTCTGAAGTTTTCCAATCTTCCAATGGCTTTAATTAGGGTTAGGGGCCCAAACTAGGGTTAGGGTTAGGAAAACCGTAAGTCTGAGGGTAAAGGCAAGTTCACGGCTGTGTTCAGCAGCTAGAATAATGGTTAGGACACAGGTTTGTTAATGATTTTGAACAAGTCAAATATTTCCTACTGTAGCATGGGTACCTATGGCCTTTAACAACATGTGCAATATATTCATATTTCTTCAAGAAATAAAAATGTTTTTAAAAGACCTGAAACATTATTTTGCATTTGTATTATTTATTCTTGATATTTACCTTGTTTATTAATCAATTTTAAATGGGTTTTCTGAAGTTTTCCAATCTACCAATGGCTTCAATTAGGGCTAAGGGCCCAAATTAGGGTTAGGGTTAGGAAAACCGTAAGTCTGAGGGTAAAGGCAAGTTCACGGCTGTGTTCAGCAGCTAGAATAATGGTTAGGACACAGGTTTGTTAATGATTTTGAACAAGTCAAATTTTTCCTACTGTAGCATGGGTACCTATGGCCTTTAACAACATGTGCAATATATTCATATTTCTTCAAGAAATAAAAATGTTTTTAAAAGACCTGAAACATTATTTTTCATTTGTATTATTCTATTCTTGATATTTACCTTGTTTATTAATCAATTTTAAATGGGTTTTCTGAAGTTTTCCAATCTACCAATGGCTTCAATTAGGGCTAAGGGCCCAAACTAGGGTTAGGGTTAGGAAAACCGTAAGTCTGAGGGTAAAGGCAAGTTCACGGCTGTGTTCAGCAGCTTAAATAATGGTTAGGACACAGGTTTGTTAATGATTTTGAATGAGTCAAATATTTCCTACTGTAGCATGGGTACCAATGGCCATAAAAGAATGTTCAATATATATCCATATTTCTTCAAGAAATTAAAATGTTTTTAAATTACCTGAAACGTTATTTTGCATTTGTATTATTTTATTCTTGATATTTACCTTGTTTATTAATCAATTTTTACTGGGTTTTCTGAAGTTTTCCAATCTTCCAATGGCTTTAATTAGGGTTAGGGGCCCAAACTAGGGTTAGGGTTAGGAAAACCGTAAGTCTGAGGGTAAAGGCAAGTTCACGGCTGTGTTCAGCAGCTAGAATAATGGTTAGGACACAGGTTTGTTAATGATTTTGAATGAGTCAAATATTTCCTACTGTAGCATGGGTACCTATGGCCTTTAACAACATGTGCAATATATTCATATTTCTTCAAGAAATAAAAATGTTTTTAAAAGACCTGAAACATTATTTTGCATTTGTATTATTCTATTCTTGATATTTACCTTGTTTATTAATCAATTTTAATGGGTTTTCTGAAGTTTTCCAATCTACCAATGGCTTCAATTAGGGTTAAGGGCCCAAACTAGGGTTAGGGTTAGGAAAACCGTAAGTCTGAGGGTAAAGGAAAGTTCACGGCTGTGTTCAGCAGCTAGAATAATGGTTAGGACACAGGTTTGTTAATGATTTTGAACAAGTCAAATATTTCCTACTGTAGCATGGGTACCTATGGCCTTTAACAACAATGTGCAATATATTCATATTTCTTCAAGAAATAAAAATGTTTTTAAAAGACCTGAAACATTATTTTGCATTTGTATTATTCTATTCTTGATATTTACCTTGTTTATTAATCAATTTTTAATGGGTTTTCTGAAGTTTTCCAATCTACCAATGGCTTCAATTAGGGTTAAGGGCCCAAACTAGGGTTAGGGTTAGGAAAACGGTAAGTCTGAGGGAAAAGGCAAGTTCACGGCTGTGTTCAGCAGCTTGAATAATGGTTAGGACACAGGTTTGTTAATGATTTTGAACGAGTCAAATTTGTTCTACTGTAGCATGGCTACCTATGGCCTTTAACAACATCTGCAATATATTCTTATTTCTTCAAAAATAAAAATGTTTTTAAAAGACCTGAAACATTATTTTGCATTTGTATTATTCTATTCTTGATGTTTACCTTGTTTATTAATCAATTTTTACTGGGTTTTCTGAAGTTTTCCAATCTACCAATGGATTCAATTAGGGTTAGGGGCCCAAACTAGGGTTAGGGTTAGGAAAACCGTAAGTCTGAGGGTAAAGGCAAGTTCACGGCTGTGTTCAGCAGCTTGAATAATGGTTAGGACACAGGTTTGTTAATGATTTTGAACGAGTCAAATATTTTCTACTGTAGCATGGGTACCTATGGCCATAAAAAAATGTTCAATATATCGATATTTCATCAAAAAATTAAAATGTTTTTAAATTACCTGAAACATTATTTTGCATTTGTATTATTTTATTCTTGATATTTACCTTGTTTATTAATCAATTTTTACTGGGTTTTCTGAAGTTTTCCAATCTACCAATGGCTTCAATTAGGGTTAGGGGCCCAAACTAGGGTTAGGGTTAGGAAAACCGTAAGTCTGAGGGTAAAGGCAAGTTCACGGCTGTGTTCAGCAGCTTGAATAATGGATAGGACACAGGTTTGTTAATGATTTTGAACAAGTCAAATATTTCCTACTGTAGCATGGGTACCTATGGCCTTTAACAACATGTGCAATATATTCATATTTCTTCAAGAAATAAAAATGTTTTTAAAAGACCTGAAACATTATTTTTCATTTGTATTATTCTATTCTTGATATTTACCTTGTTTATTAATCAATTTTAAATGGGTTTTCTGAAGTTTTCCAATCTACCAATGGCTTCAATTAGGGCTAAGGGCCCAAATTAGGGTTAGGGTTAGGAAAACCGTAAGTCTGAGGGTAAAGGCAAGTTCACGGCTGTGTTCAGCAGCTTGAATAATGGTTAGGACACAGGTTTGTTAATGATTTTGAATG
Source organism: Anguilla anguilla (assembly GCF_013347855.1). NCBI lineage: Eukaryota > Metazoa > Chordata > Actinopteri > Anguilliformes > Anguillidae > Anguilla > Anguilla anguilla. Next base: position 12,297,813 of record NC_049206.1, on the reverse strand, counting down.
AGTCAAATTTTTTCTACTGTAGCATGGCTACCTATGGCCATAAAAAAATGTTCAATATATCGATATTTCTTCAAGAAATTAAAATGTTTTTAAATTACCTGAAACGTTATTTTTCATTTGTATTATTTTATTCTTGATATTTACCTTGTTTATTAATCAATTTTTACTGGGTTTTCTGAAGTTTTCCAATCTTCCAATGGCTTTAATTAGGGTTAGGGGCCCAAACTAGGGTTAGGGTTAGGAAAACCGTAAGTCTGAGGGTAAAGGCAAGTTCACGGCTGTGTTCAGCAGCTTGAATAATGGATAGGACACAGGTTTGTTAATGATTTTGAACAAGTCAAATTTTTTCTACTGTAGCATGGCTACCTATGGCCTTTAACAACATGTGCAATATATTCATATTTCTTCAAGAAATAAAAATGTTTTTAAAAGACCTGAAACATTATTTTTCATTTGTATTATTCTATTCTTGATATTTACCTTGTTTAATAATCAATTTTTAATGGGTTTTCTGAAGTTTTCCAATCTACCAATGGCTTCAATTAGGGTTAAGGGCCCAAACTAGGGTTAGGGTTAGGAAAACCGTAAGTCTGAGGGTAAAGGCAAGTTCACGGCTGTGTTCAGCAGCTTGAATAATGGTTAGGACACAGGTTTGTTAATGATTTTGAATGAGTCAAATATTTCCTACTGTAGCATGGGTACCAATGGCCATAAAAGAATGTTCAATATATATCCATATTTCTTCTTTTAGAAGACACAATTAAAAAGAAGACATATCACTTCTGTAATGAACCCTTGTACAAATACAGAAAGATGAGAGAGTGAAACAGAGAAATTCATGTTTCAAGATGTATGTCTTCAGGAGATTGCAAAAGGTAATGAGAGCCTGCACTTCTAATGCTGGCAGGCAGTTCACACAACCAGTGTGTTAGCCAGAAACACAAAGAAAAAAAGAAAGACAAGATTTAGCAGGAACATCTTTCCCTGTTTCACAGCCTAGTTTGCGGATGTAAATCTTCCCAGTGAAAAGTAGATTAGGAAAATACAATTTACAATGCCTGCTGAAACATTTGTGCAAAGAAAATGATTCTCTCTCTCTCTCTCTCTCTCTCTCTCTCTCCACCTACAGTGCACCAGGTAACTACCGCTGTGCTCGTTTGTTCACGACACCATATTGGATAAGGCAGTCCAATGAATATTGTAATGCTGCAGTGTATCCAAGCTCAGTATGCCATGGCTGTATGTGCTGCTGCTGCTGGGAGTCTGTGCAGAAGCGCATTGCGTTTTAGAGGATTTGAAAACCTCAGGTTGTGGACAACACTTACCATCTGCTCACTGGTCCTTTGTCCTGGCTAATATATCGCTGATTGCTTTTTAAAAGGGTTTAGCTTTATACTACCTAGCCATTGCAGTATTTAATCATAAGAGTGGGGGGGGGGGAAGCTATGGCAGATAGATAATCCTCAATGCGAGTGTTTCCTCAACCCTCACAACCCCTCCCTGCCCTTTTGTTTCAGGACACGTACAGGGGATTAAATTTATACAGCATTTTATCTTTATATAGTTTAACTCTTTGGTCACCAAATTCGAACCTTTCTTATTAGAAAATAATTATCTTGTAGTCATTTCATTTCCCGAAAAGGATGATGTGTAATCTCTCACTCCTGAAGACTTAGTTTCATGGCTCTCTGCCAGTACTGCTGACAAGTAAAAACCACTTCTTTCTCCAGCTTCAGCTCTCTGCCCCCTGAGACAGTTTCTCGGAGCTACATACACGGAACGTTCTAGCAATTAACTTCTCTTGCTGGAGCTGAGAAATGTTTTCAGTTTGATCCCAGAGAGTGAGAGAAAGAGGGACTGCCTCAGACAGATCCTGCGACAGGAGAAATTTTTGTCTTGTGTGTGAATTAAACCACTGTGCCTCGTTTTGTTTCAACCAGTTCTATCCTTCTCACGGGTTAACAAACACAGTGTCTCTTCTAATGAGAGGAGAAGAAAATTCTAGCAACTGTTTTGTGTTCTGCCAGGGTCTAATGAACACAATTCTACAGTCACCACACCTTCAAACTGGGAATTCAGTTCTAACTCTCCTATTAAACAGCTTTCCTTGCCTTTGAGATTCAAATTTGAGATTATATAAGGGTGTGCATAATATCTCTATACAATACACATACATATAGTCCTCCGTTTCCTTTTTCATGATTGGTGAGTGACACTTGAGTTTCTCAAATGTCTGAATATACGGTGTTTGCATAATGAAACGGTATTAAAGGGCTCTGAAATTGTAAGTTTAAAACCATGTATTAGATTCCTCCATCACAACATTCTGTTTTCTGCCCCAGCAACAACAGCTGACTTGTCTATTGAGAGACTACCCTCTGAAACAGGATATTTACATTTTTGTTGAGCTAGCTCTGGCATGAGCCAACATGCATCACTCTTTCCATTACTGGTTTCCTGAAGATGACCAAAATAGAAAAGAAAACAAGTATTATCCCCTATCCCTCACTTTGCGGCATGTTATCATGTTTTTTCTTTTCCAAAAACAGATCATTTCCAGTAAAGGGGAATTCCCAGTAAAATTCCCATGGGAATCTCCAAAAATGACAAAAAAAGGAAAAAGGGGGGCAGGGAGTCCAGGCGAGGAGGGAGGGGGGGGATTGCTGCCTGCAAACATAGGAATTAACATTTGCTTTAAATATTTTGCAGTGACTTTCCATTAGGGGGCCCAGCACTAATGGTTACTTTGGTAACCTTCTTCTTCATCGTGGATATAATACAATGTCCATGCAACATTTAACTGTTATCACTTGTAACCTTGAGATTACTTGCTAGTAACGTCACTAACATGGTCAGATAAGCACCAGTGCCAGCCTATCCAAGTAGAGTCCTCAGCAGCAGGACAAACAATAGTGAGTGGTGAATTTGACAGGCGGGCCCAACGTGGGTCCCTGGTGTACCAATTCCACAGCTCAAAGAGTCTCCCAGCATTCTGCTGTGATTAGCACCATTGCTTCCAAATGGACAGGACAGCGAGCACGAAAACAAGGCTGCAGGTTACATAACCGTGGCGTCCCTTCACCCGTGCTTCATGGCGGAACACGAAGGCCCAGCTAAGGCCAGGGCTTGCATTCAGAGTGGATTACATAAGAGTGCAATTCTCATCTTCATTATTAACCCCTCCACCCTCCTCGTAATCGCATCGCTGCCATACTGCATTTGGCAGCTGAGGGCCTGGACTGTGCACCGGCCGAAAATGCGGTCTATGGCTGAAGTGTCATCATTGGCTAGAGGTCAATCGCAATGCTGAAAGCCAGGGCGGGGAGAGGGGGGGCAGGGGGGGTGTGCGTAAGCAAATAGAAAAAGGCACAGAACAGGTTTTAAATGACAATGTGGACGGACTGACTCCTGAGAAATGGTGTTGACCTTTTTATCTCTCCGCAATTCTGCTGAGGTATTGAGTGAAAGAGCAGTTCTGCTGAGGGACAGCTTGGAACAGAGCCTCTGCCTGAGACATGTGACAGGGCACAGTTTGCCACGGGGACATCTGGCAACGAGGGCAGTGTGTGACAAAGCCGGTTGATGACACGGGGGACCAGTGTGTAACAGGGTGGGGAGGGGGCAGTCAACAACAGAAGGAATGATATCTGATGTTATGTGATGTGTGTATTATGGGGGACAGTGAGCAGCAGGAATGACATTTTCCTGTAACAGCAGGTACAGTATTTGATTTGAAAGATAATAGCAAAGGAATATGTCTGGATATTGTGGGGGGGGGAGGGAGGGGGTTAGGGTGGTTATCAGAAGCAGAAGGTGCAGTAATGGAACTGGTTGAATTTTGAAATGTTTGGGTTTACGTCCAGACATGTCAGAAAACAGCTACAGCGATTCTTTTGTTGAAGGACTTTTACAAGTGAAGATAAATGTGATGACAAGCAGTGAGGAATGCGATGAGAGGATACTGCAAGCTCGCCCTGAGATTAAATTTCTCATTTAATCTCAGTCCTAAAGAGAATGTATTCAGATTTGTGCATTTTACAGTAGTTCTCGCTGTGATTCAGCCGTACAGCATTTTGCAGTGTGGAGGTAGGTGCCTGTGGAGGCAGTACAGTGAGTACAGCAGCCAAGGGCTTCGACGCGGCTTCTGTCCTCTTCCAGGAAAAGGTAGCGGCCCGTAATTCGTTTTCTCTGGAGGTAAGTGTCCCAGCAGAGCAAATCCCCCCACACCCCCACCACCACCACACCCGCCACAGCACACGACCCCAAACGGCGGTTTTTTCTTTGTTTACGTCCTGTCCTCCAGTGCGGGGCTCCCCTCTGGCGCTCGTGCAGGTAGGCCCGACGCACGCATTACTCCAATTTGTTCCGCCTCCCCCTCCCTGCTCACACACTCCCCCTCGGCCTCCCCCTCGGTTCCCCTCGGCCTGCCCCTCGCGTCTGGCGCAGCGTGATAAATGAGGTCCTTCTGAAGATGGTAACGCCGCCCGTCTGAGAGCCAGCGTGCATGATTAAGGACCAGACGCGAAGAACATTGCCGCGGCGATTCCCGTCTCCGGCTCTCCGGCCCACAGTATCCCAAGATGCAAAGCTGCCCTAATAGGTGTAAATGGTCGACGCTGGCGAAGGCGCTTTTCTTCTGGTCCCTAGCGGCAGGTCTGACTCGACAGCCAATCAGAGAGCACAGTTGGCCAGTCCACCCTCTTTGCGGCAGCGTTTTTTGGAGGTGTTCCACAGCTCCCTGTGCCGATGCACTGCATCCAGCAATGCCACCACTGTGCCTGTAGTCAGAGGGATGACAGGTTTCTCACAAACGGCCCTTTGAAGACACGTTTATTAACCGATTAATACACTGAAATTCATGGCGGGGTCATCGCCAGGTCGTAGCGGGGGAAGATCGCTGGCGTACGAGCAGTGACGCACAGAGCTGCACTACCTGCTTCCTGTCCCTGCAGTCAGAACGCCAGCGGCGGTGAGCCGGGCTTTGACGTACACAACCTCAACACCATGTTTTATTAAAGTTACCATGGGTGACGTCACCTTGTGCCATCAGCTTTCTTAACTGCATTGCCGTAGGGGCTGACAGTGGACATCTCCCTATCCCTCCCTCCCTGCCTCCCTCCCTCCACTCTCTCTCTTCCTACCCTTCTCCATCTCATTCAGTAAAACTGCCAGGAACCACTGCACCTCACAAGGTCTCGAGGCACTGCAGGAACTGCTAACTGAATATGAATGGGGCTTTCAGGGTCCTGCTGCCTGGCTTAACTCAATGTCAGCGAAGGAGGCTAAAACCAAAAGCAGCTGCAGAGCACGTCTGTTCCACGCCTGTGACATTAATCAAGCTCCGTGCTCTTGTTAATTCCCAGTCTGAGCAACACAGAGAGAGCAATCCTTTCTGCTTATCCATACAGCGATAGCTCTGCGCTCTGTCTGCTGTGACAGGGCTGGGTTACTTCTTAGATAAAGGGCAAAAAAAAAAAAGTGATTGATTAAAACATAGCTGCCGGGATGATTCTGATCTCCATTGTTGTCTGCCGTGTTTTAATGAAAGCACTCAATTGACCTAGTAACCTTCCTACTGTGGGAGGTGTCATGTGACCTTCCCAGTATCCAACGAGAAGGTGACTCACCACTATACAGAGAAGCTCTGTGCTGCATCGCCATTCTATACTTCTGTTTCATTTGTAATCTACTCGACAGCTCGTCCTCTTCCTCTCTTTCATTCATGTACTCACTCGCTCGCTCAACCCCCTCCCTCTCCTCCTCTTGCTCACTCCCACTCTCTCTCTTTTACTGCAGCAAATTCCCGGCAAGAAGGTGTGGTGTTGTTTTTAAAGGATGTGGCAAATGGACCACAACGGGCACCTAAAACTGTTGTATAAGAGCACAGTATCTGTTCATCCTGCAGCTGGTACCCTGTCAGCTCTGTTGAAATTGAAACAATAATAATTCCTGTCTGACCGCTCCAAAAGTTGGATTCATTGACTGTGAGGGGAAATACGTCATGTTCCCATTAATCATGTATACCTCTAGTAAATATTTATCTACAACAGACCCTTACAGTTCTATCCATTTGGTGTTATGGTTCATCTGAATTCTATTACTTGGATCAGACATATTCACGCAAATTCACATGGATGGGAAACTCTTCTTATATGCTTCATCAGGGTACCTTAATAATTTGGAGTTCTCAGATAGTCTCTCAACACTACGTTACACACAGTCTCTCTATCTCACGTCCATGTACAAAAACATCCACAACACACACTCTCAATCTTTTTTTGCGCATTTTCTCGCAAACACATTACTCGTTTCTCAAACTCAAACGCTTTCACTCACACAAACAAACAAACAAACAAACACACACACACAAATACACACAAACTCAAACACACACACACACACAGACAAACACACACACACAGGCTCCCAAAGCCTCTGTGCTCTCTGTTTATCTGCACCCAGCCTATCTATCATCGGAGCTCCGTTGCCCGGGAAACACAGTTAGTATTCAGAGCACAGTGCCAGTGCCTGCCCGGAGAAAGGAGGTTTCCATTGGCTCCCCGAGTCGTTTGCAATCGAAGGCATTCTCCTTCTCGCCAGCCGCACTGACCTGAATGTACATGAGTTTAGGAGGGGAGGGGGACTGCGGATAGAACTGGAGTAAGCCCACCTCCCCACCCCCCCTCAAGCACTTCACCGCTCTCCCATTTTCATTCAACATTCAACAGTCGGAGAGTCTCATTCACAAGCAGCGCCACCAATAACAGCGTCAAGAAAGATGGGGGTGGAGGAAGGGAATGGGGGGAGAACTACGCCCCCAAATTCAGTGCCGCATAGCCAGGATTCCTCCCCAGTAGCCAATCCGGAGTAAGCAAAGAAAATGGCGCACAGTGAACATGGCTGAGGCTTCCCTGAGATACGGATGTGCACGCACGTACACACACGTACACACACACACACGCACACACACACCTGCCCACCCTCTCCTCCGCCCCAACCTCCTCGCAGCAGTCTTTCTCCCCCGTCTTCATTCATTCACCCATCCATTCATTCATTTCCTTCCTTTCCTCATTCATGCTCCCTCGTTCAATGTTGTTTTTCAGCGGTTGCCTTGACATCGGATCCCCGCTCTCCCTACTGGAAATCGGATCCCGGGGACAAAGGGCAAGAGAGTGCCCCCCCCACCCCCCCCGCCCCCCAGTGCATCACAGTCCTTTTGCACATGAACACATCGGCTCTCTTTCACGGAACCACCGATGGGTGGGGTTAGCCAAGGGCAACGGCAGAGCCAGACGCCGCGGATAGAATTACTCCCTTCTGCGCAAAAGGCATTCTCGGCTGCGCGTCGGCACAAAGTCGCGGGTGGAGCAGACATTCCAGAACATTCACGAGAACGTTCACATTCATCTTTAGGTCCGAAGCTTCTGGCTAGGTCCACCCTATGCACTGGAAGTGGTTTTTGCAGGACTGTAAACTTGCGCACGAGTAATCAGTAAGGGAGATGTCTTAAGGTGTGCAAATGAAGTTCATTTGACAAACTCATTAAGTCACTTCTCATTAAGGCGGTGGTGACAGCACACTGCCAGCAAGATTGTTATCAGGGATAATCAATATTTTACTGTTTAACAGCTTTACACAGAATGGCACTGATTAACATGGGCTGAAATGCTTTCTCACACCCATTCATTTCTTTGACTTTTTTTTTTTTTTTGAATTCCGATAATATATTTTCAAAAGATAAGGAAGTTAGGCTCTTTGCAGCCAGTGGGTAATAGCATTCCCTGTGTTCTGGTTAAGTCAGTGAAAGGCTGAAACTCCAGCATCTTCATGGAAAAAGGGGAGGGCGGGGGCGGGGGGCAGGAGGTCTACCATTGGGCTGGGGTTAGAAATCACCCGTGCCTGGGAGCCCAGATGGTGTCGAATACACTGCCCTTCGTGCTAAACATCAAAGGCTTCCTCCTCGCTGCGTTTCCATTCTGTCAGCGTTTATTTAGCTCCAGTGGGGTTGGCGTTCCCCGTCTGCCACTGCAGGAATGGCAGATCTGAGGGGACACCGCCACCACCGCCTCATCGTTTCATTCCAGAAGAGGAGCGGCATCCCCCCTCCCCCCACACCCACACCCACCGCATTTCAGAACAGCCATGGAAACACCCGGTCATCTCCGCAGCACTCACATACAGACACATGACCACACACACACACACACACTATCTCTCACACACACACTATCACACAGGCACACACACACACGCTAGCACACATACACACACACACTCCCACATGCAAATATACGCACGCGCACACATACACATTACACCCTTATACACAACAGTGTTTCACATATTTACCTACTTATGAAACAGAAAACTTAATCAATCAATCAAAGTTAAGTACAGCGCTCAAGGGAACAAGACAATGCATCAGCTGAGATTTGAGCCAATGGCCTTCTGATTACAGGTCGATTTCCTGAATTACTATTTTCCTACTTTCACACCGCCAGCTCCCCCATTACACCTACACCTCCTGTTACCAGCATTCAACCACCAGGTCTGATAAATAACAGTGTTATCCAATAGACCTCCCCCTCACCTCCACCCACTTTCTCTTATAAGATACGTAAAGCCCTAAGAGGCCATTCACTAGGATGTAAGGGAACAGGAACAAGTAAATTCATCAGAGAACACCAAGGAAATATATACACCAAAACCATAAAAACAAAAACGCAAACATGTTCAGTAGCTCTGTCTATATTCCAAGATATCAATTCACAAATAGTGATGTATTGACTGATTTTTATGTACTGTATTTACTGATGTACAAGAAGAAATGCACAAACACCCACTTTGGTTTAGTGATTGTGTAACAAGACAGACACAAAAACAAAAGCAACCAAAGTCTTTCCCCGCCCAGTTCTCCATGCAGAGTCAATCCGCGCCCTGGCCGTTGCAGTTTCTTTAGATTAAATGGGTGGAAAGCATTATTTTTTTCAAATAAAAACGTCCAATTGCTATAAATTATTCAGAAGGAATTACAAAAACACCATTCATTTCTCCCATAGGCTCTTTGATCTGGAAGTCTCAAAAACGCTAACGAATGACGACACGACTTCTGAGGCCCATTGTGACTAACCCGGCGACCACAACCACCACGTGCCCCGCCTACAGCCCAGGATGGACAGCCCTGACAGAAATGTCCACGGAAAGGCCTGTGACCGGACTGGAGTGATGGCCCGAAATGTAATTGGCTCCGCGAGCGACTATATTCGGTTACGCAATTGTAGCAACACGAGCCACACTCAATACTACCCCCCTCATTTCGATTACCCCTGGGCAAAAAAGCATTATGGGACACAGGCCCATTACTGTCAGAGAGCCTGGGCAGGGCCCTGGCTGTAATAATGGGCCAGTCACATCTCCCGAGCGTCACTCAATATTAGCAGAACCGCCCTGGACTCAGTCCCAATTCCACGTACAGTATGCGACAGTAATGCGATCAACAGACTAACAGCTGCTGCATCACGCACAGCGTGGCAGCCATGAACGGGAGGCCATTTTAATGGTCCGCTCCAGGGAAAAGGGATTTTCATTATTTCGCACGACGTAACAAAAATGTCTCAAATGAGCCCATTGTACAGCGTAAGTAAACTCTGTTCACTGTGTGCTTGCTTGTAGGATAGGAAGAGATTTCCTGAAACTGGGTTTCCTTGTTAAAGATATAATGTTAGGGGCTACTGGGTGGCTCATCCTTTTAAAGCACTGTTTGAGTGTGTGGATGGACCTCATGGTCAAATCATGGTCCATATCAAATTCGAACCGTGCCAGTGCAGAGGAGCGAAAAGAGGCTTGAAATGACATGTTTGGGCGGATCAACGCTAACTGGTTTGTGCTCTCCCAGATTCATAACAGAGGAGGTAAAAGCACTAATAGCATTAATAAATTGGATGTAAGTAACTTACTATCAAAGTGCCACATTTGCCATTTTCTAGCGTTCCGTAGGTTTTCACTGCAACTCTAACACAGCACACCTCATTCAACAGCTAGAGATATCATTGAGCTGCTAATTAGTAGAGTCAGGTGTGCCGGATTAGGGCTGAAATGAAAACCTAGAGGACAGTAGATCTCCAGGAACAGGGTTGGGCAGCCCTGGTTAAAGGAATGTTACAGTATCTTTTTCTCTGTCTGACTCCATTACAAAATCTTTGTCTTTCCTCATGAAACAGTCTCCTTCACAAAATGACTGACAGGGCAATCCTAGCAGTGGCACTGCATTTGTCAGGGAACAGAAGATGACACTGCAGGAGGAAGAGGGAGGGAGGGAGGAAGAAAGGGAAGAGGTGATGATGAGGGATTGAGAGAAGGCAACAGAGTAATACAGGAGTGAGAGACAGCAAGGGAGTAGGAGGGGGTGAGTGGTGGAGTGAAGAAGGAAAGAAAAGGAGAGGAGAGGGAGAGAGGCAAAGGGATGGGTGAGAAAAGCAGAGGGGGAAGTGACGAAGAGGCAGAGGGAGAGAAACAAAAGGACGGGGAAAAATAAAAGGGTGACAGACAGGGAGGCACGAGACAAGCAGAACGTGAAGGAGAAAATAGAGAGATGCAAATGAAACAAGGGATGAGAAGTAAAGGGAGAGAAAGAAGGGTTGGGGAGACAGAAGAGGAGAGAAAGGCAGGGACAGACGGGTTGCGGTGAACAGAGAAAAGAGAGGGAGGAGAGGGGCGAGGGAGGTGAGGGGCGAGGGTGACGACGGGACGGCCATTCAGAGGAGCTCGCCGACGTTCCCGCGCGGGGCGGGCGGTGGATCATTCCCCTGACAGGCACGGCCCCCGTGCGCGAGCGAGCGCGCGCTGAGGGGCGATTACTCATTTACCAGATTCGGCTCGGCTCCCTCCTTCAAAACGCGATCGGGCCCTCGTTCCCCCGCCGCGCGCCTTAACGCGATGTGAGAAATTTTCCATGACAGGCGATACGAGCTAACGGCCTCGCTCAGACGCGTCAAAGCATTAGCTGCGCTCGGGGACCGCCGAATACCAATGTTAGCATGGCTGGCTGGCTGGTGGGGTGTTGTGTGTGTGTGTGTGTGTGTGTGTGTACGTGTTTGCCTGAGTATGACACTACTTTTATTACCCTCATTATACGAGTAAAGAAATGGCAACCATTGTTATTTTCACAAGTGTGTTACGGTATGTACTCAGGGATCGGTCAATGTGAGTACATACATGGCATGGACAAGAAAAGGAGCTTGTGTACCATTTCGGTGAACCTGTAAGGGACATCATTGAAGCGGGGCCATTGTTTATCATACTGTAAATCTCACGGCATGGCATTTGTCTCTAGCTTGCGCCCCTTGGGACACAGGCATGTACGTACAGAGTCACAGGCTCCGTGTGTGCATGTGTAGGACATTACATGTGCATGTGTGGAGAGGGAGGCACGTGCCGCGCCCTCGTGAGCGTATTCGCGGGGTTTTCTCGCCGCTTTGGCGAGCACGCAATGCGTGGGTTCGCTCTCCCGATTTCAGAACACTGAAGAGAGAGAGAGGGGGGTTTACCAACAAAGCCGCTGTGGCATGAAAATCACTTCATTAGTCAAAACATATGAAGCAAAGCATGAGAAAGAAAATAGTTACCAAAGGCAAAGAGTGGAGGGCCCCTGTCATTACCTACCTGACACAAAACCCTCCAAAAGCCCCGCTGTGTACTAAAAGAGCATACAAATCATTGCTACACAGATTCAATGCAGCAACACTGTCCTCTAATGGACACACTTTGAATCGTTCCACTGTACCTAGAGAATTTTGAGTTCAGTGGTCAGCTCACATTTTTAAAAAAAGGTTTGAATTTTGAGGAATGTAGTCTTATATAGTGTCTGACTTTTAAATCAACGAATAACCTTATCGTGTTTTCTTACATGACATGAGTTAGCCTAGAATAGGCCTATTCTAAGTTGGAGGCTCTGACAATTGTGTAAAAAAACAAAAGCTCATCTAATAACTGGTTAAATTGATATCCATATATATTATGGAGAGAGAGAGAGAGAGAGAGAGCGAGAGAGAGAGAGAGATAACAGGTAAGGGGGTAACTAAGTATTAAGCATTAAGGCATTATGACTCATCTTCTTTACATGGAACTATACATTTCCCACAGAGTGGCAATGGATTGGCAGATTGGTGCAGAGAACAAGCGGTATCAGGGAATGGGCGGGCAAGTCAGCCACGTCTACTGCGCTTGAGCACAGGCATTACTCGATTGCGTTGTTAGGGCGCCTCCATGTGGCCTTTCGACGTTGACGCACACTCTCACACTGTCATCAATGGACTTCCGCTCAGCCAAGTTTACACTTCACTACACCAGTTTAGGAAAGATATCAGACTAGTTTGAATTAGTGACTTAAAAGATTTTAAAACTTTAAAAGGCTCATACTAAGGCAGTAATGACACGTGGTCGCAATATTATTCAGGAGCAGACCAGTATCATGAATGCTGTTTTACCTTAAATGTTGTGCCTTTTTTTTTGTTAAGAAAAAAAAAAAAAGAGATCGATTAGACAAAGAATAGAATAAAGAATAAAGAATAAGTTTAATAGTTCCGGTAGTTTTGCTCGGACGAAAAACAGTTTTCACAAATATTAGCTTCATTAAGAAACAGCCGAGGTTGAATAGGCTTTACGTGTCTGCTTGTGGCGCATTAATCCCGGTTTCCCAATTAGTATGGGCTTCGACCTAAGGGGGCCGTTAAAAGTGGATGAGGTTTTTAAGCGATGTTGCAATCCTTTGTAATGTGTGCGGCAGTGTAGCATAATGGTTAGAAAAGCAGCCGCATAATTGTAACGGCGTCAGTTCTGTTCTCTGTCGGAGTACTGCAGTCATAGCCTTAAGCAACGTGAATTTCCAACCACCAAACGAGTTTGTGAAATGCGCAGATCGCTGTGATGAAATGCCGCCACCTCTGCAGTAAATGGGAGCAAAAGACAGATGTTGTTCAAGCAAATCAAAAAGAAAATTTAAAAAGCGGATGTTATTTATTTTAAATATTTGATGTGTGACAGTTTACACAAAGACAGAAAATACAGTTGAGGCCAAAAGTTTACATACACCTAGGCTAAAAACATTCAAACTCAATTTTTCACAACTCCACACATTTCATGTTACCATACATTTCATGTATGAATAGTTAGGGTATCTACTTTATTTCCATAAAAGGTCATTTCAAAATAATAAGACAGATTCATTTCAGCTTTTATGTATTATATCAGATTTTCAGTGGGTCAAAAATGTACATACACTTTGTTAGTATTTGGTGGCATTGCTTTTTAATTGCTTAACTTGAATCAAACGCTTGGGGTAGCCATCCACAAGCTTCTCACAATACTTTTCTGGAATTTTTGCCCATTCCTCCTGACAGAACGGGAGTAATTCAGTCAGGTTTGTGGGCCTCCTTGCTCAGACACGCTTTTTCAGTTCAGTCCACACATCTTCTATGGGATTCAGGTCAGGGCTCAGTATTTTTTAAATCCAACTGATAACACTTACGTTTATTTTGTCTTTATCTGCATATGCAAGTGACTTAATTATGCCTGGCTTTAATTTTAATTATTGTTTTTAAATGTTCAGTGCTCAGGGACATATTGATGTGAAGAAATATTTAAACAAATTTAATTAAATAGAACTGTATAATATAAAAAAAGGTTTCTCACCTCCTACAGCCAATACAGTTTGCATTCAGCACAAATATGAAGACAGCTACTGTGCAAGTGTTTAGGGTAGGGGCAATGTAGTTCTAAATTCCATCTGCAGAGGGAGACATAATATTACAAATCAGAAACAAAATATTGGTCTTAAATTTTAGGGGTCGTTCAAAATGCATTTTGATTGTTTTACCAAGAGTACTGTGGTCAAGGTCTCTGTAATAATTACTCAGAGGACAGAACATGCTGTTTCACTGCCATTGAGCCAAATATGTGCTCTTCTTCACAATGTAATGTCACGTAACTCCACCTCTTTAGACTGCATAATTCTTATGGCTTGCAAATATTATCTGTATATTTAAACAAGCTGTGTGTTGTAGGCAGGTGTGCGCCTGGTTTAAAGTAAGCATAAGTTAACTTGCATAGTGCTTCTGTGATGTTGCAGCATGTTGTTATGGACCTGTTGCTCATAACTCAGTTGCATTACAAGTCCCTATGGATAACAGGATCATAAAAAATGTAATGTGATGTAAAGTAACTCAGGCACCCCATGTGAATCTAGGACATAACTTCTCATTTGTATTCTGTTTTTGGTTTATGGCATAATTTATCTATAAAGATAGCAGTTACTCTTGATACATTTAGATGGTATCATGGTTTCTCCAACATGCCTGATCTCCCCAGACACCTATAAGCATGTAGCCCAGCAGGCTGTTCACACATTGCATTTAGACAGGTCCGATGTGAGCACGTGCACACATCATAGGTTGATAAACAGGGCAGTGCAGAGAACTTTTGAGGGGCAGGTTCTCAAACTGAGAAAAGGCACACTGACCCAAAAAAACTGTTTTATGGCACCCAGTTATTTTACAAAATACAATTAACCAAAATGAACGAATGGAAATTAATGACAGCAACAATGATAATAAAAATGCTAGTTTTAAAATCAAATCAAAGGACCATATCAGGCACTCTGGGCGCTTGGGGGAAAAGTAGCAGATAGTCGGGTCTTTGAACCCACGGCTTTAACAACGAGAGGACAAAGAGCTAAGAGGATATTGCCAACCATGTCCAACAGGCGCAGTGTTTCAACTGGGAAAATATGAACCAATTTACTTCAAGCAGGTCAACCGACATGAAATCATATCACGATGTTTGCAAGGCAAGCTGCAAACGGGACTTTATCTGCTTATCGGTAACCCAGTATCAAATTAAAGTTCCCTTGTCATAAGCAACCAGAGTTAAGTACCACAAAACAGTTTCTGGCTGAGCCCTCCTCGTGGAATTCCAATAAAAGAATGACGTATTCACATAGTGATACCTGTAGGCCTACTAAGCAATTACTGTAAAAGTGCTCAAATTGCTTTTTAATACAATAAGAATGAACAATCACTAGAACAACACAACACAACACAAATTGACCTAATAAATTCAGAACTGTCAAGCATAAAAGGCAGGCAGGAGTACATCCAGTTTCCATGTTTCTTTGGCGGAGAACCCATTAGAAAGGGCAAGGGGGTTGGGTTGGCAGCGTTCCCGACATCCCAAGAAGTAATTTAGTTGTTGATGGCGCAATGTCGCCAGAGCTTACCCTCTCGCACAATTACGCAAATTTATGTGCAACGTTACTGCACTCGGTGTCTTTCACCGTTCTGTAGATACCTGAACCGATTTAAAGACGAAACCGTTTTTAATGTCTAAGATGTTCACGGAATAGCAATAAGTGTCTAAAACATAGCGCGCAGTTTTGTGCAATTGAAATGTATTTAATTCACCACGCCTTCCCGCGAAGATCATGGTAACTACACCACGCACCGAAGAGCAAACCCATCATTCCTTTCCTAGAGTCAGTCACTAGATGAGCCGTTATGGATTTATTCTGCATCAAGTAGAGCCGTTCAGACCACGTGAGATGAATGTGTAATGACAAAGTCCCGACAGCACAAGCTGCCTTGCTCAGCCTGGCATTCCTGCACACTGACATGGAGATAGCACGCTGGCGAAATTTTCAAGGAATGGACATATGTGGGCACTTCTGTATGTAAAGCTCTACGCCACCCCCTTCCCATAATTTTTTTTCTTTTTCTTCATTTTGAACCAAATCCTTATTATGGCTTGGCCGTGCATTAGTAGAGTGTGCTGTTTGGCTCGGTTCTGGAACCAGTTCGACAAATCCGATCTCTCGGTCCCGTTGACGATTCAGAACTACTCCGAAATCACAGACCAAGAGGTGCGATCCGTCACCAAATACGTCCCAGTGGACAAGGCTCAGAGGAACGACTATTCCACACCAGATCACAGAGGATCGCAGTTGGAGCCGGAGGCTGGGAACAGGAGATCGTGGCGAGCGCGGAGAGATTCGAGCTCCAAGCCCCGCGAGGATAACCATCCCTCCGGTGTGCCTTTTTCGAGTGTTACCCAATACAAACAGGATTTCAAGCCTTGGCCAATTCCAAAAAAGGACAATTTCCCTTGGATTAGCAACGGCGGAAAGGGGGATTCTCTCACGGATAGTCCTGACCATAATTATCACAATACAAACCAGCAAAAGGAGATCAAAGATGATCAAAATAGGCAGAAGTGGGGAAAACCGCCGATAGGAACCGCCAAAATAAGCTCGTACAGGTAAGTAGCTGTTGGAGCTGTTCTTTCAGCACTGTAAAGCCAAGATCGCTACCTGGCACGAGCAAAGTTCACGCGTGCTTTAACTTTCCCGCTTGACAATTTGCGCACAACTGTGTCCAGAATAACAAACAAGTATGCTGAGCTCCAATGCAGAAAACCAGCGCAAAGTTTATAGTACACATATTTTCTTCGTTTCTTTTTTATCAGAATACGTTCTACATAGCCTATGTTTCTGTTGAAATGAATTGCTTATAGTGGAAACTAAATGTTCAGATTACCCTTTTGTTAATCGTAGAGCGTCTCAGATTAATACATTCAACAGAGTTCTTGATACTTCCCGTATTGCGTTGGGCAGTGACGAAAAATGAAATGCAGCAACGGGGACGAAAATGCTATCGACCATACATAAGAAAGGGATACAATCATACAACAATTATCACATTATAGGTAAAATATTACTTAACAACACGATGCACTCAAATATGCGCGCGAATTTTTTACATAATGGAAAAAGTTATTATGAATGTTATTATTTACGAGCAGAGGGAGAGAGAGAAAACGAATGATACGCGTAGATGGCTCGTTTACCCCTCCCCAACCCAGGTCTATTTCCTCAGAAATCTCTTTCCCTTAGCGCCATGCAAGCCCCAATGGAGGTCATTAGACGTGCCATTAAATTAATTCCACATCAGGGCTTATAATGTCGCTGATTGGCTTCTTCTTTCAGTTAATCTCGGTCAGCGGCACTGTCTTTTTACCGAGATGCTGCCACTGGTTCAAGATCATTAACTGTTCTCCCAAGGTTCCCCACCCCTGCTTTACCGTGTATGAGAGCTATATGTAAGTAGGTGTGCTGGTGAATAAGCAATGCCATTTCACATCCATCGTTTTGCAATGGCACAGATATGAGTCATATCACTACTGAAATCAACGTAGTAGTCAATTCTCTTAAAACGAGACAGCTATTGCTAAATGCAAAGAGCACAGACTTTATATTCACTTAGCTTTACATGTGTATGTGTGTGTAGGCAAGAATACCGCCCCTGGACGGGAGCGAGACCAGCCAAGCAAACTCGAAAGAGACCCACATACGTGAGCTCTGGCAGTTTTGAGGTCCCCCCTGAAACCAGCTACCAGGCAGCCTTCAGCAGTGACTCCTTCAAACAGATGGAGGTGTTACAGGTGGAGGTGCCCAGCAGCCAGCAAAACAGCCAACCTGAGAGGCCAGAACTCAGCATCGGGATCAAGGGACAGGTGAGCCCCCGGCACTGATTTTTCTTAATTCGCTTTTCACACTATGAGCATGAATGGGGGAAGAGATGTATATATAAATTTGCTTGTGATCACATAATAGTCTAACTAGACTGGATCACATCAACCAGTCTCGAGACTACAAAGAATATGGCTCTACTCAGAGTCCATTATAACAAAATGATGGCACACGGCTTCATTTTGCACTCATTTACACAACTGCATGTGGTCCTGTTTACCAGTAAATCCAAAGTCAAGAATAGAACAGATGCTCTCAAAGGAAGAGCTGGTTCATGTAGACCCAGATAAAATCCAAGTTTCAAAGCTCTGCTCTGAGAAGCCTCTAGTGTTGAAGGAGTGGGCAAACTTTACGTCTGGCTCTGTACTGGGATCAGTTTGAATTGCCTGACTGGGCCGTAGGCGGCCACAGGGGACCAGGCCAGGTGCTTCTTCACCCTCTTAATCCCCCCGCCCACCCCCAGCCAGCCTACGCCAAACAGCCTTTGCGTGACTCAGTTCAGAGCAACTCCCCCTCCCCCCCCCCCCCAAACTCTCCAGGCCATCTGCTGAAACTTTGAGCAAGGGAGATGACTTTGATCTGTCCGGGGGTGCCAGACAGCCATTCATCCCACTGCATCTCATCTGCCTAATGCCTAAAGAGGAGACATGGGGAAACCACGCCCCAATACAAATATCAAAAAAGATCTCCAACACCGCACCAGCCGCAGGGTCCACAAAGGAATGCGTGGCAGAGCGAGCCTCTTCCTCTCTTAACATCGCCCTCTGAAAGTTAACTGACTAATAAAGGCAGAGGCACAGGATTGCATCCTATTGCCCTTTCATTTGCTCAGAAGCAACAAACAGACGAGAAGAGGTGCCTGGGAGAAATGGCACTCCAGTTTGCCCTGCTGTGCCATTAAGTCCATTTACATTTTAATGTAATGGCCCTGCGAACCACTGAATCCACAGCCACGAGCAGAGTGCCTCAACATGATGTCCAGATGGATTTCTGTTATTTCCATTAATACTGAGGTGATAAGTGAAATCCTGTTATGGGGCACATCGACCCTGACAAACCTCCCCGCATAACTGAATCAACGGCTTTGGGCACCCCGAACTGGGGTCCAAGGGGAAAGTTGCAGACCAAGCAGGTGCATCCACTTCATGGAGTTTGCAAGGTGAACAATTACATACAAACAAATACTCAATGCAGTCGATTGAAGCTTATATCGATATTACCCAAACCGATTTGGATCAAATAGCAGTTGGTGATATTTCATGTTAAACCATAATTTCACATTTTGGTGGGTGTGAACATTGTTCCAACTTGCACACCCACTTCCATATGAAGACAAAAAAGTAGGTGGGGTACCCTTTCATAGCAATCCCTTACTAACACCTACAGGGTGAATACTGATGATGGTGAATGTGAAGATTATATCATACTTTTGAGCCCAGGTGAGCAGTAGTCTTGACAATAGGTTTTGATTGTTTTTTTAGGTGGGGACACAGTTGCTTTGTTGGGGCGAGGCATATTAACTAATCACTCCAGCAGTTATACAGCTGGGTTGGTGCGTAGGTAAATGGGGAACAAGAACTTGCCAGACGTTTTTAATTTGTAACAGTGAATAATGCCATGGATGGACGAGTATGATAAGAATGCCCATCAACTTTTCTCCTGCCACCCTTGCTTTCTAGCTTAGTTTACTGAAGCTTTGGGCAATGCTTCTCAGCACAGGCACTTCAAAACTGGCTCAGAAGTGTTTTGGGGATGGATTAAACTTGCAACCACTGATCCTGGACCAGTGTCTTGCGGTAGGGGAATGGGGGGGTTAGCGTCCACTGGCAGCAGTGATTGACTGGGATTCTCTCCTTTCCCACGATGCCCGGTTTCAGCCGGCTCCTGAGCCAGCCCAGGAGGCCTCGGGGGACGGCGTGCACCTCAGCGACAGAATGACGGATTATTTTCCATTTGGCTAAAAGTGCGAATGTGTTACAGCAAGCGCAGCCCTTTCAGAAGGAATCTAATTTAAGAGAGAGAAAGAAAAGGGGAGGGAGAGAGAGAGAGAGAGAGAAAAGAAAGAAAAGAAGGGGGGGGGGTTGGGGGGTTCAGAACCTCTCAGGCTCCTTTTGAAGCTGTGGTTCACCAGCTTTCAAAAGCAAGCGGACCGCACTGGCGCTGTGTTCTCAGCCACCCCCTCCCACATCACTGCTGCTCTTATTTTTATCATGTCCATCCTTTCCTCTTCCCCCAAAGGCCAGCCATAAACATCCTGTTTCCCAAAAGATGGCCTATTTTCCGGCAATTCAATTTAAGGAAACAGATTTTATCAACAGCAAGCTAATTGACCGAACCAGAGAATTTCATGGTTATTCTCTTAAACTGTGTACGAATCAGAGAAACAGCAAAGCAGGAATTGGCTATATTTGTGCAGTTCCTATGACTTAATCCATTTACTTTATGACAGTGGTCCTCATTGAATTTATATTGGTTCTCAGTTTCTGGCAGGGTTTTAGCCCCAGGGATGTGTCCCTGTATTATTATTGGACAGGTGATGACATCAGCCTAGTGTGGTGTCAAGTCTACAGCGTCAATGTTCTGACGGCAGGGCAGATGTCCCATGACTGCCCAAGCAAACTGGTCATGTTCTGTATCTCTGGTGACAGCAGCAGCTCTTGACCCGATTACCAAACCGGGCCACATGTGAGGTTATGCAGCTATCTATTTATGTCATACAGGACTATGTTTTTTTTACAGTATAAATATTAATAATTTCCTTCTGTTTCATGCCAGCCCTTTTCTCTGTCTACAAAGCTAAAGCACTTTTCTGCCACCGAGTTGTTGTTAGGCAGCAAGCTTAGCTGTATGCGTCAATTGCAGAAGATTACCACTTTTCTTCTAGAATTAAACTATTTTAATTTTTTTCTATGGGTTAATATGTAATTCTAATTATCATGTCTGAAAACTGTATATTGAGTATATTTGTTTAGAAATGCTAACATAATCCACTGCTATATGGAGTTAGAAACATGACCAGAGATGATCAAAGCAAACCACAAATCATATAGCTCTATGTTAAATGATTCTAATTTCTAATTTGTGGAAACTTTTCACAACTTTTTTCACATCCCTACAAATGCCAAATTTGTATTCCACTATCTAGTACTCAAGTATTGCTTTTATTGAAAGGATAACCTCCCACTGAAAAGATGCAAGTGTTCATAAATCTGTGATACTGGGTGGTACTGCCAGTATCAAAGCTCTCTCCATTTTGGGATCAGATCAAAACATATAAGGGGAATTTTGTGTATTTTGTGGGCAAGACCAAACACGTGGCTTTGATTTGTACGATAGAAGGTCGTGTTTGCAGTTTTTCTTCAAAGTGACTCTCCTGAGGATCAAGAGCAGTCTTTCTTTTCTTGCAGGAACAGCTGGTGAAAACCAAGCTCTCTCCCAATCCCTCTGCTGTTTTCCAAAGCGGATCCAGGATATTCAACATATGAAGGGCTCCTAAAACTCTTCTGTAGATTGTTCAGTGAAAAGGAAAAGAACGAGGCTATATTTTTATTCCATCCACAACATGTGAAATCTATGCAAGAGAAATAATTTTTTGGAAGGATTCTACCAATGTGAAAGGCAGTGGCTACTGAATGAGACTCTGTGCAACACAGAGATTTTTAAAAATAATTTTAATTGTTAAAATGTGGAATTCCCAGAGGATCAAGCGTGCATGTTATCAAATAGTTTAGATGAGCTTTCTGCAGTGTTAGAAGCTAACACAATGGCTGCCCTGTGAAATTTGTGTGTACATGTGTGTGCTTGTTGAATGTTGAACTGGAATGATTCTTTTTATTTTTTGAAGTTTCAAAGTTTTTAAGTATGCTACATCTAGTCTGACACCTATAATGTATAGCGGTCCCTTTATGTCTGCACAAAGATATATGGAATTATTTAATTTTTAATGAATTCAGAAATTTTGAGAAACTACTCAGTGTTTGTTTAATTTAATTTTTAAAGACGTTAAGAAAAGATAGATGATTTATGTAAATAAATTTTAAGTTAGAATAAACTATTATGTTCTTAATGTTTGCTCTCATTTATTTCAATTGTCAATCATTTCACCAACTTATTTCAAAAATAAAGTGTCAAATCTATTGCAGGCAGTAAAGTTTGCCCTTCTTAACAAAAACCCATTTGAAATCTGTGAATAACATTTAGAAAATATCTTACAGAAATCTAAGGACGGCTACAGCAGTATTCTTGGAAGAACAAACAAAGAACAGATTTAACTCCCTCCAAAAAATAAAAAAATTTTACAAAGGGACAATACATAAATATTGTCCCTTTGTTAAGAATTGTCCCTTTGTTAAGGAATAAATAGAAAGACTATTTATTTATGAAAACGTTTGAGTCGATATCCTCCAAGACACTTTCAAATGAACAAGCCTTGCCGATTCTATGATTCTGGCATAACTACTGGGCAAAGCACTTCATCAGGAGCACTGCAAATCTGTTTATGTAAAAGGGAGGCCACCTGAGTCATTCTGGATGACGGTGTCCACCAATCGAATGCGCACACAACAGCAGCTCCGTTAGCGATAACAGCAGCACGGCCCCATGCCTTATGTAAGCCCGGCCGGTGTAGCGGTGGTGTACCGGAGGCACCGGCTCCCTGCGGCTAAAACGGATGCACAGCAGACCGCGCGAAGCGCATGAACGGTATAAGCGAGGGGGCTTTATTCAAATCGCTCTGAGACTGCTTCCGAACAGGGGAAAAACCCAGCGAGAGGCGCAGTGAGGGGGAGGAGAGCGAGAAAGAAGAATCGACACGCGGTGTTCCATAGACAGGTGTGCCGTTACTATGATGGACAGATGACTTGGAGCCCGCTCCGAAACTTGCTGACGTCTTTGATGCCCTCTTCCCCCCCCCCCCCCCCCCCCCCCCCATCCCTGCCTGAACATGAATTTTGCAGCACCCGCACCCCAGGCTCAAAATGAGTCTAGGCCGATAATAAACCTGCACCAAAATCTGATTATTCCTTAATTGTTTTCCCAGACCAACTACCCTACTGCTTTTCCCTTTTTCTTTTACTGAAAAGGATAAAATAGAGCAAAGTGAGTCAAATCCAGCGGACACACAATTCATCTTTTTTAAAGAACATCCTTTCATTTGACCCCAATACTAGCTCTGCACAAAGCTGCTTTATCAACGACCCCGACTGTAATCCCCTCAAATCCAGCAGGAAAAAAACGGGACATCTACGATTATTTTAAACAGCAGAGTGTGTGTGTGTGCGTATGTGTGTGTGTGTGTGTGTGCTTGTGTGTGTGAGTGAGTGAGTGAGTGTGTGTGTGTGTGTGCGTATGTGTGTGTGTGTATGTGTGTGCTTGTGTGTGCAAGTGACTGAGTGAGTGAGTGAGTGTGTGTGTGCATGTAAACCATGCAGATAAATCTGGCCTCTATTGGACAGCACAGTTAGACTTCAACCCCCAAAAGGATTTGCTCAGTAGCCACAGTTAACAAGAGGATTCTGGTAAAAAAAAAAAAAAAGCCTTTCCACCCTCTGGAGATATTCAAACCTGCTTTGCAGCTAGTCCCTCGGCTGTTGAAGCAAGCGCTTACATTTTTTTCCAGTAACAATAACACTTGCTTAAGTCTGAGCTTCAAAGTTAAGGGAAAACTGCAACGCAAGGGGACTCGGCATCTGTTTCGGTGACTTATGTGAAAGGCAGCAAAACTCATAGCTCCTTGGAAAGTCTTTGAGAAGTTTCTGAGTTCAGTATTTCAAAAACCATCACTGGCTACCATTCGGAAAAGATGTATTGGTAGTTCAGCACTTGTTTTTCAAAGAAGCCATAAACATAAATAAATGTGTTTAATTTCAGGGTTGTTAATTTGCAGCAATGTCCTCTAACCTTTCCACGATGACATTCTCCCAATTGGAAAAACCACAAACAGAACCCAAGAACAAGCACTGAATATTTGCATTATTTCAGTAACTCATATTGAGCTAACAATGTGATATTGTTGCACTTCTCTGGATTGTATAATAGTAGTAATAGTAATAGCAACAAGAATGTCCCTGCAAGAGGTGGAATAAGAATAAATAAATTTAGCTTCTAAAACCTATACTGTAGGTCAATAAATCCGGTTAACCGTAAACACCAGTGTTTTAATCCATCATTTCTTCAGAACATTCTTAACACACTGTCACAGTTGCATCCAGAATCAACTGCAAAAGCAAACACCACAGACCTTTTGCAATGTTTTCCATTTTTAATACAAGAATATCCATCCAAGTCTTTTGGTGTGCATTAGAAATTAAAATACAACGGTCAGAAGAATTCTACAATACATAAAATTTGGTCGAACCGGCAAAATCACTTCAGGTTGTGGTCAAGTACAAACAGCACTGAAAAGCAGCAGGGTTGAAGAGCTTTGTGCACGATGAAGAAATTATTATGTGGGAGTGAAAGAATTCAACGAAAGCCCCAGAATTCTTCTTACAAACTACACTTGAGCCTAGTTTAGACTCTGAAGTGGCCATGTTCTTAATTAAAATGAAATCTGTTGTAGAAGGCTTATCTCACCATCACTGCCACCATTTGATAACACCCACCTTTTTTCGACAGGTGGGTGTTATCAAATGGGGCACACATTTAGAATGTTCCAGAAAGATACTGGAGTGGGCCACTTTGTCTCCTGAGATGCCAAGAAATTAGCTCAGATTCAGACCAACTGCACCATGCTCTGCCATTATTCTAAAGAAGCCTTGATTTTTTCACATTTCTACTGCCAGACTGCCAGTTGGTGAAATGAATTTTTAAAAAGTAATACTTCCTTAAATACCTCACAAAGCGCAGGAAAAAAACATCATTACTTAAGAGTGAAGAGCAGCTCTTAAACTCATGATTTTACAGATCTCTTCATTGAAGTAAAATCTACACTGTCTGCTTTCTTTGCAGTATGGTTTGGACCATAAGCAAACTCAAAAACGTCACGTGTCAGACGCTAAACTGCCGTTTCTGCGGTAGCCAATGGTAGCTAAAGATGGTGGTCACGTGACGTGCCTTTCTGGGTGCTGACAAAGCACTTTAAGGGCACTCCCAAGCACACTCGCCCTGCACTACAACAGCGTGAGGTACACCGTGTTTTCAATAAACGTTTTAAGACCCGGCTAATACAAAGCGTTCCAGGGACGAGATCGACAGGTTAAAATGTCGAGGCGACGGTGAAATTATATTACCTGCTCGCTCTTGAGGAGTGAGCGGGAAAACCGAGGAAGAAAAATTGCGTGGGGGAGGTCATTTATAAAAGGGACAGCCGGAGGCTCCCTGGGCAGCGGAAATCGAGCGGCGGTGTCGCCTAGAAACGCCTCCGTAACGCTGCCACTGAATAGCGGCGCGGTGAAAAGGGCTCCGGAGGCTCTAGGACCGCACGTTTATTTCCCTGCTGTAAGCACGCGCTGAAATGATTCCCAGACGGATACGACATGGCCTGAAGACGGTGGAGGAATACTGGGACACCGGGAGCCTTGTCTCGGCGCACACCTGCATCCCTCATGTCCTGTTACTGAGGTACGAGACGGACGAAGAGAGACAGCTGAAGGCGGCGTGTCGATCAATACTGAAACAATCGAGCTCACAGGGTCTCGTGTGGGGGAACTGGGGGTGGGGGGTGGGGGGGCATTTGATTGTTGTTCTGAAGTACAAGGCTGGGCTGCTCAGCCTCTCTCCTGTGAGTCTGCAGCGTCAGCAGTTTTTCCTTTTCGCTTCTCGATTAAAAAAAAAAAAAAAATAGAAAAAAAAAACGGTTGACTAATCGTATGGACTGAGACAATTACAGTCTCCTCAGCATTTAAACTGGTGCTGGCTGAGAAAGGGAGCCAGACAGAGGAGAGAGAAATGTAGAAGAGAGAAGAAAGAGTGGAGGGAGTAAATAGAGATAGAGTGAGTGTAGTTTTGAAAAGGGGGGAAAGGTGGGAGAGATGCTGGAAGTTGATCATCCTGGACATGGATGGAGTAGTAGTCCCGACTCCGCCCATCTCTCGATTGCATGAAGAAACACGAATCGGGTGAGAGAACACTGAAAAGCTCCGCCCACCCTGAGGTCAAGTGAAGAGGATTGAGCGCGGCATTGTGAGCTTGTGCAAACGCTCCTGTAGAAAGAGCCAGAGGGGCTTTGCACAGCGTCTGGAACTGGGCTCCTCTTGCCACTACACTTCTCATCTTCAGCATCTACAGCCGGGGAGACACAGCTTCCTGTGTGATGTCATGCGGACCCTAGACTGCTCAGGGTCACCTGACTGCAGTTGAAGAGCTTCTCCGTTTGAGCCGAGGGGCTGGGTCACCGGTGGTGTGTGCTGGGGAGGGGGGCTGTCCCTGGGCCGGCAGCTCTCAGGCCACGCCCTCAGTCGTCATGGCCACCGTCCCTCAGCAGGAAGCCCATGTACTTGTTGGTGAGGAAGTCGCACGTGGGAATGCTGCCGACGGCCTGGTGGATGTCCATCGCTGTGATTTCTCTGGGCACTCTGACAGAACATGAGAGAAGAGGAGGGGCTTCTTTTAACCAATTACAGCATACAACACCTTTTTCAACCATTACATGATATTATTTGTAATTAACCCCAAACCCAAATGTGGGGGGGGGGGCAGAGGCTACAATGACAATGCTGAGAGCGGGGTACAGAGAAACCTTTCTACTTACTGTGAGGGGAGCACATTTATTGCTGATTGCACAGTTCACACATTCAAAAAAACCCAAGAGGTTCAATGACACACGACAGCAGCTTCATTTCAACTCAGACATCAGCGAGCAGCGAGCTTCCTCCTTGTGGAATGGGTCCGGTCGCGCGTGTTATTTAAACAGCCTTATGAAAAGGTGACCTGCGACTCTCGGAGAGTCTTCTCATCCCCGTCCTTCAAACAAATCTAACAGCCCGAAAGGGAATTTGCTCTTTCGGTGTTCCCACACTTTAACTAATGTCCTCGCACTGCGTCCTATTGGCTTAGTTAAGCCCACATGGCGGACGCAGTAAAACGCTGCCGGTCGATGCGGACTCCGTAAAACCTGCCATTGAGCTGTTCAGGCTTTAACCTCCAGCCTCTGTCTGGACTGATAAAGAGACTCCTCAGCTACACTTAATGCAATCAGCTGTGCGTCTGTCTTTGCAGTATCAGGATGACCTTGCTTGCCAAACAGCCGGTATGTCGCTAAGGGCTTTTACAACAGTCTGTTGTGCTTTTTCAGCTCTTTAACCCCTGAAAATATTAGCATGCACGATATGACCTCCCAATCTTAAACGAATTAAACGACCTTCTGCGTGTAACATTTTATCCTTACGTCAATTTGCCACTTAAATTTGCTACTTAAAGCTCAGTACCCTCAGTCTCCCTCTTGTGCCTACTAGGCACTCACTTTATTACACTGCTTGTACACAGAGTAATAGCTGCCATAAATAACATCCACAAAAGCGAGTTATGCATTAGAATTAGATCCTTTTACCACATCGACTTATTCCCATAAATCCACGGTTTGAGTGGTGTGAAATGTGCATTCTAGTGGAAAACTCGTACAGATGTGTGTAAACATCTGTAGAGGTGTGACCTCTGACCTGTTCTGGGGTGATTTCTGATATGCACCAGCGAGAGCTTCCCTCAGAATCTCACTGGCAAACTGCTCAGTAGCCTAGGACAGAAAAGAGGAATAATGATCAGTTTGTAAAAAAAAAGATGAACTGTTAGAGCACTAAAAACAGTCAGGCCAGATAGATGGAGATACTAAGTATTTATTTATCACTCACCCTAATAAAGTCCAGCGATTCAGGTAGGCCTGAAAAGCCTTTCAAACAGCCATTTTACTGACTTGGCAAGAATTGTAAAAACCCATTTCAAGCTCTAATTGGATATTATATACCTGCCAAATGTTAATAATAAGGCCAATTATTCAGAACACCATCTGTCCTAAAAGATGTAGAAAGGCCCAAAAGGAAATCCTAAAATTGTACAATCCTGCAGATTTTACTTGGACAAACTTATTTTTAAAAGTAGCACACTGAATAAAACCATACGATTTTATTTAGTGTAAAATATTTCGCACCTGTTCACATTCCCACATTCATCACTTTGCAATTTGGCTCAGCTGTGAGAAACGGCAATAAGAAGACGGGGAGAGACCCCGTGCTTTAGAAGCACCTGAGCTTCAGGCTCGATTCGCCCGCTCGTCTGCCCTGCAGGGGGCGCTCTGTCGCTGCAGCCCTACCTTGAGAACCATTTCCTCGACCGCAGGGGCGTACACGTTCTTCTCCACTTCCACGGGCTGGAACGAGACTCCGATCTGGAAAATCAGCAGGTGAGGTGTTAGCTCCAAAGCAGACAGACAACGGAGTCACAATTTAGTCTTAATAATGTGACGTGGTTGGTTAAAAAAATGTTTTGACATGGGATTCTAGAATAACTCTGCACCGTACAACAGGTTTCCATCTGGAATATGAGGAAAGCATACTTATGACCATTCGCTTTTTCTAATATACTGACTCCCAAAGTATTGGGATCATATAGTTATAATATGAAAAGGAACATAATTAACATAATATAACAACATAATAAACTCCAAGGTCACCAGCTTCCACAGCCCCCAAGCTGCCTGTCAGTGGGCCCCACCTGCTGGGCGGTGTCTCCAACGAAGTGGGTGGACGGGGAGGGGGCCAGGTAGAATCTGGGCTCCGGGTCGGCCTCCTCCCCCTCCTGCTTGACCTGGACCTTGACGGGTGGGTCCCAGAGGCTGATCACGTCCAGCGGCTCATCGTCTTCCTCGGGCTCCGTCTTCAGCAGCTTCTGCAGGTCCTCTAGGCGCTGGCACAGTTCCTCCGCGCCCAGCAGCGTGGACGGGCACTCTGAGAGGGCGGGCACAGCGAAGCGGGCACAGGGGGGGTGGGGGGGTCAGGCACAGTGTCAGGATCATCACCCAACATTTACCTCATAAAGCACAGCCTTCCAATGCAGACCTTATGGGAAAGAGCTGACTATAGCAGCTATACTTCTTACACAACTATCTCTTCATAAGGCGATTACACCCTGAAAGGTAATGGTATTCAACACATTGCATGATGAAGGTAAATGCCACTAATACTGAAATAATAAAGTAAAAATGTTGTTAATTGTGGCTATCATAAATGATACTTTCAGGTACCTGGACACACACCATAATGTCTATTTTCTTGTATTTATTTTTTAAATTGAGCATGTCCTTGGCTCCTGAACTCTGTGCGAGAGCTTATGGAGGCATCGGCCGCAGGACAAAGCCGTCTTGTCACGATGTGGCCTTTGTGCGCCGATGCAAGCTTGCAGCTCCAGTCTCGCTTGCGAGACACAATGGACAGAATTCATTCGGACCGAATGAATCAGGAATTACTCAGCATCTGCCGTGACGAATGGCGACACTGTGACCAAAATCAACCTCGCACACAGTGCACCGCTGCTGGGACGTAAAGCACAATCTAAACAAGGTCGATCGATAAAACTCCACGCGACGCACATGTTAAGTGACGGTTTTACAATTCTACAACCAAAAAATAAAGCCGCCTTTTGTGTTCTTACCCAGAAGGCAAGGCATCCTTGTACCGTGGCAATGCTCTGCCACCCACACATTTTTAGCAATTATGGATCCTAGCAACCGCGCTACCAGAATCACTGTAGCGTGAACAAGGACAACAGTACCGCTGCCCACCTGGGGCTTAGCCGGGACCTTTAGTGGAGAAGGAATACAGGCTCACAGAGGCTGTGAACTCTGCTCTGTGCGCGTGTGAATTAATGGTTGTGTGCCTTTCTGTATGCAAGAGAGTGTGTGAGCATTAGTAAGACGATGCATGAGCGTGTGTGTGTTTATGTGTAAATGAAAGGGTCTCTGAATGCAAGTGAGAGTGTGTATGTGTCTGTGTGTATATATACATGCGCATGTATACAGTGTGTGCATATGTGCAGTACTGTGCAAAAGTCCAGTGAAAACAGCCATTAAGAAAACCCATAACTACACCACCACACCACAACACCCTTTTCCTCTATTACAGCTTCCAAGGAAACTTGCCAGGAGTTTTTCAAAGAAATCTGCAGGGATATTTTCCAGGCTTCTTGTAAACACCTCCAAAGTTCAGTCTTAGAAGTTGGTTGCAATTTCTGGTTCTCTCAATCCAAGTAATCACATACACATTCAATGATGCTCAGGACTGGTCCCTGGGGTGGCCAGTCCATTGTTCTCTGTGTGTGTGCCGTGAGAGTGTGTATGTGTATGCCTGTGTAAGTGTGTGTACGTGTGGGGCAGCAGGCTCACCAGGCTCGCTGTCGATCTGGGTCAGGATGTCCTCGATGGAGTCCTCCTCGCTGCGCCTCTGCTCCGGGTCGGGCGGGGTGTAGCCGCGCTGCCGGCACCACTGCACCACCTCCTTGGTCTTGGGCGGGGAGATGGCCTGGAGGCGGGGCGCTTTGTCCAGGACCTCCTGCACCACCCGCTTCACCGCCACCGCCCTCTGCAGCTGCGGGACGGCATACAGGCTTACCAGGCTGTCACTCACAGGTAACCCCGCCCACTCACCGTTCGGACGCGCGGCGCAGTGATCAGTACCTCCGCTGCTCGCCGCTTCCCGATGTTCCAGGAGTAGTACTGCTCCAGGGACTCCGCGCAGAACGGGTGCGAGCTCTCAGCTGTCACAGCCAATGACACGCGGTTAATAACAACGCCCAAATATGGAAAACATTCATTAACACAGCCTACCCCCCACACCAGAATACAATCTTGATGAAAAAATAACTCTTCTTTAGAGAGGCATCTGACTGCAGGCTGCAGGAGGGCGGGGCGTGATGTTAAACCCAACCCTTACACACCCCACCAATGCAGTCCAATGCAGAGTTTGAGAAGGAAGAAATATATTACTATAATACGCTTTCTGTTGTTAGGTTTTTCGATGCTAGATTTGTGAAAGGCAGATCCTAAAAGACATTTAGACTGTACTGTGAAGGCATACTGGGAGAAGGCCTCTGGACAGTCCTCAGGGAAGGAGGCACACTCACTTTTCTCAGGAACGATGAGAGGAAACCTCTTCACCACCGCTGTTAACAGCTGCAGCAGGTTTTCCACGTGCTCCGTGCTGAGGAGAAACACAGATCAGAGGGATTCCCACTTTTCAGGACCGCGCCGAGCAGACAAACACCGCCCTGTGGATCCTCTGAGAATGCTTGTCAAGTCTTTCTCATGATAAAATCTGTCACTAAGGATTTGGGGTGTGTTCTGATTTCCAGGGCATTAAGAGTTTAACTTTGTAAACTGATTTCCCATGGCATGTGGTTGATGATCAGTGGGTAACTTCAGGTGAAGTTTGAGAGATTGCACAGGTGGGTGTTTGCGTGCATGCATGTGTGTGTGTATGTGTGTTTGCGTCTGTGTGTATGTGCGAGCATGCATCTGTGTATGTGTGTGTGTGTGTGTGTATGTGTGTGTGTGAGTGCGTGTGTGTGTGTATGTGAGAGAGAGAGAGACACGGGGAGGGGGCGCCGTACTTGATGAGGTCGTGCGGCGTCTCTGTCCCCTGCTCCACTTTGACCGCGGCGGGGGCGGGGGCGGGGGCGGGGGCGGGGGCAGGAACGGGGGCAGGGGCTGTTGCCAGGGGAGGAGGGGCGGTGCTCGGGGGCTGGGGGGCGGCGCCGTTGGTGGGACCTGCCACTCCAGGCTCCGTCTTCACTGTGATGTGTAAAAACAGAGAACGCAGGAGCTCAGCGCCAGTCCGCCTACCCCGGGTCAGCTCCGCCCCTTTCCTCCGAAAGGTCACGGGCGCACGCAGAGGCCAGCGGGGATGAAACGGCACACAGCGCACAGGCAAAAAATACAGACCGCTACGGGCAAGGCTGCCTGCCCATCAAACAGCACACCCTCCCATTAAAACCAGCAGAAACCGCACTGGCCTTCCTCTCTGAAAATATATGAAAAATCTGCTTGGAGTAACTTCAAAACAGAACAAGTAATGCACTGGCATGGGAACAGGGAACTCCCAGACTACAGCAAGGCCCCCCGAGCGCCGTCTGTCTACGCCGCGTCATAAACTACCCTGGAACAACCCCGGGGCCGACCTTACTGCCAGGGCCGTTGCTGATCCGAGTGAGATATATCTCAGAGGCAAAGCTGAGGATTCCTAACAGCGCGATGAACACGCGCGGGCTCATAAATTTCCCCCGGTCCTGAGAAGAGAGCCGGACGGTAATTCTCCCCCCGCTGGCTTCGATCGCCCTCCGCGCTCCGCCTCAGTGAACGCCAGCGGTCGGGAGAGCCGTGTCGACTCCGGCGATGTACACACTTAACCTTGTGCCTATGGAGCCCGCGGGCTTTTTAATCACGCTCTTTATGCTAAAGCCCAGATAATTACTTCCTACATTATCACCCAAATAACTGCTTGCATAAGCCCAGGCTTTGATGAATTTCACAATGCGGGGCCATTACAGCAGTGAAGTACATTCTGGTATAGTTTAAACAGTAAAGAGAACCACTACTATTATCTTCAGCACAGAAAAATCAGCAGGTTAGTCCTTGCCAATGAATGCCCCATGTGTAAAGATTTTCTCAATTTGCTTGTTCATTAAAGATAATTTTTTTTTAAATCTTGACAATTAGGGTTATAGAGAAAGGACTATAGACTTGTTCTACCCTGTCCGGGCCCTATAGGGCATGGAGGGCTACCGGGCCCACAGGGCTACACAGCTACTATACCTGGGTGGCCTCAGTGCCTGCTGGGTAACTTTATCCTGATGCTGGAGGGCCACAGTGTCTGCAGGCCCTCATTACAACCAGACAATTAATGGGCAGATTCAGCAGATTAGTGTCCTAGCATAATCACTTTAACCTGCCTCACCAATCCTGAGAGAGTGGCTTAAGTACAGCTGGACTACAGTCCTCTGACACCAGAGTTCAGTAGAGCCCTGATCTACTGACAGTCGTATCCCATCCAAACCCATATCTGACTGGGGATAAGCCCTCAGATCTCAAAGCACTCAGATCTCAAAGCACCCAAGACT
The DNA here is from genome assembly GCF_013347855.1 of Anguilla anguilla. NCBI lineage: Eukaryota > Metazoa > Chordata > Actinopteri > Anguilliformes > Anguillidae > Anguilla > Anguilla anguilla. The sequence continues at coordinate 12,265,199 of NC_049206.1, read as the reverse complement.
CAAACCCACATCTCATCGGGTGCTAAGAAAACTGGGAGCTCACACCCAGGCAGATGTGACCACATAGAGCTCCACTACCTAAGCACAAAATCGACTCCAAGAACCCAGCTTCAAATCCAAGTAGCAAAAACCACATCTCTTACCCTGGGCAGCGGAGGATGAGGATGAGGAAGAGGAAGAGGAGGCGATCTGTACGGTGGTGCTGGGGGGTGCAGAAGCTCCACTGGTGCTGGTGACGGTGGTGGTGGTGGTGGTGATGGAGGTGATAGGTGTGGCCTTGGTGACTGAACTGGACTGTACCACTACAGGAGAGAGGGGGAGAGGCAGCCGTCTATCCATTCAGCTTCAGCAGGATTTAGCCACAGTTTAACTTACCGAGCCCTCGCCCACAGGAAACTTAAAGTGCACAAACATCTTCAGCACATTTTAACATTCAGCTGCCCTGCTAAAGGTTGTGTCCAAGCAGTGGCCTTATTGGAATTTGCCCGTGGTCCTCAAGGCTGACAGACTGGCATTCTCATAACTCCCCACCCATAATCCACCTCCACATGGACAAGGAAAACTGTCCAATCAGGAGGCTTCCTTCTCCTAGCAAACCGGAACCAAATCAAATATACACCTATCACCATTTCCATGGACTGGACTGGCTACGCTGGGGCTGAACAGGCTTTGCTCTAATTGAAATTAAACATGGGGGGCAGAGGTACATCAGCAAAGTAACATTGTGCCTCTCTGAACAAGTAGCCTTGGGCAAACATCCACAGATCTTTCTTGCTTTTGGGAATCCATTACAGCACTGTGTAATTAAAACCTGGATTTAATTATAGAAGTGCCAGTTTTTTTTAAGCTGGCTAATATGACAAAAAGAGAGCTCTTTCTGAATCCTCAGAGTGGGGTGGTGTCAAAGACAGAAGAGTGAAATTAATGACTAGTGATTTCAGAGAGAGTCACGGCACCAGCCATGAGGAAAAAAGCACAAGCAGACAGCAGGGTCTTCGACGGACAGCCTGAGCCCTCTGATCTACGCCTCCTGCCGCTCATTATTCCGGAACATTCCGTGACCTCTGCCATTTTACGAATACGATCACGCCCAGATCGTTAATCCTCCAGGCAAGCCAGCGTTTGCCAAAGAAAACAGAAAACCAGCCATGTCTGTTTATGTTTTAAGGATCTCCATTTGCTCAGAACCTGACGAGATACACACGTGTCAGGGGTACACACATGTCAGGGGTACATTACTGGCCTACTGAAGCTGAGACAGGATTAACGGTCTGTCTGAGCCACGGTGGCACCTGCTCACTTTAAATGACTCTCCCAGCCCATCAGTTCATCTCGCTCACTCTGCAGAGCAGGCAGTCACCCTCCGGACAAAGCCTTTAAATCGACCCAGATGTCGAAATTACGACAAGACAACGACCTCCAGGGGAACTGGAGTGGAGGATCTTACTTCATTCAAGAAGGCTCTTTGCTCCCAGCGGAAGAGCTTCTTCCGTTACTCTCTCGTTTGCTTGTTATGAAGAGTAAACACAGTCTTATGGACCCATTCGGAGCTAGTTAGCCTCCCCGTGAAGTGCCTTACCTTTGCTGACGGGCATGAGTATGGTCTGGACCCCCCCGCTGGAGCTGCTCACGCCCAGCTGCTTCAGCTGGTTGGCAGGGATGGTGAGCACGGTCTGCTGATTGCTGGTGTGGCCAGAGTGGATCTTCAGCATTCCTGCAGAACCCAGCAACACACCCCCGTTACAGCAGAGCACGGCACGGCACAGTCAGTCACACTGGCACCACACCAGTTTCACATGCTTTTTTACCAGCCACACCATGGGTCTCCAACCCTGGTTGTGGAGAAACATGGCCTGTCGGCTTCTGTTTTCATCTTAAAATCAATACGAAATCAGACCCATGAAACCAAATGATGTGAGTCAATATTTTTATCAACTCTCATTTATGGAATTTAAGATCTGAGTAACAGTCAAAGGCAGCATACCCAGTGGCTCTCCAAAACCAGGCCTGGGAATTTTACCAACAAAGTCTCCACCCCACCACCCATGAACATAACAGAAACTGAATTCACTAATTTCTTGTCTCCAGGGGGCGCCATTGTGGCCCCAGAACATTCCACACTTTAAAGGCCTTTCACCCTTGCCGTGGCGACGTACCTGATAGGGTGGCTGCAGTCTTGGCGCTCACAGCGCTCCCGCTGCTGACCAGGGAGGCGGTGGTGACCAGGGAGGGGCTAGCGCTCTTGGTTACGCCCACCACGGCCGAGCCCGCCCCCTTGGCCAGGCTGAGGACCGGCATGTTGATGCTCTTGGCCACGGTGACCAGGGAGGCGGGGGCGGCGCTCTTGGCCGCGGCGGCCGTGGCGACCGGGGCGCTGGCGCTCTTGGCCGCGCTCAGGACCGCCGCCTGGCTGGCTGCCACCAGGACCGGGTGCTGGACGACGGGCTTGGCGCCCGGGACTGAGGGGCACGAGCCGAGCCCGGACCCCTCTGCGGCCTGGGGGAAACAGGGAGCTCGGTCATCACCTTTAACAGGTCAATTACAGAGAAGAAAGCTTTCCTCCGAACCAAAATGAGGCTCAAGTCCAGCTAATTGCTGTAAGTGAGTATCACAGAGTTAACCAATGACATCAGAGATATCCTATGACAGAACAGGACTTTAAACTGGGACCAACATTACATACAGCAGTATATGCTAAATGGGAACAATCCAGGGAATAACTCAACAGAAATGACGATTTGCTTCCAATTTAAAGGTGTTTTAAACCACAGGGGACCTCGGTCTGTGGCAAAAATGCTTTCAACTGAAATGTCCTGCTCTGGTTACACAGCTGCTCACCTTCACAGTGTGTGTGTGTGTGTGTGTGTGAAACACTGGCACAGAGTGTGTGACAGTGCCGTCTGCCAGGCCAGGCAGGGGACTGCTGAGTAGGGGGCAGAGGTGCCACCCCAGTTCCTCCTCTGGCCCATCCCAATGCCCTGTTCCAGTTCTCCACCCTCACTTACACTGTAGTGTCCACACCCCAAAATTAAACACTGCCCTTTTGTAATTCAAATACATCACGACGTGTCTACAATGTTCAGGTTCAGCAATGCATGCGTGTAGCTCTAGAAAAAATGAAGAGACCACAGAAAATTTTCATATAATTTTTCCATATTTAAAGGGAAAAGCTGATGTATGAATTTATGCATTTCATATTTCAAATTTAACACTTTAATATTATTATATATTAGAATGTGTAATTTTCATTTATCTGTGTGCCTGCCAACGAGTTCAAAACAAGTCTTGGATTTCTCGTTCTGCATAAGCATAAGCTAACTGTCATTAAAGGGTGGCTTACTGGACCAGTCGATTTATAGAATGCATTTACAGATTGCTTCTGAAACAATGAAATACTGGACTCTTTGCCAGGATTCTGTCAGTACAATTAAACAGTTTGGAGCAATGCTGGCCAAATCAAAAATTATTTGAAAATGTAATAATAATAATAATAGCATTTTAAGAACGCCTCTATAATCTTGGGAAGCTCTTCAAAAGAAGAAACACGTAATACCGTCTTACAAACTCCTGCAGGAGAAAACCCTTCCCTAAGGACAGGAAAATGAAAGCGTAGCCGTTAAACATCAAAGGCCACTCTGTGCTTTTGTTCCATAAGCCTGTCTTATCAAACGTGTCATTTCCAAATCTTGAGGCCCGTAAGAAACAATGAACCAGCTCAACTGTGCAGACTGTGGCACGCATCCAAACCCCTGCTGCCTGCGCTGACTCACAGGTGTGGACTTGTGTTTCAGCAGAAAGGAGAACGATGCACAGGACATTTATTCTGTGAAAGCAGCCCTGTCGGTCGTCAGCCCCTCTTCATGCGTCCATTCGCCCTGCGAAACAGGCCGCACGCCAAAGCTACTCACAGCCTACACGTTTAACCCTTCAGCTCCTGGAAATGCTAACCGCGATAAACTGTATTTGTGACACTGCAGGCTACACACAGGCATATACCAGTGTGTTGCTCTTGCATGTGTTTCCACACGCTGGCTGAGAACAAGCCTGTCTGTTAACAGGAGAGATTATGATGTGCCACCTGAGTCACTGCTCAGGCAGAACACAGAGCCTCACGAACGCACACACACGCACACACGCATGCGCACACCCACCCACCCTCACACACACACACACACACACACGCATACAGACTCATGCACCCGTCCCCTCACCACACACACAAATACACACGTGCGCACCCCTCTCCCCCACCACACACACACACACACACATAACCCCCCCTTCGACACACACACATCCTCACAAGCACACACAATCACATGCTTGCACAGTCGCACACTCTTATCCACGTATATCTTACACATTACACACACACACACACACACACACACAGCGTTTCATGGTTCTGTCCCCTCCTCCCCCAGGAGAGGAAAGCAAACTCCACGGCCCCCTGCGACAGTTCACCTTCAGAACCCAGCCAGTCCAACAGTTACATAAGCGGTCCAGTTATAAATATAGCTCCTCGCTGCTCTAATGAAAGTCTGAGCTCTCAGCACAGAGGCAGAAAGCAGTCCTGTAATCAGGGCATTAGCACCGAGGCTCCACTGACCCGACTTTGCCCAGTTAAGCCCACCATCCCAGCCTGTCCAGGAAAATTTATAGAAGAAAAAAGGTCTAGAACAAACCAGGGGCTAGAATTCCCAAGCCCCTTCAAAGCAGAAGCAGTAAGAAACAAACACACACAGGCCTTAGTATAAGTCAGATAGCTCTGCACAGAGTCCTACTGCAGATCATGAGTGGCGGGGGGGAAGGGGGGGTTTGCGGAGGATATTCCCGCAATGCCAAAACAATTACTATATACTGCTCTGTACTGGAGAAAAGGGAGTACTTCACTAACAGCTGTGTTTGTGGACAGATGCACAGAATCACTGGACTGGATGGGGATGCTTTCTGAGTACAGAACCGGTCCCAACCAAGCCTGCATCCAGAACAGGTGTAAAAAACACAGCTACCAGATGTTCTAGAGCACACAGCTGCTGTTGAAGCGGCAGGAGCCATTGTTGCTAGGCAACAGCCTATGAGCTTCGCCAGAACCTTGTTTGTTCCCGTCCAGCGCTGCCACACGGATCAATCGTTAAACTGCGATGAGTGGGGAACGCTCCACTGCTTCTGTTTCCCGCAAAACCTGTTGCCGTAGGGACGCGGCGCCGAACGTGCGGCCGAGCGATTGGCAGGCTCCGGGCTGACCTGCTGGGCGGAGCTCGCCGTGGCGACGGCGGCCGGGGCGACGCTGGTGCTGGCGGCGGTGATCACGCCGCCCGTCATCCTCAGGGTGGTGGTGCCGGGTTTGGACAGGTGGCCCGCCGCCGTCACCGTCTTCACCGAGCCGTCCGACAGCTTCACCTGGGACGCCTGGGACCCGCCCACCACCTGTCCATCAAAGCACATGCAGCAGTCGCAATATTATCATTACACCAGACATCTATTTGGTACACACACTTCATTATGACTTGCAGGACCAACATGAATAACAATAAGGGTCTGTAACAAAGTGATCATCAAGTTGAAAACTACAGCAAATAAGTGTACAATGGCAATCACTGCCTTGCAGATATGCATAAAGACAACAAGACCACGTCTTGACAGACTGATGCGTGTTGATGGATTAATGCAGTGATGTGAGTCGAACAGTCTCTAGAAGCAAAATTACCATATCATAGTTTTCATATTTTTATTCAGAGAAGCAACATTGCCTTGCATCACACCAGCACAATCAATCATGCTACCCGATACTGACACACATACAGGTCGGTACATATCATTCATTAATGACTATGTTAATTACTTTTTAATTGGTTTAAAGGTTTTTTTTTTAATAACATGGCAAAGTACTACACAAAGGACATTTGACTCATTAAGGTTTTTCTGATTTTCCTTCATTTCACCAACTCACGACTCAAGCAGCACACGTGAAAGCAGAAGTACAGTCGTGAATCAAACCAAAGCTAAAAGCGTCCGGTACACAGGGAAAGCTAAAAACGTCAAGGTTACCAAAGGCCGGTGCCTGTGAGAAATACGGCGGGCCCGCGGCGGTGAGATACAGGTAGAGCGGCGAGGTCCGCCGTTAAAGTGCCAGAGCGCCGCATTAATCACCGTGAAACACCGAGCGGCCTTGCGCCGGGGAGGAATCCGCATAGGTCAGGGAGATCTCGGGGCCCGTCCTCCCCTCAACTTTAAAAGCAGAGCCGAGGCTCGGGCGTGTCCTCAAACAGACCCTCGCTGCAGCGGACAACGGCAGAGTGGGGGATTTCGGGGGGGGGGGGGGGGGGGGGGGGGCGAAGGCGAGGTTTTCTCTGTCTGTGACCGCACGGGGGCTGCAGAGCGACCCCGTACAGGAACAGAAACAGGGATCTCTGGGTACGCGGAGACGGAGCACAGACACAGCAGCTGTTTGGGAGTAAGGTCCTTACAGCAGAGAGAGAGAAAGGGCACAGGGAGCACTGCAGACCCAAGAGCTCCGCCGCGGTCAGCGAACCCGTCAGATCAAACGGGGGTCGCGGCCGGCGATCATGAGGAGTCCCCTGCGGCGCGCGGTTGCGTAACGCCGGACCCGGCCAGAGTAAGCGGAAAGGAAATTTCAGATCCAAAATGGCGGCAGAAATTACGCCCAGTTTATCTCCCCAAGGGGCCTAGGAAGGATTCAGAGAGACAGCTGAAGCTGAGTAAAGGCGGAATTCCTGAGCTGTGTGACAGGTGCACTGCAGCAAGCGCAGGACCAGTTTTTTTGAATAGCGCGGGGGTGGGGGATGGGCTTTGAGGCTGATGGGCTGTGTTAGACAACACGAACGATAACCGGCGCAATCCATTTCCCCAGCGCATAATTTTTTCCATGGAGCAGAGGAACTCTTCAAGATTAGAAATAACAACAAATCCTCCTCCATAAAAAGTACAGTTATGTGGCCCTGTATTGACTGTAGAAAAACAAACAATGAGAAGCAACCACAGAAACCCCTGAATGTCTCTCACTCACCGAATTCTCTCGCTCAGCACTAACCGCACAGTCGCACGGGCTCAGTGCGTTTCACATGGCTAACACAGCACAAGCACTGAGCAGCACAACACAGGGGCATGAGGTTCTGCCGCAAGCCTTTAGAACAGACTGCAGCCAGCAGCAGGGAGACTTCAAGCCATCTGTCTCCTGTTCCGCTGTGACTCAGCGACCGGCCTGGTTGAGCGCTTTCCATGGCGCCGGGGTGGGCGGGAGGCGGTACCTGCGCGAGGATGGCGGCCTTCTGCCCGGCGGTGACCCGGATGGCCTGCTGCGTGATGGTTGCCGGGGACGACGCGCTGTGACTGGCCGAGCTCGCCCCCTGCTTCCCCGCGCCCTGCGGCGTCGGCTGGCCCACCAGGAACGTCCCCTGGAGAGGCAGATGTGGGCGTCAGTCAATAGGTGGCAGCACAGAACCCGACAAATGCAACTCATTTTAAACAGCACTGGGAGGCTATAAGAAGGATGGGGTATACAAAGAGTGAACTTATGCTCTTTGTCCTATTGGCAACAACAATTGGTATTGTTTTTTTTTTTTTAATGATGGTGAAAATGAGACCGACTGTGGCTGTCTGAATGCCTATGAATACAGAAGGAAAATTTTTAAAAATATAAATAAAACTTCCCCTTTAGTCAAAGGTATTAATGCGTGACCTGATTTCACAGTAATTTTGTGTTACTTTAAAGCTCCCCAAACTCGTGGGAAGGGAGACCTAGTTTCTGTTGCAACAAGAACTGCAGTTCTCTAAACGCAATGAGCAATCCTAAGCAAAGGATTTTTAAATATTTTAGGTCTTGCGACACATATTGATCTGTTCTCAGATAACTACTGCATTCATTATCCTGAATTTGAGCAGCAGCAATGCCTTTAGAATAAGGGTGCATGATATGGAATTTCTGGGGTTGATATCAGAATTTTGCCAATAGCCATACCTCCCTGTTCTACAATAGAGCACAAATGCAATCTGCAGCCAAGTTTACATATACACAAGTACACAAGTACTCATATTATGATGGAGTTTTTTTTACTATATATAACCTAATATTTCAATTTGAAAACTTTATTATTTAGCAGAGTGGATGAGCCTAGACAGCTACTGAGACTCCATATAGCTTTGCACGTAAGTTTGGATGGAAGAATCTAATAATACAAAAGATAAATCAAAAAATAAATAACAAATAAGATTGCTCAAATCTGGCTTCTTTTTCAGCATGGCATCCGAATTGAACTTACAGCATCAGCAGCATATCAAATTAGTCTCCTCAGGCACATGAACGTTGCAACATATTAGCCCGTAATAATCCACCATAATCTCATCATTTTGGCTAAAAAGTTGGCTTTAAGCCATTATCGGCTGACACTGGTGTGACCGTGATATTATCACATATCTCTACCTCAGAGAGAGGTTATACTTGATCAGTGGACCCATTGATAGAAAGAGGGACTTCATCTATTTATCAGTCCCAAGTGCAGCAAATGTGCAAATACTGTGTGCTGAAAACAGCTCTAGAAATTGGAGAGGGCTTGGAGAAAAGTGTAATGAGCCAAACCTGAAATCTAAATCTAAATCTAAAAACCATTAAAATTTCAAAAACAATCAACAGAATAAAAGCCTTTTTTTCCTCAATATCCTTTTACTGACCTAGAGAAGAAACCCCTGTAGATACAAGAGTCTAAGGAGCAGTACTCAGACTGGAAAATCTGTATAATGACATGCATTAGCTCACACAATCAGTGGCTCACAGTGTTTGTTAGACTGAATGCAAAAACACTCTGAAAAGAGTATGAGCAGCATGCAGTAATCATCCTTCCTTCCACTAGGCTGAAGTGCTTGTAAGATGAGGTTAGTTAGGGAGGAGATAGAGGACTGGTTCATTAGCCAGAGGTTATTCGCAGCTACAGGTAATTACAGCACACACTAACTGTGTACTGGGAGTGGGATTTGAAGTGAAGAAAGAGCAATAACTCAATACAGCTCAAACCAGAGGTGTGCGTTTACATTTAGATCACGTTCAAAGGTCACGTGACTCATCAGGCAAAATATTTCAATAACTCATCTTGTTAACCAATTATAAAGCCCTGTATGAAAGTTCATTCTGTGTAAATAATGTATCTCCAGAAAATTAACAATTGCAATTAATCACTGGGTAATTCAAGCAGGGTTTAGAAACTCAATTAATAATGATGTCAAACGGTCAATAAAACTATGTGAACAAGCATTTAATACTGACTGAAGTAAAAAATGAAAAACACCATATGTACAGGGTACAGTACAGCACGTAAGGGTGGTAGGCAGTTTAAAGATGGCAGCATCGGACCCACATTCAGCCTCTGTGTGCATTACCTGGGGCGTCTGTTTGAGGATGTAGGAGGTGTAGGACAGGTTGGAGGGCAGGGTGCTGCTGCTGGTGGTGCTGGTGCTGCTGCTGCTGGTGGAGGTGGCGCTGGGTGGAGTCTGGGAGCTCCCCGTGCTCACGGAGGAGGCGCTCTGAGCCTGCTGACCTGTGGGGGGGGAGGGGGGGGGAGAGGGGGGCGCAGAGTCTCCACCATCACATCCAAACCATGGGACTGCGCACACTTACATCACACACTTCAACCATCCTAAACCAAGTTAAGGGATTTAGTTCCATCTCTTGCTTTCTCCTGGCCTTTTCATAATCTAAGCAGTAAGGCAATATACTGCTGCTGGAATGTGTGTAAAATATAATGATAAATACTTTTCACACCAATGTGAATTTTTTAAAAATATACTGCAAAATCTGATCGTGGCATACACTGCAATATCTGAATGTGGAATATTTTCATTTCAACACTGCAGTACATTTTATTTCTCTAAGGGTGAGAACTAGATTCATACTAATTGACTGGAAGACTGGTGTCGATCTTTTGGTGGGGGTGCTAAGCTCCAGATGTATCGTCAAGTTTCTAGGGTTGTGCCTTCTGACAGAACATGAAGCTCAGTGTAAGGATAAGGGAGGTCCCCATACAGCAGCTGGACAGAATTTCTTTGGGTGGAGTGGACGGGAGGAAGCAAGGCTTACCTGAGGGATTGGAGGCGCGCAATATCGCCCCCTGGGGGATGAGCAGCAGCTTGCCTTTGCCTGAGGGATTCTTGCTGTTGGTGGTCAGGTAGAGCTTGGTGCCGGGAGGCAGATTGGCCAGGTTAGCCAGGTTGTTAGCCGGCAGCTGGAGTGTAGCCATAACTGCAGAACAGAAATACGGATTCAGAAACTGTGTTATTAACATGCCCATATGGATGAACACAATGCCAGTAAAGATATTAGACTGTAATGCCATGGATGAGGAATTTGGCATCAGCAGGGCCATCTATCCAACCAGCCCTGATAGAAGTGGTGATGACTACCATTATGGTGGCCTATAAAAGAGCAGCAGGATTTAGACCTTTAGAAAAAGCACTCTGCCAAAGAGGCTGACAATCACCTCACTGTTAAATGAACCGTGATGTCAAAACCTATTCAATTCACTGAGGAGAATGAGGGGGGACCAAGAGTAAAACAATGCCATGCCAAAATGAAAGGCCACACAGTAATGTAAGATATCACTGCGTTAGCGTAACATATACCTTAACGTTACACTACTGCGGCTACTGCATTCCTGTGGTACTGTTACAATACTTGGATGTTCATGCTACTATGGTTGTTCTGTTACAATACTGCAGTGTTACCTTTACAAGAGAACAGGGATAAAATAAGTACTCAGTTCTGCCTCACGGTTGGATCAGTGACAAAGTCTAAAAATGTCTAAATTATTCCAAATAGAAGATGATAAATACATTGGTGCAAATTCCAGCCAACAATTACTCAGCTAACTGTATGCTCATCCACTGAACAAAGATGTCTGCTGATCATGCAAAAAAGGCACTTTGAGGACACTGCCAAGCAGGCCTTCTCGCCACCTGGTGGTGAAATGAGGTACTGCTGTACCCTTCAGAGGGAGCAGCTTGGCCAATCATTGAGGGACAGGACCATTTCTAAAGCCAGTTCGCTGCAGGGACTCAGAAGCCTTAAGCCCCGCCCCCCTCTAGGTCGACGCCCTCATCGTTTCAGTCCGGCTCTTGTTAAGAGCACAAAGGGCCGCTCAGTGGGAGGCTGTCACTGCGCCGAGGTCACCCGCCGCCCTCCATGTGACATCCTGTTGTCTTGTCTACTTCAGAGCGTGGCTCAGTCTGGTTTTTTAATGAATGACGACAGTCAAACGAAACAGAAGCCACAAACTGCGAACACAAACATACATTCACACGCACAGGCACGCTCACACTGCAAACACACATTAGCAAGCACAAGTGTTGGAATACGCATATGTGCGAACACACAAGTAAACAGTGATTCTTTTGCGTGCACACAAACACACACACACACACAAATGGCCTCAGGTGTTGTAATGTTAAAAATTTCCCAGCAACAAAGAAACCCTGCCGTGTGGCTTTTCCCCAAACATGTATCTGGTGGTTTATTAATCAGAAAATCACAGCAGCAACCAAACTGAAACCTGCAAGGTTCCACAAATAATGATGTGTCTTAGCAGCTGTGGGGGAGCGCCGACTTCTACGCTGCTGAAAAGTAAAGAAGTTCCAAGCTAATTTGTGTCTGCTTTAATGCAATGCTGTTGGCTACTGGGATGTGAACTCCAGAGTGATCAGACTGCTTCCTCTCTGCCTGCCAGCCTTCCTCCAGCAGCTCTAGCTCTGGGACCTCAGCGCCAGCTCCGCTCATGATGGGAACCCGGGTTTCTCATTAGCCGTTAGCCACCTCCCGCGATGCGGCCTCCATCTACCAGATGCCTCCTCCCAGGAGGAGCGTCAGGCTGCGCGCCGTTCACACACACGCCAGCTGGAGAGGAGAGCGGCGCGCCTCCTAATCACACCATCACATCCTATTTACAGGGAACCGGGCTTGTCCCCTCAGCGAATTCAGTGAAAAATGTACTGAGCAAAAAACTGCATCTAACAGCAGCGTGGAATAAAATGTAACATCTGAGGAATGGTGTTCGTGCCAGGGACTGTTTGTGTGACAGATATTTAGTTAATCACAGCCTCTTTTCTCTGTTTCATTTCTGTAAGGAGCAAACCTATGGAATCACAGGATATTCTTATGTGTCCACTGCATTACCTGAGCCCTGACCTCCGGTCTTGGTGGTTCCTGTAGATGAGCTTGTCGCCTTGGTGACGGTGTGCACCTGCTGACCCACGATGCTGGAGCCGCTCACGATGGCTTTGGCCACACCCTGGGCGATCACCTGTTTCTGCCCCATCACCTTGGAGACGTTGGGGCTGGACTTGGCGACCAGGATCTGCCCGCTGCTGATGGCCACCTGCTTCACCGCCGACTGCAGGGCCGAGCCCATCGGGATGCCCACCACCTGCAGAGGTGCATCGTGGGAAATGTGAGCACTCTGCCGCGACAAACCGGAGGGTCATCGTGCTTCAATGTTAAACAACAGTGTCAACAAACTATTTTAAACCATGGCTGTGAGAAAGAGACTCAGGGATATGCGAGTTTATCCAATTATCTTTGACCCCACACAGGCAGGTGGGTGGGGTAGGGATGGGGGGGGGGGGGGTTTCACACCTTGCTGGCTGTGGCTCCCGGTGCGCCGGCGCCCTGCTTCTGAGGCGACACGGCTATCATGTGACCGCCCTTCACTGCGACAAACTGCTGCCCGGCCGACTGCTGGGGCGTTGCCGTGGAAACCAGCATTTGCTGCGCCTGGTGCTGCTGCTGCTGCTGCTGCTGCTGTGGCGGCTGGGAGAGGACCTCCCCCGGCTCCTGCTTTATGATGACCTGCGGAGGACGGTGATCCACACAGCCTTTCAGTAACGGCATGCAAGAGCGCCCCAGTGCCCACGAGGCGTTCATTATAGCCGACCCACCGTAACACCACAAGTAAAACATCATCGATCATCGCAGAGTCAGCGCTGAACCCTTCCACACAACTGCTGCCCTGAGACGTCCTGTATTTCATTTCTACTGTTTTATGGCTTTTAGATTCTGGCAGGTTTAAACACCAAATAATAGCATCTCCACTTGATGGACAAAGCAAGCTTAACACGACTGCAAAGGGGGGAAAAAACACCCCAGTGCTTTCCTGTTTGGTTCAAACGATTTTAAACCAGGCTTTATAGACTCATACAATTCCACTGCAATCGTTACAAAGTAAAAGCTCAATTCAAAATGCAAAAATAAACACGCAAAGAAAATATTGGTTATTGGATCAAGAAGCCCAAAAAGACAAGTAACTGAAAATTAGGAGGAGAAACGGATTCGGAAGGACAAATCCATGTCATGGATATTCAAAGACTTTGGCCAGGCCTCGTCACAAAGCTCTGGGAGGCATTTCTTAGCCCAGGGCTCACCCGGGGCACAGCACGCCCTGCTGAGAGCTGTCAGTCTGACCCAAAGGCCATGCGCCCAGGTACTATCCTCTACCGCTAACAGGAAGGGCTCGCCCTCTCTCTGGGTGACTGGCGTATGCCAGAGTGGGCAGCAGGCATTGGGGGTACCCATCTGTAGCACCCTGTGAGGTCAACTCTGAAGAGGAGCAGAGTGTGACCTCTGAAAGCTGAAGTGGATTCTGTCTAATTCTGTTTGTTCCGCAAGCTAAACTCGCTGAACTGAGTTGGCTGGCCCCAGGTGGCTGCCCGCTCCTTCCCGCACTATTTCATCATATCTGAAGATTAATGTCTTTAATGAGCACACACAGGTCCAAAGCATATTCTTAGATATTTCATTTTCATACACTGCAAAACAGCAATGAGTCACATAAGTTCCCTAAAGGCCCACTAACTGTAACACAGGTTCACAGGCATCAAGTGAAAATTCATTGTTCCATTAAATAAATGAATTTACAGTAATTGGCGTCAAATCATTATTATGTTTCAGCAAAGATGGAGCTCCTCGCTCTGACGTCGAAAGGCACTGCTAGTAGAAATGCCCTGGTTGCAGGTGCATCAAAACATGATGGCCAATCAGATGGGACCAAATCGGTCCCGGACACGGACTGCGGACTCCCCTGCGTAAGCTCTCACAAGCCAGCGGTTAAAGTCATGCAGCTACGTTTTCAAAGCCAGCTAAAGCCCAGGCGTGTGCGCCCGCACAACCAGTAGGCGTGACAACAGCCCACAACAGGCAGTTTCCCTTTGAACATATTCTCCCCAATAAGGGCTTAACATGAAAGCTCTGAACCTCTGTATAGTCTCACTGAGGGTTTTTTCATTTTTTATTGAACTGCCTCCCAGCTGCCAGCTTGCTAAAGCTGTGCATTGGGTCTTCCTCTTCTTATCTCATCTCTGTGAAAACTCAGTGTGGACTGCAGTGTGAAAAAAGCAGCAGCTTCACGTCATGAATTTTGGAGGAGAGCGTGTGCTTGCCTGGGGTCTCTGGACTGAGGAGCGGAGACTGTAAAAATGAGCACGGTGACTGAAAATGACTGCAGAAAACTTGGGAGAGAAGGAAGGAAAGAATTTTGAGAAGTACATTAAAGATCGTGTAGAGCATTTCAAAGTTAGCCTTCAGCAAATTTCTGGATCCAAAACTGTACAATTAGAATTTAGAGCAGTTCTCCAATGATGACAGTTCTATGACACATCTGAATGACCATCAAGGGTACATCACCAGAGGAGGAGGTAGAGTAGGCCAGTGGGACCGGTGTCTGTATTTAACTACATGAAGCTGAAGCTCATTAAAGCATTACTACAGCAGAATTGTTTTACCATTCTGGCTGCACCCCATACTAGCCACTGCCAGAATAAATCCCGTTAAGCTGTTCAACAGGATACTGCATTGTAATTCTGAATAATTAGCATATACTGGCATCTTTAAAAGCTCAGCGATCTGTCTCAGCATTTTTAGAGGGCGTGTGTGTGTGTGTCACTTCATTGCCTGTGTGCGTTTGTGTACATAAGTGCATGCAGCTGTGTGTATGAGTGTGTGTGTGTGTGTGTTGTAAGGGGCCTCCAAGCCCATAGCAATGAAAGCCCTGTGTGTGCGTGTGTGTGTGTGTGCGTGTACACACATGCGCTAGGCTTTGTGCGATTCAGGCTTCCGGCACTTTCTGCAGTGGCTGCACAACACTGCAGAGTATCGTCCCACTTAAACAGCTTTCCCAGTGCACAGATCTGCCCAAGATAGCGCTCCGGCGGGCTATTAATATCGGTGTTAATAAAGAGGGGGTGGAGACAGGGAGAGAGCGCACCGCACCACCCAAGTGGCTCCACCCACAAATATCTGAAGACGATGCCAGAGACGGGGTACAGAAAAAATCCTGTCTTTCAGAAACACAGAATGCACTGCGCATCAGAGGTCATGTGACTCCAGTGATCTGGCTATTGGCGCTTTGTGTGTGTATTCTTGTATATGTGTTTACGTTTTTGTGTTTATACACGAGTGCACACACACACACACACACTCACACCCATGCACAAACACACAACATGCATCTGAAATTTTGTGAATACCAATTCTTCCAAAAAGCAATCGAATAAATCTGGTCAAATAAAGCAAATATCTGTTTTAATGCTTGGATATTGATCCTGCAAAAAATAAAGTACTGAAATATTTTTTATTTATTAATAAACTGAGAAATATTTTCACTTACTCTTAAAAATTGTATTTTATAGATTATTTTTAAAATAACACTAACACATATTTATCAAAAGGTCTCCTGCATACATACATTTTATTCACTTATTCACTGATATCCTTCTCTGTTCCAATCTCCTTTACTATTAGAATATTATTTCAAAGATGCTGAAGACTGAAGATCTATATCAATATTCACACATCTATCTGCACCATTCCAAACAAAGCACAAAAAACAGCCCTGCACATTCCTCAAAACATTGACTTGCAGGATTATTAAATTCTGAACATGCACCTAGTCATTACTGGATATGAAGGTGGGGTTGAATACGAGAAAATCATCACGCAAAGAGCCAAGTGCTTTTCAAGTCTTATGCGAGGACCGCAATACAAACTCGGCTGAAAAGAGTAAAATAGATTAAATGCCATCAATACAGCGCCAGCACGGTGATTCATTTTCTTTGTGAACTTCCTAAGCCTTAGTAAGAGGAAGGTGTCCACATAAGCTGTCTCTGCTCCAACAGCACTGACTTTAACACATAGCACTCCAAACTGAAGCTGATTTGCCACAGTTGCAGTATATCTCTGGCAGGACTAACAGTTGCGGTGTTTTAAATGAAAATGAATCATGTGTATAGTTTAAAACTATACTGCACGATGAGCAGTAGGGAGTGTATCAGGAGAACTGAGAACCGGCTCACGGCAGGACTCAGCCAGTTTACTGCAAAGCAATCAATCCCCTTCCCCCTAAAGCCAGCCTTCCCAGCCAGCATCCAGGAACCTGCAACAGCCTCCGAGCGCAGACGTACATGCCAAGACAGAGCCCCGCTAACCGGGTCTGTCACCGGGCTTACAAAAGCGCTGGCACAAAGCAATAATACAAAAACAGAATAAGAGAGAAACCAGGGGCTACTGCACGCAGAGAACTGCACAACACCTGACCTGCCAGAGAAGACAGTAAACGGTAACCTTCCAAGAAGCTCCGTTTTATTTATATGTGGGATTAAGCAGGGAGTAGCTGTCCAAGACAGGGACAAAGAAGTCAGCTAAAGTGGAAAGAAAGACATAATCTAATCCACCAGCAAACAATACAAATGCTCTGATATAAGGATTCCCTTCCATTGTAAATATGCAGAGTCAGTCAGACGGGCAGCTAGCTCACAATAGCTTTCCCTGGGGCTAGAGTGTGTTTTTTTTTTGTCTTGAGCACTCCACACAAAAGCTGTCTGTGGCTGGTAAACATAATGAAAATCACACAAGGCCAGTGGCAGAAGGCACTGCGTCCTGTTTTACTATGAGACTGAGAAGGTAGCCCGAAGCAAGAGAGTGGCATTAAGCATCATGTGACAAACCATTGTGTCATAAACACAGCACGGTTGCCTGGGCTACGTCAATCAGCCAATGAGGGCTGATAAAGAGCAAAGGTGTGGAAAGACATTCAAAGGAGACTTCAGCCCTCCTGTAAAACTGCAGCTACTAACTTCTGTTTGCATTGCTGGCACAACAGTTTGTGCAGTTATGTTTTATGCAAACATGGAGGGTAGACCTTGAAACCTCACTGATATGATGGGGAAGCATTTCTTTTGAGATGTTAATATAAAACTTTGCTTTAGCTGTTGTAGTCACTAGGAGAAAGGTGTGAAATTTCTTTAAGAATCCCCGAGGCCTTGCTAAGGTCAAGGTTATGCGATGTGTTCCGTCTCCAAGCGCGGACGCGCAGCCAGGCCCAGAGCATTGTGGGAAACTTACCTTCACCCCGGACGACAGGAAGCTGCCGGCGTGCATTTTCGGGGCCGGAGACCTCGTGCCCTGGCCCTGGGTAGCAGCGGTCTGCTTCGCCGTCGGGCTCCCTGCGGGAGGAACCCAGTGACACCCATTATCAGCGGCCACACGGTGGCGCCAGAGATGCGAGAGCGGCGGCTCCCTGGAGCACACCACAAAATGAATGACTGCAATAAATGTATTAACCTCCAGCAGCTTTCAATTTCCCTGGTACTGTGAGTATTGAGAGGGGAGGAAGGAGGCTGAAATTGGGAGATGTGATGTATGGGAATGTCGAGTCACTTGAAGCAAAGTGGAGTTAACTGCAGCTAATAGTACTGTGGATTCACTGATTTCCAACCCCAAACCACACACACGCACGCACGCACACACGCAAACGCACAGACACACACACACACCTTCCTGATCTTCCTCCTCTGCAGACTTATTCATCCACCCCTTAATCTCTCGCATCACTCGACCGCTGAGCACAGCAGCCTCGTCACCATGGAAACTGATATTATACTGCCATCTCACTGTACGTCACAACACATGACAGCTTCACATTAAAGCATGATGTTTAGTCAGGTATGGGCGGAGGGGGAGGGGGTGGGGGGATTGGGGGAAGCTGGCCGATGGGGGCTAAAGGCTAGGGAGGGAGGGGCTTCCTGAGCTTCAGCCTCAGGCCGAGGGTCTGGATTCACACTGCGCAATTCCTCATAAACGAAAAAAAAAAACACCCACTCTTTCATGCCGCAGGCCTTGGTACAGTGGCATTCATCAATTTCTCTCCCCCTCCCTCCCTCCATCCATTTTCCTCTCTCCCTCTCCCTCCCTTCTGCAGTGGAAGTCTGCCACAGAAAAGCCTGTTGCTGCAGAAAGAATTGCGCTAGAGGGGACAGGATTTGTTAAGCCAAGCAAACCGATCAGGGCTGAGACAGTGACACCAGCATGAGTAAGCGCTGTGGCTTAACTCACATCATAGCTGCTTGCGAAACAGAAATGTTACACCATACTGAAATGTTTGTTCAAGGCAGAAACTGATTTGTCTGAACCAATTAAGTTAAAAAAATATACTATTACTCTTGGGCAGCCTAATAAATTCACTTGGAAATGTATTCCTGTCATTACTAATATGGCTGTTGTTGGTTGTGTAGTGCCTTTTTTTAACACCACTTGTAAGGGGAGTGGGAGGTGGTGTGCTGAGCTGAGCTACCAGTAGGGGGCAGCAGCGTACCTGCGGAGGAGGCGGCAGCGGCAGCAGCAGAGGCCATGCTGATGACCTGCCCGGGCTTGTCCACAATGATGTAGGGGTTGTTGATGACAGAGGCGCCCTGCTTTGTGTGCACAGGGGTGGAGGTGGGGGTTCGTGGAAGGGGCGAATGGCTGGGGGTGGAGATGGGGGAGCCTGGAGCCAAAAAGAAACAACAGCAAAGCTGCAGGTGTTGGGTAAAAAAGTGCTGATGACAACTTGAGCTAAGTCCAGGGATCTTACGCCCTTTTAAACCTCCCATTGCATGGTGCGTCCACAAGGTCTTCGCATGTGTTCTCTCCCCCAAAAGAGAAAGCCATGGTAATTGTTTGTATAACAATTCTCAGTTAAATTTGTATTTTCCTATTTTATTATGGCTACTCTAGACAAGAGACAAAACATTTTTAATCCACACCAAAGCGGTACCTGAAACGATCTTGCAGCTCATTGTGATTGGCTGAAACGATTTCCCGGGAGACTCCGCAGGACTGGGCACCTGCCCCTGCGGGACGATCTTGCAGCTAGCTGTAATTGGCTGGAAAGCGGAGTTGCCGTGGGAACCCAGAGTGATCTTCTCCGTGACTTTGGGCCGGGACGGCGTGCGCTCCGTGGAGAGGGGGTCGTAGGCGCTGGATCGGCCAGCCTCGGTCTTAATCGCGCAGCCTGGGGAGGGTGACAGGGACACGGACGTGAAGGCGGCGGCCGGGGGAAGCCGCCGGGTTAGCCTGTCGCTAACGAAGCTCCGCTTTGAGCAGCCAGCCCCTCGGACCAGCCTCATTCCCAGCGGTTCCACGCTACGGCAAACAGCACACGCTTCTGGCTGCTCAGCCTGCAGTGAAAAGCTCTCCGTCGATTACGATGGTGAAACTAACTTCTCATTTGTTCTCAGCCATCGCTTCATGTTCAAATCGTCTCCTCGTATCCGCCTTCGCAGAAAGCCCATTCCTGTAATTAAATGTGTATTTTTATCGTTTCGTACGGTACCGTGATACGAAACGATAAAAATACACACTTAATTACAGGAATCAATATAAATGCTCCCTTATCAACATACAGGGATTAAAGGATAAAGGAAAGAAGGAATCCCATGCCACTTCACAGGAGAGTGTAACATCCCCAAAAATGGGGTATTGCATTTTCCTTCCACATTCAACTCAAACCTGGCACACCACTGACAACTGTGGAGTTATCAGTCATGTTTTATCACTTTAAAAACTGTGATTCAATTACTCTCTGACTTAAAGACCAAACAATAAAGTTTGGTGGGTTAATCTCATGTTTAATGTTGGTCATAAAAGCAAACAACTGATCAATAATCTAACAGATGGCTAAACACTCATCATTATATATAGGTTTGCGTAAAAGAATTGGACGAAATCCCTATCTTTAGATGGCTATTTTTTATCTTTCGATCCATCAGCTCAGGCTGACATATTTCAAGCTCTCCTAGAACTTTTTTTCTGTGTTACGCCTACGAAGATCCTGATTTTGTCACTCATCCAGGAAGTTTTCTTCTGGGCAGCATTCCATTCATTCCCCAGTGAAACAATGTCCTCAAGTATTTGATGTGTCACTATATCAATTCAGTACATACAGAAATTGAATTTTACCAACAACTCTGTACTTGAGCTAATGGGTCATTGGTGAAATGCTGTCTATATTTGTGAAACAGCACAGAAAGGTAGGTAGGTAGGTAGTACCTGATACTACTTCCTGTTGACACTTAATTACTAGGTCTAGTACTACTCATTTTCATACTGCAGATCAGGCAAATGATGAATGAACTACATTTGTGTACTTAAATTGACACACGATTTCCCATTTGGCAATATGATGTACACAGAATAAAAGAAATGTTAACGTTATTGCTAAAGGAATAAGGCAAAGCCATGGCGCACACCTTTCTCCAAGACGCCGTGGGCGTCCGGGGCGTGGCGCACAGGGGAGGCGGGCAGCCGTGCGGAGGGCCCAGGCGTCTGGGCGGGGCCAGAGGAGGACCCCGGGGTGTGGACAGCACTCGTCTGCTGGGAGGATGAGGAGGAAGGAAAGGGGACCAAGTCCTCCCCCAGAGAGTTTCGGTGCAGCTCCACATCCACAACCTTACGAACATACATAGAGGGTTGAGAAAAGGTGTGAGACGTGTCAAATTCTCAGGCTTCAGCTATAAATGTGCTGACAGGTATCCACTAGCCAACGGAAAATATGGCAACGGGCATTAACAGCAAGTGGTGCTCATGGGAGATGAGGTCCACAGCAGGATGTGGGCAAGTTCTGACTGCGCTTTAAGGATATCGGAACATCATTTCCTATCAGCAACTACAAATTGAACACACACCTGGGGAGTGCATAATAGGCAAAAGCAGAGCAATGTTTGGGGACTGCATCAAAATAATGTCAAGTCCATAGCTAAGACTTGGTTGTGGAATACATTTTAAGCACAGTGACTTTACCTGCAGCTCTGTAAAAACATAGATGCATAGGTTTTTCTCCACAAGAATTCACTGCCCAGTATCAAGAATTTAATCAGCAGATGATTTACAATGGCAGAACCAGTATTTCTAAGAAATGACTACCATTAAACAATTACAACTGGGGGCAGTACTGTAGGATCACAGACCCTTCCAGGCCTAAGCTACATGTCCAAGGTTCCATTTTGTTCAAACTGTGCAGGCAATACGATATTTATCAATACAATGATTCATCAGCATATTTCTGAAAACATATTTGTGAAGCATTCTGCTTAAGCCAGACACCAGCAGCAGAAGCAGAACGTGCCCTCTTCAGCAGGCTCATATGGCGCGTACAGTACGCTGCGCAAAGTTAATGATTAATTCCGGCACACTGGTGCCACTTGTTGCTCGCATAACTCAGTCAGGCACCAGGGAGTGGACAGCCTACCGTTTCAGCGCCGAGCGTCTGCAGGCCCGTGTAGGTTCTGTCCAGCTGCGGAAACAAGAGTTGCGGTCGTCAAACTGTGCCGAGGCAGAACGTAAAAATAAGAGGGCGTCAGCTGCTGGCATCAGCTATCAGGAGGACTGTAATGGTGGCCTGCTACATAAACGGACCTGAAAAGCCCCTGTGCATTGGTATATTATTAACCCTTTAATGTGTAAGATCACGTGTATGTGATGAGAATGTTCTTAACTGAGAACTCTAATGCTGATGTCATAATCACTGCTGGCAACTAAAAACAATGGAGTTCTAGAACACTGACTTACAATCTTTTAAAAAAATTCCAAAAAAACATACCCTTGAAAGTGTTAAAAGACGTGTTTTATTGAAAAAGAACTATGTGCCCCTCATTAGACGCTACTGTGGTGTTCGACCGCAAGCCAATGGGACCTTTGAGCCAAAAAGCAAAAGTGTACAAATACATTCAAAATTTTTCTTTTTTCATCTATTCAAAACATCTGTACACCTAACACAGACTTGCAAAGACTGAAGGGAATGTTGATTTGGGGCGATGGGTCCTAATATACTTTGTGCTGCCTGTCACTTGAGCTAAAAGAAAAATGAGAAAGCACTGCAGGCAAAGGCAGACTACCAGTTGTCAACAGTGAGCAATCCCCAGCCTTCTGACACGTAAATAAAGAGTTTGTAATAACATCTGACATCCTGTTTCAATTACAGCTTTGAGCAGTCCCTGTCCACACTTACATCTGCACCATTCCCTCCAACAAACACTCCAACCCCAAGGCAGAAGGCTCTTACAGTACCACCAGTTCAGAACCGAGAGTGTGGCAACACCGGTGCTGGCTGGCGGCCAAAATCAAGTCTCCCGCTCGTCCGATAAGGCGTACGTTAACCAAAATGTAACTGAAAGCAGGATAACATTTGCATGCTTCACATATTCAAATTGATCTCCATTTATGAATGTATCTTTATAGTGAGATACGCAGTACACTAAACAACGTAGGGAGCTAAACCAAGTCAAGCTGCTACATGACGGTGCCTCGTAAGGGTGAAGGAATGTAACTGTGAAGGATATGATTGTCGGGTGGGCCTGTACTTTAGAGCAGGGTACTTAACCCACACAGCCTGAGTGAAAAGCACCCGTCAAAAGAAAGCAAGTCGCCATGGAAACAGATGTCTACTAAGCAGAACAATTCAAATCTATTAGAATGATTGCATTATTCCTAATTGTGGCCAGTTTTGAACAGATAGAGAACAGCACAGGTAAGGTGGAAATAGCAGTAAGCACAGGAACTGAGAGGAGCGACAATAATGAGGTGGTACAAAAGGTGTCCCAACGTCAGATAGTGTCCTATATTACTGAAGCCAGCAGTATAAACGAGGTGGCACATTACTGAAACCACTGTAAGACGGAATCTCACCTCCAGGCGGTAGATTATTGTGAACAGTTGAACAAAGGTGGTCAAACTTCAGTTGATATGTTGGTAAGAATATAACCACTGTACAGATAAACAATACAATGCACTATCTGTTCAACTTGGAAATATTACAATCTGTTCAACTTGGAAATATTACAATCTGTTCAACTTGGAAATATTACAATTACAGTTAATAATGAACTTCTTTCATCCAAGTGTGTTTTTCACTATTTGAAATGTCTTTTTTTATACGTAATAGATAATGTTTTGGCAATATTCACTGTATGTATTTCATGGCAATAAAGCATACTGAACAGAACTGAATGTCATTGAGAAGCGGTAAAAAGGCAGTCAGGTGTCAGGTGGCAAATGACTGAAATGGGTGGCCCACAGGAGCACACTTTCAGGTGGAATGGTACAGAGACCGGTGGCACAGAAGAGCTCACCTTCAGGTGGAATGGTACAGAGACCGGTGGCACAGAAGAGCTCACTTTCAGGTGGAATGGTACAGAGACCGGTGGCACAGAAGAGCTCACCTTCAGGTGGAATGGTACAGAGACCGGTGGCACAGAAGAGCTCACCTTCAGGTGGAATGGTACAGAGACCGGTGGCACAGAAGAGCTCACCTTCAGGTGGTGGATGATATCGATGCGTTTGTTGCGGGGGTCTTTGAAGTGGATCTGGACCCGGACAGGGAACTCTCCCCAGCCACGGCGGGTCAGGTGGAAGGGAGGCTCGCTGAAAACATGCAAATTAACACAATTTAATCCACTGACAAATCTCCTAGTGCGCAGGGAGGGGCAAAAATGTAGTTTGCAGCTGTCAAAACTGGAGCTTTTAAGCCGAGTGTCATTACAACCTTATGTACGACGTGTCACCCAAAAAGGTTTGTTGTTATTTTTAATCATTGGGAAACAACCTCCAGGCTGATCCTACTAACCCAAACTATACTACGTACTGTGTGGTGCAATGGCTTCACGTGCCATTGCTGTATATCTACTGTACACTATGGCTCTAATTATAGTGCAGAAACTGCATGCATTACCCTCCAAATCCACAAGGGGGCAATGATAAGGCAAGGCTTACTTTTGGGGAGGAAAGTATGTTGTTATTCTGAAGTGGACCAAAGTGAATTCTTGAGTGAGTGAAATACTTGGAAAAAGAACGCTGCCATAAAGGCAGAAGAGCGGCAAAAATAGAAATGGATTTGGGAAGAACTGCGTAGGAAAACGCTTTGCGTTCACGCTGAGGAGAACTGGAAATAACTGGTCTGGTGGTAATAGCTGATACCTGATTATAACAGGTCAAAAAATGTCTGCTGTGGCGTTTATAGGAGTGAACGCCAGAGCCATGAAGTGGGGGGCGTCTAAACATATTTTATAAGAGAGCTATTCTTCATATGAGACATGCCTAAAAGTGCATATACAGACACGTCTTATTTGCTCCCTGTAATTTTCCATGTCAAAATATGTGGTTAACAGTCTGGAGACATACGAGATGCCCCCCGGGCCTAAAAACAATATCCTTTGAGTCTCTGCTCAAAAACACACGTGAAACACACAAAGTGCGTGTCCACATTAACACAAACACACAAAAGTACGTGCCTCCCACAAACGCACACACACAAAACCACACACTCACACACACACCTGACTTCCACAAGGTCATTGGGTTTGTAGCTGGGGTGCAGGAAGAACCAGACCTTCTTCACAAAGTGGTCTATGCTGGGCTCCTTCCGGGAGCCCCTCACATACACCATCCACTTGTGCGTGGACTGATCGTTTTCCTCTCTCTTATCTGGGGGGATGTACCTGAGACACAGAGACAAAGAGAGACACCGAGGGCAATGAGGAAAGGAGAACAAAAATAGAGAATGAGAGACAGACAAAGGGAGACAGAGAGAGAGAAAAGGGAAGAAACACAAAACGGGGAAGAAAACAGGGAGGAAAAAAAGTTGGGAAGAAGGGAAAACAAAGAGGAAGGGTGAAGGTAGAGGCAGGGAGAGGGAGGGAGAGCGGGAGAGAGCAAATGAAAAAGGAAAAAAAAAACGGGCGGATTAACAGGGGTGTGGTGAAGCGCCCTTGAAAACACTGTCCGTGTCAATCATTTTCAACTGACATTCTTGTTTTTGTCAGAGGGACAGTGCGGATAGGCAGGAGCACACCATGTGACCGTGATGGTCCTGGCAGCACAGAGCGCACGCTTGCTGATTTCACCACCCTCCCTCCTGCCTGTTACCATCCAAGAGCACTTAAAGCAGACGATCCGTGTCAAGACGAGACAAGCCCGGGTTACCTCAAAGCACAGTCGATTAACAGTCATCAGAAACCCTCCAAGCTGAACTTAAATGAGCGAGACCAATAACCCGTATCCTGAATTACCCCAAAACATACACCCTTAAGATCCCTACGGTAATTCGACGATAGTCAGAGGCACAAAGGTAAGGGTTCAGTCGGATGTGAAAATCATTTCTAAGGGTTAATTTGCTTGGCTTGCGCTTGCGATTTCTAGCTACGCATATTCTGTGGGCTGTTCTAAAACACTTATTGACATTTTGAATAATAATTTATATTAGTTATTTGAAGACCCAGAAGTAAAATATCGTAGAAGTTAACTGCTAATAAAAGTATCCCACAGTGCTGATTGTGATTGACAGACCCACCAGGCAGGTACAGTGAGCAGCGGGGCAGGGTTGGGGGTAGGGGTGGGGGGTGGGCAAGGTACTTTCCACAGATTTCCTACAACGAAAAATGGATCCCACGGGAACGGGACCTGTGGGACCTGAAACAACCGTTGCAAGCGCAGGACAAATTTACTCCGAAAGAGGGTTTGACGCACAGCGAAAGAATGACGCAACTGAGTTAATCCTACACCAGGATTATGTTCCGGCAAGCTACAGTAACTTCCTGACAAATTTCCTGATCAAATTTCATTGAAATTCATACTTATAAAAAAATAAAAAAATTTAAAAAACCCCAGCTCAATTCATCTTTCATCTTTCTATTTAATTCTCAAAAAATATTCACATTTATGTTTAAATAAATGAGCTGAAGTTCTCTGAACTTTGTAGACGCAGGCTTTTCATTAGTTGCTCATTGTTTAGATACTCATGTTTCTACAGAGGCTAATAGAGGCTAATTCAATAAAATGTTTCCACATGACGGCCCATTCGTTAACAAATTTGTATTTTGCATATAAAATCTGGTCGGGTTTATTTAATGCAGTAATTCTAATATCGTACAGGTTGGTGCAAATCCCAAAAACCTACAGTAGGACGATGCACAAGCCAGAACAGGTGTATGTTTTGGGGGAGTGTGGGACAGGAAAGAAAACGTTGCCTGCATGTACAGCAGGCGGGGAAAAGTCATGTGCAGGGCTCTACGTCCTGTTTCTCCGGTCCATCAGTCACAGCGGTTCTGCCTGCACCGGCCGCATTAAGAACGTGGTGCTCTGGCACAGTAGCGGCGCATCTCAGCAAGACTGCAGAGCGAAAGGACATGGCCGCTGGCAACACGTTTCAGAGGATTCGCGTGCTCTGCCATGCCCTCCCAAATTGTGGCACAGGCCAACTTGTACAACGGGGCATTACAAAAATGCAAAAAATTAAAAAAAAATAAAAAATAAAAATAAAAAAATTCACCAGTAGAGCATAAGATGATATTTTTTTTTTTCTGATTAAAACTTCGTTTTGGTGGAAAGTTGCTGGGTGATCACTGTTGTTAGAACTATACAAAACTGCACATCTGCCAGAAATCAAAAATGACTCACAGAAAACTTTTAAAAGCAAACTAGGAAAACTGGGTCAGGAGGGAAAATCCTGGGAGAAATGTGTTTATTCTGTCATAGTGACTCAGTTTACCAAGCCTCTGCTTTTAGCCATGAACATCCTGTCAGCAAGGTTGACAAAGAGCAATCACCGTTTTGTTTTGGATATCGCAAAACACAGTTCTGGTACGTACATTTGTAGGTGAACATTTTTTGTATGTATGCACTGTTTTGTATGTTGTGTACACATAACTTTATGTTGCGTGAGCATGAAAAGAGGTACACTTTGAAAGACATGCTTGCCTCTACTTCGATGAGTGAACCGAGTTGGCAACAGCCTGTTCCTAACATCAGCAAGGCTGCCGCCATTCTGTGTTTTTAACTGCCTTTTCCCAATGCCAGGCAAGTCCCTGTCTGCTTGTTCTGTCAGCTAGCCATAAAGCCTCGTCTAGACTAAAACGAATCGACTGTCTGCCGTGGTTGGGTTTGTGCATTCCAGTCATGTTTCCACAGGGGAGCCACTGCTAGTGCATCATTCGGTCACTTTTCATAAAACGGCAGGCTCTGGCAACTCTCTTTCTCCGAAAGGAATTACCTGTCCACCCTCTGGGAACTTTATTTCTTCCTGAACAAAAATGTATTTGGCTTTACTGATGACATTTGTAAGCCCCTTCCCAAGCAAGGATAGAACCACCATGGGCCTTTAAATAAATAGCCAGTATTTGCATACATGCCCAAAAAACATTTTTATGTGCAGTTTTTTTCTTTTGGTAGTGCAATAAAAAGGAGTTCAGCTAGTCAGAAATCATATGTAAGTGCGGTTTTATGAAGAGGTGTTCCTCACACAGTAAATTTTGGTGTTCACAAGATAATTAGACGGTGGACCTGGAAGGCAGCATGTTTGAGTCTTACATCAGAAACTTCTGCGATACCCTTCAGCAAGAATCCCTCACCCGATTTGCCTCAACAAAACATTAGCCTGTAAGTCTCTGCATGCAAAAAGTATATAAGGGCACCTCCTTAGCAATAAAATTACAAAAGATTGCCTTTCTTCACAGAGAAAGTGGCCCAAATTCTCAAATGAAGACACTTACTTGGACACGTTTCCCACAACGATGGTCTTTTTCACATAGAGGCGGGACGAGTCCTCTCCCGTGGTGTGATAGGTGAATCGCTGGTCTCCATCCCGCGGGACCAAAACTCCAAAGGTGTCCTTGAGCCCAAAGAGAAAAGGCAAAATGAAAGACATCAAAAGGGACTATAAAATGGAACAAGATAAAAATTATAATAAAAGCCTTTGATTTGGTTCATACACAAGTTAGTGACTGACAGCTAATGCTAGCATCACCCAATTTGGGCTTAATTAAGCCTCAAAGTGCAATAACTCATAACACCCTGCCGATGTTTCTTTTTGGTTCCTTTTGGTTACCAAGTCCATTTGATTACCCTACCCATTACACCACACTGCCACTGACCTTCCCCGTGTTCCGGCCTGGCCTGCGCTCGGGCCGGCCAGACTCCTCCCTCCAGCCCCCTTCCCCGTCCCGGTCCTGGCCCTCGCCCAGCTGGGACAGGGACTCCGTCTCGGACTGCACGAGGGAGGGCGTCTCGGAGCCCTGGTTGAGGGGAGAGGAGGAGCGCGAGGGCGACTCCAGGAACCGCTTGATGGCCGGGTGGTTGAAGACCGAGGGGTCGCTCTTGGATGACTGCTGGAAGCAGGAAAGCGCGCATAGATCAGCACTCACTTCCCGTAGAGAGTTTAAGCCTGTTGAGCGGCGAAACGTTTCACCCGACAGGAAGTCATGTCTCATCTCACACTTACCTCTTGGACCTTTGGCTGGCCTGCGTTAGCATAGTAATTGGCCACAATGCAGGCCCTCAACTTGTCCATCATCCTCCTCGCTTCATTAAGACGCTGTGGCAAAGACAACCCAGAGCACAGTTAGCTTATTGCAATTTCCTTAACACCCAAATAAACACTGATGCAATCAATTCATACGGAAATTTCAGATTTAACATTATGCCCATCCGAAGCGTCAGGTAAGAACGCATCTAAAATTTAAATATGAGTACATAGCAAAAACAGCTCTGGGTGCAAACGGTTTGCAAACACAACCCACCATTGATGCCTGCCATTCCTTCATTGATCAAAATAGCTATTTATATATTTTCTACAGCATGGTACATACCTGCCCAATCACCTCGATCTCATGCTCTTTGTTCTTCATTTCCAGGCAGAACTGATCCTTTATGATGGCTTCAATTTTCTGTACCGTTGCTTCCCGAGCTAAAAGATAGAATGAGCAAGATGAACAGCACAGAGAGCATATAAACAGAGTGAATGATACATGTTAAAAATAAATAAACATCAATGAACATACAGATCAAATATGACTGAGGGATTACCATTCTGCTCCAAGACCTTATGTCGTTTGTTTTGGTGGACAACTGATATTTCTTCATAGTCTGGGTCTTTGTCTTCAATCCTCCTTTTGATTCCTGACATAACTGTTCTTCAAAATGATACAACTGCAAAGAAACCCATCAGTACAAAGTGCGTGACTCACCATCCAAAAAACTAACAGTCTCATATAGGACGTGAGTGTGTGTGATTTGTAAAAAGCATCTCTATCAAATTTCATACTATTCCATGCTTTTTTAAGAATGCTTAATCAGTCAGAACAGTTCTCGGGTAGCTAATGCATATTTTCTAATGTGATGCTTTTTTTAAATATAAACTGACATACAGCTGTACACTGTTAAGCTATAAATTCTTTAAGTGTGTACACCTGATAATTGAACTATTTCTGGAGTTCAGACACAGTAGATTGTAAATGAGGCAAACAAGCCTTGTGATTAAAATATGTTTCAGCACAAAATTGTGGAACTTTGCTTTACACCACCACAATGAATCAGTTTTACGAAAGACTGCGCTACTGGTGGACTGACAAGTACAAGTCAATATTTTAACGTTACGAATATATCCATCGGTCTAACTCTCAGAAGTATAACAATAAGAAGCCCAATAAAAAAGTAATCACAAAATGTGTCAAAATTAATACGACTCGCAAACTCAGTAAAGAACAGTAACTTGCAATATTTACATAAAAATCAATGGACGTGAAAGAGACTATAGACGAACATATATTTCTGTGTACGACTTTTATTTAAACTTTTCCACCACCACAAATACATTTTTAAAATAATGTTCTGTGCTTCAACTGAAGAAGGTGCCAAGTGAACTGCTAGCTACATTTGAAGCGCTTAGAAACACAATAAACGTCTCATGCTCATATTCTTGCCATGTAGCAACAATAATGCTAGCTGGCTTGTAATAACTTCCATTGACAACGGGAAAATCCCAATACATAGCTACAAAATAAACCTGCCGTTTTAACTCTGCATGTTTGGAGCGCGAACTATGTGCGCATTATCTAACTTAAAAGTAACTTGTGCAAGTTAGCCAAGTTAGTTCTGTGGACTAGCTAGCTACATAAACGTTGGCTAGTAATGATTAGCTAGCCGCATAGTACTCCGTTAGCGTCTTCGATGCTAGCCAGTTATTAATAGACAGTTGTTTTGAATTCAGCAGTACAGACACTCAAATTAACTAACTGGGTTGTTAGCTAGCTAGAGCTAATTAAATGCTGTATTACAACTACTGCTTACCATATCCTAGCAGGGGCTAAAAGATGAGTATTTTAGCTAGCTAGCATTATTACATTAGCGACATTACTCGCTCGCGTTTGGAAGCAACACAGCTGCTACAAAGCGGATAGCCTCTCTACTCGACACCGATAAAAGCCTGCGGCCTAAATAGCGGGGAAACTAAACATAACTTCCACCCAAAACATAAGCTAAACTTTGTGAAACGGCCCTATGCTTATGCGTTTGATCAGTTTTCCTTAGCTGATAAATCTCGAGACTGACAGCTAGCTATACATCTTAAATAACACCGATCCATCTCCCCGACAGTCACCCTACCTTGCGCACCTGGTACGTGAACCGGTGAGACCCAGCCGGAACGAAAGGGGAAAGTTTGCCGTGTTGTGACTCGTGTAAACCGGGGAGGTGTAAGACGATTATTCGCCGGGTCCTGGTGGCGTGTGTTTGCAGAGTAATGCGCTGAGACAAATAATATACCCGCGAGAAACCTTATTCGAAGACAATGATTTCTTTGGACAGTGGGTCTCAGCGCCATGAAATTGCAGAGAGAACTAGGCCGCGCAATTTCAATTGGTAACCGGTTGAGGGCGCTCTGAAGTAATGACTTTCAGCCACAGTTTATGTGACAGAACAACAGGTTGTTTGGCAGTGAGTTAGCTGGGTAACATTACTTCAACAGTTCTTCGCTCACAGTAAACATGATAAATCAGCGATAAACAATAAAAATAATCCACATGAATGCAAAAATTATGTGTGATGCAAAAAATAATAATTCGTTTTTTAATTCAATAATGTATGATTTAACAAAATCGATAAAATGCGCCCATCAAAATGTATTTTTATTAGCTATATTTCGCAGGGCTATAGGCTACTTCAGATAACTACAATGATTATGCGTAGGCTATTTGTGATTTGATAAGTAGCTAAGGAACATAACTAAATCCTGGATGGTAACAGTAATTATAGTTCGTTAAATCCTTAATTAGCTTTCCCAATTGAACTGCTTTTAGTAGATGAGATCATTCCTGAACACACCAGACTATTCTGATCCAGTTGCGTAAGTTCAGATAATGATCAGCACATGTCAAGATGTTAATTACGAGAGACAAATAAATCAGTCATCTTAGGGTATCTGCGGTTTAAACGTGATATTGTTCATTTCTGTCAAAGGAGCACGTATGTGTGCCAATTTTCTGCAAATTGGCATATTAAAAAAGAAAATTATTGGAATGTGTATCATAAAACATAAGCGTTTTTAGGGAATTTTTATATAATTTATTATTTTATAAATTCCTAAATGTATTTTATCTCACACAACCTTTCACTTAACTGTACCTCCAATCGTTTTATTGTTGGTGACGTTTTATTGTTGGAGAAGGGGCCGAATCGTAATTTTTGTTTTTGATGAAAAAGTAATGCTATATAGCACAATTATTGTCCAATTTTTAATGTTATTTGATTTTGCAAATACAATTTTGATTGATTTATGATGTTGTTTGTGTTTTGGTCTGTTCTTCAGGATTGTAGTCAGTCACAGCCAGCTACCACAAGACATCTATACCGACCTGTCCTCCTCCATCCCTCTGTGGGAAATGTCTGTCATCAAAATTTGACCACCCCAAGAAGGAAATTTTGCCTACTGTAAGCTTTCCAAACCTCCCCCTCCTTCTTGCACCCACCACGATGGCTGTTTTGCCTCCAGCTCTGCAGCACTGAACTGTATTAAATCAGTTAAATCTAGCAAAGCTTGGCTGTGTACAACAAAACAGACTGCATTCAATTGGTTTTTGAATGCCAAAGCACAAAGGTCTTACAGTCCCACCTGAAGAAAAAAAACAAACACTTTTATTCAACTACAGAATGTTGCTCAGAGCAGATTTAACAGGAACAATGCATCGTATCATGGCTATAACTTGTATGAAAGAGCAATGCTGTTTGGAAAGAGGAATGAAGCCACACAGAAAATAGCTGTGCCTGCGGTGACTGTTCAGCCTCAGGACAGCTTCTGTTGATACTCGGAACAGAATGGACTAAAAGAGACTCTTTTGTGTTGATATGATTCTTCCTACTCAGTATATTAACAATAACACTAAGAAAAATTACTATTAGAAATGTAAATAATTTATCATAATTATGATTGTTGCAGTAGTTAGTAAGTAAAATAGGCATCATTTACCTTTTACTATCATTTACAATTTACCGGTTTACCAGTTGGGAAGTAGGGAATGAATAGGTAGCTGCTGTGGTTCAGGCTGAATGTTCAGGTTGTGTACACTGTAGTTTAAAGGCCACCTATTCAGTGGAAATGAAAGACCATGTACAACGCTTTGTAATTTGTATTTACGCACAGTCTTAGAGCTTAACATGTTAGTGCAGGAGACAGGTGCAACTCAGCATTTGCAAAGACTCACAACAATGCCCACTCGCACACACTCACACACGCAACATATGCAAACTGCGGTAGGAAACATTTGTCTATGGCAGGCAAACCTATTTAAAAGTAAATCGCACGACAAGGCTCAATGCTAAAGCAGTCCAACACACTCCAAAATTCAAATAAATGCAGATTACTCCACAGATTCAGTGCCAATCAGTGCCTTTGGATGTTCGGATGTCAATATATTCAAATTCCCTCTTGACGGTTCTCTCGTTTTCAGTTATGCGAGGAGAACAGATGCAAAGCAGAGCCAGGCATTCCAGCTTCCTAACCATGCCCGCCAGTTGATGAAAGCCTAAATTATAGGCTGCACAGCAGACATTACGGAACGGGACTTGTGGGTTCTTCAGATACTTGGAATACTGTCATTGTACCCTTGAGCCAGGTACTTGCTGGAATTCGTCAGTGTGTAAAATGTCTAAAATGAAATGGCTATCAGCAATAAGCTAATGTGAGGTGTGCATATAAGAGAAAGCTACAGTATCTGAAAGCATTTTATTATTAATCACCCCATGCCAAACAGTATGCTCTAGCAGAGTTACACATATTAAAACCTTGTTTCAAGTATGTCTCTGGTGACTAATGTTACTATAATGTTTTCACAAGGTCATTGCGAGTTTTGAAACTGCTTAGTTTCAGCTTCACAGTGTACTGAGTTAAATCAACTGTTACAAAGTGCATATGGTCCCTATTGGACTCATATATACTGTGTTAGCATTGAGCTGTACTGTATATGCCCTCCCTCACAGTGTCATTCCTTCTGTGTTACTTTCAGTAAACCACTACATTTATTATGGAACCAGTTCAGACCACATAGCACCACCAACACTGAGCAATGACAGTGTCAATGACTGCTGGCCATTTTTCATATTTTGGTGAAATTGTTTGGAATGTGCCTTTTATGAGGATGCTCTTTTATGATGGCAGTGGGTAAAGGTAAGCGGTTACAAACTGAGCTTGTACTGCATTCAGGTGAGTCACAGTATCCAGGGTATTTATTCTGAATTGCTTCTTTAAATTAAACTATACTTATACTTATAAAATATTTTGGCTCTGTAATTTGTCCAGGAAGAGGACGAATAACCACCAAACAAAACATTCTTAATAATAATAATAATATCTCAATAAAAGACTACTATGTACTATTTACGTACAGAAAATGAATTTATTAAAGCATCAATAATATAGCTATGAGTACAGGCATAAAAAGGTAGCCTACCACTCACACTTTTGTTTTTTTCAAAGAAGCAGGTTGAGGGGAAAAGAACACGTTAAGACCTCACACATACAGTTACACAGTCATTACACCTGGTGCCTAATACTGGCTTAATAATGGATGAAAAAGGTTAAGTGAATCGTTTTAAATGGAGCCACGGCTTCCCCTCCTCTCCTGGATCAGGAAGATCGCCTATGCTGGAGCAAAAAAAAAACAATGAAGTTACATCTGAGAGCCATGCAGCTCACCCCGCCCACTTCTCCCAGAATCCTCCAATCTGGGTCACTCCAATAGACATGCCCACTGATGTCACAATGGCTATGCTCCCTCAGACAGTAAGCGTTGTTTCAACCGGCCTGTCTCCACTGGCTTTCTTTCCACCATTCCGTAACGGAATCTTCTCCGGCATTCCAGAGCCAACCTCACGTCCCTCTTTTTTTTTTTCCACTCCTCCAGGAGAGGCCCAATTCTTCTCCCCAAATCACGGTGCCTCCACAAACAATCAAAGGCACTTTCTAGAACCAAGTACAAAAAAATCCCCAAAGTCTCTGAAGACAAAAAATTGTGTTTTTTTACCACACAAGTCCTACAAGACTTATTTCCTACATTATTTCCCCATTTTTCTTTCCAGGAACTATGACAGAAAGAGCTTAATCCATGAATCTATATGTAGGAAATTTTTACATGTGACACGGTCGCACACATACACCAGACAAACTTATATAAATACAACATTAGAAACAGAAAATAAGAATGGGTTTGCTGACACATTGGACTAATGATCAGATTGTACTACAGAGTCGTATCATTTAGACTTTTTTGAATAACGGAGTACAAGAGGCCATAAAGAATTCATTGGGATGCAGTGAATACAGATTATGAGAGGAGGTTCATTCTTGGCACACCTGTCTGGTTGCGGCAACAAAAAAAGTGATATGAAACTGGTTCAAACTTGTGTCAGATTGTGGGAGCATGTGTGGTGTTGGCAGTAACACTAACACTATAAACTCACTCCCAAACACCAGACTGCCGGAACTGATGACCAGCAGGCCTACATTTCCCATACTCTACTGCGGTCTACCACCTTTTCATTCGCTGCCCCGTGCCATCATCAGTCTCTCAGTAAAATCAGCCTAGATATGGGGCCCACCAGAACACAGGGCTTAAAAACCCCACTAAATAGAATAACCCAACAAGAATCAAAAACAATAGCAATAACAGCAAAAATTAAACCTTTAAAGAAGACCACAGTAAAAACAACATGAAAGTAAGGCAAATAAAATATATACAAAAAAATATGAGGACATAATGCTTAGCCACTTGTGTAAATAGGACTAAACACACAGGCACTCTATCGCATTCTTACAGGCTTGTTTGATCACCACTGTAGAGAGAACTGGGAGAGAGAACTGTAGAGAGAAGTGCTCTGCATGTCTTACCAAACCACCTGATTTTCCACACACACCTTGTTTAGTTTTAGAATGATTTCAAATTCTGTTCAATCTTTTTTTTCCTTGCATGCCTCTCTGTGATTTTATATCCCTGAAAATACAGCAATATGAGGAAGTTTCCTGAATGTGCTCTGATACATTCAGAAAAGTAAAGGAGACTCGGCTCAGAGACTTGACACAACTTGCCGATCACTGACGTGTTAAAATCACAAGGCTTTCAACAGCAAAGCTCTCCCTCTCACATCTGTACTCATCTAATCTCTCTGTGACCCCTCTGACTCAGTGGTTATTTACTGATAGGCTGCCCTTGACCAGCAGGGGGTGCTCTTCTCTGTCCATGTTCAAATCTCCCTCAACTGTACGATGCGGTGGCCAGTTGGAGGTGCTGACAGCTTTCACACATCTTGTCACACAAAAGCCATGAACATTTACTGATACAGTAAAAAAAAAAAAAAGCAAAAGGAATAAAAAAAATATTTACACTGTGATATTATTTAAAAATAAGAAACAAAAGTGCACAGATCGGGGCTCTTTGTTATCATCAGTTACAAAACAAAAAGACAATGCACACTGAAAGACAGAGCAACCGTAAATCTAAAACCATCAGCTATCTCAAAACCCAGGAAAAGAAATAATAAAAAAGAGCCTATTCACAGCCTCACAATATTCACTCAGGTGAGAACAGGCCACATTCACAGACCAGGGTCAGGAGGGAAATCTCACTCAGAGCTCTCGCTAAATCCCACCATGTAAACGGTCGGGTCGTGGTCATGTAATGCCTGCCGCCGTCTTCCCCACTGCCCTGAGATCTAATAAGGCACAAGAGGTTTCCTTGGTTACCCGAAGCTATGTTACCTGAACAAAGGATAGCAACCGCACTGACCCTTGGCTCTAGCTAACATTCAGAAAGGCATGACTGTAAGGCACAGTGGTACATTATTCTATTATGACACCCATGAAGAAACATTCTAAGGCTTAATAAAATCATTACTCTGCTAAGCCACTTTGCATCTACCTTGAACACAAGAGGTGTTTTTTTGTCATACAGATGGGTCTTCCGTTTGCTCCGAGTAGGTTTCCATATGCTTATAATTTACCCTCCCCCATTTCCTTGTCTACATCGGGGGTATGCGTGACCACACAGAATCTCACCTGAATAGCTACATACTGTAAAACAAGACTTGACGCAAAAACTTACACTATACTGTAGAATGTCTCGTTCTCTCTCAATCTCTCCCTCTTTCTCTCTCTCGCTCTCAAAGCAAAAAACGTCACTGACGCCGCCCTTTTGAAACAAACAAAAAAACGCGCGTAATATTTAAAACACAGTAAAAAATAGTAGTATGTGCTTAGCAAAATAGAAAATAACAATAATAAGTGGATGAATATAGAAGCAGCCACATTGCAGGGAGGGGACAGTGTGGTAATGGAGCGTGTATCTCAGCTCTCAGATCACATGACAGGGACAGAATCAGACAGCACCGCCGCAAGGCTTAGGAATCACATACATTCCTCTGTCTCGCCTTCTCAGCTCATCATTTCACAGGAAAAACCGCTCTTCTTCGCGGGAAAGCTGGGGCGAATCAACGGCACAAAATGCGGGAAAGCTTGTTTTCACCGATTCTGCAGAAAAGGGATTATCGCTACTGCGCGCATTTCAGAAAAAGAGCTTCCAGTTTTTAACACGTCCTATTCGTTGACGTTCTGAACGCTTTCTTTATAATCTGGCTTTCAGAACTGGCTTTTTGGGTTCAGACATACTTGAGAAATATATGAGCTACGTAGAATTAACATTTCATCTTCCACTGTGCAGTTTGCACATCGTAGCAATGGAATTACAAATATAATTTGTTAAGGCATCATTTTAAAAAATAATAGCTCCCATTTTAATTCCTTTTTTCAGTGTAATGAACATGGCGAAGGATGAAACTAATGCTACAAGCGAACTGGTCAAAATACATCCTACAAAATAAGAAAACGTTCATATATGCAATTCCATATAATTAAATTGTAATTATGTACATTAAACACGTGCTGCTTATATGTTTTGGACTTCATATCTCATCATATGTATTTAATTAATACAAAGTAATATGCATATAAAGATGCAATAAAAGGTGCATCTTGCGTCAAGTTTTGGAAATGAACAGATAAGTATCTGGTGACATGGGGTTGCTGAGCACTGTGTGAACCTGAGATTCTGCCCATGTTATGTGATCTGAAATGGTCTGAGACACAAAAAAAAAAACTGAATATGCTACAAGTGGCTCAGCTTATCTCCTCCTTGGGGTGAAGATGCCCTTGGGGTCAGGACCGGTGGAACTTCTCATTGTAGCGGTGGATGGTGACGCAGCCGTGGTAGGAGATGGGGCGGGGCATGGCAGCCACGCCTGTGATGATGCCGGTGGAGGGGTCGTAGCACAGGATGGTGTCTGAGGCCTCCCCGTTCTCCCCTCGCCCCCCCAGGATGAAGATCTTCCCATTGCAGACTGACATGCCACAGCTCTCCTGTAAAGAGCGAGACAGGGAGGGAGGGAAAGAGAGAGAGAGGGAGAGAAGAGGTAGAAAGCAAGAAAGAGACGGGAGGAAAAATAAAATTCAAATAAATACAAATATCCTCATTGACTTCTGTTTCCTGTGTCCTAATGCAATAGTGGTAAAAAAACATACACAGGCCATAGGGACATGTCAGCTATATTGATTGAAATGTCGGTAACTGCACTGAAGCGATTACGGTACATTTCAGGTCTAGGCAAGACGCACAGCCTCCACACCTGCTTGGAGAACGTGTGCACCACATGCATCCAGTAATCCTCCACAGGGTCATAGCAGAAGATAGACTTGGTTAGGCCTCCGGCCACGTAGATGAGATTGTTGAGGGACACGGCGGTGATGCAGCGCTTGGCGATGGGGATGTTGGCTCTCAGCAGCCAGGCGTTCGCCTCAGGATCATAGCACTGGACCTTGGGATGGGAAGCAGAAGGGGAGAATACAGTCACACACTGGGAATCATGGCACACAAAGGGGTACCCTGAATCAGGAACTGAACAGGCACTGTCCATACTGCCTTCAAGACTGGTCTTGTGTCTCTCTAGTGCCCCAAGTGGTAATGTAATGTAGTAGCCCTTCTAAGAACAAGGGACAGAGTCATAATCTCTATTTTTGGTAGGTCCTCTTCTTTCAGCCACAGCCAATTACACGTTTTTAATATTTTACAACGCAGAGAGAAAAATAATTGTATATACTACTAAATATATTAAATTACCACTGTTCTTCTAAATCACTAACTGCCAGTAGTATGAAGTTGAGTGTCTTGTCTCAGCAGCTGCTGCCATATGCTTCACAGAAGAGTGTTATCAGTAAAACAGAGCTTGCAGTTACTTTTCAGCCTTCACACTGCTGAAGAGACCATTGTTGAAATGTCTGCTAGTGACAGCTGTTTTTTCCAGTTCTTAACTCCAAAGGAGGGGGATGAAAATGGGGGAAGAGGGGGAGGGACTACATTCCAGATGTTGTGACAATTGTGCGCACTTGAGAAATTCCTCAGTGCGGAGCATGCCCTCAGGGCGCTGGCACTGAGGTAAGCATTGTATCGGACGGACCAGGAGCTCATTAAAATTCACTGCCTCCTGCGTTTGCTAGCACAGTAGAGCGTGTCAGTGCTACGAGCTCCCATAAGATCTCCTGAACTGACAAAGCGCTCTGTAACAGTACACCTGCTGCTCAGAATTTCAGCAATCCAACAAGTTCTGCATTCCAGCGAAAAAGTAACAGGAACCCGTTGACCCACCGAGTCCCTTCTACCAAGCCGCACTGGCAGCAGGTACAGGCACTCACAGAGCTCCAGCCCAGTCCCTCTTCAAACAAACGCGTCTCGTGAGGGGAATATGACACAGGGTGTGCTCAGAAGCAGAACATAAATCCCGGAGATTAAAATAAAAAAAACAAACAGACAGAAAACGTAGCAACCTCAGCGGTTCCAGGGAACTCCTCGCTTGAAAGCACTCGCACGTCAGCTTTGTACTGTCAATATAATTGCTATCTAGTGTGCACCTGTGGTGCCTCCGATCAACGGCTATAAAATTACTTCCAGGGAACATCAGATGAAGGATTTATAGAGGCCACTGATGTATAAAGGAGAAAAAAGATAATAGTAGGGGGTGAGAAGTGGTGATTTCCACAGAAACACCAGCGAGGGGGAACTTAAAGACTTCCTTAACACTCATGCTAATGTGTATGGATTTATGAGTGGAGGAAACAGAACACAGCCCCAACCTTCCACCTCTCCCCATCCACAAAAGAGAGGGGGTCTGGCAAGTCTCCCAGCCAAGCTCTACTAGCACCACGTACAGTCCCAAACCAGGTCAGCGTCAGCCAGTCATGGAGAGTTTGGCTCTATTACACGAGCCGTTAGCCCGGCGGGGGTGGGGGGGGGGGGTGGGGGGGGGGGCTACTGTAGTGTACAATAAGTGCCAGCCCCTCCCCCGCAGGTTCTGCTATCTATGGCCATTTCACCTCCCTGCTGCCAAGCCAAACAGGCAGACTTAGCCTGAGAGACGCCAAGAGCAGGTGCGGAGTGTCTGCCAGCAACAGTTATAACATGTAGAAAGAATCTGGCTGCTCTAGTTACCAGCAAATCCCAATTCCATGACACAACTGCACGGGGTCGAGTTAGCGTCTAAGATGGCTGGGGTTCACAAGACCATTTCATTTAAACCTTTTTGTTCTGCTGCCACTCAAGTCACAAGATGAACAGGTTGTTTTATTTCAAAGAGAAATAACTCAAGATAAATTTACGGTGTCTCCCTGTGACTTAAGACCCCCTGTTTTACTTAACGCAGCCATGTGAGGAGCTTGAGTTGACACAGGTGATGTAATTGGTTCCGCATATTGCTCCATTAAGAATTTGCAAAGCCGGATGATTCATTGGTGATTGAGTCTGACTCATCGAGATTGTTCTTTGCCCCAGGAATTGATGGGCCCTGCCTTCACTCGCCCTGCTAATGTGTGTGTTTACACCCGAAAACCTGCTCTTCGTGTCTCCAAATATATTTCACAATTGATTCTCAAAAAAACAAAGCCACACGAACTTTGAGGGTTTTAGGAAACAGGGCAGGGTGCTTCTCCTGGAAAAGTCCAATTTTTTGTCTAAGGCCCTCCAGTGAGCGGCTGTTAGAAAATGTGTTTCACAATACCTTGCTTAGTTCTAGAAGCTTCTTTTACCACCCAGGGCAGTGTTTGTTTGGACACCCGGAAGGCTGTGCCAATGTCCACTGCCTTCACAGCAACCAAAAAAGCCAAAGGCGATGCCTCCTCCTAACCCAAATCAAACTCTTCCTTTTGTCTTGGTCCGGCCGCGCCGGCTCACCGCCAGGGGCAGGCGTGACCCTTCGTGCGGACCGCTGGGTAAACAGGGGTGCGCACAAACACGCGGCAGCCCGTGGCTCCGCCTCCCGCTCTCTCACCTTGTCAGAGCAGGTGTTGTCGTCCGGCCCGCCCCCGATGACGAACAGCTTGCCGGCGCAGCTGGCCACAGCCGGGGAGCTGACCGCCTCTTTCATGGGGGCCACCTCCGTCCAGCGGTTGGAGAAGGAGTCGTAGCACTCCACGCTGCTCAGGCGACTCTGCCCATCGTAGCCTCCCACAGCATACACCTGCACACGCACACACACATACAGATACACACAGGCATACACACACACACACATACAGATACACAGGCATACACACACACACACACACACACAAGATACACACACACAGTGGTCAGTAAAAATCAGGACATCAAACATATACATGCACACATACAAACAGAAGCACGCTTGTCCACAACTCTCTGGCCAATCCACACATCCTTCCAAGCTTAGGGAACAGAAGCAGGCCAGAACATTCGGAATGAATGGAAAGCAACAGCTGCACATTAAAACCGTGACCTTCTCCTAATGGAAGAAATGGACAGTCTAGCCTCGCTGTGGCACTGAAGTTCTGTTTGTGAGCACCAGTCCCTCCTCTTTCAACAGGCTGAACAGATCAGCTGGTACAAGAATCCAATTCATCCATCTCCCAAGTGTTGTTTCTTAACGCATTAGGACTGTCCACTCGGGCCCTATTAAAAAAATTATTTACCATACATTAGTCCAACGCCCACCTAAAAAAATATGCCATTGCTTTTAATATGGGTGCAGCAAACTAAAATGAATGGGAACGCAGCCATTTCTAATGTCTTTTGCATTTTTGGAAGATGGGAGGAAGCAGAGAGGGCAACGGATACAGAGGAGATGAGAGTTCAGGAGGTGCCACGGTGGCGACTGCACCCCTGCCCACACCGGGGGGGTGGGGGGTGTTCGCACACGGCCTGAGATGCAGCCGCCCAACAGACTACGCCACACATTTAGCCTCATTTCCTATTTTTAAACCACCTTTCTTTCCCTCACAACAACAGATAAACTGGCCAAACAGGCTTTTCTACAGAGGCCGTGTGATGCACTAATTAGACTCAAATTACCCTGTTTATATGAGACAGTAGCTAAATATGGACTTTACATGACTCGACAGCCAACTCATTGCAGTGCTATCTTTACATATGACATCTTAGTCTCCTTTAAAGAGTGTGTATAGCACAGAAATAACCAGTTTTCTTGAAGACTAATTTAATTTGACAGGCATAATTACTGCCTTGCCAAAGCAGGTCAAATAGTGCATTACATTGGTGCCACTATGGAAACCTAGGATCTCTCATAAGCCCACGATAATTAATTTTAACTTCAGGGGCAGGCAGGGGTCTAATTTAGAGGGAGAGGAGGGGGGGGGGGGGGGGCAGGGGGGGGGGGGTGCACCAGGTCAACTCCCATATTTTGAGCATTGTAGCTTTGTTTTCTAACGTGAGAATGACCTGATGACATTTCTCAGTGTCTAGGCTCCCCTCCCTGTTGAGGGACATGGGTGAGAGGTCAACAGCCACGTTGCCATGAGAGAGCCATATGCTGAATACAAAGCAGAGAGGTTTATGAGGAGTCAAAAACAATACGCCCTGCACTCCTGCCACAGGGGCTCGTTGTTAACGGAGACCTGACCCCAGGTAAGCGTTCACTTCCCTGTTCTCCCCTTCTCCTTCTCCTCCGGCCTGCATTACTGCACTCAGCCTGGCAGGAAAACCAGTCAAACAGGAAGTGCAGCTTCAGACAAAGGGGCCCATGGGTAATTTATGATCATTTACTGGCTTTTTTCTAACGTACTTTCCCGCATATTTCCTTTCAAAATCATTGAAACTTAAGCAGAGACAACAGGGAGTCTAGTCCATATTAACTTATATATGAGACCTTGTTGGTAGAAATACATAGAATACATTTTATGCGTTTTATTGTGACATAGAATGCAGCCGTTGGCATAGTCTCCCTAACTACCTTCTGTCTACCTTCTGACTCTAAACACCAAAAATCTGCCATGTAGGAAAAAACTGGGAAATGGCCCCACAGTCCAAAGGGCACTTGGACAAAACAAACAAAAACAAAAGCACAACTATTCTTGGCCGTATAAACGCAGGAAGTGAGGGGGGGGGGGGCTTCAGAACTCTCCCTGGGGTTTTACAAATTATTTTCCAAGAACTGCGTCCTTGTCCTGAATGTCCGACCAACTAAGATTTGCCTTTTCACCACCATACAGATAGAGGTGATATAAATATACATACACTTGCTCAAAACTGGAAATAATGTGGGCACTATATTTTCACACAATGTATATACGACCTAAACACTGGAACATGTATCTCCTTTTGAAGGGAGATACTGTGTCCTTATAGGCTAACTGTTTTTGCACACACAAGCAATCACAAAATAGCTTGTATCTGCCTTCAAGTGTGCAGACGTGTGCGCGCACACACACAGGGACGTGTCTTCACTTTGCAACCGCTAATTTCAAGCACCATTGCCTTTTCCTTACACAGC
The DNA here is from genome assembly GCF_013347855.1 of Anguilla anguilla. NCBI lineage: Eukaryota > Metazoa > Chordata > Actinopteri > Anguilliformes > Anguillidae > Anguilla > Anguilla anguilla. The sequence continues at coordinate 12,221,731 of NC_049206.1, read as the reverse complement.
ATTGTTTTAGCTTACACTAAAACAGAAGGAATGCTTAGGCAGCAAAGTAAAGTAAGCTCTTTAAAGAAATGTATTCTGTGTGACTAGCACATAAGAAGGCTACCATTCCAATGCCATTATCTAAAGAAGCCTCTACAATTTTAGTTCCGTTTATCACAAGACTACACCTGCCTTATTTCATGTTTCTTTACTTTTATTGCATTGTCTTTGGTGGAAAGCACTTTGTATGCTTGCATGAGAAGTGCTGTATTAATAGAGTTTATTAACATTAGCATTATTAAATCTATGTGCTTATAACAATCATCCACAAAACTTTAAAAAAAGATAATTTTTGCTGAAGTTGAGAAGCTGCTTCTTTTCACAGCTCCTGAACTGTAGGACTGCAGAACCTGGAGCAGCTGGCATAGACAAACTGCAGACATGTGACTGACCAGATGAGCTGCTATTGGACAATAAGGCAGGGAATACCCAGCTAACTCCCTGGACAATGCTATGGGTGATTATCAGAGGCAGAAAATCCAGGTTCAGAAAGTAAAAGTCCTCTCCAGTATTTTGTTCCAATCACCTGGACTTGTCAATTCGCATAATTCATCAGCCAGGAGGTAGAAATAATCAGTGAAATCAGCTGGCTGTATACATTGATGGAAGAAACACATGGCAGGACTTTTATTTTCCGACCCCTGGACTTTCCACCTGTAATGATTATGCAAGGCCCTGCAGAACTCCAGGCCAAAGTCCGCACCAGTGCAGCTTACTCACTGTGTAGCTGGCCAAATGTGAGTCAGGGAGGTGTTCCATCAACTTCTGCAGTCGCAGCAAAAACGCTCACGCGATCAGCTGCTTCCGAAACAAACAGTTTTTTATGTCTCGGGACAGGGCAAAGGGCGGGAGAGACCGTTTACCTTTCCCAGAAGGACAGCCATCTTGTGGCGCCATCGGCCTTTGTTGAGGGAGGCCACGCGGATCCACAGGTTGAGCTGGGAGTTGTACATCCACACGTCCCGGCTGTTGATTCGGCCGCCTGAAAGGACAAGAGCGGGCGTTCACCACGCGTCTGTGTTTTCCTTCGGGGCATGTTCTTGTTCCACGCCTGCGCTGACGCTCGGCGGAATCAGTTAGAATTCTTTGGAAGCTTCTAGGCCTTTTGATTTGCGAGATAACCAGGAAATTCCCGTGCACAGCCTCAGCCGATATGACACGAGCAGAAAGCCTTTCTCCTTAGGCAACCTCATTCAGCAGGTAAAGCTAGTATACCCAGCTTGAGAAGGAATACGACCCACATTACGCCTTTGTTGCTTATAGACTACAGTGAATCTCACTCCTCACCCTTGGTCTCCATTTAAAAGCTCATCTTACATGAAACATTCATACAAGGAAAGGAAATCCTGGAGGTCAGACCAAGTGCTGTGGGAGAGAATAAAGAGTCACTGCACTGGTGAAGTGCAGCATCAAACATGATTATGTGGATGGCCAACTGTCCCTGTGCTTATAACAGGTAAAGACAATTCACCAGTGTCCCTGGGCTGTTTCCTAATGTATTAGGATTGTCCACACCAACTGTCACTCAAAAAAAGCTGTTGTTTACAGTGCACTGAGCCAACGTGTGGTTTAAAAACAGCAAATATGGCACTGCTTTTCATATGAATGTAACCGTTTTTTGACCACAATGTTGCCTCATTTCTGTTTCCTTTTTTCCCTTTTATTCTGTTTTTTTTAACCTCTGAAAAAGGTTTTATTTGGTTATCAAACTCACACAAAAAAAGCCCTGTCCTCACAGTGCACTTCAAAATACCAAGAACAGGAAGTAGCCACACACAAAAAACACAGGAACGCCTGCAAAAGTTACAGTTATCCAAGTGTAACAATGGGAGGAAGTGATATTCCCCTTTCAACTGGCCTACATAACTGCACTCTCTGAAAGCAGCCCTTTTTCAGCCCTGGCGGTGACCAGCACACACATCCATGCCAATCAGGTTACATCATGCCCCTGACACGTTCCTGGCAGGCCATGACACAATTCCCCTGGGATCACGTCTACTTGTTCCCTCTCCGTAAAAGAAGCCTGGACATCCAGCTGACACTTGTAGTATTTTTTCCATTGTGCCACGGAGAATGGAACCGGAATATTGAAAGAACACCCGGTTGCCAACTGTGGTTCCTTTCAGAGCAATTCCAAGTACCTCTTAATTCTTCTCTCCATTTCCCCAGAACACAGAAAGCTCTGTTCAAAAATCAAAGCTTTATTTATGAAGGTTCGACAGGAACATAAATACATGCTTGAATAACCACTGAGGTGAAAAGACAGAAGACTGAGAGGAAGAACTCAAACATACCTCAGTTCCTATCCACCAAAGCAAGTTGATTCTGGCGAGGTAGCAACAGATTAGCAAAGAACCAACTGAACTTCTACCAAGAAAGCTGTATGTTCAAAACCAGGTGTGGGGTCTACTGTTATAGTCCTTACCCTGAATTGCTTCACTAAATATGCAGCCATAAAAAAACGGAGAACATGCAGAACATCATGTCACCATGAAAGTTCCCAGAATACGAATATCTAACAAGCAATAAATAATGAATTGTAACCATTGGAATACAGAGTGGGTCAGCTCCTTGATAGTACTATGAGGATATTTAAAGATGCTTGCATAAACACTCCAGAGAAGGAGGAGGAGGAGGACACAGAGGCGCTCCGGAAGGTTCTGTAATTCCATTCCACGTTCCCGACTGGATCGCACAGTGCCTCTTGAGGAGGTAGTCAGAGGAATGTGCCGCACAGCTCCACCATTCACCCTCTCAGTTTCTCAGCACATGTGTAGGCCCTTACCAAACCTCTTGGCTCTGCACCAGAGCCGTCATGGCCGCTCGTTCCACCCCTCCTTCTCTCATCCATCTCTCTCCGTCTCCCTCACTCTGTTCCCTCTCTCGGGGCTCTATTCGAAGTTGTAAATTATAGATTGTTTACTATGTGTGAACAAGAATACGCATCGTAAAAATAAAAGCGTAACGTCACATGTGGGAAGGAGTCCTAGAACTGGAGCACACACTCCACTAGGGTTAAAGCAGCGGGCTCGTGAAGTCCCCTGGTGCTGCTGAATGACTGACAGACGCCATTCGTTGGAGGTGAGCAGTATCTTACGCTTCTCTGGCCCTGCTCTGCTCACAGTTGTGCTAAGCAGAGCAGCGCTGGACACCTTCCAGGCCCTGTGCACGTGTGTAGCGGAGAGAGGGGGGGAAGGGGAGGAGAGGCAGAGGGAAAGAAAAGGCAGGAGAAAGGGAAAAGAGCGAGGGGGGAGAAAGACAGAAAAATCAGAGGACAGGGGGAAAAGGAAGGAATGGAAAGAAAATAAGAGAGAGAGAGACAAGGGGGGGTTGACTTTTTAAGGGACTGCTGGGAGGGACTCACATGAGTACTTGGCACATGCAGAATGTAAACACTTCTCACTCTCAACCCCCCCCCCCCCCCCCCCCCCCAAAGGCCCCCCCCACGAAAGGCAGGCTGTGCACTCCCTCCCTCCCCGGCTCCCTCTCCCGCACTCCTGCTCTTCTCTAGCAGCTCTCCCTCTCCCCCCTACTCACTCACACTTACAAGACTTTCCTTATCAGTTTATGTTTGTAGCAGTTAAGATATCGACAAGGCACTCTTCCTGTGTCAAAAAGTTTAAAAATGGCATTATTAATATACAGCCCGTCCACTGAAGAGATGTATTCACAGTTTTATTTATGTCTGAACATAAGATGTTTTTCCAAAAACCACTCTTTAACAACTGGCCGAGAGACAGAGAAAGAGAGAGAGAGAGAGGGGGGAGGGGTGGGGCTAGAAAAGTTAAATAAGACAGAAAGAGGGGGAGAGAGAGAAGTGAGACATACAGAGTGAGAGAGCGAGGCAGATTGGCTGCGTTTCGTACAAAAAGGTGGTTTGACTGCCTGCTGAGACACGTGACACGCATGGTTTCACAAGGGAAATAAACACCAGATTCGGGCCACATTCTCCTCCCTCCATCTCCAGCGCTCCGGTCAGGAGGTTATAAAAAGCTGCAGTGCCCTGACCGTCGGCCAATAAGACGCAAGAGCTGGCCGGGAGGAAGTCTTGCCCGGGCACTGACCCCCGTCCTGCGAGCCAGATGCCGTTTCTCACTTTCCCCTCATTTTAGAAGGCTCCAAGGCCAAGACAAGCAATAGGCGCAACAACATGAGCGTACGGCCTCACAGAGGAATATTAAAGGCACAGCGTTCTTATTATGTGAATCCGGCACGGGTCGGCCTGTCGTTACCTGAGACCAGAATGTCATTCCTGAGGGCGCAGACGGCGTACTCCGATTTGGTGAACTCCGGCAGCTTGGCCAGCGACTTCCACTCTCCGGTCACGGGGTCGTAACACTCCGTGTAGGGCAGGTTGAACCCCCCCACCCGCTCGCACCCGCCAACCACCACAATGACCTCGGAGAAGCCCGTGGACCTGAAGGGTAGAGGAGAACAGGCAGGTTAGACCACATGCACGTCACTAACAGAAGCCGTGGGTACATGCTGCCACAGCGAGATCCACCCATGCAACATCACACTTTCCATGACATCATCAAATCGCCCATGGTCAATACGTGTGTTATTATTGCTTTATTCAAGCAGAATAGTGTGTCTGACGCACACAAGAAAGTGTCAATATAAACGGGGTAAATAATTAATATTCCACTAGCGGGCAGGCATATTTACGTCTTACGTGCTGGGGAGAACACTCCCGTCATTCGGGTCAGTGACCTGTCATTTTACCAGCGCTTAAAAAGAAACAGACAGAAATGTCAACACGGACCCCGCTGTGACAATTCCTGGCGTTTTCATTGGCTGAAGAGGCCAGGCACGGGGCAGGAATTAGAAAGCAAAAGTGATCAGGAAGACAAAAAGCCCTCGGGGCATGCAGACAGGAGCCAGCCTCGCTGTTCTTACATTACATTACATTATAGGCATTTAGCTGACGCTCTTATCCAGAGCGACTTACAACAGTGTAACCAAACTCAGGATCAAGTCCACTTAAGTCCATTGAATGTTCTGCCCGGATACAGACACCGCACGGCGCGCAGCTTCACCCCGCTGCAACCTGACGCCTTTGTGTTCACTGCTTAGCCCCCGAGGCTAAAGCTGTGCATTTACACAGCGCGCACCACCCCGATGCACACAAACACGCACACAACAACATAACACACACACAAAAGCACAGGCATAACCATGGCTGGAGTTCTAAGAGTTTTCTGATTCTGTGGGAAAATCCAAAAGTCATAAAGACTATGAACTCACTGGGGAGTTAGCTGGTGTACAACGAATTATGGTCAAAACAACATCTTAAAGCCCAAGTTTTATAACCAAAGTCGATCACAACTCCTCCCAGGAAACACGGGTTTGTTTTCGCTCTGAGTCTGAATTACAACGCAGCACAGACACAGAGGAGACGGTCACATGACAGCCCGCTTCCTGAATCTCACTCAGATGGGAAGTCTTCTCACATCTGAAGGTTTTTCTGAGACAGTTACGAGGCGGATCTGTATCCACAGGCCCTGCTAATACAGTCAACTCCACAAACACGACATACATTTTAATGATCACCAAATCTCTCTGCCATGTATCAAGTTTGTTTCTGAAAAAAAAACCGCAGCACAAGTTAAAAAAACAAGTTGATAAAGGAGTTGTCATGTCTTAGACTGGACTCAAATCTGCAGACTGTGGCTGCTGGATTAGTTCTGATCACAAGCTTGCCCATTTTTCTTCCTGTTTTGTGATGTGCTTGGCGGGTGGCTATTCATCCCCAACAACAGCAAAACAGGGCTTTCGAAAAAGGAAATGCAAAGAAGGATTGTTTGATAGTTTTTACATGCACAGGCAGCTAATCCTTTAAATGATAACTGATAATCCCTTGAATGAAAATGAGTCATCACTCAATGCTGCTCTACAAGGAAACCCTGTACTGGTGAACTACTTCTCTTTCTTTCCTGGCTGCCAGATACCTTGGAACTAGTTCACAAGCCCAAACAATGGATGCACTCCACTCTACAGGCTGGAGCTGAGACTGGCCTCAGATTGCTTTTCAAAAGTCTCTGAGGGACCCTGGGAGGCATGCAGATGCATTACAACATTTTTTTTAACTGGACCCCGCGCCAGGGCATCGCAGGCAGCCGCCGTACCTGCGCGGCCTGGTTCTGGGCGACATCATCTCGTTACCCAGGACGTGGTAGCGGCGGGCCTCGTGCAGCAGCTGGTAGCACTCGGGCGCGTTCTGGATCAGGTGGTCGCCCTCCACCGTCTGCACAAAGTAGTTGGGGTGCAGGAGGGGCAGGCGCACGTGGTGGAGCAGCTCCTTGAGCATGGGCCGGCGGACCTCCGTGTCGTGGTAGACCCAGCGCATCACCGCCTCGAACACCATCTCCTCCTTGCTGATGACCAGCTCGTCGCTGGCGATGTGCTCTTCCAGCTCCTCGCGCTTCAGCTCCAGGAACTCCTCGTGCTGGGCCACGTCGAAGAAGTTCTGCATGGCGTAGACGCGGCAGCGGCTGGCCAGGTGCTTGAGGGAGTGCGCGTCGGCGAAGCGCTGCATGCCCAGGCAGTTGCAGGGGTCCAGCTGGTCCTCCAGGAACTTGGCGCAGGCGTCGCGGAGCACGGCTATCTGGAAGAGGCTGGAGGTCTCGAAGAGGAACTGCACGTTCTCCGTGGTGATCTTGGCCTTGCCCGTGTAGACATACTGCAGGAAGCTGTCCATGGCCTCGGCCAGGATGCCGTTGATCTCCACCAGCATCTCGCGGCTCTCGCGGTGGTCGTTGCAGAACATGGCGCGGAAGTAGCTGCTGCAGGCCGAGAGCACGGCGCGGTGGCAGGGGAACTGCCGCCCCTGCACGCTGATGATGACGTCGGTGAAGAGGCGGCTGTCGCGGAACTCGTTGAAGGCCTGGAGGATGCCCTCGGCGTGGGTGGAGCCGGAGTTGAAGTCGAAGACGTCGTGGCTGGTGAGGCCCTTGGGATCCACCTCGAACACCTTGCGCTTGACCGCCGGGGAGTCCCGGGCAGCTGAGTCCTCGCGGATCAGCCGCCTTCCCAGGATCAGCACCATGGCTCCGTCCTGCGTCACCTTACCCTGTCTCTGTCACCTCCTGCAAGAGCGAGGAGAAAGGAAGACATCACAAATGTACTCTTTACTCCAAAGAGCGGCTAAAAGTAACATAGAACGGGCACTCGATGAGAGTACAGCCAAGGGAAAGAGCAATACTCATAAGAGAAATCAGTGGAAAAACTAAAGGGGGAGCTGAGACAGCATAGGAGTCAAGGTTCATAGCGTTACGCAGATGCGACAACAGCTACAAGCAGCAAGATGAAATCAACATAGCTAGTGCACAAAAGGCGTGAGGCAACAGCTATGATGTCACATCTGTACTGCTCATGAGAAGAAAAGCTTGTAGACTGTTCAGAGCACGAGTTTAGCTATGTCAGAAAAAAAAGAAAACATCAACTCTAGTCATATCAGTATGAAAACAACAGTGCCCCACAGTGACAGAACTTTTTTTTTTTTTTTTAAAGGTCAGGAAAAGAAAACAGGGAGAAAGGTTACGCAATAGTCTTCTGCAGTGAGGTCTATGCTCTTGAGCAGAGAGGGTTAACCAAGATAAAAGATTACACAATGTTTTCTACGACTTCCTGTAAACAAAGAGCCCGTGTTATTAAGGCCGACCTGGTGCCACTTAAGAGCAATATAGGCTGCCTCTCTAGTGTTCCTGTTCAAAGCAAAGTCAAGAAGGAGGATCTGGCAATTTGACAGAAAAATGTCACTTAAAGAAGAGACATTGGAAAATTACAGTCTACATTGTACATAACTCAAATGTATCACTCAACCCTGCTCTCTGTCAATAATCTTGTCAAAATGTACAGACCAGAGACTGCAAAAAATAGACAAACACTCAAAACCGTGTGTGTGGTGTGTGTGTAGCAATATACAAATACCAAATATCTATTAATACCTCTATTTCTCTCAATATATATATATTTATATACGTCATTCATATATATATAGGGATACTTATATATGATAACGGCTGTTGCCTACATCTGAAAAAACGTATGATTCAACATGAATGATCCCTGAGGGTACACTGCCACGAGCCTATAGTATCAGGCGCAGTTAAACTTCAAGTTTAGAACAATTTACACTACAATTTAATCTGTCAATTTAATGGTTTGTTCGGTTTAAGCCCACTTTCCCAAGTCAATGAAGTTTAGCTCAATACCCAAAGATTGTTTTCTTTAATTCCCAAGGTTTTTAAAATTAAAAGAAAAAAATCTAAAGCAATACTTCCCCTTAGTGGACAAACTGGAATTGATAACTAGAACACTGAAAAGTTTCGTCATTCACCTGGAGACACTGTTTGTTCCTGCCCGGTAAAGTCGTTACACACGGAACAAAACACACACACCTGCTCGTTTGTTTTTCAATGCCTCCACCTCTTTGTTCTTCAAATGAGGACTTCAACAAGGCTTCTTACAGTATTCAAAAACGCAATACGTATTTAATGTAAATCATGTGGCCACATTCTTGCTTAAACCATAATTTTCAATTCTTTAACGCATTTTTGTAAACAAACAGGGCCATATCAGTAAACAATTATGGCCATGATATCTCTCTATCGTGACAGCGCGACGCATTTCCTCTGTCACGATTCAAATATATTTTTTCCTGACATATTACACTATTATTTTAGCCAACAACACAACATGTTGAGTCCTAACAAAGAAGCGATGTACGGGCACCGAGCAATTAGCTCAATTCACACTCAACAGTAATACCCAATGTGGACAGCAAAATGCCAGGAGTAGTAAAAATAACGTTACTGTTAAGAGCATCGTGTAACGCTAAAGACCTAAACGTTGTCATAATGTAAAACCTTCAATTGAATCCCTAGCGACTCTCAAAACAAACTATGGGCTCCTGTCCAAGTTCTTTTTTCCTGAAAAACATATTATGCTTATAATATCTAACGAGTTGCACCATGAGGCACAGATGCATGCGCAGTGACTGTCGTGTATTAGAGTTGTTTGTAGGCCCATATGTGAAATAAATAATGATACTTTTTAAAGTGGATGTAAACAACCGGTTCTCCCCAGGGGTTCGTCACACGGAACATCAACTGGATGTTTTGCAACAGTAGGCTATATTCGACTTCTATCTAGTACAACAATAGGAATTTCGCAATCGATAAAAAAAGTCGTTAATTGGGAAAATCGGAGAGAAAACCTTATCATCCCATTCCTCGACGCAACAATCATTGCCATTTCTATACACGTGACGCTGAGATATGTGGACTTGCGTGTTGTGGGTTAATTATGCGCATATTCACTAATCGTTATTTCATGTGGATCGTCTAAAACAGTTAGCTCAGCGCAGATTGCCATCCCACTGATATACAGATCAGTGAAACATCATCTGCCTATTTAGAGGTTCCGTAGCTACTCTTCGTGTTCATGTGGCAAAAAATATTATTTAAAAAGGTATTAACATTTCGCTATAAATATGTAGCTACAAAGAAAACAAATGAGTTTGCGTTACTTTCTGAAGTCTGTAAAACACACAGACACACACTGTGATGTCATGAAGATATAATAATGTAAATGATTATTTTTGTTAGCTGCTATAAATGTCGTATCCCCTTACCATTTGAAACTCTCATCAACAAAAAGTTCTTACCTTGAAACTGAGTCTGAGTTTCAGCCGCTTTATTGGTGCAGAGAAAAGAAAACAGCTAAATTTAGTTGAAAAAGTTAATAGTATTTCATCAGTAAAATGTTTATTGTTCAAAATGAGCAGCGCATTAAAGTTAGTACTCTTCCTCGTCAACAAATAAATGTTCCTTGGTTCTCATATTCTACCTCGCATAAGACAAAGACAACTGTAAAAACGGTTAGCGCAGCACCAAAATATATGTCATCATATCGAGCGGATACGCACACCAATCAGCTGTGAATGGGTACTTGTGGGAGGTGTATTTCATATGCCAGTAGGTGTACCTAAATCAAAAGCCTCATGAACTTCATATCCCAAAACCACTCAACCCAACATGTGGCATACCTCGTTTGCAAACAAAATTCTCTGGTCAAATGAATGCAGAGAACATGCACTTGTACGTTTCCGCTGTCAAGAGAAAAAGTTCCTGGAATTTCATTTTCAGAACTAAGAATTCAGGATATATAAAGTTCCGGCTTCAACCTTCACTAATACATATATGAACAGAGCAGAATATGTGTTCTAACTTTTATCTTGATCTTTTAGAAGGCTGGTTTTTCAACGTTTGATGTCACATTCCTGCTTCCGGAGATTTGAATGTCATTTATGTTTTCAGGAGGTAGATATCGCAAACAAACCAAAATCAACATGAACTAATGTTAATATAGTTTTTCCTCATTTGCTTGTACAATCTTACCCAGTCAGAAAGTGAAATTCACAGTTGTTTTCGAGCTAAAATGACATGTTGTTTTGTCTTTTTCGTTTGCAGAGGTTAGTATTCGTACTAGTTTGAGGATTGTTAGCTTGATAGTTACACCAAGTTAGCTGATGCTAGTACTTGTGTAGCTAAAGATTTAGATACAAATGTAGATTAAAGTTGTTGTTTTTTTAACTGGAGCGCTAGCTAGTTATCATTCTAATCTGGAATTGCTTGGTTGTGCATGCCTGACATGCCGGTCTCGAGACGTATACGTTCCTTTAGCTAAAATCGTCTGTCAAGTGACTCGATTGAAAATTACGTGTATAAGAGACTACACTGCGGTGTGTCTTTGTGTATGCGCTACATTGTGACTAGTTCGTCTGCTAGTTTGGAACAAAATTCCTTTGTCGTTGGCTTGTTGGTTCTTTCGTAAGAAAAAGTAGGTTATCAATGTCTTTTTGTGTTTGCATCCTCATATCCAGGACATTAGAAGCAACATTAGAATTCCACAATGGAGGATTTTTCCGTCAGCACGGTTGAGATGGTGTGCCTGGGAACCAGCATGGCTTTATCTGGTCTTTTTTTCTACATCTACAGAAAGAAACGCAAAACAGTCGTCAAGCTTAATGTACGTGAATTCGTTGTTTTCCATGAATAGACACTTACAATTGTTAAATTAGGTGGATAACGTTGCCCTTTATCTCTAACTTTGGCCAGTGAAGCTACAGTTAGAAAAAGGCATTCCCAGTATTGACTGCCTTCTTGTTTGGTTGTTACATTCAAACAGACATTTCCAACCTTTTTTTTCCATATACTTGATGTTGAACCTCCAGTTAGATATTAAATAATTATTGTTAGGGTGAATTGTGATATTGAGGATACCTGTCTTAAGTGCCTTTAAAACAACTGTAAAAAGACATTGCACACTTTCATTTTCTCAAAACATCAAAAAGTGTTTGTGAGGCATAATTCAAGGTAGCGTACCTACAAAAGCAAAGACTAACCAAGTTGCCTAACTTATTTCATTGGCTGAATGTAAACCACATCTTAGTGCTTTGCTTGGTCTGAATTTGGCAGTAGTGCTGTTTGAATCCATTTCATTTTAAATGTTGATGTGCATTTTTAAAGGAGGCTCCTCGCTTGCCATTAGATGGGGAACTGGCTGAAATTTTGAATTCCACACCTGGGAAATGTCTCCAATACGTTGTCATTGAAGGTAAGCAACTGTTTGTAAGTATATTTAGGTTTTTGTGTGGTGAGATTTGTCACAGTAAATCTGCATGATCATATTCTTACACTTACTGAATTTGCACCAAGGGGTGCACTGCACAGCCAAAACTCCCAAGAGCCCATTCAATTTTACAGACACCAGCGTGATGCTGGGTAACGAATAAGACTTGTAACCATTAGCTTACAAGCTTGATTCCCTTCAAACATACAGGTTGATATTAAAATAATATTCCTTGAATAACAGTGTCTGTCAAGAAAATTGGTAGTACATAAAGACTGAGCTGTTTACTGAATCCTGAGTCAGATTTTGAGTCACTAGGCAAATGTATGGTGTCCTTATGCTTATTAACTGGTCTTCAGGTTAATTCTGTTGACTGTATAATTCAGTTCACTTAGACTAGAGAGAAAGATTAAACTGCTTTAGACTTGAGAGCACTTAAGGAATGAAATTGAGGAAGTCAGCATGAATGGAACCTGCACTTACCCTCTGTTTCCTGTGTTTGTCCTAGGGGCAGTCCAGCCTGTAGGAGAGCCCCTCAGAAGCCAGTTCCAGGAGGGGACGGTTGGAGTGGTTCAGAAGCTGGTGCTGAAGGAGCACAAACTGGTGTGGAACAGTCTGGCACGGGCCTGGTAGGATCTGAGCGGGTGCAGGTTCTGTGAAAGTAACTGAGTGCTTTAAAGCTGGCTAACGGCTGGTTTCAGGAAAGTTCAGTGCGCTGCTTTGCAGCTGCTGTATAACAGCGGTTCCCAAAACCTCTCATTGAGGATACCCAGCCGGATCTGGGTATTTTATGTGTTCCGTCTCAAGCATATGTGATGCAGCTAATCAAGGGGTTGATTAGTCGTATCCGGTGTGCTTGAGGTGGAACACATCAAATACCTATATCTGGCTGGGGACCCAAGGAGAGGTTTGGGAACCACTGCTGTAAAACGTCTACTTTTTGCTTGAACTCAGTTGTTTCGTTTATTTTTAATGGATATAAGTTCCAGAATTAACTTGGGAAGTCTTTTTTCAGGACGTGCTGAGCGCATGCGAAGGAAACGGCTGGTTGCAGCATGTGATCTGTGGCTTTTAAAATGATCCGTCCCTGAGAGTATAATACCCCAAGTCCGGTGCTGTGTGCTTAACTCTGTGGAAGTGAAAAGGCGCTGACCCTGCCCTCTTTGCTGGCCCTGCAGGACGGACAGTGAGAGGATCATGCACGAGCGGATCAACTCGGTGCCCTTTAATCTGGTGGGTGCCGACAGGGCGGCGGTGCGCGTGCTCTGCCCGCTGGAGGCCTCGGGGCTGGACGCCGAGATCATCCACGAGAAGTTCCACCAGGCCAGCTACGGCTTCACCGACATCATCAGCCAGTACCTGAGCGGGGAGAAGCCCAAGGGCCAGCTGGAGACGGAGGAGATGGTGAAGGTGGGGGCCACGCTGACGGGCGTGGGCGAGCTCATCCTGGACGCCGACCGCACGCTGAAGCTCCGGCCCCCAACCAACGGCTCGGCGTTCTTCCTCACCCCCACCGACTACGAGGCCATGTGCCTGGAGCAGGAGGGCCAGGCCACCATCTGGAGGGTGCTGGCCTCGCTGTGTGCACTGGCCGGCGCCGCCGTGCTGCTGTGGGCCGCCCAGAGGTACTACCGCCACCTGCAGGCCAGGAGGGAGCAGGACAGACTGCGCAGGGAGTTCAAAGAGATGGCGGCTGGCGGCGACGACGACGACGAGGCGGAGCCTGCGGCCAACGCCTGCATCATCTGCATGAGCGAGCCGCGCAGCTGCGTCCTGCTGGACTGCGGGCACGTGTGCTGCTGCTTCAGCTGCTTCCAGGCCCTGCCTCATCCCAGCTGCCCAGTCTGCAGGCAGCCAATCAGAAGGGTGGTTCCGCTCTACCAGGCCTGACCCGAGCGTCCGACCCGCCCACAGCCACAGTTCTGCCGTCAGTGCCACAGCGACACACTGTAGACAAACAGCTGCTGTGTACGGAAAATGTGAATCAGAGAGCTCCAAGTTTACTTCTCTCTCTTGATCATTTTACCTTCGGAATCATATATGTACTGTATATGTTTAATAATTGAATCAGGAATTTTACCTCTTTCAGAAAAAACATGGATGAGTTTATTTTCTTACTCTTTATATGTACAGGGTGCCTTAAGAAAATTCTGTTGCTGCTTCTTGTCGACACGTTGCATAAATAACAGTGATGCAAATGAGAGACAAGCCGGTTGTGTAAAGAAGACGTTTACATTTTGTCTGCTCTATAACATTTCTATTTTGGTCTTTTTCTTTCTGAAGAGAGAGATAAGTGTAATCGTAACTGGGTCCGCCAGGGCGTTTGGAACGGCCTTTTCTGTCAATAAATCAATAACGAGGACATCGGCCATCTTGAAGGAGGCTGCATCGTGTTGGCTCCACAAGTGTGTTCATTTTACACTGTTTTTCAATAATTCTCTTCAATGTTATGATCAGTCTTTGGATTTAAAGACTTACTAGTAGAAACTAGCCAGCTGCAGCTTTGTTTGCTTTCATGTTGGTTCAGTGCTATTGAACTCAGTTTCCCAAGGTTCATTTGAACACATGGCCGCCCTTTGTTTGCAAACAAAAATACTGAAGCAGGCTTCCACAGCGCAAACACTTGTGAATCAGGCTGTTAGCTGACTTAAACATTTTGAGTGAACATAAAGGGAGCGGACTGTTTGCACCAAACGGTATAATTGGCTTCAAGGGTGTGTATTGTTGTTTACTATCATGTTTTTCTTTTATTATCATTACTGATATGGTCAGGGGAAGCGAGCATTTTGTGTTTACACAATTCATTATTCAACATTAAATGGCAAATTAATCTGACATATAAAGCTATTACAGAACATCTTGTGGATACAGGGTGGGGGGGGTGGGGGTGGGGGTGGGGGTGGGGGGGGGTGCAGTAATTAGTAGTCAGTAGGGCAGTAAAAAAAGTTCATTTCCTGAAAGGTGGCATTTCAAAGACTTCTCTAAAAACTGGTCTGACAAGTACACATATGGGACAAAGCACTCATAATTAACCTCCATATTGTCAGGAAGGTAATTTATGATGATACCACAAGTGGGAAACTGCAATGACCAAAACAAGCTAAACAAGCACATAATTACTCGAATGTGTCACACAGAGAGGTAACTCATTGAAATGAATATAGGCAATTGTCTCTAAGTCAAGCGAGTATGGGGTCAGGTCGGGATTTATCTAGTAAACATTTAGACACGTGACTTTCTGTCTTTCTCGACACAGTGCCTGGAGGCTAGCTTAAACAATGGTTTCCTCACTGTTTTGAAGGGTTATGCCGACATCATTAAGACACGTGGATAGCACACCGGCCGTCTGGTTTAACCTGCCTCTGAGGCTCCAGCAACTCTTACTGTCATTGTTCGTGCACTACCGCAGTACTCCTTTACTCAATCTCTGCGGTTTTGTGAAACTCTGTTATTTCTGCTTTAAAATGATGTGCTGTGTACATATTTGCCGTTTTTGTGCTTTGTGTTTGGCCTGTTTTAGTGTTTGATATCACTGGTGCTTGGAGAAAAATATTGGTCTGCACATAATCAATTATGCTGCTTAAATTCATCTCTACGTTTATTCAGTCTTATCCAGAGGCATGTATAAGCTAATAGTGATGAAACACATTGAATACAGTCATCAAACTGTCAATATGTAGCAAGCTGAAAAAGAGCTAAGACATACAGCTGTGATAAATTTAACATATATAAAGTGTTTAATAGTTATCCTTGAGAAGAATAACATAGCTAGGCGAACAACTGTAAAATTATATTACCTTATAATTTCCATGTCAAATGGTCCAAAAAGAAAAATGTTTGCCTGGTATTACCTTAATGGTCATAATGACCATTGACCTGAGAGCACTACATCACACTATACTGAATGCTTTGAAGTTGGAGTAGACAGATAATGGATTTTAGCAGTTGTATCACTGCTTTAATTGTAGGACTACTCAGACAGTTGAATACTTGTTCTTAGCAGTAGCATGTATATTTGCTACCGGTGTGCTTTTTTATAAGTCTGCCCTCCATTCACTCCATTCAGACAGCCTTGCTTCAGCTGTAATTTGTCATTAAGACCATAATGTTATTATGAATCTTCATTTTAAAGCGACTAGTCAGAAAAATATAATAAAGAATTTGTATGAAATTCTGAGATTCGTAGTTCATTATCAAAGGATAGCATTCAGGAATTAAAAAAATAATTGCAATTATGTTTTATGATGGGCAAAACTGGAAATGTATCATCTCAATTGACAATAACACCTGGCTTCAGTTGAAGGAGTTCTGGTTCAGCTGCAGGTTGAGTTTAGCATCAGAAGGTATAAGCTGAAAAGGAAGCCATTGCTATGGAAAAGTACAGAGGCAAATGTCTGATCTGATTGGTAACATCAGCTCTCTCTAGTGGACATTTCTGCAATTTCATTTAGGTTGGAATTTGTCATTCATGTATTCATTGCAAATTGAAATAAACAAATCTAATAGTTTTGTTTTTTAATTTATAATTAAGATGGTGGTATGTCTCGGATGGTACATAAAGTGGTCGAGAATTTTAAAAAGTTTGGAGGAAGTATACATTTTTCAGTTAAGGATAATAAATATATCTCATCACATCATCTCACACCATAATTTGGCTATTAACAGTTATTGAAAGTCCATTTGAATCCCTTTTTTAAAATCTTAGTACTAATACCTAATAATACCTATCCAGTATCTGGATGCTCTACTGCAATTCTGTTGAATCAAAGCATGATTCATTTAGCGAGTAGCTTTATACAGGGTGACCTACATATCTCACATTTCCTACCTTCATACTGAAAGGTTATACACGTTTTCATCGTCTCTAGTTGGGACTACTGTAATTCATTATACTCTGGTTTCCGCAGTCAAAAAAGAAAAGAGATGTCACATCACCTCAATAATCACGACGCTACACTTGCTTTCTGTATCTTTTAGAATTGATTTAGATTTTATTGATTACTTTTAGAGCAAGACGTGGACTGTTCCCTGTTTATCTGTGATCTTTTCACTCTTTACTCCAGCGAAGGGCTGCTTGGATTACCTTACAAAAACTTCCTAGCTTTTTGAGTCAAAGCTGACATCTAAGGGCGTTGCAGCTCCATGACCTTGAATCAGTCTGGCCAACGAAATCTGAGCACCCGAGTCCATGTCTTTTTCAAAAACGTCTTTTGAAAGCTCACTTTTATAAGGTCTGCTTTTAATTGTGTGACATACCTGTTTACTCGCCTCTCCTTCTATTGATCTATTAACCTTGATGTTGTTTTGGTTATCTCAGTTGTTTTATTGTATTTTCATTTAGATATGGCCTGTTTGCGCGGCGCTTTGTACAGTTTTCTGGAGAAGGCCATTATAAATATTATCTTTTTCTCAAGAATCCCATGGATTCAAACATGCATCCTCCTAGTATCCAGAAGTCAAACTTGATGGCCCATGTATCTCACTCACTTGCTGTGCTAAAAAAAAAAAAACTGCACATCACCCAGAGGCAAGACTGGATAGCTTGGCATCACTCTAGACTCTACAATGATGGAATGTTCCATTGCAGCATTTTCAAGCCTGTATTCCAAGAAAGACCGGTACTTATGAATATGCACCTGCGGTGAGGCCTTTACTTTTTCCTTCTGTGAATCACTTGATCAATATGTGCATATGCTGTGTCGTGACTGATTTGAGGGAATCAAAATGTGTCCCTCCTCATGAGTCATCTTGAGCAACAGAGCCTGTGAATGATCTTTACCTGAAGACTTTAACACAGACCAAGGAGAAGGAGGAGAAGACAGACCATCTTGGCTTCAGCTCTTGGTAAGCGGTGTGACTGTCGCTGGCCGTTTTAGCCTGTAGAAGGTCAGCAGTGTCCGGCAGAGGTCCAGGTCCCGGTACCTCAGGCCGTACAGGTAAGGGGCTAGGGCTTTGGGCAGGACCAGCAGCACGTTGCAGAGCACCAGGGAGGCCAGCAGGTGGGCCCTCAGCTCCACGGAGCGGCTGGGGCGGGCGTAGAGCAGCAGCTCCACCGCCAGCACCAGCATGGGGCAGATGGACAGCAGCAAGTGGAAATAGTGTATGAAGAAGGTTCCCCTGGCTCGAGAAGCCCGCTCTCCTCTCCACACCCCAGACCTCCTGGTCCTGCAGCAGAGGAACACGTACCCGAAGAGGACCAGGAGCAGCACCAGCAGGACGCCGGCCACGGTGAGCAGCATGGACGCCCTCATGGGCACCGAGTAGCCCACGGTCAGCGCCAGGAGCACGGGCAGAGAGCAGACCTGCGAGGCGCAGGGGTCAGCCGAGTGGTGCCACAGGAAGCCCGCCACCGTGCCGGCGGGGAAGACGATGGACGCCGCCCAGACCGCCGCAATGGCCCACCTGGTCCTGGAGACGGGCCAGAGAGCCAGGTAGCGCAGGGGTGCTAGCACAGCCAGCGAGGTGTCCAGCACCATGGCCATGGCGCTCAGGAGCCCGGCGCTGTAGAAGATGCCCAGCAGGAACAGCAGGGTGGCGCAGGACCACTCGGACGTGGCCACCCCGGCTGCGTTGAAGCAGGTGGACAGCAGGTAGATGAACATGAAGAGCAGGTCGCTAAGCAAGGTGTTGCCCAGCAGCAGGTAGCGAGTCTCCTGCCGTAGGAGGGGGCTGGAGAAGACCTTGGTCAGGATGGGCGGGACGACCAGGACGACCGCCAGGAAGCCCAGCACCGGGCACACCTGCAGGGCACCCGTCTGCTGCCGCGGCGGGAGAAAGACTCGCCACTCACGGGCGAATAGCTCCATCACGCTCTGGGAGGAGTTGGACCGGCTGGCCATCTGGTGGTGTCTCTGGGCTTGGCCAGAGCTGTTGTACCAGCTCCCGAATGTGCACAGCAAGGACGGAACCAAGCCTTCAGCACCCATGGCTGCAACTGCTTCGCGAATCAATCTTCAGCCCCTCTCTGTCTGGTAATATCACTGCAACAGATGGCTGCGCCTTCAAACCAGGAGATCAGAAAATAGAAAATCCATTGATTAACCGAGGGAGCATTTCACTAATGGCTCTCTAAGGCAAACAAACCTTTCCATGAAAATGGACCTAAGTGCTGCTTAGCTTTCTCTCCAGGATAAGCAACAAGCAGACACTTCCTGGTTCATGATCACCTGGTGAAGGAGTTTCTGTTTTGATAAACTAAATTTTATTCTACTTTGGGTGGAAACCATTTTGTCTTCTCAAGGATTTCAAACTTCCCTAAGAATTTGTTGACACTGAAACTGAGATTTGCCATCTAATATATTTTTTCTCCATTTTACACAGAAAGAGACTATTTAAGTTCAACCAGTCTGCTGTAACCTCTGTAAATGGGTTTACATATCATTAACCCAGATATGACAAGTGAAACACTTTTTTTCATTTTAATGAGCAGTTATCTCTAACTGTGGCATAAGATGGCTTTATAGACTATTGACAATTAACAGAAAAGCCAATGTTTACCTCACAAAGCACACTTTTACAAAAACACACACACACCTGGTTCAACTGCTGTATGATTGCATACTGAGCCACTAATCTAGTGAAACTAGTTTAGACTTCCGTGCTTTAAAAATGGAAAAACAGTTTCAAAATTTAGTTTAATGAGGCCCGAATGGTTGACGTAACTGAACAGTTTTTTCAGACAGAATTTCCAAGTTCATTTATGTCATGTCATATCACAAGACTGCCATCTGTGTGAGTCTCCTCTGATGTCTACTTCGCAGAGAGGGAAGGCACATCCAGGGAAACAAAATATGGTTGCCATGACACTAGTTCTCAATTAACAAGTGGAATTTTGACCCTTGGGGCAGGAAGGAGTGATCATGATCTTTTGTCCAACTCGATATGCAATACAAAAACAATGCGTTGAACCAACGATGAAGTTCAAACACACTGCTTTTTTTTGCGCAATCACTGCTGATGCCACTACCAGGAATGAAAAGGGGACCTTATGAAGTTCTTGTTCATGTACTTTCACCCAGGAAGGCAGAATGCTGGAAGGACTATGCCACCGTGACCTGGCTGAGCCTCCGCCTGTGGAAGAGCGCCAGGAGGGTGTAGTAGACCTCGCGGTACCGCAGACCGTACAGGAAGGGCGCGCACGCCCGGGGCAGCGGCATGAGCACGCTCATGTTGACCGTGTTGATCCACACGCTCACGTCCCGGCTCACGCTGCTTCGGCGAAACAGCACCAGCTCCACGGTGAAGACCAGGCCGGGGCCGAAGTAGAGGAGGAGCATCACGGCGTGCGACAGCAGGGTCACCCGGGCGCGGGAGTAGCGGCTCTGCCAGATGCCGGAGGTCTTGGTGACGGCGTAGAGACGGGCGTAGCAGTACACGATGAGGGCGGTGCAGAGCGCGGCACAGATGAAGAAATACATGTGCAGGCCCACCATCATCTCCTCCCCCATGGAGCTCAAGGAGAGGAGCACCAGGCACACTGCCTGCCTCCAGGGGACGCCCTCCTCCACCACCTCCATGACGATCATCAGGGAGACGGGGTACATGGCCGCCGCCAGCCACACCGCCGCCAGGATCTTGCGGGTGCGGGAGGGGGGCAGCCGGTTGCGGTAGTGCAGGGGCCAGCGGACGGCCGCGTAGGTGTCGGCCGCCATGAGGGTGATGGTGAGGATGCTGCTGCAGTAGGCCGTGACGGAGGCGGCTGTGACCAGGCCACACAGCGGGCGCGTCATCCACACGGCCAGCGAGTTGCAGGCCAGGTTGGCCAGGTTGATGGCGAGGAAGACCGTGTCAGCCAGCAGGGTGTTAGCCAGCAGCAGATAGCGCGTCTCCTGCCGCAGGGCCCTGGAGAACAGGATGCAGGCCAGCAGCAGGGGGTTGGCCACCAGGGCTAGGGCCGTGAAGACCGCGGTCGGGATGAGGAAGAGCTCCATGTGCCAGCTCTGCAGGATCTCGTACCACTCTGCCGTGATGTTGGACATCTTGGACCACGATGCCCTCGTCCCACCAATGTCATATGGAGAGATATTCATTGGTTCCTCTTCAGACAGCACGGATGTGCCAAAGCCAATCACCTCTCAGCTAATCACAGCTTCCTCCTGTAGATGGAAGAGAGTAACCAACAAAAGAACCCATTACTGGACTTACACAATTAAAAATGAAGCCATTTCTGTATCATTTATTCTGTGACGAATTTCACCCAAGAATTTTAAGAACTGAGCTCTGCACATTTCTAGACATTCTATTTGCAATTACCTCTATCCCTCAGTCTTTTGCTCTCCTCAATATGCTCAGCATGAAACACCCTTAACTGCAAGACTGACAGGCAGTCACCACAGAAACCCTTTGAATAAGCATCCATTACACACTCCATTAGACTACATTTTGTAAATGTTCTTGTCACCATTGTACACTATTCATATTCATATTTATACATATCTCTGATATGTTTTATAATTAGTAGCAGTAATACTATTATAGCTACTGTATGAAGGCAAACCAATGAAGGATCACAAAGGTGCTTTTGAAGAGTCAAAACAAGACATTGTATTGCATGGAAAAAAATGATCTTTCACTACCAGGTAAATATTTTAAATCAAAATTTGATTTAAAACTTTGATTAAACTTTTTTATTAACAAAAGAAGACTGAGATTTGAGAGTGAAGAATTGCTTCCAAACATTTTAAACATAATTTCTAACACACTGTTTTTTTTTTTATGTGAGTATATCTTCGGTCTATGCTTAAAAAAGGCCAGCAAGTTCAATCTAAAGTTGGGCAACCATTATATTTCACTGAACAACATTTTTCACAATAGTCTATCACAAATTTATCCAATCAACCTTTACCAATGTCAGTTTTGAGGAAGATAGCCTATCTGTGAAACACATCACATATTTACAAACCACAAAATAAAATAATAAAAATACCAGTTTTATATTATGTTTGCCTGTAATGAATGTATAAAACATGCAATGTGGATATCTGGGAATCATCCAGGTGCGTTTCTGCCACATATGTGCTTTTCCAAGAGGGCATTTCTCAGTATGATTTTAGCAATTATTAAGTGCACAGAACTGGATCAACATACTTGAGGAAGTCAAACCAGGAAAGTGAAAAATCATTGATTGAGTACAAACCACCTTGTACGCTTTTGATAGAAGGACAGATAGCTCTCTTACCCTTTAGAAGCACAGATGGTAAGACGACCCACCAATACCAGTCAGTTACTCGCCAGCAGTAGTAATGCTCTTGGAGATCAATTTCTTTAGAGACGTGATACTGCTGTTATCAGCGGATGACCACTATTGACTTATTTGTGATCATTTTGACTTGAAATAAAGGCCATTCGGTGGTTGCATGGTAACACAACACTGTTGAAAACACTCTTCAGGCCCCCTCCCCACGACTGCCAGGCCCATCCTTCCCCTACCCAGAGTACAGATAAGACAAATGCCATGTACGCAATCCCATGACACTTCACTGTCTTCTCAGACCTAATTTTATTGACTTGGGCACAGCTGTCTCCCATCTCATATCCGGAGCAGTGAAAAAAGCACGGCCATATGCCGAGTCCAGTCAAAGCATGAGAATCACCACTGCAAATACGTGCCATCCTGTCATCCGTACGTTGGAGCCCGCAGGTAACCATGGAAACGGAAGCTTTAAAAAAAAAAAAAACCTCCCTGAGCAAAGTGCATCTGACTGCACCTTTCTGTACCAAGCAGACCAATAAAGAGGGCCATCACTGTCCAAGGGTACGTCACCAGGATTGCATTATGATTCTGCCCTCTATACTGTAGAGAGGAATGTTTGACAGCAAAATCTGCCATGCAAGTCAATTTGTTCAGAAAACATGAAGATGTAAATGAAAAGTTTAAGAAAATGTCACTGTGGTATTTTGTTTCAGAGACAATGGTGTGGGTATACAGGTTTAATTCATGTTTAGGTGGGCTATCATTGCATGCATCCACTTAAAAGGTTTTGCTTAACTGAACATGTCAACATGGACTGGGAAGATTACTGAAAAGCTGGCTGGATCATGATGTAGGCTACATAGTACATCATGATCACGATGTACATAGTTTTTAATGAATTCAGAATTGAAATTCACTTCAAGTTTATCAACTTCAACCATATTCACTAAGGGCACCTCTGTGTACAAATGCCTCAAACTGAATCATTCTCTGAACAAAAATCAAACTGCAATTTTAATCAACACTGAAATAAGCCCCTCCAAAATAAAATAAAGACATCTGAATAAGTATGAAAATAATAAATATTTTATTCAATGTACTTAGTCTGGACATCAGTGTCACTGTTTGGTGTTGCAGCTGAATGTTCCCACATTCCCACCATGCATCTCTCTCTCTCATTTCTTCCTCCTCTTCCTGTAGCCTGCGCTCCCTTTGTCCTCACTCTCATAGCCCTTCTCATCGTCTATGTCACTGCCACTGAACTCTGGCTCTTCCTCCTCCTGAATCTCTCTGTCCATCAGCTTCCGGAACACCTCAAACTCCACTCCTGTTGCCAAGGCAACTTTACTGAGGAAGGTGTCCTCAGGTACGGCGAGGAAGTCCTTGAGTTTGGGGTTGACGATGCGCGTCTGGCCCTTCTTGTCCGGGGTCTGGTAAAGGCCCCGCCTCTCCAGGAAGCCATGGCGGCATCGGACTTCTTCGAGGGAGACACGGAAGAGGCCGGACTTCACCATCTCTGCCTGACCAAGGCCCATACGGAAATATGCGTACTACCAAGGGAAAAGGAGAAAGGGTCATCTCACTCCAATTATTGAGAAATGAGGATTTATACCAAAGACTGTACCCACTGCTTCTCTAAAAAGATTTAGGCTTGTGGCCCTGTAGTAAAACCGTTAACTTCTTCAAAGTTAATATGCACCTACTTATGTTACGTTTCTTTTTTAAACTTATATTCATCACACCATGAATTTGCAAAATAAATAAACCACTTGGGATGCGCAGTACCCACAAAATGACCACCTTTTTCTCTCCACGAGGGCCGACGGCCTCACCTGAAACTTGTACTCCAGCTTGTCCATGTCCTCCAGCACTACAGCAGCGGAGTCTCGCAGGACGTCTGTGACCTGCTGGGCTGTGAGGTGGCACTTCTCCCGGAGAAATCGGGACACTCCATTGACTCTCTTAACAGGCAGAGTGAGGAGCTGGGGGTAGTGTCTCACAACCCGCTGCAGGCTGCCTGTTGACAAGGTAAAGCCATAGCTCTGTAAGCCCAACACCATAGACAGAGGCACCGAGCTCCTCACACCGTCTACAGGTCATGCTTTTGGAAACCACACGAGTCTGGTATTTCATACAACAGCACGCACATCTCCTCTAAGAGGCGACACCAAAACTCATACAAAAGCCCCAAACTTGCTGTGGCTATTGGTTAAACTCCTAATCTCTTGCCGAATGCCAGAATAAATCAACTCACTCATAGTAACACATTAGCAATTTCCTATTTTAAAAAATGATATTCCATTTCAATCATTCCATTCATTCCTTACCATTTCCATTACTTGAACCATGTTAATCGTGTAATTGTACAGTGTAGGGCCTAAGTTACGGATCAGAACAGCTCTGGGATAGACAAACAACCATACCATTGAGGATAGCCTGAACTCACATATTACCAATGTACAGCTGTATACTTGTAATCAGGTTTGGGAACTCGGGCTCTATCCGAAAAACTACCTTCAATTTACAAGGCATTATTAAATAGACCACACCAGTACTTCAATGTTTTTTTAAATTTTTAAATAATACATTAGCCTCACCCTCCACCAGTCCCAGTTTGCGCAGGTTGTCTACTCGTTGCTGCAGCAGGGCTCCTTTTACCTGGTAGAGTTCCGGGCACTTGCCCATGATCTTCAGGACGCTAGAAGGGTTAAAGCCCAGAGCCACTAGCACTGTGAGGACGGAGAGATGTTGTGTAACTGTGTGGTCTGGGCGACTGCCTAAGGTTCTTCTGGCTAACTCTTCAACCTCCGCTTCGGTAAAGCCCATATCCACCAGAGAATTCAGCATTTCCTCCCGACCCGTCCGCCGTTGTCCTGCTGTGGGTTCCGAGTTGTGGTCATTTATCGAGCAGAGGTTTCTAAAGAGGAAAACTTTCGGTTGTTTGTCACGTAGCATACGGTAAACTGGACTGCGCCCACAGCCAACATGACCAGGCGCTGCTCTGAATGTCCATATTAGCACCTAAAATTACAATAAAAAAGTATTAGTATTAGACACTCTTTTTTGACACCTAAAATGCTGGAATTGTATTGCGAGCTGACCAGCCAGCTACCAGTTAACAAAGGGTTATACCTGCACGAGCTGTGTAATATAGCAAAATAACATGTAGCTTCGTTTACTGCAAGTATGATCTATGAACGTTTAAACCTGAAAAATAAGTGTAGCTTCGTGTGTTTGCACGTATCACATGCATGTACAATGTTAAACTGCATTGCTCGACCTCAGACGGTCATTGTTATGGCATTAAATGGTACTGAGAGATATTTGTCCACTCAAACAAAAATAAATAGTTTCAACTTCACAGTATACAATAAATTACTTACCAACTTTCTGCATAATTGTGCTGCCATACCACGTCCGGCTGAATAAACCTTCCCCCCAGAATCACTATTAATTGAAGCTTTAGTTCCGGATAGAGTTTAACAGTTCAAATCTTTTATTAAGACAGCAATGAAATATTTTAATCCATGGTCGCATTTTTGAAATGATTTCAAATGGAAATAACACAGCTTCAAACAGTATTATTCAGTGTTCTAAAAAAAAAAAAAAAAAACTCATTACAAAGCAGGTAGAGTGGCTGGACGGCCAATGCACATGGCTGGACAATCACTGCGTGCTAAAATATCCTCCAACATGTAAATAAACATCCAAGCAAAAAACTTCCCTGTGATGCATATAACATACAAGACTTACATTTTTATTGACATGTATATAAATATTAAAATACATTTAAAATTAAACAATCGCTAAAAGCTGACAAAACCACCAAAATCGTGTTTAACAAAATTGAGTCGTATTCAGGGTTAAAATGTAAAAAAAAAAAAAGGAAAAACTCCCTTGACTAATCAAGGAGACAATCTATAGTGACATTGCTCACACAGCTATATACAAATGGTGACAATAAAAAACAACCTACAGAACAAAAATCCTGAGATCCACTCCAGAATTTATTTGGTGCAGTCTTTGGTTGGGAGTTAGTGTTAACAGAGGAATAACTGGATGCTGGTCTTTGAGGGTCACGCGGATTTTCCAGTATAGACATAAACACACATCCAACTGAAGAGACCACATTAGTTGTCAAAAAGAAGATGAACTGATTCAAGCAACTGAGCTAACAAACTGGACAAAATGTCTAGTAAGATTTGCAATGTAATGTCTTGAATATTTTATTTTATATATACCTAGCTTGGTTTCCCAGTGCTGTATGAGCCCTAGAGCTCAAAATACCCTTCTCATGGCACCAAGAAACACAGGCAACTGAAAGCTTCATAGCAACTCAATAATGAAAAATCATGTTTAGAGGCTAAAAAAAAAGAGACAAAATGAGTTCGTTTAAAAAAAACCCCATACCTACTGACAGTACACCCCCTCCCCTAAAATGATAGACTGTGGGAGCAGGTCATTGTATATACAGGACATGCCCTCAACAAGCCAAAAGGTGGTACTTTACTGCCAGTTTCTGAAAAAACTGTTTTTCTCAAAAATGCACCACACTTCAAATCACAGATTTTAACCTGCCTTTAATTGCTTCGGTAGGGGGAATAATAATAATAATAATAATAATAATAATAACTTATCAAAATTCAGTTGTCCCCTCAAGACTTGTGCTGACTTGCCCTACAGCTATTGAGGCCCTCCAGGGCCAGGGTTGAGTAGCCCTGCAGTTATCATAGCCCTCCAGCGCCAGGGTTGAGTAGCCCTGCAGTTACCATAGCCCTCCAGGGCCAGGGTTGAGCAGCCCTGAGTTACCATAGCCCTCCAGGACCAGGGTTGAGTACCTCTATAAGCACTGCAGTGCCCCAGGACGCCATTTTAAAAGCTCTGCTTTCCAGTCATCACTCATCAGCGAGATACTTGAGAAGTTCTGTCTCCAGAGCAACCATGGCGCTATGGTCTTCCTCATCTTCGTCCTCATCTGGAAGGGATTCCTCGGAAGGGCTCTGGCACTGCTCTGCATCTGGATACACCCCATCTTCCTGTGAAGCCCCTTGGTCTGACCCATGGAACAGGAGAGAATCTGGAAATGCAGAAACTGCAGTGAAGATGGCTTGAACCTACATCTGTTTGGAAAAGCCATGAGGTTTGTAAATCCAAGCATGCAATACTTCTGATGGGACACAGGACTCCTGAATAAGAGTCTTGGGCTCAAACCAAAAGTGGGGCCCTCCTGCCATTTTGTATTTAGTTATACAGTTGTTTTAATTATTCAGGGTGTTTAAAGATATCGTGAAGCTGTCCAGCACAAAAATGTACTTCAGTGCATGAGCATCTGCTGCACCTCAACATCCAGCTCTATGTAAACTATGTCAGTTCATCCAAGTACCGCTGGACAGAGTTCTGTGCTCAGTGGTTTAATCCTTTGAAGAATCTTTTTTTTTTTCTTCAAAATTCCAAGTCAGTGTTCTAGAACTCCACTGCTTTCAGTTACCAGTAGTGATTGTAACATCAGCACTAGAATGTTCAGTTAAGAACGTTCTAATCACATACACCTTAGAGGGTCAAAGCAGTAGTTATGAGGCTCTCACTGTGACTGGCGGGAAACACCTCCTCCCAGCTGTAGTGGCCGAGGTTGATGGGCTGGCGGATCCAGGGAGCCTGCAGCACTGCCTCCAGGGTGCTCCTCAGCCCAGGCTCTGGGTGCAGCAGGCCAGACAAGAGCCCCTGCAGCTCTGCAGGAGGGAAGAGGCACGATCCCCGGGGAGAGGGTTAGCGTTCCATTGCTTTTCCGAGAGGCGAAGGGGGAAATACCGGCATACATGTTCCACAATTCCATAACTCTAAGCTCTTGCATACATTTGTTCAACAGAACGCACATGTATTTTGGAAACAGCTGGGCTGTTTACCTGAGGAGACGGGGAAGGGAAGGCGGAGCTGTGCTTGCAGAGTCTCCTCCACCTCACAGAAAGGGTTTTCACTGAACAGCAGAGTGAACAGGAGCACCCCCAGGGACCACATCTCCAGCTCAGGACCCTCATACCTGCACAACGCATGCACGCCACACAAACATGCACACACACACACACGCAGGTGTCACAAAAATCCACAAAGCATCTCAAAGCTTTGTGTCATCTATGAAATTCACCTGTGGATGAAACTGCTCTGTTTTTGAGATCAATTCAGTTTTGAAATGATCTGAAGCTGAACTCAAAACTGTATACTTTAGCATTGAAAAGGGTGCTTATTCTTAAAACTAATGCCGGAACCAGAAACATTCCATCCATTGGTAAGATAAAGCTGAGTGTTAAATGCCTTTAGATAGAGGTGAGCAGCTACAGGGCGCCATACGTACGGGTTTCCCTGCAGCACTTCAGGGGAGCAGTACTCCAGCGTGCCGCAGAACGTGTAGAAGAGCTTTCCAGGCTCCAGCACGGCGGCGGAGCCAAAGTCAATGAGCCTGATGTTGAAGTTGGTGTCAATGATGATGTTTTCATCCTTGATGTCCCTGTGAAGGATTCCTTTGCCTCTAAGGTAGGCCACCGCAGCCACCAGCTGGCACACAAAAACATCATACGCATTTAATATTAATAACGACTGGTAGCCGTTTGCTCATATGTAAAAGAGTAGCAAAAACAGTAGCTATTCTCTCAACAGGATCACAAAAGACAAGCCTGAATGGAAAGTTCATTAGTTCATAGTTACGAGGACAGCCAAAATGGCAGCATACGTTTTCCATCATGTGAAGCAGGAGAGCCCCAAAGGCACCTGCCTCCCTCACCTGTCTGAAGATGTAGCTGGCCAGCGGCTCGTCCAGATGAGGCTGCCGCTCGATGAACTCGAACAGGTCCAACCCTTCCCCGTGCTTCTCCATCACCATCTGGAAGAAGTGGTCGTTCTCGAACACCTCCAGCACCTGAAACCAGAGGGTTGCCAAAGCTGTAACACTGGAGGCCCGTACACCAGTGACATTCCATCTCCTCTCTGAACAGCATGACTGCCTTCCGGAAGTTTCTCTCCCACCTTAACGATGTTGGGGTGCTGGAGACGGGTCAGTATGGCAATCTCTTGGCTGACCCGGCCCATGTCGGGATCGTCCACCCAGCAGTCTTTCACGATGCGGACCTTTTGGATGAACTTCACAATGACCTGACCAAATGCAGGAACACTTAAATAAATAAATGTGAGCTCACTTATAGAATAACACCACCAAATCACTGGTGGATCCAGTGGATCCAAATCTTAACAGTGTACTTCGCAGAATCAACAGTGTCAATGCCAATCCAACTTCACCCAGAGGGAGAGAACAGACACAACTAAGGATCTTACAATTCACAAAAGTGCACAAAACCTTTAGATGCGAAGCACCTCATGGACCTGGCTTGTAACTCACTCACACAACGTTTAGCAGGCTGAAGATTCCCCACAAGGGGGAGCTATTAGCACTCAAGTAGTTGAAATGAGTGACTTTCAAGCCTTTCTGGTGTGTCAGCCTGTCCTCCATGTTACCCTCCAGGTAAACCACTTTATTATTTTAGTACTTCAGCTGTTGTTGTGGAGATGACCACAGGCTGGGGATGCTACGTAAGAGTGCTGTGTCACATCTAAGCCATGGTGTGCCCTTGTTAAATAAATGATTTCTAAGAGGCGTGTTATATTTTGCCAGTACGGCGTGGGTGCGAGCCTCACCTCCTTGCCGTCGGCGAGCCTGCGGGCCTTCCAGACGAAGCCGAAGGCTCCTCTCCCCACGGCACACAGGGGGCAGTACTCCTCCCCGAACTGGCCCTCGCACGCCCGCGAGTGCTCCAGGTCCTGGGTGGAGCGCTGCGCCTCGCCCCGTCCCGCATCCCGGATCACCTGCCAGAGGGGGCGTCAGGTTAAAATACACACTATTGATTATAGTTACCCATGACCTGCACTAGGAAATACTAGGAAAGTACTGGTATACAAATTATGCAGCTAAGTGATGAATAAATATAGCTCACTAGGAATTAACACTGACGATACAACATCTTGGATAAGAATGCATACAGGCTAAGGTTAGGCTGCTACAGCATGTGGATGTGTGCTTGGCACCTCATTTTGTACACTTGTTTGAAGTCTTTTAACAGTAAATGCATTTGTGAAAGAGATTAAAACATGTTATTTAAATCTCCTGGAAGAGCTAATTTACACTTTATCAAAGATGTAATCTGTTGGAAAGTTGTGATTGTGGTGCTCACCTCCCCTAGACTCAGCCCAGATGTGTCCTGGAGAGAGCTGCTGTTGATCTCGGTGTCAGACTGCAGACCCACCAGCACCCCCTGCTGGTGGCCAATGTTGCTGCACCTCAGCCACACGCAGAAGAGGGGCTGACCGTTGGGAAGCTCAGTTTTCTGAATCTCCAACAGCACATCTAAATAACAAGTGATGTGAATGTGGTGACTGCGGTTGTGCTGAAGCTATGTGGTCCAGTTGTCAAATTGTTTGGGATCAGATTAAACCTTTTGTTAAATATTTTGTGGCTCGACATTAAGCACATTTACAGCACATCCTTGCATTGCAATGAAGGTTTTTTTGCACTTTTTCAATTAAGCTTGAACCATTTCACCTAAAATCAATTTGAGCCATTTTATTTTTACCACTGAACAGACACCATAGGCTTGTATTAATGGTATCTGAGGTGCAACATAAATATAAACGTACAAGCATACGACAGGTGAATCTTGTTTTACCTGGGTTAAGGCCATTGCACAAGTGATTAATATTGAGAGAGCCTGTTCATGTCTGGAGCTGCCACTAAGAGGTAGCTAGAAAGCTAGGTAGCTTTTATAACAGCCTTAAAGGCTGGAACTACAGTACTGTGGCAGAGGAAAGAAATGTAACCTACTGAGTCTGGATCCATCTCTGTGGTAGCAGTTTCCCCGGTAGCGCCCTTCTAGGATCTCCCCCTTCTTGATGGACGGTCCTGGGCCTTTCAGTGACTGCTTCTTTGGGGTGGAGGTTGTTGGAATGTCTGCCTGTGTGCATGTCCAGGCCCCCACGTTCTTCTCCCCTCCTTCGCACTCACGGCTTCTGTGGGGCGCGTCCGAACAGCGATCCTGCACCGCTTCCGAAGAGGCACCCCCGGCTCCCCCTCCCTCCGCGGGCCCTGTGGTCTGCTCCACTTTGGTCTCTACCTCCGGGTCGGACTCCACCACGTACGGGGAGGGGGTGCGGAGCAGCTCAGCTGTGTCGCAGGACGTCTGGGAGAGGTCGGCGGGCAGGAGCTCCAGGCTGCCGCTCAGGTCCAGGTCGCGCAGGGCTCTGGTGATCACGTGCCCGTCGATGTCCACGTCCAGAAAGCAGCTGCCGGAGTCCGAGGGGGGGAAGGGGTCGCGGGCCGGGCGTCCATCCTCTGCGCGGTCTGCCCCCGAGCCCCCGGCCCACTTCTCGCAGAACCCGGAGGACGACCGGCTGCCCATGGAGATCACCTCGAAGCTGGAGTTCTGTGAGTCTTTGCGCTCTGAGCACGGGCGGTCCAGCAGGGGGCGCTCTCCGCTGGGCTCACGCAGGGCCTGCTCTTCTGGGCCCGGAGCGGCCGGGTCTGGAGGGGCGGGGCTAACATCGGGCCCCGGGAGGAGCTCGTGCCCGGGCCACGCGGGGGACGGACAGGGCACCTGCACGTCCTGAGTCAGCAGGAGGGCACCCACACACCCGCTGCCCGTTGGGCCCCCCAGGGCTGCCTGCTCCATCAACTCAGCGGTACCATCTTGGCTGTGGGGCGAGCAACACAATGTCTGCACTACACTGTCAAAATATATTTTTATTTTCTTGTCAAACTAAAGGAACTTATTTTCATGTTGCCGCTTCTTGCAGGACTTTTTCAGAAGACTGTATAACTAAGATTACTTTCTAGTGTTTGATTTTCCCAAATAAACACAAGGAGTCGGGGTACGTACGCCTCCAAAGGGGTGGAGGTAACGGTGGGTGAGGACAGTGTGGATGGGGCGCTGCCCTGGTTCTCCAGCCTATCGCTGGTCCCGGTGAAGATGTTCTCCTTCCCAGAGGCCTTGCTCTGTGTCTCCTGCTGAACCATGGCCATGTCCCCAGCCAACAGTGTGTTAGGATCTGCATAACAAGCAAGCAAGCCAGCAAGCAAGAAAAAACTTTAAAAACTCAACCAATTCACGTATTTACAGCCATGAAGCAATGGAAACAATGAAAACTTGTTTTTAGAAGTAGTGTTAAGGCACACCCCTTTGCCTAATTGTGATAGTGCTAATAAGGCTAGTTTCACAGCAACAGATTACGCACAGTCCTAGACTAAATTAAATTTTGAAGGGAGATGCTCTGTACAAAACTCAGTTTAGTCAAGGAATAAGCTTAATCTGTCTGTGAAACCGACCCATAGTTCGTTTAGTCAAAGAAAACCGACTCATTTCGTTTTTGCATCAGTATTAACACAGAGGTTGACACTGACAACAGCAACTGGGATACCTGTTTTGTAACTGCATATGGAGCTTCCATTGATCTGTAAATGGCTAAATCTGACGTATGCTATAGAGCAGAACCCACCTCGCAGTTTCCCCTCCAAAAACAGGGGCAGGCTGGAATGACTGGACATGCTTCCAGGCTGGTTAGCGCTAGCAGAACGTCTACAGTGATCTGAATGAACAGAGTGAGGAATCCATCGATGAGCCCCTAGCATGTTTTATTGCGCACACTAACGCCACCTCCCCTCACACCCTGAGAGTTACCCGTGTAGCTGCAGGAAGAGCTGGCGCAGCTGGCATGGAAGAGGAGACGTCCCTGTGAGGAGGAGTTGACCCCGAGCTCGTCCTCGAGGTGCTGAAGCTGGGGGCTTGAGGTCTCCTCCACCGCACACAGACACTCGTAGAACCCCGGCATCAGGAAGGTGATGTTCTACCAACACAATGCAGCGTCGAAATGCATCAATGCGGTAATGTTGAACATTCTGAGACCTTAGCATGTTTGGAATGGCAACACCTTTGCTTTTGTCAGTCTGGAATAGCTACACCTTAGCTTTTGACAGTCTGAATGGCAACACTTTAGCATTATTCAGTTTGAATGGCTAACACCTTAGCTTTTTGTCAGTTTGAAATGGCTACACTGATGAAGCGCTTGCGCGTAAGCCCGTCTGTAAAGTGTCAGAATTGTGATACCTTTCCCTGTAACTCGGACTTCCTGTACCCAAAGTGCACAGCGGCAAAGCCGTCGCTGACGCTGCGGATGGAGCCGGCTGGATCCAGGGTGAGAAGTCCGCTGAGCGTTGTGAAGACCCAGATGGTCCCGGAGAAGATCAAACCTGTGCCTGGCGACGGGTGGCAGCTGTCCTCTGGGCATCCTCAAAACCAGAGACACAAACGGACATGGACACACAAGAGTAATTTATTCAGACTGGAGTTCACAAACTCTTCTGAAATATGTTCTCAACAACTTGCAATGAACGCTTTTTGTAAAACCTCCAAAATCTATTCCATCTCCTATTCATACAGCTGGATCATTTATGAAGAACTGCAGATTACGTGACCATAAAAGGCCTAACCCACAGTGTTGTTAACAGCATATACACCAGACCACAAATCCACCTGACCTGGTGGCCATGGGTGCAGAGTCAATGCCAGCAGAACACATTATTCCCCAGTGGGTCCTAGCCAATGGTGCTGCTGCTTACCGTGTGACTGTGGTCTCGGGGAAGAATCCTCTGGGTGTGATGGAGCAGCTGACTTGTTTAAGCTGGATGACACAGGTGCAACCTCAGCTCTCTCTGGCATGACCCCACCAGACTGGTCCCTCAGCCAAGATTTCCCACAATCCACTGCAGCCTTGAGTTTGATACAAAGTGGGAAGGTGCTGCCATCCTTGCTTTTACCGGATACGCGTTGGATTCTCAGCATCTACAAAGAGATAAGAATAAGCAAAGAAAAAAGCAAATATTGTGTTTACAGATTTATAATTCACAAATTAAAAAATCTATTGCAGGGCAGCTTAAGCAGCTGTCTTGAACTTCAGGGGCATGTTGACACCGCGTAACGTAAAAACATCAGGTTGTGTTCTTTCAACAACCGCTGTATCCTACCAAGTAGGGTTGTGATATCTAACCTTGGGTAAGGTCCTTTGGTGAGGAGGGAGGCGGAGGGATGGAATGAGATCCCCAATTGACAGCCCTGTCACCTCGTCAGCACCCTGGTAACCATGAAGATGAGCAAAGGTGGGGTCACAGCTGAGGATCCTCCCCTGAAATGACAAACAACAGCTTGAAACACCAAGAAATGGACAGCAGTCATGCCCGTTTCAGACAGAAGAGTGGCTCCCAGTTTATGAAGGAGAGGGTCTGTATCTTGGACTTTCTAGACTGCACATTGTAGATAGTGCCATTTCATCCAACAGTGCTTAGTAATTAGGTTAAATTGAACCTTTCATTAAAACATTTAATTTGCCCTCCTCACATTCAGTTGCCACAACAATTGTCCCATATGAAATGCACAGTGCCCTTCAAAATTATTGTCACCCTTGATAGACACAACCACAGATCATGACATTAACAGTGAGGCCCAATACAATATAATGGTTTCCCGATAATATTGGCTGATATAGGGCTTCCACAGGTATATCTGAAATCTCAAAAATCCCATATTGGTCAGGCAGAAATGAACAGATAATAAATATGCTCAGAAATAATAAACTATCATTTCAAAACCTTTTCCTCCAAGCAGGAGGAAAATACAGTATAATTTCCCCATTTTGAGCATGCAATATAGTTCATTACCTTTTATTTTATACAGAATCTTCTACTGAAGATGCCAATGATTTTAGAGATCAATGTTTGACCTACAACACTGTAACACCTTATTTGTTGAAATCTGCATGCTACACGGAAGACCTACGTCTTGCAAAAAAGACACACAGGCAGCAATTCTCTCCACGCGTTCCATCACAACCAGACAGCGGCGTCCCTCTGGGGTCAGTCCTCTGGTCCATACTGAAACTGGTACCGCAGTGCCAGACTTTCTCACTGCCTCAACCTGCACAAGCGGTACAGAGAGAGGAACACTGTTTCCAAGATACAGTCAAACTGGCCAGGACAGTAAACACATATTAAAATGCTCCGTTAGCTATTACTAGCTGGCTATTCAAGAGCAAACATAGGATGTTTCAAAATATTCCTTCCTCAGTGTGTAACATCAGAGTCCACACACATGGGTCTAGGGAGTCTTTACTTAGTAAGCATTATTGCAGTTGCTATGACACTGGCTCATCCAGTGTTGTGGAGTTCAAAATTGTGGTGACCCACATAAAATCAGTGCATATGCACAGTTACACATTCAACTGTTCTCACAGCAGACAAACTTTAAGGATTCTCACAATTAATCACAAAAACTATGATCCAATATAATTCCAAGACCAATTTTTCAGTATTTTTCAGTATTATTCAGTATTCCAGTATCACTCTCATAACCAGGTACAGTTTAAACCAGTAAATTGTTTTATACACTTATCTTTGAACTTTTAATTGGTCCTATAAAAATCCAGAAATGCTAAATTACTGTAGAGAACGTAAAACATTCCTAAGATTTTTCAAACATTGGTGAATTCTGACACATAAATATTGCAGTAGTTCTTACCACTTTGCCTGACACATCAGTCATACTCCCATCATCCCCAATATGCTCCTCTCCCAAGGCTTCCTCCATGATTTGACTGGTTTTCCTTAGGAGGCCAGACAGCTTCAATCCAACAAGATCATTGCTGCTGTACTCAAACAATTTGCAAGCCTGGTCATTAGCAGCCAATATCTGTGAATACGATAAACAAAAAAATGAATTTCCTTGTCCAATAATTGAAGAAATCAGTGGAAATATTCAGTGCGCTCCTGTTTAATCCAATATAATAAAAAAAAACAAGAGAGCATATATCTGCACAAAAGAATAAATAAATAAATAAATAGTGTTGTAGTTCTCAGTAAATTTTCCTTCCAAGTAGCCCATGCTGTATATCCCACTCTAGCCTCCACTACAGGGCTTCCTACCTGTATCAGGGAATATTTCATTGGCTTTCATAAAACAAAAATAAAAATAAAAAATGGAACAACCCAGCATAAATATACCTCCATGGTTTTAGAATCAACAGTGAGGACTGCTTTACTGGGACTGTGGATGGCAGGAGGCCTGGACTGCTTGAGGACTCCAGTGGCCAGTTGAGCAAGAAAAGACGAGGACACACCACAGCAGTCCAGCAAAGAGCAGGATGGACTGCCAGTCTTTGGAAGAATAAAACTGTTCACATGTAGGTTCTGTGCTGCTACTGAGCAGCAGCTGTAAGAGGTCACAGAGTCACCTATAAAGGAGAAAAAATAAAAAGCAATTAAAGTAAAACAACAGGCAAGCATGAGGAAGGACAACTGACACCTGAGTGAAGAGCACACCTCTTCTGTTATTATGAATAACTTTTGGAGAATGATTTTCCCCTTTTAATCCATTTTGGACGTGGTATACCTCTGTCTATAAACTAGTGGCCATTATTGGCATATCCTGAAGAAACACAATAAAATCTCCATGACCACAGCCCGAGTCAGACTTTAGGTTTTCTTTCTTAAATACAAAGTACAGGAATGTCAGGCAAAAACAATACTCTTCCTATTTCAAGGGCTAACAGCACAGTGTTTTCAATCACCCGTATAGAACAGTTTCAGAGTAACTATCAACTTAGGAATGCAAGTGTATTTGTATGTTGTAGCCTGACCAACCGACTCTGACCTGATGGCTCGCGGAGATGCCAGCGCTGCAGAGCCGTGGCCTTCTTTGGCGAAGGCCTCCTCGCGCAAGGGTACGACTTGTTTAGATCAAAAGAGTCACCATGGAGCTGGTCCGAAGCGCCGCAAAAGGGGGTCCAACAACTCTCTCCTTTACTATGCGCGTCGGATAGGTGTTCTGCAGAATGGCTGAGGGCCCGCAGCGACATTGCAACCGTCTTCTTAGCCGCTATAAGCATAGGAAATGCATGCCATCAACATTAAACGTACCACACCGTCACCTGTTTCACTTGACAATCTTACTGGGATTGAGACTATCCTGTCACAGGTTTTAAGAACCTCACTTCACTTCGAAAATCACTTCAACAATCGTGTCAGTGTAATATTTTCAATCATAACTACAGTAGCTAGCTAAATACAAGCGGCATACAGCTCACAATGACATTAGCTATAATTTAGGACAAACACTACAATTGCAAGTCTCATAGCAGATGGCAGGTTTTAGGTCAGCGCGTTAACTACCCCGAATAGCATTCAATACATAATATTAGCCCACTTAATGTAAACGTTACTAATATTAATGCCTTGAGTTCAGTGACTTAATGTGGTACTTCACTAGACTGTAACTTATGTGAACAGGCAACACACGTTAGCGGTACGCCAAGTTACTTGTAGAATCAAGTTAGCCAACCGGGCTATCTAGCAAGTAAAAACAATTATTAGCGTTGACATATTACAGCGGGGTAACATCACCATAATAAAGACACCTCACGAAGACCTAACCAGTTAGCTATCATGTACTTACGACTTAGTTTCTTAATCAATTTGTGTGATTTTCTGGACGCCTCAGAAAATAAAGCTAATAAACCTTAGACTGTCCCAAAGTTTGCCGTAACGGTAAACGAAAAATATCTCTAGATATAACTAGCTACTAGATACTGAAGAAATCAGTGGAAATGTTCAGTGCTGATACTAGATACTGCCAGGTAATGCCAATTAGCTAACTTAGCTAGCTACGCTCATACTGCTGAAAACTTAACGTTGGATAATGTTAATCGAATGAATGTACGACGAAGTTACGACGTAGCTTATTTATCACGTCAGTTTGGTAATATTTGCAAGTTTACGTATTTCAAAAGTATTTTAAAACTTTAGCCGGTTAACTAGCTGAGACATTGTGTTCAATGCTTCTAGCAAATTTCAAATTGCGCTGAGCATTTCCTAACGCGGGAGCGCTTCAGGGGAAATTTGTACACAGAAACGAATGAGAGAGCAGTTCTGGAAACAGACAGAAAGCGGATCCAATGAAATTTTCCAAAGGAGGACTCCACGCATTGTTTACGGGCGGCTCTTTGGCTAGTTTCTATGGGAACGAGAATGGGTTGGGCCAGCCAAAAAAAAAAAAAAATGCTCTGAGCAAGAACCATAGGAAAAATATATGAATGAGCTAATAATAGCTCATGGACAATCAATGGACACTGTTATAAAAGGTTTTTTAAATATCACTTTATTGTAGTAACCAAATCAATTTGATCAAATAAACAAAAACATATATTTATACAAAGATATTGAAACATAAACATCTCTTATTGTGACCCATGATTTCATTGTTTTGCAGTTGCTGTATTTCACAGTCGCCCTCCTCATACAGAACCACAAACCATCTTTTGTTGACATCTCATCTTTTCACATTTTTAATTGCCAAATTTGGGTTCTACAGTAGTGCCTCTCGAGTTACCACTATATGACCCTCACCTGCAAACCAGAATGTAGCAAACCGGCTGGTGGAGAGCACATGCACCTGGGTTGTGTTAACTAATCTGCCAGGTGCTTAAAGGTGTTTCTCTCCACGGTTCGGGGCCGAGACCGGGAGCTCACACCGATGAGTATTTTTGATTTTCATTTAATTTAGTTTCAGTTTTGTTTATCTGAGCACACGACTAAGAAAGAAACTAGTCAACTGAAAAAATGGCCAGCAGATCCCAGCGCGAGCTGAAAAGCAATCCTGGGTTTTACTTTCTCTTGTCTTTATTAACTCAGTTTGTTGTTTTAGTTAATTGATTTTGCCTGGAACCCGTGAGGGAGAAAGGTGAAGATGTTCCTTTATTTAATTTTGTGTTCGTGTGGGTACGCTCTCTCTCTCTCCATGCGGTAACCAACGGTGTTTTCCAGAACTTCCGCTTCTCTCTCCCAGGGGTGTCATGCTGACATGTGACACAGAAGCATTGTGTGTTCCTACTAGGAACCTGATAAGCCAATGAACATTTTACAGCCTACAGACCATACAGTACTTCAGAAGAAAGCTAGTGCATATTTGAGGAGAGCTGTTCATCTCATTCATGTCAAGTCAGTGCCTAACATGTTATATGGGAGAATTAAGCGGTAATCCATGGAATCCTGACCATCTTAAATGATCCTGCCCTTGGCCAATCTTTCCACTTGTATAAAACACACAAAAAGTATCTTGTCCCTGAAACTACGATCAAATTTCAAAGCGAAGAGGCTTTCCCTCAATAGAAGGATTTTCTCGAACATAATACAAAAATGCAACGTTTAGGCAATGAGCATTTTGTTCTGAGGTAATTGAGGTAATCTAGTTGGCAGGGCCCCCATCCGTTTTGTGTATGTCACGCAGAGTCTGTCCCGGCTCGAATCCGCCGTATGTGTGTGTAGGACTTCCTGAGGGTGACACTGCCATGGTGAGACACCCCTCGGGGAAGTACGCACTCCTCTGTCAGCTTCTGCGCCTGAGGGTCCCAGCACAGCACCGTGGCAATCACCTCGTTCTTCTCGTCGCGCCCGCCGGTGATGAACAGCTTGTCGCTGCAAGCGGCAATGCCACAGCTGGCTCTCTCGTGGCCAAACTGCGTCACCAGGCTCCAGGAGTCCTCCCGAGGGCTGTAGGAGTAGAGGGCCTTCATCGCGCCACCTTAGGAAACACAACACATTAGCAAACAGATGCCAGCAAGGACCTGTTCACACAGCTGCTCATAAATGGAATTAGCGCTGCATGGATTTGTAGAGGAAGACTACAAACCCATAACCCAGAGTGACTTTATTCCCCCCCCCCCCCCCCTGAAGATTCTATCCTTTGGCCATGGTATTATTGGCAACAATTTCTCTTTCTACTTTCAAATATTTTAAGTCAGCTTTTTTCATCAAAAGGCTAAAACCAGTCCGGTGTAGCTGACCTACTAACATGCTTCAGAATCAGAAATGATCTTAATATTAGTTTAATACGAACCAACGACGTAGATGTGATCCTTGAAGGTCACAGCGTTCGTGCACTTGGCTTCAATGGGCATGGGTGACTTGAGAGTCCACTCTTTTGTTGAAGGGTCGTAGCACTGCATCTTGTCTGTGGCCAGCTTGCCGTTGGGACCCCCTCCAATCACATACAGCTTTTCGTTGTGGCTTGCAGCAGCGAAGGAGCTTACGCTCAGTACAAGGGGGGGTGCCTGTGACACGTGTACAAAAATGCACAAATGAAATGTGCTGCAAATCTGCCATAAAGAATTAACAGTAAAACATGGTAAATTTCTGCAAGCTATCAAAAAATTGTGAGAGACTGTGAAAGTGTATTGTGCCACCTTGGAAACCCACCTCAGACCAACAGTTGTGAAAAGCGTCATAGGCCTCTACACTGCTGTGTCTTTGTGTGCCATCAAATCCACCCAGCACATAGACCTTCCCACCCAGAACGGCCATTTTGTGTCTCCAACGCCCAGTGATCAGATACTCAATCTGGATCCACTTGTTGAGAGAAGCATTGTACTTCCAGGCCTCATGTTGCGTTTCCTTACCACCTGCAGCATCACAGAAATAGTCGGGATGAACCTGACATGTGGAAGTGGCAGCTGATCTTCACATTTGACGAAGATGACATTCACTGATGTTTGGTTTATACCCGTAAGGTCTACATTATCTGAGGACATACTGTAAACCTGACATTTAGCGACAAGAGCACAGAAGATTGCAGGTAAATAAACTCACAAATTCAATGGGAAAAGATGTACTCTCATGAACCATTTATAAATATGGAGGAAGAGCCTCATGGTAATCTAGAGCAAATAACATGGATTATCAGAATCTATGTCTGTCTGAGTTTGTCCCGGGCTATGAACCAATCAGTCCCATTTTTATATCACCTGTTCTTTCAGTTATTTAATATTTAGCTATTTTCCATACAGTTACAAATGGTTTTAGTCTGCCTAAAGAGTTCAATGTGTTATAAAATGGCTCCACTGCTATCACAGCAGGGCTTAATGGAGCCATGCTAGGGACCACAGATCCCCTTCACAGAGATGGAGGCGGACAAGACTACACAAAGAAAATGGAGCACCCATGTGTGCACAAGAACAGCTGTACTACTTACCAGATATGTATACCTCGTTCCTGAATGTTACACAGGCAAACTCCACCCACTTCTTGTTGTCTGACTCCGTCTCCATCTCGGTGATTGGAAGCTTGGCCACCTCCAGCCGGCTTCGTCGCAGGGGGTCCAGGCAGGTCACCTCCGAGACAAAACGCTCCTCTTTGGTGCAGCCTCCAATGATCATGAACACCTCAGACTGAAATTCTTGTAATCTTGGTTTGGTACGCTCCGAAATTACCTTTGGGAGGAGTCCGAAGTTAGAAAGTACGTTCCATTAGCCCAGGGATGTCAAAGCTGTAGTGCTGCTAATCAAGAGCAAACAATGAGTGGAATTCAGGTGCCAAGCTGGTGGATTCAATAAGGTTTTCCATCAGTGTGTTTGATTTAACAGACTCTATAGAAGTGTTACTAGCTTCTTGGTACCCCCTTTCTTACAGCTTGCTTGCTCATGATTTGCATGTCCAGAAACTTAACTTCTGGAATGCTTTGGAAATCAGATTTAGCTTTTTAAAATGTAGTCTAATTGTGCATTCCCTTCAGTGCTTTAGAATAAAATGTAAAGTACAAGCATAACTCTTCACGTATCTTACACTTAAAAAGAAAGGCAGTATTTTGGCCAAGAAGAGGATCTGAAATATTACTGGGGACGGCGGAATGATGTGTAAAGTGTATAAGACACCACATGCTACACAACATTCCAGTTTCTCTTTCTCTTTCTGATGCATGTAACACTATGAGAAGCTGCTCTGCTGGGTGGCGCATCCCAGTAAGGGACTGTTCTTGTGCATGGATGGGCTGCATCTTCACTTGGTTCATTTTTATCGATCTATATAGCCAAGTAATCACCCAACTTCCCAGATTTGCTAGCAAACTGATTTGAATTAAAA
Organism: Anguilla anguilla; assembly: GCF_013347855.1. Taxonomy (NCBI): domain Eukaryota; kingdom Metazoa; phylum Chordata; class Actinopteri; order Anguilliformes; family Anguillidae; genus Anguilla; species Anguilla anguilla. The sequence goes on along the minus strand of NC_049206.1, from coordinate 12,179,873 downwards.
AATGGCATAATGGTACATTATACACAGTATAATAACTTACCTCGTTCCCAGAAAGGTGATACATGCGTGCCTCCTGGAGTAGCGGGAAAGCCTCCGGGCATCTTCTCACCAGGGCATTTGCTTCCACCTTCTCAACGAAGTACCAAGGGTCCATAAGGGGCAGACGAACATGCTGGAGGAGGCAGGGCAGCAGGCGCAGCCTCTCCCCTTCCCGTGCCTGTGTCCAGCGAACCAGTGTCTCGAAAACCATTTCCTCCTCCGAAACGTCCAGATCGTCTCGCTGCAATAGGCTGGCCAGGATGTCGCCTGGGAGCTCCAGGAACTCCTCGTGGGCGACCACGTGGGAGAACTTCTGGACGATGTAGTTCTGAACGCGGGTCTTCAGGGCTACCAGGGCATGGGCGTCTGCCAAGCGCAGGACCCCCACGCAGTTTTCCGGGAGGAGGGCTTCAGCCAGGAAGTTGGAACAAGCATCCACCATGCGCAGGAACTGCAGCCAGAGAGGATGAGAAGCACGCCATTATGGTATGCGTGTAGTATTATACTCTAGACACAGGCTATGTGAACTTAAGAGTTTTTCAGCCCTATAGGGGCTGCAAAAGTGTGTAAAGTCAGGTGTAAAATTACAGGGTTACAAGGCTTGGGCACATTAAATTACATTATTTTATATGGATGTGCTGGTCAAAAGGAGAGAGCATGAGAGTATTCACATTAACTGTACAGGTAATATAAAGATGAAGTTCTATGCAGTTTCTGAACCTCTTCATTTTGGCAGGTGTTCAGTTGTAAACAAGAGCTATGCATTCCACCCCCTCAGCTGCACTCAGAAAATAAGCCAAGAATAGAACAAATAACATCTGTACTCAAACTCAAAAATGGAATCATTTTCACTTCCCAGTCAGACAGCTCAGACAACTATAAGACACATTGCTTTGTTTTTGTGTGACTAAACTTAGATTCTTTGAAACTATTAATTCTTTACAAACCATTTCTGAACATAATATATGATTAAAGCACAGAAATGAAATTGTATTGTGAGCTAGTATACCTTAAAATTAGTTTTTTCCACAAAGATGGCAACGCACAAAAAGTTGTGAATGAAAGTGTTAATTCTTCACTGAAGTACATTTCACCTTTATAAATAAAACTCATTCTCTGTATGCCTGAATTTGTATGATAGTACTCCTTTTAGGTAAGAGTATCTGTCTTCCAGGCTTTCAGTTTTTTACCTCTTCAAATTACAAAATTAACGACAATATAGAAATATTTAAAATTAAGGTATGTACAATAGAGGTTGATTTAATATTCCATGGCAATACGTACAGTAGATGCTGATGTACATTCTATGGAACCTGGATTTTTTTTTTTTTTTGAAACCGACTATGTCCAGCTTGCTTTTGTAAATGTTTACTCCACTAACACCGACTTTAAAAATCTTCCTAGTTTACATACTTTCAGTAGAAACCAAAGAAGGAGAAAAAGAGAAGAGAAACCAGAGTTAAAAACTACAAAAGAGGGAAGAGGACCGAATAAGGCCAGCAGGCTAGACTGGGAAATTATGTACCCACAATGATTCGGGTAAAAGGTTAGTAAGAGCTAAACCATTCCAGTCTGTCCAAGGTGTGGTTAAACAGGGGCTGAAAATGACAGAAGCTTTCACCTGGAAGAGGCTGGCTGCCTCAAGTGTTTTCTGAACGTTGTGCTTGGTGATTTGTACTTTACTGGTGTAGGTATAAGCCAGGAGAACTCTCATGGTTTCTGCATCAACGCCTTGGATGAGGATACGGTCTTCATATTTCTCTCTTAGATCATTGCAGAACATAGCCCTATAAATGAAAGAGTAAGCAGACTTGTGATGCAAATAAAGTGACCACTGGAACAGAGGCAGCATCATACCCTTATAGGAATCACACAGAATTTTTATGTAGAGCTGTCACAAAGGGCCTGATTCAAGTTTACAGAAAAACAACTGTTTGCCTCATTTGTTACAAGAGGGAGACATCAACATCACTAATGATGCATATCTGGAGACTACATACAACAAAACCATAGTTTTTGTGGTTTTTCATCCTGTTGATATAAAAAAAAACAATCTTACCGTTCCGTATCTTACAAAATGAAACTACAAGACTTGAATCGCGGTGCCCTTTCAACAGACCAATACTACTTACTGCAAAAGCATCGCCTTGTTTTTAATATCATCACACAGGGGGTTTTGTTGTCTGTTGACAGTCTAACAGCAATACACTATAAAGAGCTGTGGAAATTCCTTTAAGACCCCTGTACCAAACAAAATGAAGGACAATTTTGTCATTGGATTCACCTGAAATAATGGCTAGCGGCAGCAAGAACCACCCGGTGGCAGGGGAAGTCCTCTCCCTGCACATGAAGTGTCACGTCCGTGAGTGAGCTCTCGAGCCGCAGCGTCTCCAGGCCTCCCTGCAGCTCCGTGGACAGGCCCAAGTCGTCGAACTCGATTTTGCCCTCCTCTTCGCTCGAGCTCTCCAGCATCGCCATGGCCCCTCCTGCTGGGTCTCTCTTCTGTGGTTGTGGCAGTGACTCTGTGGCTGCCCGGATCATGTGAGCAGAGTCCTCCATCTCGTTCATGCTTGTTGTCCGACGCAACCGCCAACTTGGCAGTTCATCGATCCGAGTCTTAAATACTCCCTTCACTTGCCACGGCGCATACAAGCACCATGTGTAGGCGGTCTGTGTTTCCCATTGTCTGAGAAAGCCTGTTTATATGTGTGTGTCTTTCTGTTTTCTTGCGAAGCATTTCTGAGGGGTTGGCCAGGCAGACTTCCTGTTCAAGGAAGTGTTATTCTGCGTGTCTACAGACACAAGCAGGTGCATAAAACAGGAAGCTCTGCGCTTTTGCAACATTGCTCCCACAGTCAAAGGCAGCACCATGCCTTCCTTGTCCTATTTTTGAGAACTTCAGACTTGATCGTGTGCTCCTCAAAACTTTGTCCTCACAATGGACATGCATATCATGACAAAACTGACATAACCAGTAGAACAACCACGGCCACCAGTGTGTTTAGAGAGTTTTTAAGTCTGCAGAAGGCAAAATATGGTAAGAACAGTAAGAAAAGAGCTGCATTGGCCGGGAATCGAACCCGGGCCTCCCGCGTGGCAGGCGAGAATTCTACCACTGAACCACCAATGCCTAGCTATGAAATATTTTTGTGTTCGTCAAAATGAATGTACATCAGAAAAAAAAACATATCTTCTTTGACTATTTCAATTACTTACTGCCACAATAATATTCACTGATACACAAAAGGAATCCAAATAAACAAATAAAACGAATCTCTATATTCATACTCTATGTAAGCTGCCCCTTGCAATGAAGATATTGACTCCTGCGCAGAAGGAATGAATAAATGAATGAATTAATTAATGAACACCTTTCCATGACAATAGTCTTCAAGCGGACCCTTGCAAAAAGGACATTGTCAGTATAACACAAGAAAAGGAAAAATATGTTATGTTGTGTATACTTTTTTTATTACTATTGTCCGAGACCACACACATGCAATCCTCGTTAGTATAGTGGTGAGTATCCCCGCCTGTCACGCGGGAGACCGGGGTTCGATTCCCCGACGGGGAGGCAGAGCATTTTTTTCTTTTCCCCCACCCTCCCTTCCCTTCCCTTCCCTTTCCTAAAACCACTCGTCAGCAACTACACCATCTGCAAGACCTAGGGGCTAGCTGCATAAAAACTTTATGGGCATTAAGCGCTAATATAAGCTATTGATAAATTCCAAAACCAGAAAATGGCTGCCATGGACACATTTTGCCAGATTTAAAATATATAAGCCACTGAACACCTCCACATGAATGACATTTCTAAATATGAACAAAAAAAAGTCCAGAATTTTTTTCCCCCAGTTTTTGTTTACTTCTGTTCTACAAACCTGGCACCTAGATGACAGGATGGATGTACCATGCCATAACAAGGCACAAAACAAACCTACAATTGCCTGCATGTTTTGCTAAACCTCCCTAAAACAAAACCCATTCATTCTCTATGGTAGTGCTAAATCACTACGGATGCAATATATTTCTGGCCACAATGCAGGCTGTAATGGAGCTGTGGCGCTGTTTCGAGTGTTACACAAGTATTTGTTCTACTTACCAATTATTTACAAATAATTCAAAAGAATTGGTCTTTCCAGTTTTATTTGCAAATTATTAAAATATCTGTTTTATGTGTTTCAAAGGAAAATGTGAGTAACAAAAGTATTTCCACTTTGACTTGAATGGATCACACTAACACACAATTGTACAAAGATTAATTTTAGAATGCTGAAATAACAGCCAGATCCTGTATGAGTTTTTTTCACTACGGTTTTTCAAAAGATTGTTATAACGGCTATTTCAAACATGTGAACCAACTAATCCAGAGAAGGGAAACTTTAGGACAAAATCTCTGTTACAGCAATCTGTATCTGGCACCCGTGTTTAGCTAAAACTACCTAAAACAAAACCCATTCATTCTCATGGTAGTGCTAAACCACTACGGATGCAATTCATTTTTTGGCCACAACGCACGTTGTAAAGGAGCGGTGGCGCTGTTTCGAGATGTATACTTCAAACAATGCGATGCGATGACGTCACAACAACAGACCCTGACCATCAATGGGGAACGAGAAAGAGACAGGACAGAGGGGCGACGAACTGAGGTGATTCTGATTATTAATTTTTTTAATCAACCAAATTTAAGATTGATTTCCATCACTTCCATCGTCAGGGCGAAAATCGCAACTTTTCACACAGCCGTCAATTGATCTATAGAGCTAAGTCATCCGGTAACGTAATTTATACTGACATTTGCGAAAACTTTGGCTTCGCGCAAATGGGAAAGTGTGGCACACCGTATAAGAAAAAATTGTCCTGAATAAAGTTAATCGGAAAACAGTTCTCCTCAACTAGCAATATTAAGTAACAATTCACTAATGGCATCTAGGGACGCTGTTCACATCTTACTGAAGCGGCTGTGGAGAAGATGGTCCTAAGCATCTTGGAAATGCAGCAGCCGTAACACCTGCAGCCTCCGCTAAAGAAGAGGACCAAGACTCCTCACACGTGGCCAGCCTGTTACAAAAATGATGGGTCCTTCAGAGTGGACAAAACAGGTACTTCTACTGCTCCACTAAAGTTTTCAGTATCAGTAAGTTTTCAGTATCCAGGCAGAGGGTCTTACAAACCCCTAAATGAGTTTTGAGGACTTCATGTCAACAGCCTATTTTCAAAGGGAGATGAAGGCAACAAAAATCAGAGTGCAAGAAAAGAAATTGAAGAGGACCAGCACAGAAGAAGTGCCAAAGGGGCAGCTGTGCAGATTTTGCCATAAAGAACTTAACCAAGGCCCAAACAGCCCACATACACAAACAGACTTCACAGGTGTGGCCGGAAAAAAAAAAAAAAAAAAAAAAAAAAAATATATATATATATATATATATATATATATACACAGCCCTGCTAAAGTCTTTTCTCTGTACCAGTCACAAGGTGTGGCATATTTGTGTGTAATAAATGTATAATATGTCACGTTGTGTGTTTATAATGAAACGAAAATAAAATCATACAAAAAAAAAGGAGGAGTGCCAAAGGGACAGCTGTGCAGATTTTGCCAGGAACTCAAACAAGGCCCAAATAGACCACATACTCACACAGACTTCCCATGAGTGGCTGGAGCATATATATATATATATATATATATATATATATATATATATGTGTGTACACACACTGTCTGCTAAGGTCTTTTCTCACTACCAGTCACAAAGCATGGTAAGGGAGATGACCGAGAGAGTTTCAGGTCTCCACTTTTTAGGAGAAATGGTCAGCTGAAACAATGGTCAGCTGAGAAAGTAAAATAACACAGACACAAACCTCCTCCCCAACAAAGTGTCATCTTTCTCTCGATTAAAACAAGATGGCGAGTCTTCCGCAGGTTTCCTACTCTAATCTAAAACCTAACAAAAATGTGCACATTAAAGAAAAGGAAAATTACCCATCCAAACACCGTACAAAAAAATTTAAATAAACAAGGAACCACCAAACAAAGCCACAAGTCTGTAACATTGTGCAGGACCCAGTCACAAAGTGCTCCACAAATGTCTTCTTGTTTTACGGCGGTTGGCATCCAGCTTATTGGTGCATTACCGCCACCTTCTGCTCCGGAGTGTGGATCAGACAATAGACTTACACTCTAAATCCCTTTACCCAAAGCTATATTTTATCCTCCATGCTTTACACCTAGTCCTACTGTAAAATCCCTATCCATGTCATCCACCCTAGCACCCTATACCCGCTTATCCATCATATCCTGTAAAAAAAACCCTACATCCCTTGAGAAGGCTAACAGTACCCTGACCTGTGCTCTCACCCATAATGTGAATTCCTGCACCCCTAATTCCCTCAGATTATTCCTCATCATCTCTCTCTGTCCCCCATACCTCCTACAACTCAGAACTACGTGCTCCACTGATTCCTCTTCCTGACATCCCCCACACAAGCCTGCCTGGCGTTTCCCTACCATTTTCAGTGTTTTTAGTGCACAGTGCCCCCAACCTTGACCTTGTCATCACAGTTTCCTCTCTCCTGTTTCCACTACCTACCCTAGTAACTTTGACACTCTTTTGGATTTTATATAGATGCCTCTCTTTCCCCTCTCTGTCCCACCTTGCTTTCCACATTTGACTGTTTTTTTCCCAGATTACACATTAAACCTCTGCTTTATTGATATTGATTTGCATTTCTATATTTCCTTTCTTTAAAGCCCTCTTTGCCAACTCATCTACCCTCTCATTCCCATTCACCCCCACATGCACTGATACCCACAAAAATTGTACCTGACCTCCCTGATTTGCTATTCTTGCGACTGATAGAAGGATTTCATATAGTATATCTTGACGGCTGTTAGAATGGAAAGACCTTAAACTTGCTAGGACTGAGGATGAATCTGAGCATATCAACACCTTATCCTGTCTAGTTTTTTCCACCCATCATAGTGCAACCAACACTGCCAACATCTCCACTGCGTAAACGCCTAACTTATTGGATGTTCTGGTGTTGATTCCAATACCTTTTGCTGGTATTGCCACCCAAAATCCTGTCACTCCTGTCTCAGGTTTTTTTGCGCCATCCGTAAAAAACTGTGTAAGATCACTATACTCTTTCATTACATGATAGTTGAATGCACTTACCAAGGCAATTTTACCTATTTCTTTCCTTTTTGCCTCTAGCAAATTCCAGTCTATATAAGGCCATACAAGCATACTGAAAGGCTTATCCTCAGATCAAACACTTTTGCTATGTCATTCCCGACCCGACCAAAGTTATCCTGTCTGATACCTCCCATTCTCCCAGCACTCCTGCAACACTCCTTTTGTGGGGTCCACAAATGTCTCTCTCCATAGCTGCAGCAGGCTTTTTGCAGGGCCACCGGCAGGTGAAGCCAATCAGGCAATTAGCATCTTGTTGGGGTGGAGCCATAGACTGTATAAAAGGGTGGAGCACAGGCAGGGACAGAAGCACAGATCACATGCAGTGGGTTAGCTTCAGCAATAGCACATAACAGCCACCAGGTGGCCTAAAAGTTTTTAACATTGGCTTCTGTCCCCTTACAATCTGTTGTACTTGTTTGTGCTGTTGCTGCACAGATGTACATTGGTTGCTTACATTGTAATCATTCCCCTAAGGGATACTGTATTTGTTTGTGTGTATATATGGGTACTATGTATGTACATATGTGCATATATTTAAAATTTCAAGGCATCTATAAATAAATCTCTATAATTGTACTCTTCATAAGCGACCCCTTGCAACACAAACACTGTCAATCATTTACACAAGTATACCTAACACACTTACAATCGTCCATGTTATGATTTAAGTTACGTTTTTGTATATTCTGAGGAATGCTGATAAATACATCACTAAATGAAAGCAGCTACATATGTTTTAATGAATAACAAAACATCTTAGTAAGTGTAAAATATTTAAAGATATTATTTATCTGGACCTAAAATGTTAAAATGTACATTTGTGACAATTGGCAGAGGAACAAAAATGGTTGCATTTTATACGTATGAAAAAAGGTGGTCACTTTTGCTTCAAAGCAAATAACCATTTTCTGCCTAAAATCATTAGTGTTAATAATTTACCTTGTTCTCTCGCACTGTTGCATCCACGGGATTGGATCAGAACAGAGGGATCAGACGCGGCTCTTACACAGAGGCTGGTGCACTAGCCTGAAAGCTGGCCACCTTGTGTATATGCTACTTAGCTACATTAGCTAACTATGCTAACGACCCATCACGCCTTATGTTCTCAGTTACAACTTCAGTAATAAATAAAATTGATAATGGGTGTGTTAAATTTACAGTAGGTGTGCGAATGATTGACAATTGTCAATAGTATTAGCTTCGCCGAGGCGGTGGGGGGCCCCCAAATTAAATTATGTTTAGGGCTCCATAAAGGCTTGGGCCGGCCCTGCATGTCGCCCGCCATGTTAAAACTGACAGCACTTGAGACCAATGAACTAGGCTACGTAAGAACCACCAAACATTGCCCCTCGCCACATGCGAATCCTTCACACCTGGCTAATTAGGGAAAACCCAATGTAGTTAGCTGATCCCACAGTAACGTTAAACAAAAACTGACAGCCTGTGTGTAAACACAAGATGCCACTCAGTTTATTGGTTTGCTTGTACAATTTAATCCAAGCAATCCAAAGAGCAGATCGCTGAATTTATCGATTAGAAATATGCACGTTCGCAAACTGGCTAGATAAATTAATTTGTGGCTGGAACACGAGCTCGCAAATATTGGCATTGCACTTTCGACTAAAATAAAATAAATGAATAAACACTCGCTCTTACCTTCAAAGGCATATACGGGATTTCTCAGCCTGTGTATAAAATCAAAGAAATGTTCTCCTCCGTCTTCAACCCCACCCACTCACGATGAGTGTACCTATGTAACAGGACAGCCATAAAAAATGAGACCTGAGGAACAGTAAGAAGGCAGATTCGATTATATCTTAATTCCATGTGGTTTTATCGCTAGAACTTTAAATAAAAAATGTCAGATCCTCGCAAAGTTCTAAGGCCAGTAAATTACTTAAAGATCCAACAAAAAAAAAAAAAACTCCGCGTCGCTTTTAATCCCCTTGGCTAACTTCGGTTTAACTCGACTTCTTGAACAAGCCCGTAGGTTTGTCTTTTTGCTTTGCTGTATAGGGACTTCTTCACTAACTAGCCCTGCAGCCACGTTCACCCCTCCCCACACAGAAAAGTGCGCCACACCCAGAAATGTCCCTAACATACATATATATATATATATATATATATATATATATATATATATATATTTTTTTTTTTTTTTTTTTTTTTTTTAGAAAAGTCTAACAAATACAGGCAACGACAGTTGCACAAAGTCTCCGAAAATGTGTAAAGTCAGAGATAGCCAATGCATTATAAATATGCCGAGGAATTGGTTATTTTCTAATATTTACAAGGTAAAATGCTGCATAGTCTGCCTTTAAATCTCCTTTTGTCTACGAAAATACTGTCGGTCAGCAGCGTTAGCTAGCTAGGCTACGTGTTTTTTTTTTTTTTTTTTTTTTTTTTGCCGAACATTGCTAGTTAGCAGTTACCTCACTAAATGTAAAAATAAATAAATAAATAATAAAAAAACACTAAAGAATTGTATTCGACTCTTCTGTATGCAAGCTTAACTGTAGTCTGTGGTGTGAAAAGAATGTAAGACCAAATGTGACTAAATTAAATGAGTAATTGATAATGAAATAAATTAATAAGCAATGAAATAGACTAAATAATTTGACAATGAAATAAATAGCCTAAGCAATGAATCAAATAAGTCAATAATGAAATCAATAAATAAGCAATTAAATAGATGTGATATTTAACATTGTTATGTAGCTCGTTATGCCGCATCTCATCCTAAAGAAACTAACTGAACAAACATACAAATGGCCGTTTCTGAAACAGGCTCTTAGCTAATTAATGTTATAAATAATACCGTTGGCAAAATGGCTAACTACAAGTACAGACCTTGATTCTGCATCCCAGTTTTTCTCATCCCCCCGAGGCTTGAATCCACTTGTTTTCTCTTCATTGGCTCGGTATTTTTGCGTGGGGAGAAATAAAACTTAAAATCGGTGCTCTTGGATTTGCTATTTGAACAGCCCACCACGTAACTTATCGCTATTTTTATGATCTTGATAAATACTCGATAACTATTTCGCGCCACGGACTGTTTTCCACTCCCTGGGGATGTGTCCAATTTACTTACTGCCTCTAGGATACCTGACCCCGCCCCTTCCATGTTCACTGAAAAAACATCATCAAATAAATAAAAGAGAAATAAAATTATTAATAGATATTTATTTTTTCCACTGTGAATTATTTTTTTTCATTTCATTATCTATTTCATTGCTTATTTATTCATGTATTAATTTATTTAATTTAGTCATATTTGGTCTTCGGAGTGACGCCATGTCGGAGGGTGACGCCCATCGAGATATACAAGAACGCCTAATATATAGCCGAAAAAACGTACTTTCCCTGAAGGGAAAGTATGCCACCCAGATGGCCAAGAGCGGACGCTCAAAGCGCAAGAAGCGCAACAAAGAATTGGAGTAAACGTTTACTAGTTTTTTTTTTTTTTTTTTTTTTTTTAAATTAAATTGATATGTGCCATAGTTTCTTTAATTTATTATCCACATAACACTGATTTGATTCAGCTAGTCATGGAGTGGGCTTCTCATGTTGGGTCCCAGAAAGCCAGAGACTCCCTGGATCTGTCTGTGCCAGTTTCACAGAGATCTTTACAGTGATTAGTAGCATAGTCCATAGCAATGCACAGGTAGTGCACTTAAAAGGTATAGTACAGTAGGTGCTGGGAAAAAAAAAAAAAAAAACAGATGGGAAAGCACATGCATTTTGTTCAGAGAAAATATTTATTACACTTTTTTTTTAAAAAGTTACAGGAGTGTTCATTTATTTTCATTGGTAACCACTAGCTGCATATGCTACGTCGTAATGCAGTCGAGAACACCTAGCGTCCAGTTCACTTGACGTGGCCAATCAATGCTTTTTAGCCACATCCCGCTATAAAAGCTGAGTAGAAAAAAAAGAATATCTAAAATTCATAAGCAAGTGGTCGTGTGAATAATATAATTTCTGAATATTTCTACTCAGCCAGAACCTGAGGGAAATAAAGATCAAATGCTTATGAGTTTGACGTAAAAATTGTAGCCTTATCTCATGCAGCCATTTTAGAGGTTGTTTGCACTTACTGTGATAGGGGGCGCTTGACAAAATACGGAGTGGCATATCGTCTCTCTCCGTATCTTTGATACAACTTTGACTTGCAGTTTCTGCCCTGATCAACCTATGGGGGTGTCACTGCAAAACCTGTTGGCCTCTGCAATAACAGTTGCTTTGTGCTTCAGATCCGGTTGACCCCTTATTGGGTGAAATGCAATCAAATGATTTAAACTTCAGTACATAGTTTTGCGCATGCATAGAAAGAAGCATTGGTTGGCTGGTTGGTCTAGGGGTATGAGTCTTGCTGAGGGTACAAGAGGTCTGGGGTTCATATCCTGAATGAACCTGTTTTGATTCCACTTAAATTCTTTGTCTTGTTGACTGCCAATGTAGAAGTAGTGAATGCCCCAATCTGTACTTGCTGCATCTTGAACCAGTTGTAGCCACTTTGCAATTTCCATTTGTTTCAGCATTATTTTATAATACCATGTATGACGAAATGGAAAAAGACACCAAATTCACATTGTGATCTCATTTCTGAAGGGCTGGCTAGGTTAACTTCCTGTTCAGGAAGGCTTGCTCAGTTTATCCACATTGATGAACAGCTACATAAAACAGGAAGCCCTGCTTTTTTGCAGTTCTGCACAGAAAACCCATTTCCAAGAAGTAGTATGATGTGCATCAACTGGTGCAGAGGTAAACCAGCATCATTATCAACATTCAAGTCTTATCTGCACCTGCACAGGCGCTAAAACATTATCTTGTCAATGCAACAGGATTATAATTGCGTGCTATTTTACAGTAAATGTAGAAATTGTATTACAGTCTGAAAGCTAAGCTTTGATCCCCTCAGAAAAAAAAAAAATAAATAAAAAATCTGGTGTTGCTTGAATTTGAGTTTAACAGAAGCTAATCAGAACAGAAGTTAAGAAGTGAAACTGTAACTGTATTACGAGTCTGGCTAAACACGTAATACAGAGATATGATGGGTTTAAGATCCCTCCAGTTGATAACAAAATCAGTTTGGTCATTATAGAACAGTTCATAATTGTTTTCTATTTAATTAACAATGTGAATACCATAACCTGCTCAATGTATCCAAGCTCTATCTGGACAGGTTCGTATGCTGGACTGGGTGATTTATGAGCTAATCTGTTGCTAACCTGAGATATTTGAGTTTGATGTTAGCTCAAGGTGTTTCCTTGTTTTATTGCTTTAAACAGTATCATTAAGTAAGTGTACTTTGACTGACCTTGAAAGGTCTTGTAGTAACTGAAACCCTGACAAGTGATTGCACTTTCACTTCAGGAAGTCTATTAGCCATAAAAATCCTGTACATATTACGTGACAACAGTCACTGGTGAGAAGAACAGTTCAGGAAGTTAGGGTTTTCAAATCATCTTTCATTGAGATCTCCAGCAGGTAGGGGCCATGTGGATTGTTTAAAGTTTCTGCTAGTTGTAATGTTCCCTGAGTGTTCGAATTATCAAACCATTCCTTTGAGTTGAATGTGTAAAAAATCTGACATTTTGATCACTTTATTATGTTGAATGTTTAGGTTGTTTGGGAACATAAGAAGGGAAACTTGTGCAATTGATATACCGTTGACACTAAGTTTCAGTTTGAAAATCATTTTCAAAGTAGATTAGTTATGTCTCAAAATAGTGTTTATACATGTGCTTATAAAACCTTTCTTATAGGGATCTCGGTACCCTTCAAAAGCTGTTACTTTTCTTACTTTTCAGCTGCAAATGTCAGTGGTCATTGGGCATTTCTTTCCTCATTCCTATCAGGGTTCCTAGGGGGAAAATGGCTTTTCACAACCGGCTGACTCTTGGACAAAAAATATTACTGGTTATTTTTTGTTTTCCGCTACTTCCTTTCTACCTGTGCTATGCATGTAAGTACAATTTCAGTGTGAGGATGACTGAAACTAGCATAAAAACCCAACTTCATTTTGTATTAGTTGGGTCTCTCACGATACAAATGCAAATCAAGTACAGGGGTTTAGAGTTATATTTGCATGCCTACAACAAGTCATCCACAACCCTCTTTCATGACTCAGGTTGCTGTGCTACTGGCGATGAAGATGAAAAAGATAATGAAAAAAATGAGGAAGACAAACTAGGTGAGTAAATTGAGACTCAAGTCAGAGAGAGAGCTCACCCAAGAAAGCGAAACCGAGCTGCATCTTTTCAGCTCGCCGCTCACAAATGGCCATCTTTTCAGGGCCCAGAACTGTAGAGAAAAACACACGTTTTAGGTGCGTGAGCTCTTGCCACTAGTCAGCGTGGCCCAGACAAATCTACTTCTCCAGCGGACCGAAAATCACATACCTAATTACGAAAAATGAGTGGCCTGTTAAAATTATGGGACTGCGATTGTGGTTGAAACGAAAACCTACACACACAGGGGGCCCCCAGGACTGAGTTTGGGAACCACAGTTCTAAAACACTGATGTACAAAATTATTGTATTAGATATTGAGGCAGTGGCTGTGCGGTACCATTTCCCATTTACTGTATTGTATTTAACAAAGGTGCATTTCATTGTGTCTCACAAAGCACACAAGGAAGGCCAGTGCAGATGCAAATATACTATACTGATGTCATTGGATGGATGGTTATTTATTTTCATGCCATTAAATTGTACATATTTCCACTAGTTGCACTATTATACAGTATACAACGTTTTATGCTCCACAGGAAAAGAAGTCAGAAGAAATGACACTGTTTTTGAGAATGAGGGTAAAAATTTTTTGAGATACTTTTATTATTATTATTATTATTATTATTAACAACAATAATTATTAATTATGATTAATAATGTTGATGCTTATGATTATTATTATTATTTATGCAAACAGAAATACTATTTTCTACCTGTGAATTATATTGTACATATTTACAAAATAGAAATGCTATTATTCTCTTATCCCTTGTTTTTTTATAATTCATCTTTTTGCAGCTGCAGTTGATATTCAACCAGAACCAAGAAGCTCAAGTTTGCCAAAGACGGTTACTTTTCATAGAGGTATGAGGTCTATATTTTTTTCTGCAAACTTTGTACATATGTGTTCATACATTCCGAGGATTTGTATGAACTATATGGGTTATATGTTATTGGTAATGCATAAATTATTAAATCATAAATGCAGTAGAAGTAATATTGAACTTCAGGAATGTTGCGTAGACTTAACAGATGAAATAAAATCACAAAAAAACATAATGCTGCAAGTTGGTTTGTACTCTAGAGCATCAGGAGGAGGATGTGGAAAACAAAGGCAGTAGAAACCATAACGAAGGTAAGAGGCCTGTCTCCGAGTTAACATACAGTCAATAAACATGCCAGTCCTCAACACGATTCCAGCATGTCACTTTGCATTGTCTTGTAGTAACGGTGGAGATTCACCCACAGAAAAATACACAGAGGTTGCCTGCAAGACTTTCCTTTGGTAAAGGTAAGTTGGAATATGGCAATACTGGCTCTTTCATCAGACCAAGAAAAAGTTTACACAAAGTGAAAGTGAAAGAATTTTGTTAATGTGTCATGAAAAAGCCTTTCTGAGAAATCTACTTGAAATCTTACAACCGCTGTGCATTCCTGTCGGGGAGGCAGATCTATTTTAGTTTTTTTTTCTTCTAAATTTGAACAAAGCCAAGTTGAAATTGAAATTGAAAAGTCTTTTTTATGCCCTACAGGAAAAGAAGTCAGAAAGAATGACATTGTGTATGAGAACAAGGGTAATTATAATTATTTTTTGTTCAAGAGATATTTTAATTTGAACAATAATCATAATCGTCATCATTTTTATGATTATTGTGGCAACTAGGAAGAAGGCTACTACTACTAGGAGGCCAACCACCAAGGGTGATTCGGACCACTATTGTTTTTACTTCAATATTTATCCTTCTTATATTTATTCTGCCTCTTGCTAAACCCCCCTCTCCTTCCTATACTCAGAAACTCATGAAATTTGGCAGGCATGTCCAATATGACTGCCAATTTATTATGCATGACACGCATGCAAGTGACCCCGCAAAATTTCAACAATTAAAAATTATTACGACCATCCCGTTTCACATACATCAAACTCTTGCTCGATTGCTCGTGCCTGTTTGGTGGTACAGAGAGTGGATTCAGTGGAACAAGTTTATTGGAGTTTGGAAAAGTTTGTTGAAGGGTTGCATTGTGCTTTTAAGTGTGTATTTGATACTAGTTCGAGTTTTTAAAACCCAAATTATAAACAAGGTAAGACGGATTTGATTCTAAGGTGAAAATCTTAGTTGTCATAGTTTGGGTCAGAGAGGGAATTTTCCCACTTTTTCCTCTGCTTAAACACTCGGCTTGCAAACTAGCTGGTTAGCTAATTCGGCCACATTTCCTGCTGACGAGATTTATTTTGAAATGCTTATTAATCGGCCACATTTCCTTCTGACGATATTTATTTTGAAATGCTTATTAATGTTAATGCAATGTTTATTTTTTTGGTCCTGTTATCTGGGGATCACGAATTATTATCTCGTGATCTGGACGAAACAAATGTTGTTTTCTCGTGATCACGAGCTCACCTGAATACGAACCTGAAATGGCTCCGCTTGCGCGTTGTACATTATGTTACTGACCGTGTTACATTTATCAATCGAGAGAACATCTTAAAATATTTTTAAAACGCATGACGCCTTCATCTTTAGGAACAGTTGCCTGTTAGAGAAGTTGAGAGACGGTGACTCTGGAGATGGTTGGCTATTTGGTACGAAATTAAACAACCTGAAATATTAAAACTTTCCTGAGGTTTTTTTTTTGTTAAAGACATGTAAACATTTAAAGGTAACTGCCTATCCATTGCATCTATTGATCCTGAAACCTGACCAAAACGGGTGATTTGATTGAGGTTTTTAAATTCATAAAACGGATTAACAAAATTAACTACGAGAGATTATTCAGGTTCAGTTCTTTTGGTAGAACGACTGGACACAGAAAGAAATTAGCAAAAGGTAAATTTTGCACAGTAAATTCTTTCCCGCACAGAGAGTGGTTATTGTGTGGAATAGCTTGCCAGGTCATGGAGTAGGGGCAGAAACCCCGGGGGGTTTTCATTACCAGGCTTCGTACGGTGCTAGATACTATCTAATTTGTAGTATAAAAATTGTAGTTTAAAATCGGCCAACTAGATGGTCGCCATTTTGAATTTAAAAAATCTTCTCATGAACCAAACGTCCAGTTGATGTCAGATGTTGATGTTGATGTTGGCCAATCAATTTGACCCCTTTGGGTGTGGCCATTAAAGTCTTGAAACATGTTCTGAAAACTTGAACATTGTCATTAGGTTAAAAAAACTTGGATATGTAGCATTGTCAACTTCCACAATCTTCTTAAGTCTGCCTAAGTGTGATCAAGATGCCATTTGGAACAAGAACACTGCCTTACTAAATAGCAAAGGAAAAGTTTCCATGTTCAACGATGGCAGAATGACAGCCAATCATTTTTTAGTATATGCAAATTAGCATATGCAAAGTCACAGCTTTTATTTTTGGTCTGTTAAATTCTAGACTTGGTCTTCGGCCTTGATTGTTTTGAATCGAAGGGCTTGTCATTCCACACAAGGCGAGACTTGAATGGTGTCGATACCTTGAAAAACATGCCTGCTATAAAAATTTTATATATAGCATTATTGGCCATTGTTGCACTCAAAAAAATAACACTTTAAATTGTATTATTTCAGTATATGAAAATTAGCATGTGATGCTAAGTCACAGCAATAATTCTTGGTCTGATTAATTCCAGGCTTGCTCTTCGGCCTTGAAACATGTTCTGAATTGAAGGGCGCCTTCTTCTGAACAAGGCAAAACTTGAATGATGTCAATAGCATGAACAATATGGCTGCCAGTAGGGTTTAAATTTTTGACTTTCATTGATGTTGTGGGCCGTACAGGGTTGTGGCTTGCTGGGCTTTAAAGTGTAAATGCATGAAGATTCATGGTGTTAGATGGACATAGTTAACTTGCAACAAGCCAAAACTTGAATGGTGTTGATCACTTGAAAACATAGCTGCTTTAACTAATTTAATTCCCCTACCACCTTAGGTGGTGCTACAGTCACCACTTCAAAGTTGCAATGTTGAAATCATTATTGCTGATGTACCCTTACATACAGTACACTCCAAAGTTGGTGAAAGTTAGTTTTCCAGTCCATGACAAAGTACAAGTTGCTATGATTAATTTTTTCTGAGTGACAATTACTTTTCTGATAGAACTCAATTGAAATAGACAGCTTGCCTTGTACCTGTCACTCAAATAGCTCCTCTCCCCCTCCACATTCACACTCTGAGGATAGCTACAAGCAGAACCCCCCCCCCCCCCCCCCACCCCCCACACACACACACAACTGCAGTGTACAGTTGCTGAGCCTTGATATAAAACTGTTATGTTTTCTAGAAGTCTGGCCTTGCAAATTGCTTCATTCTTGAATAAAGAACTAAATTGAGCTTTTTGAAATAAAAATGTCCCTGACCCCTGGATTTCATCAAAAGAGCTATCTTGACATTTATATATTCATTAGGCTATTCAATTTCATAAACACTTCTATTTAAAGTAATTTTCATTAAAATAAATGTCTGTTAAGTCACTATCTAACGCTGAATTAGGTAACACAATGGTGATTGAGCCTATTGTTATATTAATTAATATTATTATTATAATAATTTATGATTAAAGAACTGGGTGTCTGTGGCGACATTCCCGGGAAAAAAATCACAATCGGCGCATAGTTAGTGAAGCGTTTTCCATCACCTATCAGTGGTTGGTCCACCAGAGAGGATAGGCGGAGCTAACACAACAGGCTTGCTCTTCAACTCAGTTGTATGTGAGCGGCGTACTGTTTTTTCCGGTGTCTGCTAGCGTTACAATAACAGAGAAAAGGAGGGGGGAGGGGGGTTATGGAACCCTAATACGTTTTTGTGCATCATCAACAAATAATTATTTTATTAGGCTATATTCTTTATCTTAAACCAATGGGGAATGGAATTATTCTCAGTAGTTGCTATAAGTTGGACTAAATGTAGGCTAGAGCTACAGTGTATGCTCCGACATCTCTGCTTGCAGCTTTATTATTATGATTATTATTATAGTCCATCCACCTACGACACCCTTCAGTTGTGTTGCCATTTACTTTCTTTCAGGGTTTGTTGATGCTGACAATAAAACTAGTCAGAAAACTGAATTTGGTGAGTCTATTTACACAAATACTAAATTAATTTTTAAAAGATGATTGTTTTGTAATGCCTGCAGCAGACCCTTGAAGTATGTAGTTTTCTTCATCATGCTTTATATTTCAGCTTACCCGTGGGACAAGTCCAGCCTCAAGTCAATGCACATAGATTTGGGTAAACTGAAAAGCCTTGACACATATTCAAGTAAGGTAAGCCATCCCCCTAATATCAGAATTTGTATAACCATAAATACCTACATACTATTCCTAGTTGAATAAAGGTTAAAGTGCTCTTCTTAGTTGAGCAAAGCTGAGTCCTTCAGTTGCGTGATTGTACAGTAAGGATATGCACTGTGGGTGAAGGCCTTACTCAGTGTCTCTCTGCTTTTAAGGTGAGACACCGGGACACTGTGGAGGCCCTGGTGCAGGAGCTGATGAAAGGAATTAGTGGTGACCTAGAGAAACTGAGAGCTATCTGGATGTGGGTCACGCACCACATCGGTAAGAGCACCTCCTGAAGAGGGTCAATGGATGTGGGGCTCACATCAACCTTTTTTATGTATCACTTCATATGCTGTATGTTTGTAAGGGGGGGGGGGAGGTTCTGTTTCCTCTTGACCACCATTTGCTTAACTTGTGATGTGTTGCGCATCTTCTCCGAAACAAACACTTTGGTTGAGTATGTAGGAAGAATGTAAAATGCTGGTTGCATTCACAAACCAATGAGAAGGAACTACAAATCCCAGGAGAAGGGCCAACAGCTGTAATAGTGGCAAAGTACAACTTTGCCTGTCATAATCTTAGGGACAATGAATTAATTGACTAATTGATATTGTGTTGTTTGTTGTTGTTACCACCGTTATATGTAGTAATTGTTCTGTTCAGTTTACATTCATGTTCTGAAGTATTTCTGTATGTATGCTTTGGCAATATTTACAAATGTATTCAGTGCCAATAAAGATATTTGAATTTGAATTTGTGTCCACAGAGTACGATGTGGAAGGACTGCGTGTTCCCAGCCTCAGAACGAGCTGCGCTGCTGATGTATTAAGGTCAGGGAAGGCGGTGTGTGCAGGCTATGCTGGCCTGTTTCAGGAAATGTGCAGGTAGCTCTCATTCTTTCTCCCCCTTTCTTTTTCAGTCCAAGCAGCACAAGCAACTGAAGAACAAGCAAGATCAATGGCTGCGTGATATCACCATCCAATTGACTCGATTTGTTTGACTCGATTGAATTAATTGCAGTGTGTGTGTGTGTGTGTGTGTGTGTGTGTGTGCGCGCGCGGTGTGTGTGCTGATTGCTGATTGGGGCAGTGAACTTATTTTTCTAGGAAATGTTTACACTATTAAGAATGGCTTTATTATTTATTTATTTATTTATTTATTTATTTATTTCTACGCTAATATCTGTGCTAATCTCTTAATGGCAAGGCTACAGATGCTATGTAATGAACTCTGTTTAGAGTTGCAGGCATTGAGTGTGAGACGGTGTCTGGGTACTCCAAGGGTGCGGGGTACAAGCTGGGTGACCGCTTCAACGGAGACACGGACCACGCATGGAACGCCGTCCGCCTGGGAGGGAGGTGGCACCTGCTGGACAGCACCTGGGGAGCTGGGAAAGTTGGTGAAAAATTCAGATTTGAGTGAGCATACTTTTCTTTTTTTTTCTTTTTTAAAAAGGATGTTGTACAGTCAGGTGGATAAAGCAGAGTGATGCGTTCTGAGCCTTTAGCCTACTGGAGGTTGGAACACAACCCTCTTTTCATTCTAGACTACAAGCAAATATTTGCTTCCTACTGAAAACCGGGTTTGCTCCTACTATCCGTTCCAGATGTGTACTAATTACCAGCTGGTAAATTACCTGAACTTAGTAGCAAGCTATTAACGAAGATAATTAGCTTTGTAATCAAACGGTATCAACTAACAAATGAGAGAGAGAAGTTTTCATGGAACCAGTCAGGTTCAGCCCCAGTACATTGAGCTGTGGTGGGGAATCAAGCCCTGTTAAATTACTGTAGATTTCTGAATTTAAAAAATAATAGTCATTGCTTCACCAATATTCAGAATAAAATCCTTGTTAACAGTGATTGTTTACATTCTTTGTTGGTAATTGGTGTTCTGGAGGCATATAAATTTACCTTGCATTTAAGGAGTTAATTTCATATGCATATTGCATATGAATTTCATATGCAACCTTGTCAACTACATGAGCGATGAAGCATTGGGTTGCCATAGTGGATGGGACTGAAACAAGCTATTCATAAGACTTTTTTTACCCACACATAAAATGTATCTATGGTTGTTTTATAAAAGCTTTTTACTTTAATGCTACTACTTTGACCAGTCAAGCATTTCTGTCTCCAGGGCTTTGTGGAAATGGATGTACATTGACAGTTACTAGTGAGCTAGCTAGCTCAAATAATAGCGTTTTGTTTTGTGACTTTTGTTTTGTACTTACTTTCACACTCGCAGCATAAATCATCAGTAGTCATGATTTCACTCTGGACCTTTCAATTAGGATGATGTTGTATGAGAGTGACCCATCTCAGATTTCACTGCTTCAGATAACTGCTTTGTGCTTTCAGTTACAATGAGTTCTACTTCTTGACTCATCCTGCGCTCTTTGTGGGAGATCACTTCCCAGAAGATGCCAAATGGCAGCTGCTGACACCTCGGGTTTCCCTGAAGCAGTACGAGAACATGGACCATAAGAAGAGCTCATTTTATAATTTAGGCCTCCTTTCTTCACACCCAGAACAATGTCTTATACAATCAGGTACTTTCTAATAATTTCCAGTCCTTTATTTCTATTATTAATGACTGATTCACCTGACTTGATGATTACAGGTTTGAGATATGTGCTGATTTCAAGATTAACTAATGTGCCCATAGTTAATAGTCACGATAACTGCTATATCAACATACACGCCCCTCTCTCTCCCCTCCGTGCTCTAGATGGAAAGACAACAATCACAGTTCAGAGTTCATCACCTATGCTCTTTCTACACAAATTGAATGGGAAAAGTAACTGCGGGATAATGACACTCAGGCCATATGGAATGAATCTGGATGTCTACCCCGAAAGCACTGGACTGCACACCTTAGAAATCTTTGCGAAGGCAGGCGACTCTGGAGAAAAGGAGTTGTACACCCCGGTGTGTAGCTACCAGCTGCGGTGCCGGGCCGTCTCCAGGGAGATGAGGCCCCCGGCGGATCTGGTTAACCCCGTGGGACCCAGCTGGCTGTCGGAGAGGAAGGGGCTCCGCGAGGCCTCGCAGCCGGATCCCGTGGTCCACTCCGCGGACGGCCGCTGCTCGTTCAGCTTCCGCACGGCGGCACGCCTCGACCTCATGGGCATGCTGTCCGCCGCCGCCTTCTCCATGACGGACGACCAGCAGAGGAGGCACGTCTTCCCGTCCAAGCGAGGCGATTGGACGGACTTCAAAGTGCAGGTCCCGAGGGCGGGGCTGTACGTGTTCACCGTGTACGCCAAGGACAAGGCGGAGACGGGGGATTACGGCCACGCCTGCAATTACATCATTTCCTGCACCGACCCTCGAGCGCGGTGGCCTCCGTACCCTCTGAGGTACGGCAAATGGAAAGACGAGTACGAGCTGGTGGAGCCTCTCGCCGGCGTGCTCCCGGCCAATCGTGCGGTCCGGTTTAAGATGAGGGTCCCCCACGTATCGCAGGTGAAGGTGGGAGGCCAGGACTCGCATGCCCTGAGCCAGGATGCGGACGGGTACTGGACTGGCAGCTTCAGCACGGCAGGATGCAAGGACGTTAATGTTAAGATAAAAGTCAACCCTAGCGACAGGTCATTATCCTTTATTCTGAATTACCAAGTGGAGGTCCAGTAGCAACTTCACTGTCTGCCTTTATTTTTGCACTTACGTTTGTAATTCATTTTAAATGATTGAAATATGTTTACACATTGCACTGAAATGCTAAGGGTAGTGCAATAATGATGGAAAAAGGGGAATATTGGATACCCTAATATACCCCAGAGGCTGTAACATGGATTCAGATTGATTCCTTTTTTTAGCATTATAATGTTTCACCTTTATTTGCATAATCGCCTTGTAACCCCTCCCACCCGCCCAAAGGGATCACAGAGCTTCTCCACCCTAGCTCCCCAGTGGTGGAACGAACTCCCCGTCCCTCTCCGAACCTCCCCCTCACTACCCATCTTCCGCCGTGGCCTAAAGACTCATCTCTTCAGACTATACCTAGACTAACCACCACCACGCTGTATATTTCACTCTTTTATTTAAAATAAATAAATAAATAAATAAATAAAAAAAACCTTTTTCCTGTCAATTGTTACTTGTTGCCCCATCCCTGCACTTCTTGGTAATTTGTATTTGTCCTAATACTGTAGCTTATTCTTCTGCCTAGTTGGCTCTGCAGATGTTAGGCCAGAATAGTGTTCACTGTTCTCGGCTAGAAATAGCTGTACAAAATAAGTATCGTACCTTACTGAACCCGTGTTCAGCAGTTGTCTACGACCATGAAATGCACTTTTTTGTACGTCGCTTTGGATAAAAACGTCTGCCGAATGTAATGTAATGTAATCTAAATATTTTAGATTAGTAGAATTTTTCCTCTTTCAAATGACAACAGACTGATGTTATACACACATTCAACCCAACCAAACAGAAAATTGTACTGATGTTATAATTCGTAATTTCGGGGAAGAATGGTCTGTCCAATTAAACTAGATCGGATGAGGGTTGAGGTCATTTAAATGAACTGAGAAAAAAGACATTGTTTTGTGTTTAAATCATCAACACTGACTGAAGTTTATTCTTTGAAATATAACCCTACTCTGGGTATGATCATTATTTGTGGAATGTTTACATGAGAGAATTTATCAAGGTATAAATCCTGAAATCTAAAAACAAAAACAGTAAAAGTCCTTTTGCTTATTTCTGTATAATTTTGAACATTTACATTTCTAAGGAGACACATGTCCTCTCAATAAAAGGGTAATTGATGGCATACAGCCATGCCACTAAATTTGCACAGCCCATGGGATTCTGGGGACCACTGAAATTGCAGGTGATTACAATCCCATAAAAAGATTTTGCAACCACTCATACTAGGGTACAAAGGTGGTTTTAGCTCAAGTCATGCTGAGTAAGGTGAAATGGATCATTATTTTATGATAATTTGTTATCACACACAATATGACAACACCCCTGAAAAGCAATGAGCATTGTCATTGTGTGATTTGGAGACCAAATTCCACGTTCGTCTTCCTAAGTGTAATTTCTAAATATCACCAGGAGATGGCATAACTGCAATGGGCAAAAAAAGTTTCCTTTGGTAACAGAGTTGTTTGTAATGAATGTATCTGGTCGATATTCGTTATACACTACATGGCCAAAAATATGTGGACACCTGAACATCACATCCATATGTGCTTGTTGAACATCTCATTCCAAAATCATTGGCAATAATGTGCAGTTGGTCCCCCTTTTTCTGCTATAACAGCCTCCACTCTTCTGGGAAGGCTTTATACTAGATGTTGGAGCATTGCTGCGGGGATTTGCTTCCATTCAGCCAGAAGAGTATTAGTGAGCTCGAGCACTGATGTTGGGCGATAAGACCTGGCTCACAGTCGGCATTCCAGTTCATCCCAAAGTTGTTCGATGGGGTTGAGGTCAGGGCTCTGTGCAGGCTAGTCGAGTTCTTCCACACCACACACGGGGCGACATAGCTCAGGAGGTAAGACTGATTATCTGGCAGTCGGAGGGTTGCCGGTTCAAACCCCGCCCTGGGCATGTCGAAGTGTCCTTGAGCAAGACACCTAACCCCTAACTGCTCTGGCGAATGAGAGGCATCAATTGTAAAGCGCTTTGGATAAAAGCGCTATATAAATGCAGTCCATTTACCATTTACCATTTACACTCAGTAAACTGTTTCTGTATAGACCTCACTTTGTGCACGAGGGAATTGTCTTGCTGAAACAGGTAAGGGCCTACCCCAAACTGTTGCCACAAAGTTGGAAGCACACAATTCTCTAGAATGTCATTGAATGCTATGGCATTTAGATTTCCCTTCACTGGAACTAAGGGGCCTAGCCCAAAGCATGAAAAACTGCGCCAGACCATTATTTCCCCCACCACCAAACTTTACCAGTGTACGTGTCACTGCCACTGACCTATTTTCCTTTGTGTAAGGAGGATGGACTGAACTCAGGCAGTGGAATCATTAGGCTTTTGCAAGAGTCCTCTGCCCTTCGGTCCCAGGTGTACAGCGGGGGGTTAGGTGTGCACGCAGACTTCAGAAACTTCCTCCCGCCCCCCTTTAAAGGAGCAGCGCATTCCTCTCGAAGGGGCTTAGAGGCATAATCATTGCACAATTAAGATAATTTCAGTGCGACAGCTGGTGGGGAGAGAAGTAATTTTCACGCTTCCTAATCGAGTCTGGCTGTCAGATTAAGATAGAGGGTTGATTTGAGGGAAATTGTCTTGGCTGACTCTTTGGAGCCAGGCCCAGGTGGCCCCAGGTACTTCCTCTCCTGTTTTTTTTTTTTTTTTGCCCGCAGAACCCGGGAGGAAATTTGGTTCTGATTTGCCACACTGAAGAGATCACTCGAGTGCCAGTCGCCGTCTGTCTCGGGGGATGTGTCAAAGTGTTACCGCCTTCCGTGACTTTGCTTCAAACCAAGAGTAGTCAAGCTAGCCCCCCCCCCACACCCTCCTCCTCCTTTTTGCTCTGCCTTGTCCTTTTCTGATTTCCCTTACAACGCCACATTTCCGCTGGAGAGAGCTCACCGCATATTTGTATCATTAATCTTGAGCTGCTAGCAGCTTTTCTCCATTAGTTATTGAACGGCAGTGTTTTTGGGTTTCCCCTGCTCCCTGTCTACATCGTCTTGGCTTCCCTTGTGATAACAGGGTTTGCCATGACCAGTCCTCTGCTCTTAGATTCTCTTGATCCTTCTGTTAAGGTGGGGCATCCTGAAGTGTTGGGAAAATGCATGCATGGCCTTGCACCCAACCAAACCACCCAAAGATCAAGGACTGTTATATTAAAAGATTTTCTTGAATTGTATATTTGCAATCTTCGTTTTGAAACCCTGAGGCTTCCAGTACGAGATGAGTGTGGCTGGGATTGGTAAAGGAAGGTGAGCTTCTCTGAAATGGAAAGGTTTAACTGTAGAGGGTCAACAACATACTTTACTCTGGGAAATTGAGACTTCTTGGTAAATCCACAGAACCTTTTTTAGTGAGGGTGCTGTTGAAATAATACAAAGCCTTCTGTTCTTATCAGTAATCTCTACTGTACCCCACTAGATGTCAGTAATGGTACTCTCCTATATTTCTGTATTGCAGAATCCAAAGACCACTTTCAAACTTCATTAATGTCAGGTCTCATCACAAAAACTGTAGAAAGAAGAAACAAAATGTAAGAAGCGCAAATAGCAGGGAGGTGACAAGCCCCAAAGGTCCCAAAGGTGTTGGATGGGGTAGAGGTCAGGGCTCTGTGTGGGCCAGTTAAGTTCTTCCACACCGTTCTCAACACAACCATTTCTATATGGACCTTGTTGTGTGCCTGGGGTCATTGGCATGCTGAAACAGGAACGGGCCTTCCCCAAAATGTTGGGGAAATGCAGAATCATCTAAAATGTGATTGTATACTGTAGCATTAAGATGTCTTCCCTGGAACTAAGGGCCTAGCCCAAACCATAAAAAACAGCCCCAGATCAAGGGGCATCCAGACAATTTTGGTCATACAGTGTATCTAATGCAATGTTAATTGAGGTGTTCTCAACTGAGTGTGCTATTTTATGGATCACAAGTTCCAAGGTAGGAATCAGTTAAGTTGCCTTGCAGACCAACCAAGCACCCATCCCAGAATTCCATGGGCTGTGCAATATTGATTTAGAAGCAAGATGCTACACGATAGATGAATTGTCACCGGTCAATTTAAGTTTGGGGGACTCACTGTTTATGGTGAAAGGGTTGAGCACTGTGACATGTTTTGAGTTCTCTTGGCTTGTGGAGAGTTCTGGAGACACCTGAAGTGCTTCACCTGAGGTGTTTAGACAGTGGTTTTCTTGCAGATCCTTTCCTGGAAAGGGGCCAGGTCTTTCCTTTTAGAGGTAATGAGGTGTCCCATCAGCGTCTTGGAGGAGGAGCAGAGAAGAAGAAAGTGCCACTTGTGAGGTTCCACAGACTCACCATGTTCAGATTAAAGACCCCTTTCAAAGACAGAGAAAGTTACAGAACTATAAAAAGGTGTCAGGAACAAAAAAGTCTAAGGGCATTTCATAATGAAACTCTTTACTATACACAGCCTTTGTGTAAAACAAAATGTAAGAAATTGTTGTTTTATTTAATTATCACATTAGTTCAATTCAAGCTGGTCTTTCCCTAGCTAAAAGTGTTCTCTGCATTTCCTGTGCTTAAACCAGTTAATATACTGTGGCGAATAAACACTGAAAAAGAAAGATTTGTCCATTTGTTTGACAGGAAGTTTACTTGTCCCTTGGAACCTGGCAATA
Organism: Anguilla anguilla; assembly: GCF_013347855.1. Lineage (NCBI taxonomy): Eukaryota > Metazoa > Chordata > Actinopteri > Anguilliformes > Anguillidae > Anguilla > Anguilla anguilla. The sequence continues at coordinate 12,152,847 of NC_049206.1, read as the reverse complement.
AGAACCTTCAGTGCAGCAATGGTGCACAATGAGCTAGGAGAAGAAGATGAACCAACAAAAGGAACACAAAACCGAAATAAAGCCGATAGAAAATTCTGTGACTCATGTGGCTCACAAAACACTAGCTCGCAATAGAGACAAGAGAGCCGAAAGCTCACAACCTTTTAGTGGCAAGAAAGCAAGCTAGACGCTGAGGTTGCTTATTGAGGCTGAGTGAATGGTAGCTGTATTCTGATCCGGGTAATTCAGCGGCTATTCAGATTGCACAGTGCTTTGTGCCGGGCCTAAATGGGACATTGTGTCTTATGAAAGGCCTTAGTCCCCGAAGAAACACAAATAAATAAATAATTCAGCCTAGGAATTGTACGTTGCTCACTGTTTGAAGCCCACTGTGGCATAAAAATGCTCCTTTTATTGTGAGCATAGTTGAAGTTCTATATTGGCAACTGGTCCATAATTCCTTTTAATGCAAGGTAACTCTCCAGTAACAGTGTAATTCAGGGCCTATTCTATGTGGGAGAATGGAGCCCTTTTATTCCGAATAAAAAAGATTGAATAGATTTGGATGATTTAGTGAAGAATGGGACTTGTATGAGAAGAAAAACATCTGTTCTGTTCTGAAGGACACACAGCAGTATGTTTTTGCAATGCCAGAGAGAAGCCTACAACAATTTAATGCATTATGTATTAAGAAAGGGATCAAATTGATGACGAGGAAGAAGGGTGGACTAGGTGGACAAGGGTAGAAAAAGGTTTTTAATGAATAAAATGAGGCTAACTTACTTTTAAAGTAGGTGAAGTTTCTTGGCAACTAGTAAACCAGCCACAAGGAATATTAGGAGTCATTGATTTCTTGTGCTGTTGCTGATGCTTGATACATACTATAACCCCATATAAAGTAGTCTGAAGCCATTCACAGATTTACCATTACAATCACTTTTAAGTGTGTAGTATTTGGTCCATGTGTACGTACATATGGTGAAGTTGTCATGTCTCATGTGGTAATGAGACTGGAAGTGGGGCACAGTTGAGGCAGAACAACGCAATGGAGTCAGCGTACAGGTGCTTCTCCCAAATAGTGTGCAAGGGCCGCTTTACGGGGAGAGTTGAATTCCTGATGAGCCACAGCCGGTGCTGATCATCAGTGGCCACTGATTGGATTAGAAGCTGAGACCTGTCTGTTGCCCTTCCCCCCGGAATGCGGTAGCTGTTCGCCCTAGTGGTGCTGAACAGTGAGTTTTAGTAATATCTAAGTCTGCCCTGCTTTGAATGCTAAGCTGTTGCACCCATGCCGTATTACTGTGCACTGCACGGTATGTCTGATCTCTATGACTGCCATATTTTAAAGGGAATGGCTTGCCTTGCCTTGCCTTGCCTTGTTTTCCTAAACATTAATTAATATTATAGAATCATCAATTCTGTTGAGTGTCAAAATCTTTTTCCAAAGTAGCAGCAACCAACGCTAGGAGTTTAGCTGCAGCAAACAAGACAGTAGCATAAGCATGCTAGTGTACATTTGCATTTTGCATTCAGATAGTTGGTCATTAGCATATGTATAAAATGTGATCCCAAGATTCAACCCTGTAGTACACTGTTCAATTACCAGCTGCTTAGGCCAATAGCCTCCTGATGCAATGTATTTGGTCTTGTTACGCAAGCAGTTGAAACCAATACAAGGTACTTTGAGAAAAACCTTTCATTTTCAGTTTTTAAAAAATGTAAATGATCAACTAAATCTAAAGCCTTTTCTCAGAAATTCCCCAGTGGAACTGTTCTTCCATAAATGCTTAAGTCTGTGATTATTTTTTTAGTGAATTTGTCTAGCTGTGCAGCATCATCAGCCCATAATAAATGACTACTTGAATTAAAGTCTGAAGCCCACGACTAGGCTATGATTTCTTTCATTTAAATCCAAATATGCAGGCTTCCACTCAGATACAAGCTTTAAAGATGAGTCCCACTTTCCATTTCCTCCACCCATGCACCTATCATTTATTTGTCTTGAATGGCTGCCATAGGTGGAATATTTTAGGCAGCTGGACCATGAAGTAGAGAGAAATGGGAACATGTTGAAATGGGGAGAATGAGTCTGATGTAATATTAAGGAAACTGATTTGTTAGTAATTTGTGCTGTCAGGATGTTTGTCAGTGGCTCATGAATTTGTACTAAAAAGCTTTTTTTGTTTCCAATCTTATTTTGGCAGATCAAAAGAAGAAGAGTTGGCCAATGCAGTAACATGGCTATGAAACAGGCAAAGCAAGGTATCTTGAGTCTCTTCAAGCTCAGCTTGAACAATTGACATGTCAGTGCGCCTTTAAGACAAAAGCACCTTCGCTACAATCATGGAGCCAAACCTAGGAGGCTTCAGGCACTTTTAAAACAGTCAGAATGTGTTGCTTCTATTGGCTGTAGCACAGGTAGCATACATTTATAGTCCCAGGAAGCAGTTTGGCGACTCCTATCGTGGGCAACAGTATGAGTTCACAATCCTGTCGTGAACATTGATTTACTTTTTAAATCTAACACTCAGAAGTTCTACTGCTGATCTTCTATTCGCCTGACGTGACTGTATCACGTCCGGTGAATAGAAGTTTGCAGGCAATCAAGCAAACCAAAATCTGCCTCTCTGAGCAGCAAATGCATTATAAATGATAAAACTCACGCAAAAAGGAAAGAGTACATTTTTTGCAAAGATTAATTGTGCGGAGAAACTTCCAAATGAAGGATAAAGCAAGGTGAGCTGGAGAGGGAGAGTGTATGGATTAAGAAAACGCCGGCACAAACGAATGTACTGTAATCTTTAGTGCCTCTAAGTGCAGCACAACTAAGCTGTGGTTTGGATGACAGGTCCCCCACCTGGACAAGCCTGGACAATGGCTCCATAATGTCTTGTTTTGTGAGAGAACACTGGCAGCAGCGACCGCTGATCACGCCCGGAACTAACGGCACCCGTCCTATCTACCCCGCTGTTCGGTTAGGAATCCTTTAAAGAGGCTAAACCTCACTTTCATGCCTGTCTTTCATTTCCCGTTAAGTGCTTATCGAAGCTCTGCTACCTCTGCCCCTCGTTCCCTCCCACGAGCTCGGAGGATGCTTGACGTAAGTGCAGGCAATCTGGGTAAATATGAATCTCTCCTCCCTGTCACTGCTGGCAGTGTGTCCCTGGGGAAACGCTCTTTTCATAATATCATAAGCTGCTTAGTGCTGTGCATCTATTTGAGGGATACATATTAATAGCTATGAGGAAATCATATTCAAACTCCTCCTTGCAACCAGTGTCTTTTGGATTCCTGCTATACTCTGCATAAAAAGAGGCTAATAAGTAATAGCACTCACACAGAACAAATCTAGTCTGTTTGCACAGCAAAGGCTCGCCTTGGCTCATAAGGCCAGGCGTAAGGCAATATGCAGTTAGCAATGATTAAAAAGCAGCTAGTACCCCTTTTACTTTAATTCTATATGCAGCTAGGCTCCATTTCACTTGACTCCCATATGCAGCTGCCCCCCCCCCTTTACTTTACTTCCATATGTGATATTCCAAAATTTGGTGACAAACAAAGCCCTCTGTACAAATAATGCCCCAGTACAAATAAGATGTTGAATAGAGTGCCTTAAGAAAACAATGAAATAGAAGACGAGTATCAAGAATTACAGATCATTTTGGAGAGTGTATTCAAAAGGTAAACAATTTTATTTGATTATTTTACTTTCTGGTAAAGGTAGATAACACTAGGAGAAAATACATTCTGGAACTATGTGGTCAAACTACCATTGTTTGTTTTTTAAAAATCATTTGAAGAGTTTATTATTTTAGCAGAATATTAGGGGAATATTAGGTTTATTGTGTCCTCTTTGGCTATGAAGACAGGCTAATAGTGTTTTTCCATTCAGATGAAAGCAATGGGAATGGCAGGAGTCTGACAGGATCTGTGGTTCAAGAGCATCCGTCTTTTCATCCTCTTAAATTTATAGATTTTTACGAGTCCAAATAATTACACCTGACCTGAACTCTGAGACACGGCACATTCCCAACCTGAACCCGTCTGACCTGAGGCAAGGATACGGAACCAATGGAAGTTGCTCCACTTATTACTGTTAGCAACATGCAGCTGATGCCAGCTAACACTGTTCTACAAACAATTTCTCTGTATCAAGATACACCTTAAAACTCACAGACACTTAGTAAAAATTTTATGTAATTATAAATTCAGATTTTAAATATAAGAAGAAATGCTTCTGAAAGAATGTTCAGTTATACCATTATATGATTGTTTTGTAGTTATGATTGTAAGTGAAACATTTGCACACCTTATTTGCAAAGTACAAACATTATCTTTATAGCTAACAGACGCAATAAAAAAAATTTAAAAAAAAACATTGAATCATTTAATCTCAGATTTATTTCTGCAAAATTGTTGGTGTTCAACCAGGGTAAGAATTTGAACAACAAGTTCCTTCATTGTACAGCAGGGGGTGCTGTGTCACAATTGTGAGAGCTAATGCACAAGAGGCCAGGCTGACAAGCCGCTGCTCCAATAAGGGCCATGTTTCTTTGGGCCTGGATGAGCACCTCAATTGAGAGGATATGCTTCTCTAAGCCTCCTGTTGACAGCAGCACAGTGCTCTTTTAAAGTAATTTCAAATACGCCTTGTCTGACAAGTTTTAAATCCTACTTAACACCCTGTAACAGCCGTCGAGTTTACTGTCAGAATTAGAGAGAGCGATTCCCAAAGGGGGTGAAATTATCACTTTCATTTTGTGCTGCTCTGTTCAGTTAAAAGGACACGGCGAGGATGTTTACCTAGGGATGAATACATTATTACCAATTTGCAACACAAGGCTTTTCTTTCCTAGAGAATAGAGTGGTGTTTACCTGCTATGTTAACTGCAGCCATTATGGATCAAAGAATGCTGGGGAGTGTGAGTCACAGTAGAAGAATGATAACAATAGGCTCGTAGGCTCTTGTAATTCAAGATCAAAACCTTCTCTTGGGTTTTAATATAAATATATTGTATGGTGCATTAGTATTACTTCATCTGTTACGGAGGCCTGCATAAATTATTTCAGTGCTTTCTTCTTTTCCATACTGGTGATGAAGTTTTGATCCTTCACATACGGTATTTACATGCAGTAGTGTAAGGGAGAGAAAAAATGTTAATAATTTTGCTGAGAAGACACAATTAAAACAGCTAAATTCATCCTTCTGTTTAAAGAGACAATGGAACAATTTTTTAATAGCTGACAAAATAAAGGCAAACACACAATTACCGTAACAAAAATATATACTTGGGCTCTTCAGAGAGGCTACCCAAAGTAGACACTGGAGCACTCATGCAAAATAAAGCACATTTATTTAAATAAGACTGATGTTTCAACATGACTCAAAACATCAGTCTTATTTTAATTAATGTGCTTTGAGTGAGTGCTCCAGTGTCTACTTTGGGTAGTCTCTCTGAAGAGCCCGAGTATATGTTTTTGTGACATGCACTGTCCCATACTGAGCACCTTCTCTCTTTTATGAGCTTTGACTGTTTTGCGCGTGACTGTTGCACAGCATTGCACACATTTCAGATGGGAATCTGGCAAATGATTATTTTAACAATAATGTACAGTAATATAATAGCTATAATTGAAATTGTTATTGCATCGCTTGGCGACATACGTCATATTACTCAAAGCAAGCAAAGGCACGGCCTTTATTTCCATGTTAAGGCGGTGCGTCGCAGGGCATAGTGGTACCTTGATGTTTGTCTCCATGGAAAGGCTGTTGCCTGGTTCCCTTTTTTTTAATCAAATCTGGAAAAGCAAAAACAAACCATGAAATGTAACAGTCTTCCTGTCTTTTTCCCGGCTGCGCGCGGGGAGGTGACGAGATAAGCACTTTGGGACGTGTTTGCTGTGTGAAAGAGACTTTTATCAGCTCATACCTCCGACTTCTGCTTAGTCTAGTCAGCCCGAAAGTATGGCAGAAATCTGATAGGAGAATCGGTCCATCTCCACGGCAGCGCTGGCACGCGCTCGCTGCACTGATGTTTACCTTTTCTTGATCTTCCCTGGTGAAAAGAAAAAAATCGCAATCTTGAGGCTGAGAGAGAGAGAGAGAGAGAACAGACGCTGTGCAAAGCTGGTTTGTCCTTTGTACTTTTACTCAGGAAACTTTTGACTTTACTTGGAAAACATACATACTGTATGTCTATGGAATCTGTCTTTGCAAACTGCCGTCATATATACTGTATACGGATGTCGGACATTGAGTGGGTGATACAGTGCTTCTTATTTACTTGCTATGCGGCATGCATAATGTTATTCATTTATAATACTGATTAACCCCGGTAATGATTTTACAAATTGATGACACTTGTGGTGCATGGTAACCACACAGCAACCCTAATTTAGCTATCCAGCAAAGCATTTAATATGAACCAAAGAGTGGGACAATGCATATTTGGCTGAAATATGGAAATGCTAGCAACCCTAACATATAACACACACACACACGCGCATGCACACGCATGTTGAAATCCTTGGTAAAGTTGAACATAAAAACAGTTATGAATAAATATCATTGTTGTCATATCACAAACAAAAAACGTAGCCTATACATTTTGTCCAGCATTTTTCCATTCATCCATCCATCCATCCATCCATTATCTATAACCTGCTTATCCTGGGCAGTGTCGCAGGGGGTGCAGGAGCCTTTCCTAGCGTGCATTGGGCGAGAGGCTGGATTACACCCAGGTGTTCTGATAATTCTGGATAGAATAGATAGCGAGATAGATAAGTTTTCAACTGTTCTGAATCACATTTATTAATACTGATTTCCGGGACATGAAATTCTTTGTCGGCCATGCCTTCTTTCAGGCTCATTATGCTCAACAGTTTGCCTTATTAAACCTCTAAATTCCTCCATTGTTGCACCAAAGCAGCGCTTTCAGGAGCCTCTGGTTTAAATGGAAAAAGTTGCAGTAAGTGGTCTGGTAACAGTCCGTCAGCTTCATTGTACTTCCTGAAAGCCCTCCTGGTGTATTTGAAATACAGAACCATGATGTGGAAATCAAAGGTGCTAACAGCAGAGAGGCTAGCGGGTGGGGGATACAGCCGGAGGGCACAGCATTGATAAGGGCTGGAAATACAGAGGCGGGCTGGTGAAGGCCGGAGCTTATCACCGGCAAAAACGCGCCACTCTTTATGTGCGTGCCTCAAAGCTTCGGGTTCTCTCAAAAAGAGCCAAATGAGCTTTTCCTGGTCAACATATAGACTTCATTCTAATGGAGCCGAATGGTTATCGTCTTAAGTCTCGAGTGTGATGGTTCTGAAGTTGTACTGCACTGTGCTGCAGAGACCACCTGGTAGCACGTGGACCATTTCCTGTGACGTTCTCACACTTCCCAAAAGTGTGACAGGAATTGAAACAGCTCCACTGGTCCCTATATGGTTTATGTATCATACTTAATTGATAAAATTCCCTTAGAGAAATACTAGTGTACAGTAGGATCTTTTTTCACATAAACATTTTCATTAAAAAAAGCTAAAAAAAAAAACTAAAAACAGGTTATCTGTTTGGAGTGGTGGTGACCCAAAAGCAGTGTCCCCTCTCTCTCACCACTCATGGTGTTTCCGCCTGGATAGAGGGAAAGACAAAACAAATGCAGTTTGACTTTATGGAAATGAAAGTGTTTTTAAGGGTACTTACTCTTCTTAAAAGAGGTTGTTCGTAGCATTCTAGAGGTGGGTACATCCACAGGGAATTCCTATTCTCTCCAACCCACCCAAGGTCCTTTTCCCTAAGCTTGTGTGTTTCTATTAGGTGGAGAAAAATAAGGAAAAAAATCAATTACATTAAAGCACAAAGTAAGCTAAGCATTACAAGAATAATTGCAGCCTTGATTTTTTCTAACCCCCAGCCCCCTCTTTCCTGAGTCTTGGCGTGTGTTATTTCTTCTCTGAGGTTACCTATGCAATTACAGAGCAGTTAACCGCAGTGACACTAATTGGCAGTGGGAATGGAGTTTGCCTCTGTGACAAAGCGCATGCCTCTGGCATCCGCTCAGCAAATTGTCTGTTTCAAAACACAGAAAATAGTGGTGACTTTCTTTTGTACCTCGCTTATGTGCATGTCAGGGATAGTTCTCAAAATGTCATGAAAGGTCTTGAGACGAAGCACGATTTGGATGTGCATTGGTAAGGAATGGTTTCAAGAAGAAAGTAGAAACCTCTAGTGAATAACAGACTTGCTTTCGATGATATTTTTCAAAGGCTTGAATTTTGACATCTTTACCTATGATTTAGACTGTCTGGATGCTATAATTTACAATAACCATACAAAGTTTGATGTGTGTGTGTGTGTTTGTGTGTGTGCGTGATATCCCTTTAACAATCAAGTCTTTTATGATATAGCCATCCCATGGGAGCCAACTGCATCAGATCATTCTCTAAAAGTTCTTTTCCCTCCTGGAGGGAAGAAACAAGCCTTAGTTCTGCTGACATTTAACTCCTTCCTTTAATGTTAGGTCTAAAACTTTGACCAGAGTTCCAGTGCAGGGTTGCATGGTATCATTTTTTCATACCCTCAGTATGCTTTCTGGACAATTCCCTAGTATACAATATTACTTTTATGCAATATTCGGTTATGCATACCATGCATGCATGCCAATTAGTGCTATTCGTAATAATTGTGTCTATAATGTTTTCTGCCTCTAGATGGTAACACTCATTTGGTGAAATGCTTACCAGTCCATCCTTTATCCTGGGAACTCTCTTTGAATGGGATTGAAAATTGGAACCTCGTCTCATTACACAAAGCCTGTATTCAGATTTGCATGGTAAAGACACAGCAACGCTCTTTAGAATGGATGGATAGCTTAATTTAAATCTGAAATTCCTCACAATGTAAGTTCCTTAAATGAAAATTTGTTGATTTTTCAAAAGGGGGGTCAAATGTGATGAACCGGTGTTGAAAATGGATACCATGACAAACATGAATACCACAGTATGATATGATCAGTATACCCTGCAGCCCTATTTCAGTATTATCATCATTGTTTGAAATGATTTTTGTAAGATCTTCTGCAAAAATGTATTTACCTTAAAAGGATTACAAGTATGCAATGCATTTGTTGACAAAATTAGGTTCAACCGATTTTACAAACAATCAACCTGAAAGCTGTCATTTTATTTCTACGTGCAAATAATTTTGCTGATTTAAAAAATCATTTTAAACATAAATAAAGTCATCAAATGCCCAAATCTTTCTGCAGAATTTCTTTCTTTGCTTAGTTTTTTTAAGCTAACGCTTAAGGGTATGAATTTGACACCACCACAGCACCTCTTTTGGATATGAGTTTGAATGATTTTGTAAAAAACTGAAGTTCTGACAGTTGTGCTTTGGAATCAAAATGAACAAATAAATAAGATAAGAGATAAAGATAACAGAGTGTTAAAAAGAAATTGTACAGGTGCGCATTCGGGTTTTCTTTATCAGTCTGGGTCAGGAACATTAAAGACTGAATATGAACCAGCATATAAAGCAAAGCAATTTGTGTCTATAAATACAATGATCCATGAAAAAATAAGATTGATCAAAACTATAAACAAATTACTTTGCAAAGGTCAACAAACAGCATAGTGGAGGAGCAAGATAATGCAGGGAAGGTGAACATCTGCTGCCTGTTCAGCACATTCCAGCTCTGTGAGCAATGGCTGTGGTTTCTATGGAGACACACAGAGGGTCTGCGTAATTGACAGCTGGGGCCATGGTATGGGACACTATTGTATAAAAAGTTATATGTATATATATATATATATATATATATATATATATATAGTGCCATGAAAAAGTATTTGCCCCCTTCCTGATTTCCTCTATTACTGCACATTTGTCACACTGAATGGTTTCAGATCTTTGGACAAAATGTTATACATGATTAAAAAAAAAAAAAAAAAAAAAATAAAATATATATATATATATATATATATATACTGTAATTGTGTAACCCCATGCAAGGAGAAATTTTATCCAGGGCAGACTCTTGCTTATACAAACCCAGGTAAAATAGGTTGTGGAGTATTTAACGGAAAGGTTTTTTTTTTTTTTTTTTGCAGTGCAGTGCTACATTGTGCACATTCCATTGACATGATCTCTGTGTACCTTCTGGGTCAATGGTCCATGTAAAAAGAGGGCATTTTTTCCATTCGCTTGCCCTGTTGGCTTTGTGCTGGCTATTTTGTGACCCACCAAGAATGAAGTCGTGCCCCTTACCCCCACCCCCCCCCCCCCCCCCCCCCCCCCTACCATTCTGTAGCGAGAGCCTGTACTCTCCCTCGTTTGAAAAGGGGACTGCGTAGAAGCTGTCTGTCAGTGTTGCACAGTAGCCAAGGCTGCCGGCCGACACAGAGCTATGAGGGAGCTCTCAACTCCCTGCCTCGCCGAAAACACTACAAACGATCAGCCGCAGTTGGAAATGAAAGGGCAGGCTTGTAAGCACAGCAAAGTCATCACCTGTAAAACACTAGGGGTAATGCCTGAGTACAGAAAAAGGACCGGTAATATTCATTTTACTGACATAAGGGAGGTGGGACAATGGCTAGCTAACGCACTGTTTTTTATTATCTGCATGGCTAAGTTACTCTTTTAGGGCCCTGTGAATGTAGCCACAATACACATTCCCATCTACCTTTGAATCTATCACAGAATGTGTTACTCAGCCTGAGGCGGGCATTGGGATGGGGGCCATTCACACACAAACAACAGGCCATGTTTTAACAGGAAACCCGAGACTTCAGCAAGAAAATGAAAAAATAGGAACGGTATGTTTTACAGATGAGTTTGTCCATCTCCTCCAAGCCTGCTCAAACAGTCCCCTGATACATTTACAAGATTTTAAAAAATTAATTGATTAATAAATTAATTAGTTAAAACACTATGAAATAACAAAAACCTTTTCGTTCTTCAGACTTTCACATGGCATTGACGCTTAACAATCTTACATTTATATAAACTCAAAGTCAAGAGACTGTTGAGAGACTTAATTTAAAGTTTGAGACATAACTTAAGTTTGATCAAGTCTTTAAAATTAGTTTTTGTTATGGCAGTAAACACTGAACAGAAACACATAATGTGTGGCCTGAAGAATACTGTGTAATGATCCTCCATCATAATGTAGAAACAAATAAAAATAAATAATAGTTCAATTTAACATATGTGATTTATGTTTGCGTTGTGGTTTTGTATGATTACAAAGATTTTTGCAAAACATTTTTTACTAAAATAATTTTCTTTCTAGCTTCTGTGGTGGATAATTATATAACTTTCATGCATCATACATTATGTGTAAAATGCTATGGCCCCAAATAATTTGTATACTATGGTGCAATTGCTTGGGGTTAACAATGAAATACTTTTCACTAACAATTCATTTCATTTTGAGCCAGAATTATGTCATATGCAAGTGAATTATTGATTAAGGCATTCAGACTCAGGTTTGGATCCTAGTAAGCATTACTATAATTATCCACACCATGGTGCTGTCGCCACTTTGAGAAACACAAGCAGGCTGATACCTTTTTAAATGTGTCTAAATAAAAATTGAATAGGTTTTCTTGTCTTAATGTCAATTGAATATATTTTGACTTCAAATACTAGAATTATGTAATTTTATTATAAATAAAGTTAATGCAGAAAAAAGCTTGTCCATGGATGGAAAATATAAAACAAAATCACAAGCTTTTTAAATATCACAAGTGTTTTAAATATCTCTGGCATACAGTTCTCTATGTTACTGACACTGTGCCTATTCCAAGACATTTAAGTCTCACTAGAGGTTATTAAAACTGACCTGTGGTGATGGGGCTTGACACCATTCAATGGACAAATATTGGTTGTGACCACAGGTAGGCCCACTACTATAGGATGTGGTTTTACATTTTGCACATCATTTGGTGTTTATTAAAATGTAATTAATAAAAATACCACTTTCTTGTCTTTAGTCCAAGGTAGGTTGGATATTACACTTAGTTTATTAATACCTTTCAAAATATATACAATGCATAAGCTGACTTGGAATGTGGTTAATATCCAGTATTGCAGTATATACAGTATCATATTATGATTAAATGTTATTCAATATAGATTATACTGAATCACATTATCAAATACCTACAGAAATTTTTAAAGATTACATTTCACAAACAATCTATTTTCACATACAAACTTGCATTTGCACTATAACACATATTTAAAAATAAATTACCCATATATCTCATCTATATATATATAATTTGGATGAGTTTTCTACTGCATCACTTAAAACATCAATATCCATTGGTAGGGTTTTCCAGCTTTACTTTCTCATTTCTGTGCTCTCAGCATTGCAATGGCTTTGTACAGAGCACTCTTAAAACATATAATCAAGTAATTTCTTTATTGTTTTTGTTTTTCTGCTGACCTTACGAAAAACAACAAAAAACTATTGACATAGTAACCATGATCAGGTGATTTTAAAATGCAGTGTGATCTGAATGTTAAAGCCAAAACAACATTCATTTAAACCCAGAAAGATGATAGTTGGATAGGGAAAACACCTGCCACCTGGCTTTCATGTCTACCATACCTGGTGAGTCACCACAGAATGTTTGCTATCATTAGGGGTCAAATGTGGGAGGAGAATACCCTCTTAGAAGTAATCTTTTGGAGCTATTATTTTCATGTGGGCCTACCAGATTTCTAATCTCAAGCAACGGTTGTGTGACATGTTTTCATTCAAATTATGGGCAGTCATTTAATTAAAACGATACAGGATGAATAAACCTGTCAGTTACATGACAATTATTAGCAGTACTGACCACCATTTTTAGAAAGCATACAGCATTTCCCCACCTAGCTCTACATAATATGCTGCATGCAGATGTCCAGCCAGACTGCAGATTAGGCAATCTAATATGCAGATATATTTATATTCATAAACTATAATTTGCATTGCTGACTGAAGTCTTGTATTTAGAATGCCAGTAAACATTTGTCTTTAATGAGCTGATTTTGATGATTGCTGATCTTACTTTTTTAGTTAAAGAGTTAAAGAGAAATATTGATTGAACCCAGGTCCATTAATGAGCTTGTAAAATCTTGAAATGAAACCAGTAAGTTCCAAAGTAAGACACAAGCGAGAACATTGCATTCATTACTCAAGTACAGCGAGATCATTAATGATTGCATGTTGCTAAACAAGTGCATGGCAGATATCATTAGTGAACAGGTGCATGTGGACTTAGGATTTTTTGCCCAAGACCATGCAGCTGATGGGACATACAGGAACACCAATGCTGTGGCTGTAGACTCAAAGAATATGTACTGTACAAAAAGCATCACTCCACCCATGTAGTCACCTGTAAGCTTGTGACTAATTTACACACTACAGGACACACAAGCCAATCAGAAGAATGGTTCATTTCTTACAAATAATTTGTGTTCACTGACAGCCTATGACCACCAGGGGCTATGCTGGTAAAAACTAATACGGTGGTAACTTCAGGAGCCCAGGTCTAGTTAAACATAATTAATAAACATACATTTGGTGCGAAGATGCTGTGGACTCCCCAGTCATGGCCAATAACTCAGCTGAGGCTGAAACCTGCATTGTCTCAGCTATAGTACCAAGCGCATTATTACTTAAACTTTAAATACAGAGCATGTTGTAATTAGACGCTACTCTCAACAGAAATAATAATGGGTATTTGTATAATGAAAACAAGGAACCATATAGCCGTCCAATAAGTGAAGCCTGTTTAACCTTAAGACCAGACCAGTCAGTACTGCGTTAATGTCATTGTGTCTGGATACTGTAACCACAGGTATATAAAAATTACCTTTCTGTGCCTGAAGAGTCCTTACGTTTGTGGTAACTATATCAGCAGAGGTTGATCTGAATTGATCACTTAGCATTTCTTTGTAATTCCCATAATTCCGCTATAACGGAGTTAGAATGGCCATCAAGGCTATGTCACCTAATCCATGGGCTTATAAACAGCCCAGTAATCGCTGTGTGTTATTTATCTAAGAACTGCATTGCATGATGCACTAGAATGGGTTTACTTGTCATTGAAGGTTTAAGTGAGCTATTCTGTTGCCTAGAAGGGTTTAAGTGGACTTAACTGACATGAAATCCCTGTATGAATCAGCTTTTGTGAGAGCACCAGTAAATTGGGCAATGTTCAGTGACCTTGATTTTTTTCAGATATATATATATATATACACACGGTGGCCACTTTATTAGGTACACCTATCTAATACCGAGTAGGTCCCCTTTTTGCCTCCAGAACAGCCTGAATTCTTCATGGGTTCAATGAAGTGCTGGAAACACTACTCAGGATTTTGCTCCATGCTAACTTAATAGCATCACAGAGCTCCCACACATTTTTTGACCATACATTTATGCTGGCAACCTCACATTCCACCTCATCCCAAAAGTTCTGTATTCGATTGAGATCTGGGGACTGTGCTGGCCATTGCAGTAAGCTGAAGTCACTTTCATGTTAATGGAACCAGCTTGAGATGCTGTGTGAAAATGAAAGATAGTGACCCTTGACTAAGTATATTTCACAGTTTAGAGGAAGACATGCATTGTTTTTCACCCTACTGGGAGTTTTTTTTTTTACCTCGTGTACTTGCTATTTGGGGGTTTGGGCCTGGTATTTGCTCTGTTTGCTCTGTTTCTTGCCTTGCTACTCCCTAAAGTGTCTTTGTGGCAATTCTCTGTAAAAAGCACTATACAAATATAATTGATTTTAATTGTGATTTGAATGAATTGGGGCCGTCCATATCTCTCTCTCTGTACTCTCAGTGGCAGCACTCTCTCTACTCTTATTTTGGAAAAGGGGAAGCTCAAGTAACAAAGTGAGGCATACTTCAAATTTAGAGCACTCAACAACAGCACATTTTATGCAGTCATTTCACTAGTCTTTTCCTATTGAGGTTTAAAAATAACATGTCTTATACGAGAGTCCAGGTTCAAAACAACTGGAAGTTCAACTTCTGGGATAAGCTCCTTCGGCCGAGACATAGGAACTCAGTGTGCTTCCGGCCTTCACCCCATTTTAATCATTGGTTTCCGTCTGTGTGGGGTCACCCATGCAATATTGACTAAACACTGCCTTCATTCATAAGCGTAGTCCATTAAATTCTAATATTGTGACGGGGGGACATGCGTGGGTGCGGAGAAAAGGAAAGGAAACAAACTAGTTTGTGGAGAAGTGTTTGTGTCATGGCCCACAACACCCCACAAATCACAAGTTAAGAGACATAATGAGATTTAGATTTCCTCTTCTGCCACAATGAGGAACAGGGCCCGGGGCCCCCTGTACCATGAATCTTAAAAAATGGAGTGGAGGGGGGTGGAATTTTTAAAAAACATGATTTACATTCTCAATGCAATGCATTAAAACGTTGACTGGGCAAAAGGGATTCACAAGATGCAGCATTAGAAACTCAATTTCTGTGATGAATTGCCTGCAGCCAATGAATCACAAACTGCTCCCCCTTCCACTCTATGGCTCAGAAGTTTTTTCTTAGTCCAAATCTTCTTAAACCTCTCCCCTAATCTACTGGATATGTGAGGGTGAAAGGATTTTAGCCCATAAAGGTATTCGTGCCTCGTCTTGTTGCGCTTCGCATTTGTAAATGCTGGGTCAGTAATATTTTTTAAAAATACGTCTGTCTAGCTACTCCGGTTTACTCACCAACTTCGCATTCTCTCGCCTGCTCTCTCCTCGCCACGTACGTTCTGCGGCGGCGCCCGGGTGGAACGGGGCTGCTGTCACGCTGCTCTTAAGTCAACCGTCGCAGGTTAAGTGGTTTTTTAACGGCAGCGGTTGCTGTTAGTAACAGTAACCGTGGCGCAGCTGCAGTTAAGCAGTCATTTCTATCAGCTGCCCTGCGTTTTACACCAAATCCTGGTTGGCTGGAGCTGATTTATGCCTTTACAAATGTAAACACATTACCAAAGCCTGAAATAAAGTCACATTCTTAAATGTTGGCAATGCGAGTACAGACTTGCTTATCCTTATTTTGTTCCCCTTGTAAAGCTTCAGATTTCATAGTTCTCTCGACACTTATTTATAGAGAACACTCTCATGCAGTTCAGGACGAAGACAGCAGGTCAGTGGTTAAAACCTTATCAAGTCAGTCGTACCAGTATCAGTAGTTAGGCGAAACATGCCGCTTCATAATTCTAACATTATGCACTCCTTTTTCAAATTGCGAATAACCCATTTGATTCAATGTGATTATCGCGTGTAAGACAGGAGAAACTTGTTAACGGCACATTCCCTGCCAATCCCGGAATATGCACATGAGAATCCTCTTATATCTTAAAGAGATGCAAAGCTACAAGTTACAGTCTAATCCAGGATTTAATAATACCAGGGCCCTGGCTGCCAAATGTGAAACATTTGTCTCCATCTATAATGGTCTGTTATCAATAGGAATCCGGTTAATACTGGGAGCCTTGACTCTGAGAGAAGTAAAGGAGAATGCTACTCGCGCTGCAAATCCTCTGTGTGATGGCCACGTCGATCCAACAAAGACAGTTTCAGGGTTACAGCCATGACATGAGAGTGAAGCGGGAGAGAATGAGAGGGACCAGGAAGGGGGGTGTCTGTGGTTAATGGGGAATGTGGAAGTGCAGATGTGTCTGCCTTTGCAGCCTCTCATGCACACCTACATCGTGAGAACAATGACACCTTACGAGTAGCAATGGCCAATCTACCAGTGCTTCTGGGTACAGCAGGAACATCTCAAATTATTTACTGCCTGGTCCCTCTTTTGCATCGTTGCAGTGCTGATTCGGGGCAAACAAAAAGGTTGGATGGACTTCCAGGCCGGAGGCAAACCTGCTGAATTGCTGTTAATGTACAGCTTGAAATCCCCTTCCAGAGAGCAGGTATCAGCACAACAGAAAGCTACCAACCTTTCAACTCTTCATTTCACATAGACAATGTAAATTAAGCAGATCTATGCCTGAATCACTGGAGTAAATCAAATGGGAAAAAATCATATATATCATCTTTAATATTCATTTTAAAATACACCAAAATTTATTTATACAGTGATTCAATAAACATTTGTCCTTTACTTTATTATAAATGAAAGTTCAAGTGTTGCTTGTCCTACACTAGCATTTAGGCAAGCACATAAAAAAATAAAATGAAAAATGGACTGCGTTAGCAATGATTTATACCGAGTTATTGAGTTCTGACAGATATTGTATCCAGAACATAGTGCTGGTGGGTTGCACTCAACTTTGAGCCTGATTTTACACATCTGGTCTTTATGATCGTGTCTTTTCACACCGTCCCTGTTCTTTTAGTTATGGTTGGAATACCGTGGTACCGAATCACTCAGGGTTTTAAACAAGCAGAAAATAACGCGGACGTGCTGGGAAATAATCAGCAGTGTGAAAGGAGCCTCGCGGTTTTGTGGGTTTTTTGGTGTGAGGAGGAGAGAGGCTGCGAGCTGTCATCCCCATGAAGAAAGGCGCTTCAGTGCATCCTGACAGGAGCATAATCAAAAAATGGGGGGATGACCGGATTTGGTTTGCCACCGTTTCTTTTTTTCAGAAAAGCTCTGCATTAAAGGAAATCCAAATATTCCCGCATTACGAGGGGATGAGAATGTAAAATCAACTTAGCATCGCCACAAAAGCGGCGTGTGACAGTTTGCCGTAATGCGCCCTGGTGGAATTAAGCATTCATTAAACAGGTTCGCCATGCAAAGCCACTGTCAGATACATGTCAGGAGCAATAAGAGAGCCCTGCTACACATATAAGCCTGTTCTAATAAGCCCCTTTGTTTCCATCATTGGGGCCCATTAACGTGACCCATATGGATGCCTTTATGTGAATTTTGTACTACATGCTTTCATCAAAATAAACAAAGAAGGAGAGTGCGGCAGATAGGCCAGTTGTCAGATCTGTCAGTTGAAAATGTCCAGTATGAATCTGCAGTGAAAATATGTACTTCAACCTTTTTTGTTGCCTTTTTCAGTAAAGTGACAAATTCATGGGGTTATTATTACTGTAGGAATCTTTTCTGAAAACACACTTTCAGATATGGCATTCAGATTCCGACGTATCATCTTCTGGATGTGAAAACAAGTTTTCACATGGTTTTTACAGCACGTATAAGTTGGTTAGACAATGGCATTTAAAGTGTATTCACTATACGATGATTCAAATGTCTATTTATCATTATAATGCACAGTCATGAAAAAAGTCATAACTATATGCAGTATATAATTAGTTGTTCCCCACCCTGCATCTGCTCAAGATGTATAACATGACCTATAAAAAAAATGTGGTGGTGATTAGTGACATCACAGTTATGCATTTCTGTGCATCACTCTATTGCCATGCAAATCAGGTATAGGTGTGTCTTGGTAGATGGACAACATGTTCTTAAGTTGGCAGGAAATATTAGGGAATGTGTTTTCACACATCACAAAACAGTGTGTACCGGTTAAGCTTTCACTTTTCCTTGTTCAATGCGTATGATATCACTCTATAATGTTCAGTGCTGGCACCATCACAGTTTCACACCGAATGTGCTAGTGCTAGACACACACAGCAAAATGTTCCACGTATATTCATCATCGCTGACAATTTCAGCTCTAACGGAGTACAAATAGTTCTTATGAGGATCAGATAAATGATTTATACTGTTTATACGGTGTTTATTAAACGCTGGGAATCGCGCGGCGTAGCCTTTCAGAGTTCAAGAGTTTTGTGCCGCATATCTCGACTGCTTCACCTAGTGCTCGCTGCCTGTTACTGCAGCCCAGCCCAGGCATTCTGCCTGAGACAGCACGCTGCTGTGAGTGACAGCACTGTGTCCCCGCCTCCTCCACTTCTCTCCCACTGCAGTGACTTTACATGCGTAAGGGGAAAGAGGCTGCATTAAATGCACAAGAGCCATATGTCTGGGGAAATGGCTGTGAATTCATTTATGCTGTTGTATACATTTATTTATTTATTTTATTTTTTTCCAATGCTTGTTTCATAAATTAGTAAAGAATTTATAATAATGGTTTTAAGGATTATAAATTGTATTTTTCAATGCTAGAAAATGTGGTGTGAATGAATGCTTGATTTAAAATTCCCTCAACAGGCACCGTACAAGATGGCAAAAGGTGCATTCTGAAATAATGAGTGGAAGTTTCTCAGTTTGACCTTCCCCTTTAAAAAAATGGATACACAGCTAGTTGGGCTAAACATAAACAAAGTTTTGTTAACGGTAACAATGCAGCCATTAGTTCTGTTAATTTCCTTACATTTGTGCCATTTGAACATTAATCACCAGGAAGTAATTCACAATTCCATTTGATTATCAATTTTATGTAAAGTAGGGGTGGGGCTGGAACAAATTGAATTTTCCACACAGCTCAGGAATGTACATACATTGCAAACAAGCATTACCACACAGTGAATACTACTATCATTGTCCTAATGACTTTAATATGGACTCAACCCCTTTGGGATGAACTTCATTAACCATAATGTCATTTTCGGTCACAGGCTCCTCCCCCTTTGCTTGCCCTCAGATTGAGATGAGGCCCGAACTCCTAAGGTGTCCATTCACACTCTAGCTCCACCACTGTATTAAAGTTATCAGGGGATATTGGTGCTGTGTCCCACCTTTGACCCTGACAGGGACCACCCACGTGAAGCCAGACACCCTGAGCGAGTGCAGTGGCATTTGATTTTATCGAGATTGTTTCCAAAATAAACCGTCTTGTCAGCAAAAGGGGGCAGCAGTCACATTACAGGGCTTCAAAAAAAAAAAAAAAAAGAAGAGGAGCCCGGTAGGAAAAGCCAGCCGTGGACGGGCCGTTCAGTCAGGCACATCTCTTAACAGGAAGTTATCGATCCCGGCCTCTCCGGGGAGCCTTTTCCGGGGAACACTTAAATAAGCATTCAGGCACAGCCGATTGTGACCTTAATTGCTGCTGAGCGAAAACAGCCATCCGTCACGGCCGTTAAACGGAGAGAGAGAGAGAGAGAGGGAGAGAGAGAGAGAGAGGGAGGGGGACGTTCCGCCGCCTCGCGTGGCGGCGAGACAATTTTCATCAGGCTCTGGCCGGCTGTGAACGGGCGGCCTGTCAGCCGTGACAGATAGCGCGTAGCTGGTCTGACTGAATTAGTCAGCCTTTCTCTCTCTCTCTCTCTCGTGGTGAGAGTGGCCAGTGAGTTCTCAACAGGTGACGCCCAGGTTCACTGTTCTCCCTCTGTTCACATACAATATGAAACAGGGAGGAATGACTCTCTTCTTCAGCTACCACAAACAGGATAGACATAAAAAAGGGCATTCCACAGTGTTTCGTACCCCTAAATCACTTTCTGATATGTCTATAATTGAGCCTAAACTGTTCTAGAAATTGAATACGGATGTCTGAAGCTTACTTTTCTTGTGATAGCTTTCACTAATATGTCAGTGTTGTTGCATAAATTATTATTGTTAAAATAAATGCTGTTCTGGATACTTATTCAGGAGAATAATTTGTTTATATAATAATAATAATTCATTTCATTAAACTTGCCTGGGCTTGGTACCGGTCATTATTTAGAAAATCTGGTTTCCAATGGACTTTTCACAAAGAGCTCTGCATAATCAGCATTCAAATATTAAATGTAGTCTCTGCAACAATTTCACACCATTAAGTTTTTACTGCAAGTCACTAAATGATCACTTTTGGCGCAGAGTTTGATATGTTCTCATTTATAACAAAAGCTAAGATGCTGTATCAACGTTTTCTGCATTTTTACTTTCAAAGCTTAAATTAAATACCATATTTCTATTGCAGAGATTAAATCTGCTGAGAGGTCAATTTAAAATCGGCAATGATTTCAGCCTAATAAAAAAATACAATGGTAAATTGTGGAATCATGCTCTTTACAAGTATTTATAAAGGAGAAGAAGATATCTATGGCTGAAATAATGTCTGTGGCTTCATACATGCTTTTTGCACCACCTCACAAGTTTCCTTTGATAGCAATTCTGGGTGGTGAGGAGGAGACCTTCATTTCAGATAATATAGTTTATGTCACTACAAAAAAATAAAAAATAAATTAAAAACCAACATTTGTATTATCTGTTGATAGAGCAAGTAGGCCCAGGCTGACGTCAGAATATATTTTTATACAACAAACGGCTACTGAAAAAAAGAAAATGTTGGCCTGTTTTTGGCCTTCAGAGTGACAAATCCCGTGAATGTTGGTACAATTAACGACTGCCTGTTTGAGGGCTTTTGAATTTCCACTTGGCCCCACGGTGCTGTGTTTGTTCTCCCACGGAGTAGTGCTGTGTTACTCTCAGGAAAACGGGCGCAGGGGCCTCGCGCGTTGCCCAAGATGTGCCAGCGTTAAAGGGAATGCCGTGCGTTTGGTGGCACAGTGCCAGCTCCCGGTCCTCAGGGGCTCCGCACATTTCTCCGCCCACATCAAACTCTTCTCTAAGGTAGTGAGTATCAGAGATTGTGAGTCGAATGCTGTATTATGCCAAAGCTACGTTCTCAGGGCTTTTAAGTTTCCTCGCCTTGGCCAACACAGAAGGTTCTCTGAATGTTACCACTGCTGTAGCCTCAAACATCATGGCTGCAATTAAAGACATTTTGTAATACAGCTCTGTTTGCTTTGGAAGACAATTTCTTAAGCACACATGGCAACTACCAAGGCTAGGTTTTAAAGCTAAGTTCCATGAGACCCTCCCAGAAGCCTCAATTATGCATCATCACAGTCCTGTCAGCTGTTCAACAAGAACTGGAATAATAATTAAACCATCTTGGCAACTACGTTACCGAGCCTGTCAGCTAGCAAACATTAGCAGTCTGTCTAAAACAGTAAATTACGGGACAATAAATTTTATATTAAACATGTATGTTTAAATATGACCAGCACTGCATTCAATACTGTAAGTCAATAGAACATTTGAATGATTTAAATTTGCTCTTGTACAAACCTAGGCTTTCTTGCTAATCTATCAGATGCTTTCATTCCTCTTTGACCCTAACATGTCAAAAGACTCCTAATCCTCTTACTATTGTGGAAGGTCTTCTTTCAGCCCCCCAATACATTTACCCTTGTATTGAGTGGAAAAGCAACATCCATTATGTGCTCCAGCACAGAAGACATTGAATATGAAGGATTAGATGCTAAAACAGATTACCATTTAAAATGGCTCAGCTGTTGTCTGCTAATTAAATGTCCTTGAGAAAGAAGGTACTGTATCATTAGTTCCTATGTAACAAAGGAGAGCTCTTTTAATGCACTTGGTCATAATGTTTGGGCCCTCTATTCCTGGCTGTTCCAGGCAGTGAAGTGGCTCTCATGGGCTGCTGGATCAGAGCACTTTAGAAGGTGCTGGGTAGCCGCTGGCAACCTCCAATATAACCGTGTGTTCCGACATTCCCTGTGTTCAGAGAATTCTTGTTTTGGCCAATCATTCTGAGCACATAGAGGGTCACCGATTCTTCTCAAAGGTGTGTCTTTTCACAAACCTCACAACATCACAAAGATAACTTCCAAATATTACTTAAAATCGTGGTGTATGATTGCTGCTTCTTGGCCCAAAATGCCTAGCCTAATATTAAATATGAGCCTAATTTCAAAGCAAAAAACATACGTGTAAAACTTTCTCTCACGTAAGAAATTAATACACTGAGAAAAGTAATAGCGACAAATGGGAATATATGAACAGTTTTGCATATGTACTTCTCCAATTAGATTTTTTTGGATTTGGACTATGCATAAATGTAAAGAATATTATTCACAAAGCATATTAAAATACTACATATGTAAGATTGTGCATACTGTGTTTCAGGCACAGTTGGAGAAAGCTGTAACCCTCAGAATTTGTAGACAAATAGCGTCAAATGAACAAAGAGCTTGTGTTTGTGTATTTTATGAATTTATGGAGATACTGGCAACTCTGTTCACGGTAGTCACAATGCACTGTGTCCTTCATTCCAAGTGATAAAAACAAGCAAATGTCACTTTACCCTCATTTTCAACATAACTCAGGAGTTCAGGTTTTCTTACTTAAAGTAATACTCTTCTGTGGAACACGAAGAAGCTACAGTGGCCACAATGCCTTTGAACAACACTGTTTTTACGAAAAAATACTTGAAGGACATGCCTTAGGAAAAGGTTGCTTTCTGATTTAATTGCCAAACCTCTCTCAAACCTAGCTAAATGACTCTCTTTCTTCTTTACATAATCATCTTGATAAGCAGAGCCTGACATCACCCTGCAGCTAATAGGCTCCCTTCAGAGAAAATAGATCATGATTTTAAAACTTCCCAATAATTATTATGTGTGGTGGAAGTACAGCTGCATTCAGATATGAATTACACTAAACTGAATAATGAGAAACCTTATTAACCTGTTTTCCTTTGAAAATCTCTTTGCAGGTGATTTCACATTCAGGTGACCTGATATGTAGTCAGTAAAAAAGTAAACACCATAATGTTTTTGTCGTTTTGTTGCATGCTGTAGCCGATTTTTTAAATATGTAATTTACCCTGTTTGTGACCGAGGGGTTAAAAGGTTAATGAGAATCTCAGTCCCGGCAGGGAAAGTAATTTCAGGGGTATTGATGTGTGTTCGATTATCACGAGTAAGAACAGTAGCGTGCACAGCATAATCAATTGTAGGAAGTTTTGCGCCTGTACACTAGATGCCATCTCACAAACTGTAATAATTTTTAGTGGAATTAGTTCATAATATTTTGTCCTCAATGTTCAATAACACACAGGTGAGGTGCTGGCAACCTCTGCATTAACAGGTACAGCATGTCAGCAAAAAACTCCAACACCTGTACCTTCAGTGCTGATCAGTGACAAATTGCGTTCTATAAACTAACTCTCTATTGTCCTGCAGAAATAATAATAACACAACAAAATAAAAACAAACTAGCAGTTTTTGGCCTCATTCACGAAACGTGTACGATCACATTTGATCGTAAACTGTATGTAAGAACGTTTCCAAGAACATTTCGGCATTTGTAATTTTTTTCTTATCTGAATTTGTTCAAGGCTGTTTCCTTATGATAATGAACATGAACAGGATTGCGCATAAAATTTACAAACAGTCAGTATTCATCATCTTATACATTCATATGCACACAACAATGGTCTGTACATGTGTCACAAATCCCATATTGGTTTTTCATAGGAACATTTTTAAGAACAAAAGTAAGAACAATTTAAGATAGGTATTGTGAATGAGGCCCGTTGAGTCTTGGATTCAATCAACTGTTGTCCTTAACTTAGCTAGCCTTATATTTAAGTGTTTTCCCTTCTTGCAAGTTCAGAGACTGGCTGGTTTAGAGATCACCACAATAACCTTAAAAATGTGCCTAGACTGAACACTGGCATTTAATTGTAAGTCAAATTAAGGACAAATATTGACTGGATGCAGGCCTGTTTTTCAAAGTGAACTGCTAGTGATTTTGTGCTATAGCCAATAGTTGCCAATATAGACATAATGACCATCAGTTTACACATATACACAGCAGCATGTGCCTGATTACCACACAAAATATGGGATAGATGAATGCTAAAAAAGCTGACAAGAGTTTTGTGGTTGTATTAACTACAATTTCTGAACAACTGAACACTTAATCCTTTTTAATGTTGGCCAAAATCCAGATTCACAATCGTACACTTATACAAATGCCTGCTCTAATCATTCCTTACTTCATATGACCAATTATGATAGGTATGATCAACTATGTTCAATTAGGTGCGACTACCAGTGATGACCCAATCAGCTTTCCAATTCATTTTCAAATTAAGAATCTGCACCAACAGTGTACGTGCGAGCCAGAAGCACATGGCATGTGACTGTTAAAGAACCTGATTAGGTTGAAGCTGGGTGATTAAAACTGGCTCTTTTTAAGGCTTTATTTATCTTTGTTAAAGCATAACCCTGATTCAACAGGTAATTACTTAAATAGTTTTTTGATGAAATCTCAACCTGTAGAGTGGGCTGTAATTATTTGTGAGAATCAAATGCTACTGAGCATCACCCACAGTGTCAGGGTGCGTGGGGGGTTCGGACCCAAACGCAGAGTGAGGGGAAAAACTCAAAACTCCAAACGGAATTGAAACAAAGACTTTACTCAACACATCCAGAACAACAGAAGGGAACAAAAGGCCTTGCAGGGCAACTCTTAAAAAACACAAAGTAATCTTCAAAAACACAGGAATCAAGAAAATCCAAAATTCCAAAAGCACGTGGAAAACAGAACATGAGCAGGAACACACGGGGCAGGAACATGATCAGAGGCACACACTAACAAACAACCACCAAGGATCCAGCACCTGAGTCAGGGAGAAGGGAACTTAAATAGACGAGACACTGACGAGACACAGCAGAGCACAATGCACAATCAGGCCACAGAGAGGGAGGGGAAAACGAGACAACCAAAAAACAATAATTGAACAATTGAAAACAATAATACAATCAAACAGGGGGAGCAGGACATAAAACAGAAGTACCGCCATCTGGCGGCCCAACAAGGAAGGACAGACGAGAACACAGAACCATGACACACAGGCTATTAAATGGGCTCTTGATTGAACAAACATGGTTTTGTTTAAAAAAAAAAAACGTGTTTATTCTATGCTTCATGATTCCAGGATGTGTGGATTTAAAAAATATCACTTCAACCCACTTCCTCATTACAAAGATTTTCATGCAAGACTTTTTTTTATGTCAGTTTGTCCTATTTGTGTACATCTCCAGTAGGGAATGCATCACGCTTATAAATCAAATGTTTAGATTCCTCGACCACCTCTCCGATGCTCTTTGGAAGTTTAAAGAATGGACATACTAGATTGGGACCACATCAAATTCAGTCCATAATGGCTGAAATTCATGGCACAGTCAGGCATCTATGCGTCACCATGCTGTTTGTGTGGCCTTGGTTAAGGGCAGAGATATTAAGGGTCAGAGCGTCCCTTCCTGAACCAGAATGCAGTGAAGAGGGTAAACGCATAGGGTTCAAAACCATGGATTATAGTGAGGAGAGGAGGCAGAGATGGGCAGCAGGAAACTCATCTTCCTCCATGACAAC